>NC_135340.1:80903834-81528834 GCF_023851605.1 Tamandua tetradactyla
TAATGGGTATGAGTGAGTAGAGCCACAACTCTGTGGAGATAATCGAATCAAGTTTCCAGCCTACAATGCTGAATAGGGATTAAAAAAGGACTGCCTTCACAAGATGGATCAGGATTATAACATGGCTTTACTAGGGTACAAAATCCTTTCAGCCAGCACAGGGTCAAATGCTGTTTTTCTCTGGTAAATTCACGTGGCATTTTGATGGACATATGAGAGCTGTAGTGCTCTGATAGGCTTTATCTAGCACCCAGAGCGGTGCTGTACCAAGTCCTCCTTGGTGGCAAGGGCAATGGCTACATGTCCACCCAGGTCCTCTGTACAAGGTACAACTCGAGAGAATATTCTATTCCCAGTATGTCCAACCTCCACTGTTATGGGTGAGAAATTACTGAAGAACAGGTACCAGCCCTGGTACCCCAGCTCTTGCTGTAGCTGCACTGCCCACCTAGAGCTTCTGGGTGAGAGAGACTACAGCGGTATAGGGACAGTCCAGCTGCTTTCCTCCCCAGCATATTCCTACCACAGGCAAAACATGATTTTATACACAGATGGCTTCTCTTTAGGTCATTTCTGGAATACTATGCTAGATGTACTTTACAGTTTCTCAAAGATGCCTGGCTCTTTCTGGCACATCTATGTTCCAACTATAATCTCAGCAAGTTATGATCTTTTTTAGCTCAGAAAACCTAAGAGCCTGTCCTGAGGATTTATTAAGAACCCAAACTGCACAGTGCCAAGTATGTGCCCTATGAACTCTATGGTATAACTCAGATGAAAACTACAGCAACAAGCATATGGGTAAGGCAAAACTCACTGCTGAAAGAATAAATTTGCATGGTCTTATCACTAAATAAAAAATCCCCAGCAGAAGGTTCTCTTCTGGTTTAGTTTAAGACATCAAATGAAGAAAGATTTATTCTAATACCTCCATATCCACTTTTTTTAGCAACTATAGTAAAAGATGTTCAACTAGGCACTATAGTAAGCATTACTGACAAGAAATGGTTTTAATAAGTGAATGACGGCAATTAAAAATGCATGAAGTCACTTAATGTTCAGAGTTTGAAATAACAATTACCTTTAACCAATGTCTTCAGTCATTCTGGCTAAACCAATATAAAAATACAAGTTCTTTCGCTACATGTTCACTGTATAGCTGAAATTATATAACCTAAATCCACTGAGGATTTTTTACATTTGAAAAATAATCTGATGAACTCAAAACCACAAAACATGAAGGGGGTGGGGAGAGAAGGAATCTGAAACAGATGGCATCTCTCTAATTTTTTTTCCTGAGTCCATCATGAACACAATCCCAAAAATGTCAAAATCCAATTTAGCTCTACAAACAAATAATCTACAAAATTTAAAATGAAAATTATGAAGTAAATTCATTCCTGTTTTTTTTTCTCTCAGATTCTCCAAGGTTCTATATTAGGCGAAAATAAGCAGAGGCAAATTGGATGTTAAGGAGAGAAAACTATCATTACAAAAATTCAAAAGTTCTTTTAGAAAATCCATGTCTTCTTATCTAAAGCTATAGAAGCAGTTTCCATAAAGACTGGTAATAGTAAAATCTGCCTATGATATAAGCCTTTTTTCCTGGATACAATGGTTATTTATCCTCATTAGATATCAACTCATATCTCCATAAAAGGAATATGCTTCAAAAGAGAAAGAGTCTGGAAGAATAGTTATTTAAGAAAAAAGAAAGGACTGTCTGGATATTTTCTTAGCATTTCCACAGTAACTCTTTCATTACTGTCCTTGGCAGTACCAATATAATTAATTATTTTGTCCATTATATGATTTCTAGTGTATGGTATATAAACCTTCCCAATCTTTCCTAAAACTTCCTGATATCATCCAAGAGATGACAGATTTCCTGACAAGGAAACTGCATAACTGACAACTGCAAAGAACCTTGGAATATTCACATATTTTGTTTGAGTGGAAGAGGCCATTTAAGAAAAGTATCGCCTCTAACAGTCTATATTGGTTGCATACAATTTAAACAGACATTTTACTCTAATAGCAAGTATCACCTTATACCAATACAAATGGCTTACTGAAGTTTTGTGAAGATGGAAAGAAAACGAGGGCTTCTGATGGCTTTACCAAAGCAAGATATATGACCTCAATTTTAAGATTCAAAAGATAATAATGTTCATAGCAATTATGACTATAGAAAAAGTTTTAAAGCATACTAAAGACTTTACACTCTCAGAACAGCCTTTAGAAAAGCAAAAGAACCTTACCAAAAATTCTACAATTGTAGCAAAACATAATTTTAACTGTTTAAAAGACAGAGACATGGAGAAGAAATATATTTGAAATTTTTTTCTCAAATGTAGGCAAATACCCATAAACCTTTCTACAAAGTTATACTGAATTAGAAACTTTGAATCTATATTACATTGTAATATTGAATTACAAACTTTGCATTCACTTTACAGACACACACACACACACACAAATCTATTTATTACCAGAGCAAGTTACTTTTGTCTTCTGAGCATAAAGTACATTAAAAAATTAAAAATTACTAACTACAAGTTATGTCAAAAAAGTAAATGATGTTACTTGAAAATTTGACAAATAGGTTACATATAACTGTATCATTTTAAATCAACAAGACAAATGAACATAGATTTCACATTTCCTAGATTTATTTCTGTATTCTGATCACGAGAAATTCTTCCGTTTCATTCATCTCACAGAGTATTACACATATAAGAATTCTGTTTTCCTAACAATTTAAGATGAGTCATGCTACTAATGTTGATTTTAATCTTAAAGTTACCATTACTTTTCATTTTATGTCCCAATTACGATTTTCAAAGAAACATGTTAAGATTTACATACATTTTTAATGTTTTTCTTGTATCATACTGTGCACATCACAAATCTGAGAAAAACTTTTTTACGTACTTTAGTCATTTGAATAAACACACAGGTTCTGCTTTATTACTAAGTTTTAAGAAAACACTAAACTAGAATTTCTTGCTACTTATGGTTAATTTCTAGAAGCCATTAAAAGTCCTGCTCTATACGTATGTCTTAGAATATTGTAATCCAGTTTACTCCCTATTTTAAAACTCCTTTCACAAAATTGGGATACAGTGTAAAGACTAATGCTAATGATTCATCTTGCAATTCAAAGGTGCTTATGTTGAAAATGGGCTGTTACTTAAATTCATTACTCCCCTTATAAATATTGATAAGAAGTGTAACTCATTTTTCTTACGAGGAAACTGAAGCTCTGGTAGGTTCCATGATTTGTCCGAGGTCAACAACTAGCAAACTGCAAAGCCTGGGTTCAATCGCAGATTTACCTACCTCAAAGCCAATACTTCCACTTAACAATTATCTGCTTAAAAGATTAAGGAGGCTCGATAGCAAAGAATCTTGTCTCTATGAACATGCACATATCTATTCTGAGACATCTATCACCACATAGTACCTAGCAATTCAGTCACTCATTGTAATATAAATGTAGTATCTTTCTGCTTCATTTAAACTGACAGGGAAGAAGGACGATTAGAAAAGGCTTGCTTCAACATGTCTCGCCTATACCTCTACATCTAAATGGTTCCTCTATTCTGTTTTTAAAAACAAACCCATACATCTACCGTAAAAGGCTACGACTGACTAGCCTATAGTTTGGTGCTTTTCAGAAATACACTTTCTAAAATAATTTACATCAGATTTAACATAGGGCTGGGAGACTTGGTCAAATAAGTCATTCCGGGACTTTCCAAACATTTGAAGAATCACTTATGGCAACGAATCCAGTTCCACCCTCTTTTACACTGTGATGACTGCCCACTTGGGGGGCACTGTTACTATAGGTCGTTGGAGTTAGGCAGCAGTAAAGGAAGAAGTGGGGGAAGCGCACGGAAGTTGGGTGGAAAGTCTCCTTACCCACTGTTCAGCCCTAGCTCCGCCAAGGGCGGATCCCCACGGTGCCCAACCTACTCAACCCTCGCGAACCCCAAAGCCGGGCTCTGATCAAGACGGGTGGGCAGGGGAGGCGAGCGACGGAAATATGGACTTGTCCAGCCACCCCGCGGAGCTCTACGTCCTCTTTTCCGCCTCAGAAGATGCTCCCTTTCAAAGCGAGCCCCCAGGCAGTAAACGCCCCATCCGCACTGGCCGAAGTCGACTGCCTCCAATAGGGCGCCTTCTTCGCCTGCCCAGCCCGCCCCGACACCGTCCTTCGGCGGTGTTCCCAGCCCCTCCATTCCAACGCTGCAACCCTCAAAAGACGCACACCAGCCTGCACTACACCCAGGATGCCGGCAAACGCCGTCCCTACCCGGGAAAGGGCCCCCTACCAGTCCACACACACACACACACACACACACACACACACACACACACACACACACAAATACACACTCTCTCTCTCTCTCTCTCTCTCTCTCTCTCTCTCTCTCTCTCAGACCCCCCCACACACACACACAAATACACACACACACACACACACACACACACACAAATACACACTCTCTCTCTCTCTCTCTCTCTCTCTCTCTCTCAGACCCCCCCACACACACACACAAATACACACACACTCTCTCTCTCTCTCTCTCTCTCTCTCTCTCTCTCAGACCCCCCCCCCACACACACACAAATACACACACACACACACTCTCTCTCTCTCTCTCTCTCTCTCTCTCTCAGACCCCAGCCTCTCCGACCCATCGAAACCCGAGCGCGTACCTGATCCGGCCTTGCTCCCGGGCTCAGGTGCGTCTGGCGCAGTCCCCTCCCTGAGGCGCTGAGTGTTACTCTACCCACCCACAGCGGTGACTTCTCTCCAGGAGCCAGCGAGAAGAGAGGAGCGAAGGGGCTGCAGGAACCCAACCGGAACCGCTAGCGTTGGACCCGCCCACGGCCCGGAGCCCACAGAGCACCCTAGGGCTCCCAATAGGACAAACCGAGAGCAGGCGGGGAGAAATTGACACAACCATTTCCGGGTCATCCCCTCTACTGCCCCTCCTTAGCAACCGCGTGGAGTTGCTAAGCGGAAGTGCATTCAAAGACACCCACCCCTTGTCTTCGGTAATTACTGGGAGGTATCTGAGACCTTTAAAGTCTCCTTTGACTACACCTCCTTATCTTCTGCTCCTGGTCTTAGACCAAGCACACGCTTCGCTGCCAATGTCATAAAGTCCATCCCACTCCTCCCTTCAGCTGTACCCTTCCCCAACCCCAGCCACTATATACACCTCGCCCCTCCGGCCCAGAGTGCGAGGCCGACCCAGTGGCTCCTCCTAAGGATCAGTCCATCCCTGGCGTGAGTTACTTTTTGCCGGTTTAAAAAGCATCTCCCTCTGGTGGATTTCAAGATACGTTTCAATCAGCCTTTTCAAGTGCTAAGTGTTGTGAAAGCTTTCTCAAGCACTCCGTTCTCCTTTGACAGCCTCAGAAGCCGAATGGTGAGAAATGTTTTGACTTCACCTGTCTTGTCTTTTGTAAAAATTGCACGTGTTTGTTCTGTAAATAACCTAGTTAAAGGAAGGGGTAAAAAGGATTCTAAGTAAATAGACTAGAGTGATTTTAATCCTTAAAAGAGAAAACAACGAAGAAAAATATTGCCCTACAATATGGGCAAACAAAATATACCGATAAGAGACCTCATTTATTCTTGTGTGAGGTGATTTCTGAGTTTGAAAATATTGGGGAAACAATTGTTTGATGTAAAAAGTCCCCCGAAATATCGCCCTTATCATTATGGGAGTTGAATATTCAGAGAAAAGCATTTGGACATTCAGAGAAAATTGAGTAAAAATCTTTTCTTGACTTTCCTATCTTGAAATGAGTCTGCTAAAAAGCAAAGTAGTTACTGAATTTGTTCTGTATTCGATGAAAATGAATCTGGATGCAACTGCAGGCTTCAATGTTATTGGTGATGATAACCTAATCACTGATATCGGACTATTGTCTCTTAGATGAGGCAGAATGGAAATGAGTTTTGGTAACTTAAAAGAAACAGCAGGTCTATTGGTTTCCTGCACACATTAAGTCAATTTACCATTGGTTTCCTGTAGCATTAAGTCAGTTTACCCTCAGCAAAAGACAGTTAAGCAAAACATTTAAGAAATCATCTTACAGGCAAGTGTGCCATGTTTAATAAATCTAAAACATTTCCCACATGTATACATGTGGGAGTATACATATACAGACAGCTCAAATGGTGTGGTGCTTTGAAGCTGTATAGACCCAAGAAAAATCATGAACTTAAAGCTAATTCATTCCTGTGGGGAATCCTTTAGAAGAAGATAAAATTTAGACAAAGAGAAAAAGCCTCAGAATCTAGAGACTGGAAGCAAGGAAATCTGGAAGAGGAGAGACCAGCAGACACTGCCTTCGGAAGAAGGAAGGTATCTTGATACTGCCTTGATTTGGACATTTTTACAACCTCAGAACTTTAGGGTTGTAAGCTAATTCCCACTGTCAAAGCCAACCCATTTCTGGTATATTGCTTTTGGCAGCTTAGCAAACCAGAACAAATGGTATCTGAGCACATCCAGTAATTCATTGTTTTTTAAAAACACTGGCTGACTTTATTTATAACAGCCAAAAACTGGAGACAACCAAATGTCCATTAACAGGTGAATGAATAAACAAATTGTGATATATTCATACACTGGAATACTGATTCAGCAATAAAAATAAATGAAATATACATGCAACAAGATGGATAAACCTCAAAATAATTATGCTGACTGAGAAGAAGCTAGGCAAAAATAAGAATTTATGCCTTTTGATTCAATCTGTATAAAATTCTAAGAAATACAAAGTAGTCAATAGTAACAGACTAGTGGTTACCTTGGGAAAGGCAGGAGGAAGGATTCCAAAAGAACAAAGAAACTTTTATGGGTGATAGATATGTTCATTATCTTGATTTTTGTGATGGTTTCAAGGGTGTATAGATGTCAAAACTGATCAAACTGTACCCTTTAAATATGTACATTTAATTGTGTGTCAATTATACTCAATAAAGGTATTTTAAACACAGAAAAAAAAACACACTCGCCAAAAGTGACAAATAATAAACTTGTTATCAGGTCAAATTAGAGCTTGGTAAGGCAACTGCCAACAGGTCTAAATATCAAAAAGCTTTAAATTAGAAAAGTAAATAAAATTATGAGCCTATTGAAGCAATAATTTATCTAAAACAATGATGGACTTAGATGTCCCTAAAAAAATTAAAACATGATTATGGTTAACATGTTTTATAAAAAGAAATGTCCTATTGAGTAAAATTAATAGTTAAGATTAAATTTGACAGTAAGCCATTATAGAAATACAAATTCCTATGTATCATCTTTTTTCCCACTACCAGAAGAAAAAGTATTTCTAAGCAGCATTTATATCCTTTTCCTAAAGGTTTATTTTAAAAATATATATCAATCATTTTTGTGTAGGTATATGGATAACTGGTGCTTAACTACCAAATGGTTACATGACCTCTATAAGTCTGTCAATTTCAATATGCTCATTGGAGAACTCTAAAGATGGATATGGATATTACAATCCACAACTAAAACTAAGTATGTGAGCTTAACTACACTTTTAGGATTTTGTAAAGTGCTAGAGCAACCCAAATTCTTTTTAAGAACTATAATTAAGAGAGTTCTCTCAGATTTAGGCTAAATCTCAAATGGTCTTCATAAATCCTTCTTCCTGTAGATTAATATGGGATCTCCAGCCTTTTCTCCCAGTCTCTTAAAAGCGCCTCACTAAAATACTGTGGAGTCTGAAAATTAAGTGTCATAAACAATAGAATGTATAGCCTTAAGAAGAGAAGGATAAAGATCTAAGTGTTATCTTTAAATATTTGAAGGATATTATCATGTGGAAGGAATAACTGTTCTGTTATTTGAAGGACAGAACCAAGAATAGAAGTAGGGAAATTACAAAAATGTAATTTTTAACTCATACATTTCTCACAATTAAGAGTTGCCAAATAATAGAACAGGTCACCTGTGGTGGTTTGAAGCTGTATGCACCCCAGAAAAAAAAAGTTCTCATATTTAAAATCCATTCCTGTGAGTGTGAGCTGATTGTAAATAGGATCTTTTGTTGAGGTTACTTCGATTAAGAAGGTATGGCCCACCTTAATCAGGATGGGTCTTAATTGTATTACTGAAATTCTTTATAAGCAGAATAAAATTCAGACACAGAGAGAGAAAGCTATGTGAAGCAAGAGGCTGGACATCAATGGAACCTGGAAGAGAAGGGAGAGACTAGAATACAACATGAGCTCTGCCATGTGACAGAGGAACCAAGGATTGTCTGTAGCCAGTCCCAGAACGCCAGTCTTCAGGGAGAAAGGTCACCCTGATGATACCTCAAATTTGGACTTTCTTTTAGCCCCCAGACCAGAAGCTAATAAATGCCTATTGTTTAAGCCAAGCTTTTTACTGGTATTTGCTTGAGTAGCCTAGAAAACTAAAACATCACCTACTAAACAACTACTTGGTTTGAACAAGAATGACTGCTAATATTCCTTCCAAGTTTGGTTCAGTGAAGATGTGTTGTACCACTTAACATATGCTTTCCTCAAAGGACAAAGAAACCTTTATAACAATGTTGGTTGGGGACCTAGCCCAGCTGAACTTCAATTTTTCCAAAAGTAACTTAGCGTGAAGAAATCTAAGTACAATGAGATTTGTAAGTATATGTAAATGAAAGTTTCACTTAGTGTAGGCTTCATTTTCTTTAAAAAAAAATAATAATTATAAGTATTCGTCATCTCTTAAACAACTGAGCATCTATAGTAATAATTTTCTCTATGGTATTTACTTTTCCTTTTTTAAACAATGTAAACACAAATTACATATGTGATCCTTACAATGCTGTAGCATTAAAAAATTCCAGAAAAGTTGTTTTAATCACTGTTTGGTTAGGAATATTAACACTAATTTGAATAATCCATTAAAAGAAGGAAACCAAATGAACTTTGTGAAGAAGGGTACAAAATTCCAAACTTGGTTGAGTTTCTTTTTAATGGATAAACTGTTTTTTAGTTCCATTTCTATGGAAGCAGGGGTCTGTACTTCCCTTATGTTTAAAAGAAGCTAAGTTGCCATGCAACATTATAAGAAAGCTTTGAAAGGGAAAGATTGCATAGGACTACTTCCTAATAGAAGTGAGATATCAAATATTGTATCCTTTAAAGATTGTACGTTATTTAAGAATCAGGGATTTTTTAGGAAAAATACATATCAAGATTAGACCTCACTGGGCATACCACTATGAAATCTTTTGCCAAAAGTGAAAGATAGCAAATTAAAAATATATAGCAAATAGGTTGTAGACCCATCAAAACTTGATTTTAACAGACTTTTTGCGCTATTCCTTAATAAGAAACCTAATTCTCAAGGTAGTATTTAGTATAAAACGCTCTGCTCCCAATTCATGGTAACATTCTGTTTAATATCTACCTCTAAAAGACAAAGCAAAAAAGATAATCTATAATTACCAGCAATCACCTGTTTGGAAGTTGATAAAATCAGGTCAGTGCACTGACTTGTACAGGGACGGAATGAAATAAATATCTGGTAGGATGTAATCTTAGGAAACACACAAAGGAATAGTTTATTGTGAAAATAAGTATTCATTTATTACAAACAAATTTCAGAAAAACATGCCTGTAAAAACACAGTTAATTATTACAACAGGATGTCAGTGAGCAAAAAGTGTGATGAGTTATACCCACCTCTTCAGTTATGCCCCTGGTTACCTTGATAAGTTTATAACCTCTGAGTTCATGGCATGATTCACCTTTCATGTTTTATTGACTTATTTCCAACTTTAAAAGTACAGGCCTAAAGAGTAATGTCTTATATTGAACCAAATGTATATCCTGGGAAAATTCCTCTCTTTAAAAGTACTTTATGGAGGCTTTCTGCCTGATTCTATGCTAGTCTTTTATCTTTTTTTGTAAGCAGCTTTATCAATCAAATTGCCTTTAAATATCTAAACAAAATCTCATCCAAATTTTTTCAACATTTCATCTTTGGTGAACCTAAAAGGCAATATAGGTTCAGTTTAATTAATACTGAAGTTTTTCAATATGCAAACATCTAACTGTACTTTTTTAATCAAAAGGAAAAATATATATATGGCACCATTCCAATAATCAAATGCCAGTAAAAATGGCAGCAATACAAAGATCTAAGCAGATCTAAAATACAGCAGATTTGTAATGAGAACACCATGTAATGGTTTATTTTTAGCAAGAAAAAAGAAGCTTAATAATAGATAAAGGAGGATACAAAATACTGCATTATTTTGACTACTAAGCTACATAGCATATATTAATCTTACAAACTCATAACTACTGGCATTTGAATAACTAAATTTAATCCTAATTTTTAAATTAAAAGCCCATTCAACAGAACTGACAGGAACAAATGTATTTATGCAAATTTACATCTTAGAATGCCATAGTAAACGGGAGATATTAGTCAAAGATGAGTAAGAAAGTTCTATTCTTTTTCGTCATCTGTGTGATCAGGTTGCAAAGGACATGCTCTGTGGAAAGAATAGAGAACTTCAGTAGTCACCCAAGTATCAACTGTTTAAAAAAAACACAAAAAATTACAAACTTATATAAACTTGGAACATTAACAGTACAGTGCAAGTGACTAAAATGAGAAAACTTTATACTCCATTAATTGATAAATACCTACAAACTTTAAGTACTAGTGCAACACAATTTTTACAATTTATTTTGCCTGTTAATTCAGAGAATCAGTGTTTTTTCTTTAGGATATATTCCCAATTGATTTAAAAATACTGTTTCTATAGTATCTTCTTTCAACATGTTATAAAGTGATAAACGAATTATAATCCTTAAGGAAGAACTCTGTGATAATAAAAAGCAAAAAATTAACCAATCCAGTTGAGCAGAGAAATATATAACAAGTTGTCATATGTGACAAGATTCCCTTTTGAACCATATAAATGTATTTCCTAATTAATAAGATTCCAAAATTGTTTGTGTTGGCATACAGTAGTCATAGCATTTGAAAGTCATTTTATACTCATTACAATTGTTCTAGAAAAAGTGAATTAAAATTTAATTACAGGGTGGTACACCTCCCCCTTCCCAGCCGAAAAAACAAACCTCCTTTGTATGGGTCCCTGGACCAGGTAAGTCCTAAAACCTAGAGGGCCCAGCCTCTCCAGAACATCAGCTAGTTCCATCTCCCTACCCCATATTATTGACAGTCCCTTCCAACCTGAAAAAGTTAGAATGGCCATAGCCCAAATACCCCTAAAGAGTAGGATAGAAAGTTCAAAGGTGATGGTGGAGTTATCCAGAGAAGGTAGGATTTAACAAACGAATATGATTGCTGGATCATTAAATTGATATTTTAGTCTCCAACATCTTAGAGCAGCTAGAAATAAAAACCTAAAATTGTGGAATTGTAACCCATACCAAACTCTGAAATCTGTTCTACAACTAATTGTTGTGCTGTGCTTTAAAATTTATTGCTTTTTTGTATATATGTTATCTATCACACACAAAAAAGTTGACCATGATGATAAAAAATATTTATTCCTTCTAGCCTCCTATATTCTGGAGCAGCTAGAAGGAAAAATTTGAGATTATGGTATGGTAGCCCAGGATAAACTCTGAGATCTGTCCTGTAACTACTTGTTGAAGAGTGCTTTGAAAACTATTGTTTTTACTTTCTTTGCTTTGTATATGTATTATACTGTACAATAAAAACAGTTAAAAAAAGCTAAAACTAAAAAACAAACAACAAAACAATCATAAATCAGGGTGTACAGGTGGTTCAGTAGTAGAATGCTCGCCTTCCATGCGGGAGACCCAGGTTCGATCCCCAGACCAAGCACCCCACCCCCTGCAAAAAAAAAAAAAAAAACTTAATCATAAACCAGATTTCATTTTCCCAATGAGCTACAGAAGATCTGTGGGATCTACTCTAAATTCCTCAGGGTCTAAAATAGATTAGATCCAGTTAGCCTGAATGGACATAGAGCTAAGTAGTGAAAGAAAGCTAAAACATGGATATTGGGATTTGGCTAAAAATTATCATTGACTCACCTACTATTAGATTACAGAGAGCTCTTCATTGAATTTCCTGGAAATTAAATCAAATTAACCAATGAACACTATCATGACCCAAACCTCCTTTTTCAGGGGCTTTATTTACTTTAAGCATCCTTGTTCTGTTCAACATTAAGGCGTATAGTCTTTCTTGATTCTGACTTTTCCTTATGTAACTGATGAGAGTTTACCTTACCTTTGGGAGAAAAATGAGGCCGTAGGAATAACTATATTACAGAATATGAATTGGGGAGTTTATAGTAGAAATTCTTCCAATAAACTCACTATTTCAAAAAAGAGTAATTATATCTCTCCTAAACAAAGAGAAATTAAGAAGCGATCCTAAAGGAATAACGTAAATCTCTATTACCTAGTTTTAGGAGAACATTGTACATCAGATTTTACTAAACCATGGATTAAAGTTCTTTATAAGAATATACATGCAATCTCCCCATATGATGGAAAACCTATAATGTAGGTTTTATTCCTATGATGATCTATGTTATAGCCACATTTGGTTTTATTGACAAATATTTTATTTCCTTAATGGAATTCTACCACTGCACTACCCTTGCACCACCCTAGAGCTAATATTGACTATTAGCTTGTTCATATTAGGATGACAAAGAACAAGGAAAAATGGTGCCAGACAATGAGAGAAAACTAGCAGGGACAGAAAGGGTCATGAGAGCAACTCTATTAAATAGCTCTATCCAAAACTGTCTCCCTTTGGCTGTTGATAATTACTGAAAACTAGAAATCTTAATAGAGATATAGCAACATGGCCTAAATTTTAGTTACTGCTCCAGAGTTTAACATTCCTTTCAAATATCTTTCAAAGATGGAGAAATAGGTACTCAGTAATCATTTACCAAATGATCTTAAGAACAGTACTGAATAATTTTTTAAATTTTATATGCATGATCATTACATTTGCCAAATACATTGTTTTGATTGCTCTTTCAGCCACTTATTTCTTTTTACTTAGTTTGTATTTAATGTAAATCAATTATACAAACACAATGAACAATCCAAAACAGATGTACAGTGTTCAGATAGGAAGCAAAAGGGAGTGTTCATTTATACACATCATAGATTGAGATCTGTTAGATTTGGTTGTTTCCGTGTTAGGTCTCTAAGATGGCAAATATTGGTTTATTAAGACTACCATTAATACTGGAGCATCCAACGTTGACTAATATAAGTTTTCCCAATGTGGCTATTCTGATTCATAAAGCTTATATTTTAAAAAAACATTTCCAGAAAGAGCACAAAGATTTTTTTGTGAATTTAATGTAAATGAGCTTCCAGTCATTTCCCTAGTACCTGATTTACATTATTTTTACTCCTTCACATTTGCCTCTTAATTTCAAGATCTGTCAAAATCCCTTCAAGACAGATCATTTTTTAAATAGTGAAAATTATTCAACATAATCTAATAAAAAGCAGCATTTGAAGATTAATTGCAGTTAGTATACTTCTAATCTTTGCAATCAAGTATGGTAGCTAAATGAATCTGACACTTGTTGGATAGGAAGGTGTGATGGGAAATTCCTGCCATTTGACTTTATTAAATGTGTATGCAAGAAATGCTAATTACTTTTGGGTTTGGAGTAGATTCCAATCTATCATTGCTTTGATGCATGTCAATTACAACATAGAAAGTCAAATGCAATATCAAATCCAAAGCCCCAGAGGTGTTAAGTCCCCAAAACAACAGTGAAAGCTTAACATTATAAAACTTTTATCTAGAGTATATCAACATAAATTAGTGCTGCTGAAACAATACACAGTGGATTTACAATAACACCTGGAGGTTCCTTCTAATATACATATAAGTAGAATCATAGAAACTTTTGATATTACCTATCATTTTATGACCTTTAATGAACCAAAATGAAAACTAAAACTCCATTCCATAGCCCATCTTCTTTTCTACATCAAGGTGAAATCTAATTTTTATTTTCAAGAGTTTTAAGTGTCCATATTTCTTAAGCCACATATAATGAAAACATATCTTTTATTCTCTCTCTCAGTCTTGTACATCAAACTCCAGCAGATTTAATATTGGCATTCATCATCTAGTCAAATCCTTCAGATGCTCGTCAAACCAGTGAAATTTTGAGATTCTCAACATTTTCTGTATTAACAAAATAAGGAGTGAAATTAGTAGATATGATGTACTGTTTTTCCCTTGCCACACTGGACTTCTAGACGCCATAGAAATTAGGTTTTAGAATATGAATTGGAGAGATGTGATGTTTCTGGGTCTGAATCTTTAGCAATGGAGGTGTAAAAGGGAGAGCAAGACCATAAGGAGACTGGCTGTAGGCTGCAGGGCATTGCTGCCTCCCTCGCTGGTGAGCTTTGTAATTATGGAGCCATCTGGCGTGCTGGATAAGAAAGTGAATTAATAAATCTGCGTAGGAAGAAGCAGAACCAGAAGCAGCAGCCTCAGCCGGAGCCTAGCGGCCATGCCCTCGCACATGTAGGCCTGAGCGTGGCATCAGCCTATGACTATTTTTGCATTGCAGGATCGTGGCTCCTAAAGGTTAAAGGCATGACCACAAGCGCTGCCTGGCCTCATATGCAAGGGGCATCACAAAAGTTGTGACATGAAGCTGCTTTCCTAACCATCCCCACCTGGTCAAATACTTTGGTTTTTCAAACACAGCATTCAAGTTTTCTTCAGAGAGTCTGGACCCGTTACTTACAAATCTAATTACATTAAAAAATCTGTCTTTTTTCCAACTGGCCTTATATTCTCAATCAGGAAAATATAAGGCCAGCTGGAAAAACAACAACAGTTGTTGTTTAAAAGTGGTTACACAGATGAGTATGAGCAGTTTTACCCACATATAAACACTATTGATACTTGGCATATATTTTTATACAGTACATGTACATATCCCTTCTACACAATAAAGATTGTACTTTTGTATCCAGAACTTTTCCTGAACATTTATCATGAGTATTTTCCTGTCATTAAAAACTTTAAAAACATGATTTCAATATTTTCTTTAAAAGCCTGCACACTGAACTCTGTGTGTGTATAGTTTTGTCCCTATATTGTTTTAAATATTACGTATTCATAGAGGAATTGCAAAGAAAATACCCATGATGTTCTTCTTGGTTGTCTAGATGATGGAGATGTGTGTGTTTTCTAACTTTTCTACACTGGTTATATATTCCTTGTGGAAGTTGATCTAGTGGTTTTATGAGGGTTGGAGTTGAAGGAATTCAAGCTAGAATAAACCAACATGGAAACTGCTTTTTGGGAAAAAAAGTGATAAAAGTAAAAACAAAAACAAAAGGTAGACAGTGAAAATTAAAGAATAAAGAGAAGGCCATGGTTAATAATATAGCATTTATCATCTGAATGGGAACTGATCATCTTTGAGTGACTAGCATGGGTAAAAATAACACCTTCCATTGATGTTTGAAATTTGGGGAATGCCTATATTAAGAGATTTAATACAAGTTTTAAAGGCTTTGGTTTGTATTCACTAATTGGCATGAAGAAAAACTTTTAAATTTACTCAGTATCCTGTTTGGCCTTTACTTTCCAGAATATTAATACTTTCTTTATATTCCAAAAAATAAAAACTTACTTTCTCTTTGCTTTTCCTAAGCCACTGGTTCCTGCCTCTTCAGGAATCAGATTCTCTTTTTCGGAATCTTTAGGGGACAGCCCGAAGAATTCTCCAATTCCTTTTTGCCATTTTGGAGTTGGGCGCACACAAACTGGATTCCCTCCTGCATATTTATTTTCGGCTGTAAAACATGAACAAATGAACTAACAAGAATTAAGAATACAATCACAATTCCTTAATGGAGAATTTAATTCTTTAACACCAAATTCTCAAGGGTAAAATGAAATTGTATTGTATCAGTCTTAAAAGAGTAGAAAATGTGACATGATATTGCTATATATAATCAGTAAAGCCCAGTTTGATAGTTATCCTTTAGTCTAGAAAAAAGAGTATTAACAGAATTTTTACAAAAGTGAATTTTTTTTTTTTTTTTAGCATGGGCAGGTACCAGGAATTGAACCCGAGTCTCTGGCATGGCAGGCAAGAATTCTGCCACTGAGCCACCATCATACCACCTCAAAATGAAAATATTTTTCATATTTTGTCCACAAACAGAACTATTCAAATACAACAATGAAAAACAGTGATCTCCTGAAGGAGACTTATGGGAATGCTTTTACCATTAGAAGGTATATAGCAGCAGCAAATAGTTGAACATGGGATTCAAACCTAGTTCTGCTGGTTTTGCTGTGACCATTACCAAGTTACATAGATTAAACTTAAATGTCCTCATCTTTAAAATAGGATATTATCAATTTCATATAGTTGATCAGTGGGGGTAAAAGTAGATCATTTTACAGATAACACATATTTCACCTAACATATATTCATTAAGGATCTATGCAGTTGTATCTGGTGATTCAACTGTGGACCAGACAATGGGATATGGCCCAAATGGAGTTTAGCCTTGTTAGTACAAGATATGATATTCTCAATAAATTAACCTATTTTGAAAAATTTTGGCTACTATTGCATTTTATCCAAAGAAACTGAAAAAGTAAATATTTTCTGATGAAATGGTTAGATGAAAGGAAACTTTGAGATAACTTAAAAACCCATTCTAGACGGTGCTCTACTTTACGTTCTTGACTAAACCATATGGAATTAATCTTCCTGCCTGCCCAAATTCCTACTGAAAGGAATGAGGCACCAGATGGCACAGTATTTTCTCATCATTTCCACATGCAGAAGGAGCAACATGAAGCTATTTCCTTTGCCTGGTCCCCTCTTCCTACTCTCCTGAAGGGAATAGCAGGAGCTGCTATGTTGGAAAACACATAGATACCACAATCAAAAAAAAAAAAAAAGGTGGGAAAGAGAAACAGGCATAAACAAAAACAAAAACGATAACAAGACAACGTGATTAGCACTATGAACCATCATCCTAATTCTTAATCTATTGAGGGGGCGTTTAAACAGCCATTTAACAAGAAAAAGCCATCTGTCAATATTAAGAAAAATTTAAAAAAAAGCTAACCTGAAAAAGAAAAATAGGTTTGAAGTTAAGCTGTGTCCGTTCCTAACCCAAGGCTTGAGATTCTCTTCCAAGGGACCCCAACTTCTACCCCAGCCCGCCAAAAGGCCAAGACTCCCTCCTTATGTCGGAGGGCAAGGAAGAAATTCGGGCGTGAGGATCTCAAGGAAAATAAATTCCACGGCGGATTCGCAGGTCAGAAGGACTGTAGTGCCAGGCCTGATCTCCTTTGGGGAGGGTTCCTCTTATTCCAGGAGCTTTCAGGAGCGCATCTTACCTTTCCGCGACGAAAGCGACGTGGAGTTAGTGGCAGAGTTGGAGGAACCAAGCACCTTCCTGGGGGCTCGAGAAGCCACCACTGCGAAGAGAGGCAAAGGAGGGCTTTCAGACGGGGACAGGGGATCCCCTGGGGCCATACTGTCATAGCAGTTCCCTTCCCAGAGACTTGGAGAGGAGAGCCCCGCTATCCCGAGCAGCGGGATAACCACCACCAGCACACCCTCCCGCCCCAACCGCTTCTTCCTTGAGGTAAAAGGGCCGGGCTGCAAATTCTCGGCGGGCTGGACCAGTTTGGCGCAAAGGGCCAAGGGGAGCCCCATCCCCTTCGGCCAGCGGCCGGCTGCCCTGACCCGCCCTTTACTACTGCGCTGGACAGCCTCACCTTTTCGGTAGGCGCCTGGGACACTGTCTGCTTTAGTCCGCACCATGTTCAAACGAGAGATGAGAGCAATGAACTGACTTGCCAGCCGTTGGTATTTTACAGAATAAGGGACCAGAAAACGAATCTCCCGCCACCGTTTATATTGGTCTCCTTCCCGCGCTCTCCACCGCCTCTCTCTAGCCGCCGCTCCTATTGGTTCCGCTCCGACACCCCCGGACCAATCGCTAGTGTCCACCAGTGACAGTCGCGACGCACCATGCGTCGCCGAGCAGTCCATCAACGCTCAGAGGCCCATGATTCGTACCTGCACCTAGTGGGCGGTGCCAAGATGCCTTCCAGGGTTGTCCCATGTGTGGAAGCCAAGGTTCTGAAATAGAGAAATTGGGCTTACATTGGAAAAGAAAACCCAGCAGACCAAGACAGCAAATTCCAGCATTTCTTCAGAAATTACCGCTGGGTTAAATCCATAACGATTGACTGCTGGAAGTGAAACCTGAGATTAAACGGACTTTTTTTGATACAAATCAAAATAAAGAGAACTTTCCTTTAATACCTCATGCAAGAAATTTCTGTACGGCGTCCATACTAAAACAATCTTGTGAAGTGATAGAAAAGGAAGTAATTTATTTACAGGGATTTTCGAAATATTTAGGATTCCATGAGGCTAAAAAAAAAATGGTTGAATTATATGTCCATACACATAAAAAGAAGCAAATTAATCTGATTCCGAAATCAGTATGGTCTCCTTAAACATGCCAAATGTGCTAAGCATATGGACCTACACCCCTGGCACACAGGGAACATAACTCTAGAATAGGAGCTGGTAACTCTTTTCTATCCCTATGCCTGTCTTATTATTCACACTACCCACTGGTAAGTCATTTTCACTTTCTGAACAGCATCCCTAAAGCTGAATAAAATAAGCTTGCCAGGAGATGTTAAATACTCACCTGATAGGCAAGCCTAATTGTATAAGCAAGGACATTGATAATCAACAATAAATTATGCTTGAATTTTTAAGATTACAATCAAATTCTTACCAGAAAAATCAACAAGCCCCCGTGTATTCCTTCTTTCTTTTTTTTTTATACATGGGCAGGCACCGGGAATCGAACCCGGGTCCTCGGGCATGGCAGGCAAGCACTCTTACCTGCTGAGCCACCGTGGCCCGACCTTATTCCTTCTTTCTTAGTTGGCATGCCCCATCTAATGTACATTTGTTCTTTAATATAAATCATTACCTTTTTGATTAAAGGACATCCACATAGGTCTGAATTACTTAATTTGAATTTACATACCAGAGCCCTGCAAAGATTAGAACTGCAGAGAGAATCTAAAAGTCTTTTCTCCTAATTCACATGCAAAGCAAATCACTAGAAAAGAATTGAAAGTAAACCTTTGCACACAGGGTCCTTCTACATCTTACTATAGTTGTGTTGGTTTGTTTTTGTTTATATGTTTGTCTTTTTAACATGAATGTGATGATGAAGGATGCATGTTAGAGGAAAAAAAAACATTAGAAAAACAACAGTGCCGCGTAGTAAAAATCTATAATTTAAATGTTTGCTTTGCAGACATGCTTCTCCTCCAAAGTTAAATAAAACACAGGGAGTTGAATGGTGTGAAAATGAAGATTGTGAAAGCCTAGGGCAGAAAGAAAAGTTATGGCATGTATGAATAAATGCCTAAATTTTGTACCAAAGAGTATCTTTAAATCATGTTAATGGGTGTGCCTGCGTTGCTCAGGCAGGAAAGTGCTTTAATATTCATCATAAATGTAATTTCAACTAGAGATTACAATCATTAACATATACTGTAGGAGGAAATTATGCTTACGTTACTCTTAAGGACCTAGTTATTTCATTAAGATATGTGTGATATGCTACCTGGAGTACAGAAAGACAAAGCTTATCTCTGTCTCCAAGAAGTTAACTTTCTAGTTATAGGGACTGAATAGATTTAAAAAGCAGGTAAATGATTTGGGTACATTATAATTGCCTCAAATATAGCATAGTTTTATGAAGAACAAAAACTTGTACCCATTATTAATGAATATCCAGGAAGTATTTTGCTTTTTAAAAAAGTCCTGGAAAATCATACATTTTCTGAATTAATGGCATCAAAGATAATCTAAACTCAGTGTAAACGAATATATTTCCCTGACTTTAATTATTGATGCCAATGAAAACAGCATAAAAAGGTGAAACAACATTCAATTTAATGTAATTACTTAGTCTAAATGGTCTGATGGGGCTGAAGAACTTTTAACCTATAAAGGTAAAGCAAAACCAGCCAATTAAGTTTATTGGTTAAAAGAATCAGAAGACATTGTACTTTCCAGAAAAGTCTGGTCAAATTTTTCCTAGAACCTCATACCAGTCGAGTAAGGAGTTGCAGAACACGCTAAATCTGATTATCTTGGGTTGAAATACCTTATATTTCTTAAAATCCATGATAGAGGATTCATGTGAAAGGTCTTCAGAGCCAAATCCAGCACTTGTTTTATTAAAATCCTCCCCCATCCCAACCCACCCCCCCCCACACACACATGCACACACACACCTCCCACCTTGCTGAGTTATCTTTTCTCTCCCGGAAACGACCTGATTCAACAAATTAAATGGAAAGAGATTTTAGTAGTGCGAGACTAGTATTAGACTACAGTGGATATTACTAACAACCACCGGAACAAATACTTCCAGTGCTTACTATAGCCTCCATGTGCTATTTTAAATGTTTCACATAAAACAATTTAAAAGCTGACTCCCCTCCCCTGGCCCCATAACCCCAGATTTTGTTTTTTTTATTTTTCTTTTTCCTCCACTGTAGTTTCTGACACAGTTTCTGACACAAATACTGTCTTGTTAGCCGAATTCCCAACAACCTGCCTCGAATTCTTCATGTGACTTAGTGGAAAAATCACTCGCGAATCGTACTGGAGGACACATGCAAACTGGCAAAGAAACTATAAGGAAGACATGGTACAGGTGTAAGAGATAGGCGTTGGCTGGTGTAAGAGGGCGCGGGGTGGTGCAGAATGACGGAACCCGTGTGAGCACGGTCGGTGTTGCGTAGGGGACAAGTCCTGCGCAGGACGCGTTGCTTTTGCAGCCCAGCTGGTTCCGGCTTGGGGAACATGGCGGTGGCCGGGGCGGCTCCGGGCGAGCAGTTGGTACGCTGGTGTTCCCAGCAGTTGCGGAAAACTTTCGGCTTGGATGTCAGCGAGGAGATCATGCAGTGAGACTGGTTCTGGTCCTCGGTGGGAAAGAGCTGTGGGATGTGCATTGGCAGTGCGAACGGGGAATCGGGGAGGACTGAGAAGTTGATGAGTGAAGAAACGTGATAAAGGGACTGTGGTCTGTCTCTAGGTGTCGAATTTTGTCTCCGGCTTTATAGTTGAGCTTCTGAAATAGGGTGCCGGGGTCCAAAATCTGTCAGTGCCCTCTTTTTCCTAGGAAAACGCCAAATATCTGGCAATTAAACATAAGACTGTCCCAGGAGCCTGTTTCCTTATAGATTCCGGAGAAAACGGTCAAGCCAAATCGACTTTCCGGAAATTTTAGTTTGCCCCTTCTGATTTGTGTCAAATAGGACCTGTAATTTAAATGGGGGCGGTGTGGTATAGTACAAATAGTTTTTGATTTAAGAGGCCTAAGTTCTTTTTTCTTTTGCCATTTACCAGCTTTGGACCCTTGGGCAACTTAATTTCCCTCTCAGTACCTTAGTTCCCTCATTTAGAAAATGAGTGATTAGAGAGCTCTTCTTTAATGGTTCTTGCAAAACGAAATGGAGATGGTGATTATAATATGATTTAACATCTGCTTGCAATTGATTAGTTTAGCAAAAATTTGTTATACTATTACATGCCATGCGCTAGGGCAACAGACAGTGAAGGAAATTGGCCTCTGTTTTGTGGAGGAAGTGGAGGGTGTTGTGGGAGCACGGAATAAAGGCCCTTCGCTGAGATTTGAGCAGCTCGGAAGTTTTCCTGGAAGGATGACGTTCCGTTCGAGAATAAAAGGATGGGTAGGTGGAGGTGCAAAGAATTCAGGCAGAGGGAAAAACCTCTACAAAAATGGAATTTGATCACGGAACCTGAAAGTAGTTCTTTGATATCCGAACTTAAATGGCAATTTTAGGGCTTTTGTAGGAAGTAAAGTGAGTTTCTGAGACTGGGAATATAGACTTGTTGGCAAGGAGGGAATTGAAAGCCAATTTTAAAAAAAGATTTTATTAAGCAGTAGAATAACAAAGAAAACAGCCAAGTCATATAGTTTGGCTTTATCACTGTTTCGGGGCATGATTAGATTAAGTAATTTCAAACATTTTTAAAAAGCACTATCAAATGAAAATAAGAATTTGCAACATATAAAACAGTAAAAATGTTTTTATTACTTTAAGTAAATTCTTCACTAGAAAGCGCAGAAAAAAAATTAAGGCTGATTTTCATGATTCAACAATTTGAAATGGGGTATGGATAATAGATGCAGTCTTCTCAGTCTCAGAATCCAGTTCTATTTTGTTTACTCAGTATCAAGAAAATTCCAGTCCTCATAGATAGTTGTTTAACAGCTCATTTTGCAGTCTCATATTCTCTTCAGTTAAACTGAAGAAAAGAAATTTTTATTTTAAAATTGAATCACAAAGTATGACTAAACACCTGCTTACATTTTTGTATCATAAATGTAAGTTAGACATGAAGTGTCCAGCACTTAAAATAAGCACTAAAGCTGCTTATGGTAGAATAATACTATTTGAAATAGGTGTTCACAACAGACTATTATGCCAAGATGAAAGCATTTGCTGGGCTTTAATTGACATGCCAAGATGAAAGCATTTGCTGGGCTTTAATTGACATCGAGTTGAGAATGACCCAGGTGTACTATAATATTGTACTAATATATTGATGCATGGTTTCACACAGGCCTGAATTTAAAAAAAAAAAAGACAATACAGACCTACTATCTTCCTCATCAGTGATGCATAAAAGATTAAGAAATGTACAGAGTTAACATAACTTTATTCCGCACTTTGCATAAGTTCATGCTTCCATTGACTCTATTTTGATAAGATTTGGTATATAACACATTTGGATGAATCTCGTTCTTTATTATTCTTTGTTAAATACTTAAAAAAAATTACTCAAATGTTTCAGAACCTCCTTAAGTACTTTTCTGGTAATTTGATAATTCCAGGATTAAATAATCCTTTCAGGTTCCCTACTGCCCTGTGAGTCTTTGATAATAATGTTAGTCCTTTGGAGGGGGCTGGTAAACTTCGGGATCAAATTGATTATAATGAAAAAATCCTGAAAAACTTTCGTTTTTTTAAAACTATAATGGATTACAATATGCTATTAATGAGGCCCAAAGGCAGAGGTTTGTTCGCCTGTATATCATTACTCTACACATCCACCACATCATTAGTAAAATAATCCATTGCATGTGCTATCAACAATGTGACAGTGACTTTTTTGATTTAAAGGATAAAGGATAATTATAATTTTTTTGCCTTCCATACAAGTGTGTCTGAATTACAGTTTCTTCAGGTTTTATAATGATTTCAGGGTCTAATATCTTAATTTATAAGTAATTTTTATCACTTCTTTCTTCTCTACTGATAAAACATATTCACTATAGAAAACTAAACAAAAATCAGAAAAGGATAAAGGCATAAGCCAGAATTACCACAATCTTGAGAAAATTACCGTTTCTCTGTGTGTTTTTCCTGTGGATATTATAATGTAATACATTTTAAAACATATTCATTGTAGGGAAAAAGAAGAGACTGCAATAAAAACTACCTTTAATCCTACTACTCAATGATAATTATTTTGGTGTATAATCTTCTAGCTATTTTTCTACACACAAGTACATGTACATGCACACTGTTTTTATAGAAATTGGGATTTTATATTATACAGTCTGTCCTACTACTTCACTTAACATTATAGTGGACACGTTTTCCCAAGTCAGTAATAATAATTAAAACTTTGCACTTTTAGTGGTGACATTGTAGTATACTCTGTAATATAAAAAAAAAAAACTCATATTTACCTCATCCCATATGAATAGATGTTTTAAGTTTGTTTCCCATTTTTTGCTTATTCGAATAATGATGCAGTTAACTTTTTTGCCTAAGTTTTTCTGCATCTCTTTACTTTGTATAGGCTGCTAGAATTGGAATTATTGAATCATTTTTAAGACTCTTGAAATATAGTGGCTGATTGATTTCTAGAAATCAGTTGTGCTGATACTCCCAGCTGTTTCACTTTAAGGAACCTTTAAAACAGTACCTTAAGATAGATCTACTTATTGTAATATGACACTAACTTGATTTATAATTTTTAAGATTGTTGAATCACTAACTGCTTAGGTTGTAGTGTATACTCATGTCTTTAGCAAAAAGTAGAGAAATTTTAGATTTTGAAATACAGAGTTAAATAATTCTTAATTGTTTCCAATATAATATAACCACTGCAGATGTGTAATTATAGAAAGTGTTTCTCTGTTAAGGACAGCCCCGTAAGCCTATCTTAACAGCACTGATTTGATTCTAGAAATACAGAGAAATAGTAATTGGGTAAATATGTATGAAAGCTAGATTAGGAACTACTTAGGTCAAGGTCCTTGTTCTAATCAAATTTTTGTACTTAGTGTGTGGCATAGTACTTGGCTCAAAATTAATATTTGAGCCAAATATTGAACTAATGAATTAATGGTTTTTACTACCTTAATTTCTATTATGATTATAGAAAACCACAATATAAAATAGTTTTGTTTCAAGAACTTATGTCATTGCCTCCTGAGGTATGTTTTGTCAATTGAGAGTGCTGAAGAGATACGAGAATATGTTGCTGACCTCCTTCAGGGAAATGAAGGCAAAAAAGGTCAATTTATAGAAGAGCTTATAATCAAATGGCAAAAGAATGATCATGAATTGATTTCTGATCCTTTGCAACAGAGCTTCAAAAAAGATGGTAAGTTAAATTAATGTACTTAGGTAAGGGTTGAATATTGGTATCTGAGAGTTTTTATGGGACATACTATTTTCTGTTACCATGTGTATCTTCATACCTAACTTAAGTTGAATCATATGTGTACATTTTTTTTTAGTTTTCTACTCAATCTGTAATGAATATTGTTTTAGTTCATACTCTTTCAACTTAGAAAAATCACAAAAATACCTGTTTCCAGACACAAAATATGTCTTCAGAATAATTTGAAAATGTATGTATGCATTAAAGGAACATTTTTCAATTGTGTATATATCTGGATGAAAGTAAATGTTGACCAATTACAGTATAAATAGCATTTAAAGGGTTACTATTTAGATAAGTAGAACGAAGGATCTGTACCAAAGTAAATACTGTCACTCATTATCATACAATCTACAAATCAGATTTTAATTCAGTTTCTTTGTCCTAGCCAGTAGAGTTTGTTTGAATTCTTTATAATTGAGTATGATGTTGAAAATGATGGTTTAAATTTAATTCCAGGAAAAGTATTAATAAATTGCCTGATTTGATATTTTGGCTCAAAATATTAAGCATTGCCTTCTCCTTATTAGCTATTAGAATTTTACCAATGAAGTTATCAATCTATGTACATCTATTATCAATCTATGTACATATATACATATATGCACACTCTCTTTTTTTTTCTTTGAAGAAATTCTAGAGGGACAGAGATCAGGAGACCAGCTAAAGAGGAGTAGGCGGAAAGGGAGAAACAGACAGGAAGTTCCTGCATTTGCTGAACCTGAAGCAACCATAGAGGTCAAAACACCTTTTGATTTGGCCAAGGTGAGTGCTTGTAAAATAAAGTCTTTTTCTGGCTATATGGAGAGAAGGATTTGATTAATGTATTTTAGAAAACAAGATGTACAAATTGATATGGAATGGTAATTTTTCCACAAAAACATGAATTTTGTGGAGAAAAAATTATAATGTTACACTGCTTCCTTGTTTGGGGCAGCCTGATTAAATAAGTTTTATAAAAACATTTTTGCTTGGAGATGATATATACACATGTATATATATATTAATAATGATATATATGATGGAATTATTTAAGGTAGGGAACCAGGGCTTCAATTTCAACATTTTTTTTGTATTTTTATACTAAAGATGTGTACCATTCTAGCTATTTTTAGGTGTATTCCTATTTTGAGCCAGCTTCCATCATCATCATCATCATAATTCAGCCTTCAGAGCTTTTTCACATTCTGTTTTTCAGCTCTCACAACAGCCCTGTGGGGTGAGCAAAAATATTTATAATCATGACAATTTGGCAAGATAAATATCCCCTAAGAAGGAAAAGCAGTAACCAAAAAGTTCTTAGTGTGATCACCATGTAAAAAATATGAAAAATCCAGCAGCTGTTTTTGCAGAAATAGAAAAGCCAATCATTAAATTCATATGGAATGGCAAGGGACCCTGAATAGTCAAAACCACACTGAAAAAGAATAAAGCGACAAAATCAAAACAGTTTGATACAGGCATAAGGAACAATATAAACCAATGCAATAGAATCAAGAGTCCGGAAATAAACCCACAAATCTATGGCCAGCTGATTTTTGACAAGGGTCCTGAATCTATTCAATATAGAAAAAATAATCTCTTCAAAAATTGTGCTGGGAAAGCTGGATATTCACATTCAGAAGAATGAAATTGGACTTTACCTCATACCATACACAAAAAGTAACTCAAAATTAACAATCTAAATATAAGAACAAATACTATAAGATTCTTAGAAGAAACGTAAGGGGAAATCTTTACAACCTTATATTAGGCAATGGATCCTTAGAATTTATACCAAGCACATGAGCAACAGAAGAAAAAGTAGATAAATTGGACTTCATCAAAATTAAAAACATTTTTGCTAAAGGACAACATCAAGAAAGTGAAAAGACAACCTATAGAATGGAAGAAATTTGGAAATCACATTTCTGATGAGGGTTTAAAATCCAAAATATGTAAAGAACTCTTACAACTCAACAAAAAGACAAACTAATTTAAAAATGGACAAAGTGTTGAACAGATATTTCTCTAAAGAAGATACACAGATGGTCGATAAACACATAAAAAGATGTTCAACATCATTTTTCAGTAGGGAAAAGCAAATCAAAACCACAATGAGATACTACTTCATAGCCAACAGAATGGCTGTTATTTAAAAAACAAAACAAAACCAGAAAATAAAAAGTGTTAGCAAGGACGCAGAGAAATACGAACCCTCATACATTGTTGGGTAAAATGGTTTGGCTGCTGTGGAAAACAAGTTTGGTGGTTCCTCAAGAAGATACATCTGACCATATGACCCATAAATTCCAGTCATAGGTAATATACCCAAAAATACAAAGCAGAAACTCAAACAGATCAGTCACAGCAGCATTACTCACAATGCCCAAAAGATAGCAACAACGTGAATGGAAAAACAAACTGTTTTATAGCCATATAATGGAATACTGTCCAGCCTTAAAATATAAAATTCTGATACATTCCAGATAAGAATGAACCGTGAAAACATTATGCTAAGTGAAATAAGCCAGACATAATAGGACAAATATATAATTCCACTTAGATGAAATATTCAAAATATGCAAATTCATAAAGACGGAAAGTAGATTAGTGGTTACCAGGGACTTTGGGGAGGAAATTGCTTAATAATGGACGCCAGCTGGGGGAGTTATTGTTTAATAGTTTACTTTTTTGGGAGATAAAAAATTTTAGTAATGGAAGGCAGTATTGTAGCACAATATTGTAAAAGTAATTAATGCCATGAATTTTACACTTAAAAAATGGTTTAAATGACAAATTTTATATTTGATTACCATAGTAAAAAATACATGGAATAGTGTTTGCAAAATAATGTAACATTAAAGAAATAAAAGAAGACAGTGAAAGCTTTTTATCAGTAGGGGGAAAAAATGAACAAAGACTCACAAACAAAAGATGTTTAACCTTACTAGTAATTAGAGTGACCAATTCATCCTGGTTTGCCCAATACTTTCCCAGGTTTAGCACTGAAAGACCTGTGTCCTAGGAACTCACTAAGTCCTGGACAAACCAGGATGGTTGATCACCCTACTGGCAATCAAATAAGTATTCATTAAGTCATTGAGATATTGCCTATTACATCATCAAAGATTTGAAAAAGAGAGTAGTCATAATGAGTTTGTATTAGAGCAGGTACCTGCTG
Organism: Tamandua tetradactyla; assembly: GCF_023851605.1. Lineage (NCBI taxonomy): Eukaryota > Metazoa > Chordata > Mammalia > Pilosa > Myrmecophagidae > Tamandua > Tamandua tetradactyla. The sequence continues at coordinate 80,931,865 of NC_135340.1, forward strand.
TGCACTACTGGTGGCAACGTAAATTGGTTTAAACTTTCTGGAGGCAGTTTGGCAGTATGCATCAAGAACTATGGATATGATTATGTATTTTTTGTTCATATATTTATGACTTGTAATATTACTTTTCAAAATCTAACTTATGAAAACAATCAGAAATACTCACAAAAAACTTATGTTGTGCACAGTGTTATTTATAATATGGAAGACTTGAACCAGTTTAACTGTCAAGCCATAGGAGAAAGAGTCAAATAAATTGTGATTCCTTCATTTGATGAAATATCATTCAGCTGATAAAATTGTTTTCTAAAATGTTTAAGTTGGGAAAATGCTCATCATTGAATATTATATGAAAAAAGCATGAATCTAAGATTTATATATGTGTGTGTGATTTTGTATGCTTAAAAATGCACATATAGGGGTGCACTGGTAGTTTAGTGGTTAGAATGCCCACCTTTCATGTGGGAGACCCGGGTTCGATTCCCGGACCATGCACCCCCCTCCCCCCCAAAAAATGCACATATAGGCTCAGTGGCAGAGTTCTCGCCTGCCATGCCAGAGACCTGGGTTCATATCCTGGTGCCTGCCCATGTATTTAAAAAAAAAATGCGCATATATAAAAGAAAAAAAACACAAAACAAAATACACATATATATACTACACACACAAACATATATTCACACACACATATATAGAAAAGACTAGTAGGAAAATATTGAAATGTTTTTTGTTCTTCAGATGATAAGATCATTGGTGTTTTAATTTTTAATTTTATACTATTGTATTTTCTGCTTTTATTTTTGCAGTGAACATGAAAAGTTTTATTTTTGGTGGGAAAAATAGAAAAGATAACAGCTAATATAAAAATACCCATGTACTGACCACACAGAATTGATAATTGATAACATTTTTCATATTTCTTTCTTTTTAATAAAATAAATAGAACCATACAAAATAAAAATTATCTTTGTTTCCTATACCCAGTGGTTCTCCATTTTGCCCTTCAGGGGACATTTGAAAATGTCTGGAGACATTTTTAGTTGTCACATATGGAATAAGGAGGTAGGTACTACTGGCGTCTAGTGTATAGAGGCTAAGAATGCTGCTTAGCATCCAGTGATCCACAGGAGAGTCCCAACACAGAGTCAGTAGCATTAATAGTGTCAAGATTGAGAAACCCTGCATATATGGTCCCTTTCCCTTCTACTGCACAGGTGACTGCTACCGTAAATTTGGTATGAGTTATAATAGTCATGTCTCACATTGTGGGGAGGGTAATGATTTTCCTCGCAGAGCTGGGCTTAGATAAGGAAGGCCTCTTCCCTGAACATGTCGTATCCCTTTTTACATACCAAAGAACTGTTCTCTTACTTATAGTAACGTCCTTATCTACTGGAACTCTTAAACTTCAGTCTTTGGAAATGCTTGGAAACCTCTTAATTTAAAAAAAGAGTAGTAGAAGAGACCACATAATTCCAAAGACAGGCATTTATGCATTTTTTTCACGTTTCTTTTTTTAAAGTTTGTTTTATAATATATATACATACCTTTATAATCAGAAACAAGACATTACTAGTTCCATAGAGTTCCTTATGCATCTGAAAAATCACAAGCCTCCGAAGTGAACGCTTTCTGGGCATCCACCACTAGATTAGATTAGTTTTGCCTTTGTAAATTTTATATAAATGTAGCTATGCTGTATTTATTCTTTTGTTTCTGGATTCTTTCTGTTAACATGTTTATGAAATTCATTCTGATTGTTTTGAATAGCTATACTTTGTTCATTCTCATTGCCTTATAGGATTCTATTAAGTGAATACAGCACAATTTATTCATCCTACTGTTGTTCCTTTGGGTAGTTTCCAATTTCATTATTGCAGTGAACATTTTTATACCTATCTTTTGTTGAACATATATACACATTTTTCGTGGATATACAGGAGTTGAAGGGTCACAGGACATGTGAATGTTCAGTCCATTTTTTATTGATTTGTCTTATTTATTTTATTTGTTGTTGTATTTACAAATCCACGAATATCATCTGCTTTTACAGGCATTCTTCTTTGTATGATTTCCAATTCAGTTGTGCTTAAAGATGTCATATATACAACTTTGTAACATTTATCTTCCACCAGTCATGATTGGGAGATGAGAGCAACTAGCAGAAAAGGCAGATTTATTAGCTAGTTTTTCTAAAGCGTAACTTTTCCTCAGACCCTTGAAAATAACTACTTTGTGTTTTCTCACTCTCTCCTTTCATGGTTCCTGGATAGTATGTAAGTTGTTATTGGACAGAGGTGGAGATTCCCCCCCCTTGACTATTTTTATTGTCCTTAATTATTCGATGTTATTTCTGATGTCTTTGTATAATTAGGCACAAGAGAACAGCAACTCCTTAAAGAAGAAGACAAAGTTTGTCAATTTATATACAAAAGAGGGACAGGACAGGCTTGCAGTCTTGCTCCCTGGTCGCCACCCATGTGATTGCCTGGGCCAAAAGCACAAGCTCATCAATAACTGTCTGATCTGTGGACGTATTGTTTGTGAACAAGAAGGCTCTGGCCCCTGCTTATTCTGTGGCTCTCTGGTAAATCGTGTCTTTTCTATTTTATTTTACCGTGCTTTGTGTTAATATATAAAGCCTTTCAGATCTCTAGTCATTTCTCTTTTTTCCTTAGTGAATTTCTTCCCTAAGATGTCCACTGAACTCTAGAAGCAAGAATTCGATTAGTCAAAAACTCAAGGTTATATCTTAGTACTGAGGCCTGTTAGTGGGAAGGTTTTGAAAATGTACATTATCAAGAGATCCAAGTCTCATGTTAAATTAACTTCAATTCTAGAAAGTTTTAGGGCCTGAAACATTTAAAGCATTTTTTAGTCAAAATCTTCAGATGTGGTTCATATCCCTAGGGCAACAGAGCCACTGTGACATGATCCTCAGCCTATTATAGCTTCTCTTTCAAGGACATATCCCTGTTTTAGCTCTGCTCTGTCGAAGAGAATGACCTCAAGAATGTAGCACTAGTGAGCAGTCTAGAAAGCTTATTCTGCCAGTTGAGCTATCTTGAAGAAGCAGTGGCACTTGGTATTGGTGAACGCATCCATTTTATATTGATTTATTTTTCCTTCTTTGATGAGGCCCTTAATTTTTTCCATATATTTGGAGTATACACTGATAGATAACAGATGACCTGAAAAATGTAGTGTCTGTCAATAAAATGTCCATGAAATGACAGTAAATTTCTTCCCATATGGGGTTTCCCTAGAGAAATATCCTACAATTGCTGGCAGAAATTTTGTGTCATTGAGGCAATTGCTAGGAAGTACACTGTCTTCTGTTAGATCCCTTGGATCCTTCAGTTCAAGAAGCTAATGTAAAGCAGATCAGCCTTGAAGTCTTTCAGTTTTATAAGCTCGATTTGAAATAGTTTTTATGTAGCCCTTCTCAGTCTCCCTTCTTATAATTGCAGTGATCTTTGCATAATATATTGTGGTAGTTAGATTCAGGTGTCAACTTGGCTAGGTGAAGGTGCTTAGTTCTGTTGCTGTGGACATGAGCCAATGGCATGTGAAGCTCATTTGTTGCTGATTATGTGTACAGTCGGCTAGGAGGCCTGCCTGCTGCAATGAATAATGTTTGATTTAATTGGCTGGTGCTTAAATGAGAGACTCAATGTAGCACAGCCCAAGCAGCTCAGCATACCTCATCTCAGCACTCAGCTCAGCCCAGGCCTTTGGAGATGCAGAAAGGAATCACCCCCGGGAAAGTTGTTGGAATCCAGAGGCCTGGAGAGAAGGCCTTGGAGATTACCCTGTGCCTTCCCACATAAGAAAGAACCTCAGTTGAAAATTAGCTGCCTTTCCTCTGAAGAACAAACGAAATAAATCCCCTTTTATTAAAAGCCAATCTGTCTCTGGTGTGTTGCATTCCAGCAGCTAGCAAACTAGAATGTATATTCATTTATTTTATGAGTAGGTAATTTTCAAAGGCAAAGAAACAAAATATATGCTATAAAAGCTACACTAATTCTCACTCGTGAAATTATAATTCGCTTCTTTTTTTGGTTCCTTTTAATAAGGCAGCTGCTTGTAATTTCTCTTATAAAACTAAGACTTCAAGATTAGAACCTAGAAGACAAAAAAAAATTCCTTGTATTTTTTTTTCTACTCTTTTCTCAATGGTGGCAAATCTTTGTCCTTTGAAAATAGTTTAGATTCTTTTTTTTGAAATCATCAGTCATTTCAGGGACACCTGCAGTGAGATCAGTTTTATTCAGCTTATAAAAGAAGGGAGAAACAGAAAGAGACCTAGGGAAAAACTCATATTTTTTCTGGATAAGGAAACACATGTAATGTGTAATTTGAAGTTATTTTTTCGGAATATCAAGCAAACAATATGATTTAGCATTTTCTTATTACCTTATAGGTATGTACTCATGAAGAACAGGATATTTTGCAACGTGACTCAAACAAGAGCCAGAAATTGCTGAAAAAGCTCATGGCAGGTAGGCAGCAATCTTCAGATTGGATCACCATGGTGATGGGTACATTTTGTTTTATCTGTTTCTCTTCTCTCATATGCAAGATGTAGTTCATTTATCTTTTGTTTTATTTCCTTGGGATAAATTCCTAAGAATGGAATTATTAAATCTACTAATATCATTTTTCGCATTTGAGAGGTATGTGCCAAATTATCTATCAAAGTATTGTACTAAATTGAGGCAGTAGTATCAACATACCTCAAAACTTTGCACTGTTGAATTTTGACATCTTTTTTTACAGTGGTAAAGTTGTAATTGTAAAAATTATTAATGAAGTATATGTCTCCATATTTTTTCAGTTAGGATTTATTTAAAGACATTGCTATGGGGAAAGATAGTTTTAAGTGCCTTTCAGGACACAAGAATAATATATATACAGATCATATATATATAATATAAATATGTATATATTTTAAGAAAGATTTGATAAACTTTGAACAGGCTTGGCTTTTTTTGTTTGTTTGTTTAATTAGAGAAGTTGTGGGTTTACAGACCAATCATGCATAGAATACAGGATTCCCATATACCACATTATTAACACCTTGCATTGGTTTGCCACATTTGTTACACTTGATGAAGGCACCTTTTTATAATTATTCTATTAACTGTAGTCCATGTTTTAACTTATATTCATTGTGTTCTACTGTTCCTTGGATTTTTTTTTTATTATTCTATGGATTTTTTTTTTTTTTAATTAAAATCTCGAACTATATATACAACCAAACATTTCGGCACATTTTATAATTATTCTATTAACTATAGTCCATGTTTTAACTTATATTCACTGTGTTCACTGTTCCATGGATTTTTTTTTTTAATTTAAATTTCAAACTATATATACAACCTAACATTTCCCCTTTTAACTACATTCAGATACATATTTCAGTGCTGTTAATTAATTAATTAGATTTATGTTATGCTACCATCACCACCATTCATTACCAAAACTTTTCCATTATCACAAATAGGAATTCCGTACATTTTAGGTTTAACTCTCTCTTTCCTATACCTACCCCTTCCTTTGGTAACCTATTTTTTAGATTTTGACTCCATGATTTGCTTATTCTAATTATTTCATTTTGGTGAGATAATACAATATTTGTCCTTTCGTGTCTGGCTTATTTTACTCAATATGATGTCTTCAAGGTTCTTCCATGTTGTTGCATGGATCAAAACTTCACTTCTTTTTCATGCTGAATAATATTTCATTGTATGTGTATATCACATTTTGTTTATCCTTTTATCAATTGATGGATACTTGGGTTGCTTCCATCTTTCAGGCTTGGAGTTTAGGTAAAGATAAAGATCAGCCTTCATTAAAGCCAAATTTTATTCCTAATGCAATTGGGATGTTGGTTTTATATAACCTGTGACTTTGTTTTCTAGGGTGTATATTTGTGATATGATGTTAAAGAGGTGGCTTGGGGGTGGTGGAAAGAATGTGGACTTTAGAGTCACACAGAACTGGGTTCAAATTTTGTTTTTACCATCTAATTTACTAAGTAAATTCAGTTAAGTTGTTAGCATCCTCAAACTTCCCTTGCCATATCTGTAAAATAAAAATAATGAAAATATCTTACCAGGTTATTGTGAAAATAAATATAACATATATTAAGTGCCCTAGCATCTGATAGGTTCTCATTAGTTAATAAGTTATGCCCCTTCCCTGAAATTTCTCCTTTTTTCCTTCCATTATTTATAGTTTTGATATATAAAAGTATATTTAAATGTGATAATTAGTCCTGTACTCACTAATATTTTTTATTTATAAGGTACTTTTATGTTGTCTTGTTGAACAGTTTTATACCATTATCGACCCAAATTTCTGTAAATGAAGAAAAGGACAGAAATGTTGACTGAAAACCTATTTGTCAAATACTGCTTGATGCTTTACAGGTAAAGCCTGGCCTGTATACTTGTTTGTAACAAAGGCCTCAGACCACTGAGGCAGAAGCAGATCTTCTAATGTTTTATTCTTTGCTGCACAATGATATAAAACTAAGTTTGTATTATAGATCACTTAGATTTTTATTCAGTTTCCTTACTGAATTTCAGGAATGGAGAATTCTGGAAAGATGGGCATCTCCAGCAAGGACCTTCTTCCTCATCAGGAATCTCGAATTAAGTCTGGTTTGGAAAAAGCTGTCAAACATAAAGACAAACTGTTAGAGTTTGACAAAACTAGGTATGATGTGGTTAGATTAACAAATGCTAAGAAATAGATTAGATCTAGAAATAGATTAATTCTGACCACTAAAATATTATTTTACAACTTGATATCTTGTCAGAGTGGAGTATGAAAAAGTTTACAGTAAATGAAGAGACCTCTATCTTGCTTTCGCATACATTTTTGAATAAGATAGGCTCCCAGCAAGAGCATCTTGCCCTGTGGCATTTTTTGATTCTTGGCAAATGCTAGTACCTTAATATATCCCCTGGAAAGTTGACTTGAGATGACAGAATTCCCCATTTTTTCACTTGCAACCATTTATTCAGTCAGTCAGCATATCATGCCATGTGCCAACTGCTATGCTGGGCTCTGGAGAACCTATAAGAGATTACCTCTGGAAGAGCCTAGGTAATGCCAAGGGAAGCCATGATCTACCCTTTTCTTTCCATTTGGCACTAAATTTCTTTTCTGTTTCAATAATTATTGAAATGTACATAGATTGGCTTTTACAATCCTATACTATTGCTGTTTAGCCCACTGATTTCTCTTTAGGAGACAGATTTGTAGATTTAAGTTCTATTTTTTATTCCCTTCTCTTTTGTTTTTTACCTTTGGACAGAACTATGTATTGAAAACCAGTTAGTGGTAAAGGACATTTAGATAAAACATATAAACTCATTTCACTTTTTAAATGGCCATGTGAGGAGGATATGTTAGTTTCCTGAGAAAGATCCTGAATCGCTCATTTTTATAACTGACCTGGGAGACTATTTCTGGCATTATAATCCTTTAGTAAGCAGCATCTGCTGATTCCAAATCATTTGCTGTAAATATATAATATGTAATTTAGAAAATTGTTCCTTAAGTAAGCTAGGCTTACTTCATGATGTATATAACTTAAATTCACTCAATTCTTTAATATAACATTTAGCTCTTCTCAGTAAAAGTCACCATTAAAGATGGAATTAGAAATGAACTGTATTTCTTAATATTTAAAAACAGAATATGGTCTCTTCCTGTTGATGTTGCTGCTTTGCTGATTGTTAAGGGGCATCAGTTTCATTGTCTAGGTTCACATATGGGACCAGATTCCTTCTCAGTTCTCTTAAACTTCCCACTTTAGGGAGATTCTTCTTTCTAACTTAAAATCCAGCTGAATCCTGAAAACTATAAATCAATATATGACTCTGTTTTCACTATTTCCCTTATGCCTGTACATATCAGTAATTTGTAATTTTATGTACAAACTCAGTTTTAACTGGTTTTGTGACTTTGGAGTAGTCAGTTAACTTCTACAGAACCCCAGATTCCATATCTGTAGAATGAGATAGTAGGCTCATCAAAGATCCTTCTAGTTCTCAGTTTGTAGGTCGGTATAATTTTAGAGTTAGGCCTGATTGTCATACCTTGGAACTTAGCCTATGGTATTAGTGGAAGAATTGGAGATAGGGTTGTGTGGAAATGGGGTGGAAATTGGCATATAGTATTAGACTAATGGATTATTTTAAGAGTAATTAGTTAAGCCCAACTCAGTACAGGATTGAGATTCAGGATAAAACTCCAGTTTCTGAAGGGAGAACAAATAGGCATGGCAAGAATAGGCTCGTTCCCAATTACAGAGGAATTAGGTTATTAAATAGGCTGCCAAGACATGCACTCAGATATAGCAAAACCATGCTGAAGTGCAGCTATTAGAAGAGGGAGACTGGGCTAGAAAAAAAGATAGAAAGTGGATTATGGTGCTGTGTCTTTTCCTGCTTGAGGTTGAGATTAGTGCTAAGAGCAGGGCTGAGTCTGCAGTTGCAGTGGGGTTAATATATCCAGAAGTTGGAAAGTAGGCAGGGCTTGACCTGGTTTATGAACGGGCATGGGTATCTATATTTAAGACAGTAATCTTTAAAGACAGCTGAAGAGTAAGTTACCTTGGAACAGTTTCCTAGTAATCACATCCTTTTTGTCAACAGGTCATCTTATTGCCATACATTCTTTTTTTCACTTAGTGTTCGTAGGACTCAGGTCATTGATGATGAGTCAGATTACTTTGCCAGTGATTCTAATCAGTGGTTGTCCAAACTTGAGCGGGAAACTCTGCAGAAGCGAGAGGAAGAGCTGAGAGAACTTCGACATGCCTCCCGACTCTCTAAGAAGATCACCATTGACTTTGCAGGCAGGAAGATTCTGGAAGAAGAAAATCCACTAGCAGAGTATCACAGCAAGTAAGTAGGCATAAATAGAAAGGATCTGAAAGAGGAGGAGCAGTTTGAGTATAAAGGATTTTCCCCTCAAATGTACCTGTCTTGCTGTTGATTTTAAAAGTAATATATTCTTTTGAAGTGGAAAACATGTAAAATAACATGTAAGAATAGCTAAGAAAATTTTGAAAATGAACAATGAGGGAAACTTGTCCTGTTAGATAAAATGTTTTTTATAAAGCTGTAGTAATTAAAACAGTGAAGTATACAGTTTGGGCACAGAAATAAATAATGAAACATTGTAGAATCCAGAAAGATTACTTCTGTGTGTACATGGATATTTGTAGTGTATATATGTGTGTGAATCTAGTAATCAATAAAAGTAACATTTCTAAGCAGTTAGAAAAGGATAAGGTATATGGTGTTAGAATGGTTGGCTTACTGAGGGGGGGGAAATTAAGTTATATATTTATCTCAAATCATGCCAATTAAATGGACAGATGAGCTAAATGTAAAAGAGAGTGATAAAAGGATCAGAAAATAATATTGAATATAGAAGAATATTTTTATAGTTATGGTGGGAAAAAGCTCTTCTCTAAGCAAGGTATGAAACCCAAAAGTGATAAGCACATAAGATACTGGAAATAAAGTAAAAAGACAGTGCTAGACTGGGAAAAAAAATTTTTTTTTTAACTTTTAAACAGTTTTAAAAATATTTCTATTGTAAACAACAAATATACAAATATTCTTGACATATAAACATTCTTGATAAAATTACAAACAGTGGCTCACAACATCATCACATAGTTGTGTATTCATCACCATGATCAGTTTTTTGAATATTTTTCTCTCTCCAGCAAAAGAAAGAAAAAAGAAAAAACTCATAAAAAAAGAAAAATCATATATGCCATACTTCTTACCCCTTGCTCTCATTGACCACTAGTATTTCAGATTACTCAATTTATTGTAACCTTTGTTCCCCTATTATTTATTTCTTATCTGTATTTTTTACTCATCATCTGTCCATACTATAGATAAAAGGAGCCTCAGACAAAAGGTTTTCGCAGTCACACAGTTGCATTGCAAAAGCTATATCATTATACAATCATCTTCAAGAAAGATGGTTACTGGAATACAGCTCTACAGTTTCAAGTACTATTCAGTTTCAGCTCTACAGTTTCAGGTACTATTCAGTTTCTATTGTAAACAACAAACATACAAATATTCTTGATATATAAACATTCTTGATAAAATTACAATCAGTAGCTCACAACATCATCACATAGCCACTCTAATACACCATAAACTAAAAAGGGGATATCTATATAATGTGTAAGAATAACGTCCAGGATAACCTTTCTGAAATCTCTCAGCCACTGACATTTTACTTTTTCTCATTGGGAGAAAGTATTTTACAAATTTTTCTTTTTTCCAATCAAAAGAACAGTATTCATACTATATAAAGACCTGCAGGTTAAGAGAAAAAGACAAAAAATTCAGTAGAAAAATAGGGAAAGGCTAAGACCAGACAATTCACAGATGAAGAAATAAACATAGGCAATAAACATTTTAAAAGATGCTCAACTAGTAATCAGGAAAATGCAAATTAAAAAACTCAACACAGAGGAATTAGGGGAAGATGACAGAATAGAAAACTCAAGGAACTAAACCTTCAACAAAACAAATATTGAACTGGCAGGAACTGTCTGAATCAACTGTTTTGAAACTTGGGAATCTAGTGGAACACTGTGCAACAGCCAGGGAAGAGCTAGAGGAAATGGCAGTAACTTGGGGTAAATATTGGTGAATGTCACTCTCCATGCAGTGGCTTCCAACCCCTATCTCCACAATGAGGTAGTAGATAGCAGTGAGCACTATAGTCTAAGCTCCTGGAGCGGCTTGCTGATGCCAGTGTGGGTTATACTCCAGAATCCAGGAAACATGGTCTGATCATTGGTCACTGCTTTTTTTAAAACATTTATTTATTAATTTAAAAAAATTAAGAACAAAAACGTTTGCATATCATTCCATTCTACATATATAATCAGTAATTCTCAATATCATCACATAGCTACATATTCAGTTGATCACTGCTTTTGATCAGCTACTTCAGATAGATGTGGTCCCTGGCTCTAAAGTGTCCATTGTTCCAACCTTTCACTCCTTCCCCATCCCCTAGGCAAAAGTGACAGAGGAGTGTTAAAGAGACAATACCTTTTTTTTTTTTTTTTAAATCTCTTTCCTCTTCCCATTCCCTGATTGGAAGCAAAAGTAGTGGAAAGGTCACAAATAGATGGCTCCAGCCCTCAACAACAACAATAACAAAATACCTGATACTCCCAGAATAGTGAGAGTGTATTTCCAGGGTTACAACAACATAATACTCAGAATGTCCAGTTCTCAACAACAAAAAAAGATTCACAAAACACATAGAAACAGGAAAATATGGCCCTTTAAAATTTGCCAGATGTCCTCTTAAGGAAGCTCATACACTGGAACTATTAGTCAAATACTTTAGATAAACTATCTTAAATATATTCAGTGAGCTAAAGGAATCCATATAAAAAGAACTAAAGGAGATTAGGAAAATGTCTGGGCAAAATAAAGAGATGGAAATTTTGGAAGGAACCAAACTGAAATTCTGGACATGCAAAATACAATACGTGAAATGCAAAACCCATTAAATGGATTCCACACCAAATTTGAGTAGGCAGAAGAAAAGAATCAATGAACTAGAAGACTAGACAATTCCAGTTATCCAATGTGAGGAACAGAAAGGAAATAATTAAGAAAAATACACAGAGCATCAGGACCTGTAGGACACTGTCAACCATATCAATATATGCGTCATTGGAGTTGCAGAAGGACAAGAGAGGGCAAAAAAAGTATTTGAAGAAATAAAGGCTGAAAATGTCCCCAATTTAATGAAAGTCATCAATATATACACCCAGGATTTTCAATGAACTCGAAGCACTAGAGACACATAAGAGATCTACACCAAGATCACCATTGTAGTGAAATTGTTAAAAATCCAAAGAGAAAGATAGGATTTTGAAAGCAGCAAGAGAGAAGAGACTTGTCACATAGAGGGCATCTCCAATAAGACTGACAGACTATTTTGTATCAGAAACCATGGAGGCCAGAAGACAGTGGGATGGCATATTTAAAGTCCTTAAAGAAAAATATTATCAAGCAAGAATTCAATATCTAGCAAAGCTATCTTTCAAAATGAAGGAGAAATTAAAGTGTTTATAGATAAACAGAAGCTGAGTTAATTAGCAGAAGACTTGCCATACAAGAAATGCTAAAGAGAGTCCTTCAGACTTGAATAAAAGTATACCAGACAGTAAATTCAAAGCCATGAAATCAAGAACATTGGTAAAGCTAACTACATAAGTAAATATAAAATCTTGTTTTGTACTTTTGGCTTGTAACTGCTTCCCTGCCCCACCATGTGCCCTACAAACAAATGTATAAAATCTATGTTAATGGGGGGGACTTCCGGAGAAGATGGCGGCTTAGTAAGATGCGTGGGTCTTAGTTCCTCCTCTAGAACAGCTACTAGAGAAGTAGAAACGATTCAGAACAGCTCCCGGAGCCACGACAGAGACCAAGAAGACAGCATACCCCATTCTGGAACGGCTGACTGGCTGGGAGAACCCGCTCCGGTGAGATTGCCGAGGGGCGCAGGCTTCCCCAGGCCAGGGCTGCAGGCAGCCGGAGTCCCTCCCTCCCTCCTTCCCGGGCTGGCTGGGAGAATTGGACAGGCGGTCCCCTCAAGCCACGGTGGCTGGTGCCCACCCCCCCATGCGCGGCCCCCCCGGACCAGCTGGGAGAATTGGATCGGAGATCCCCAAGCCGCGGAGAATGGCGACCGGGATCCCTTCCAAACACGTGGCTTCCCGGTCCAGCTGGGAACGGTGGATAGACACTTCCCCAAGCCGCGGCGACTGGCACCTCCCCGCCACGCTTGGCGCCCCGGGCCGGCTGGGAAATTTGGACAGACATTCCCCCAACTCGCGGAGGCCGGCGACCCTCCCCGCACGCGGATCCCCGGGCCAGCTGGGAGATCCGGATTGGCACTCCCCCAAGCTGCTTCAGCTGGCGACCCCCCCCACAGCGAGAGTTTTCCAAAGTTAAAGGGGCCACAGCATCTTTTACTGCTGGGACCCGCAGACAGATGAGCGCCACGAGCGCCACCTACTGGGCAGGATAAGAAAAACAGAGCCCAGAGATTTCACAGAAAAATCTTTCAACCTGCGGGGTCTTACACCCAGGGAAATCTGATTAAATGCCCAGACGCCAGCAGAAGATAATGGATAACGCTCAGAAAATTGAAAATGTGGCCCAGTCAAAGGAACAAACCAATAGTTCAAATGAGATACAGGAGCTGAAACAACTAATGCTGAATATACGAACAGAAATGGAAAACCTCTTCAAAAACCAAATCGATAAATTGAGGGAGGACATGAAGAAGACATGGGCTGAACAAAAAGAAGAAATAGAAAGACTGAAAAAACAAATCACAGAACTTATGAGAGTGAAGGAAAAAGTAGAAAAGCTGGAAAAAACAATGATACCTACAATGGTAGATTTAAAGAGACAGAAGATAGAATTAGTGAATTGGAGAATGGAACATCTGAATTCCAAAACGAAACAGAAACTATAGGGAAAAGAATGGAAAAATTTGAACAGGGGATCAGGGAAATGAATGACAATATGAAGCGCACAAATATACATGTTGTGGGTGTCCCAGAAGGAGAAGAGAAGGGAAAAGGAGGAGAAAAACTAATGGAAGAAATTATCACTGAAAATTTCCCACTCTTATGAAAGACCTAAAATTACAGATCCAAGAAGTGCAGCGCACCCCAAAGAGAATAGACACAAATAGGCGTTCTCCAAGACACTTACTAGTTAGAATGTCAGAGGTCAAAGAGAAAGAGAGGATCTTGAAAGCAGCAAGAGAAAAACAATCCATCACATACAAGAGAAACCCAATAAGACTATGTGTAGATTTCTCAGCAGAAACCATGGAAGCTAGAAAACAGTGGGATGATATATTTAAATTACTAAAAGAGAAAAACTGCCAACCAAGAATTCTATACCCAGCAAAATTGTCCTTCAAAAATGAGGGAGAAATTAAAACATTCTCAGACAAAAAGTCGCTGAGAGAATTTGTGACCAAGAGACCAGCTCTGCAAGAAATACTAAAGGGAGCACTAGAGTCAGATATGGAAAGACAGAAGAGAGAGGTATAGAGAAGAGTGTAGAAAGAAGGAAAATCAGATATGATATATATAATACAAAAGGCAAAATGGTAGAGGAAAATATTATCCAAACATTAATAACACTAAATGTTAATGGACTGAATTCCCCAATCAAAAGACATAGACTGGCAGAATGGATTAAAAAACAGCATCCTTCTATATGCTGTCTACAGGAAACACATCTTAGACCCAAAGATAAACATAGGTTGAAAGTGAAAGGTTGGGAAAAGATATTTCATGCAAATAACAACCAGAAAAGAGCAGGAGTGGCTATACTAATATCCAACAAGTTAGACTTCAAATGTGAAACAGTTAAAAGAGTCAAAGAAGGACACTATCTACTAATAAAAGGAACAATTAAACAAGAAGACATAACAATCATAAATATTTACATACCGAACCAGAATGCCCCAAAATACTTTAGGAATACACTGCAAACACTGAAAAGAGAAATAGACATATATACCATAATAGTTGGAGACTTCAATTCACCACTCTCATCAATGGACAGAACATCTAGACAAAGGATCAATAAAGAAATAGAGATTCTGAATATTACTATAAATGAGCTAGACTTAACATACATTTATTGGACATTACATCCCACAACAGCACGATACACCTTTTTCTCAAGTGCTCATGGATCATTCTCAAAGATAGACCATATGCTGGGTCACAAAGCAAGTCTTAACAAATTTAAAAAGATTGAAATCATACACAACACTTTCTCTGATCATAAAGGAATGAAGTTGGATATCAATAATAGGCGGAGTGCCAGAAAATTCACAAATACGTGGAGGCTCAACAACACACTCTTAAACAACGAGTGGGTCAAAGAAGAAATTGCAAGAGAAATGAGTAAATACCTCCAGGTGAATGAAAACGAAAGCACAACATATCAAAACCTATGGGACGCAGCAAAGGCAGGGCTAAGAGGGAAATTTATTGCCCTAAATGCCTATATCAGAAAAGAAGAAAAGGCAAAAATTCAGGAATTAACTGTCCACTTGGAAGAACTGGAGAAAGAACAGCAAACTAACCCCAAAGCAAGCAAAAGGAAAGAAATAACAAAGATTAGAGCAGAAATAAATGAAATTGAAAACATGAAAACAATAGAGAAAATCAATAAGACCAGAGTTGGTTCTATGAGAAAATCAATAAGATTGATGGGCCCTTAGCAAGATTGACAAAAAGAAGAAGAGAGAGGATGCAAATAAATAAGATCAGAAATGGAAGAGGAGACATAACCACTGACTTCACAAAAATAAAGGAGGTAATAACAGGATACTATGAACAACTTTACACTAATAAATACAACAATTTAGAAGAAATGGACGGGTTCCTGGAAAGACATGAACAATCAACTTTGACTCAAGAAGAAATAGATGACCTCAACAAACCAATCACAAGTAAAGAAATTGAATCAGTCATTCAAAAGCTTCCTAAAAAGAAAAGTCCAGGACCAGACGGCTTCACATGTGAATTTTATCAAACATTCCAGAAAGAATTAGTACCAACTCTCCTCAAACTCTTCAAAAAAATCGAAGCGGAGGGAAAGCTTCCTAATTCATTCTATGAAGCCAACATCACCCTCATACCAAAACCAGGCAAAGATATTACAAAAAAAGAAAACTACAGGACAGTCTCTCTAATGAATATAGATGCAAAAATCCTCAACAAAATTCTAGGGAATCGAATCCAACAACACATTAAAAGAATTATACATCATGACCAAGTAGGATTCATCCCAGGTATGCAAGGATGGTTCAACATAAGAAAATCAATTAATGTAATACACCATATCAACAAATCAAAGCAGAAAAATCACATGATCATCTCAATTGATGCAGAGAAGGCATTTGACAAGATTCAACATCCTTTCCTGTTGAAAACACTTCAAAAGATAGGAATACAAGGGAACTTCCTTAAAATGATAGAGGGAATATATGAAAAACCCACAGCTAATATCATCCTCAATGGGGAAAAATTGAAAACTTTCCCCCTAAGATCAGGAACAAGACAAGGATGTCCACTATCACCACTATTATTCAACATTGTGTTGGAGGTTCTAGCCAAAGCAATTAGACAAGAAAAAGAAATACAAGGCATCAAAATTGGAAAGGAAGAAGTAAAACTATCACTGTTTGCAGACAATATGATACTATACGTCGAAAACCCAGAAAAATCCACAACAAAACTACTAGAGCTAATAAATGAGTACAGCAAAGTAGCAGGTTACAAGATCAACATTCAAAAATCTGTAGCATTTCTATACACTAGTAATGAACAAGCTGAGGGGGAAATCAAGAAACGAATCCCATTTACAATTGCAACTAAAAGAATAAAATACCTAGGAATAAATTTAACTAAAGAGACAAAAAACCTATACAAAGAAAACTACAAAAAACTGTTAAAAGAAATCACAGAAGACCTAAATAGATGGAAGGGCACACCGTGTTCATGGATTGGAAGACTAAATATAGTTAAGATGTCAATCCTACCTAAATTGATTTACAGATTCAATGCAATACCAATCAAAATCCCAACAACTTACTTTTCAGAAATAGAAAAACCAATAAGCAAATTTATCTGGAAGGGCAGGGTGCCCCGAATTGCTAAAAGTATCTTGAGGAAGAAAAACGAAGCTGGAGGTCTCATGCTGTCGGACATTAAGGCATATTATGAAGCCACAGTGGTCAAAACAGCATGGTATTGGCATAAAGATAGATATATCGACCGAAGGAATCGAATAGAGTGCTCAGATATAGACCCTCTCATCTATGGACATTTGATCTTTGATAAGGCAGTCAAGCCAACTCACCTGGGACAGAACAGTCTCTTCAATAAATGGTGCCTAGAGAACTGGATATCCATATGCAAAAGAATGAAAGAAGACCGGTATCTCACACCCTATACAAAAGTTAACTCAAAATGGATCAAAGATCTAAACATTAGGTCTAAGACCATAAAACAGTTAGAGGAAAATGTTGGGAGATATCTTATGGATCTTACAACTGGAGGCGGTTTTATGGACCTTAAACCTAAAGCAAGAACACTGAAGAAGGAAATAAATAAATGGGAGCTCCTCAAAATTAAACACTTTCGTGCATCAAAGAACTTCATCAAGAAAGTAGAAAGACAGCCTACACAATGGGAGACAATATTTGGAAATGATATATCAGATAAAGGTCTAGTATCCAGAATTTATAAAGAGATTGTCCAACTCAACAACAAAAAGACAGCCAACCCAATTACAAAATGGGAAAAAGACTTGAACAGACATCTTTCAGAAGAGGAAATACAAATGGCCAAAAGGCACATGAAGAGATGATCAATGTCCCTGGCCATTAGAGAAATGCAAATCAAAACCACAATGAGATATCATCTCACACCCACCAGAATGGCCATTATCAACAAAACAGAAAATGACAAGTGCTGGAGAGGATGTGGAGAAAGAGGCACACTTATCCACTGTTGGTGGGAATGTCAAATGGTGCAACCACTGTGGAAGGCAGTTTGGCGGTTCCTCAAAAAACTGAGTATAGAATTGCCATACGACCCAGCAATACCATTGCTAGGTATCTACTCAAAGGACTTAAGGGCAAAGACACAAACGGACATTTGCACAGCAATGTTTATAGCAGCGTTATTTACAATTGCAAAGAGATGGAAACAGCCAAAATGTCCATCAACAGACGAGTGGCTAAACAAACTGTGGTATATACATACGATGGAATATTATGCAGCTTTAAGACAGAATAAACTTATGAAGCATGTAATAACATGGATGGACCTAGAGAACATTATGCTGAGTGAGTCTAGCCAAAAACTAAAGGACAAATACTATATGGTCCCACTGATGTGAACCGACTTTCGAGAATAAACTTGGAATATGTCATTGGTAACAGAGACCAGCAGGAATTAGAAACAGGGTAAGATAATGGGTAATTGGAGCTGAAGGGATAGATTGTGCAACAGGACTAGATACAAAAACTCAAAAATGGACAGCACAATAATTCCTAATTGTAAAGTAATCATGTTAAAACACTGAATGAAGCTGCATCTGAGCTATAGGGTTTTTTTTTGTTTGTTTGTCTGTTTGTTTGTGTCTTTTTTTTTTACTATTATTATTATTTTTATTTTTTTCTCCATATTAACATTCTATATCTTTTTCTGTTGTTTTACTAGTTCTTTTCCTAAATCGATGCAAATGTACTAAGAAATGATGATCATGCATCTATATGATGATGTTAAGAATTACTGATTGCATATGTAGAATGGAATGATTTCTAAATGTTGTGTTAATTTCTTTTTTTTCTTTAATTAATAAAAAAAATCTATGTTAATGGGCATATAATGTGTAAAGGTGTAATCTGAGCTGGTAACAATATAAAGGGAGAGGGATGGAGATATATAGGAGTAGAGAGTTTATATGTTACAGAAACTAGGTTGGTATAAGCCAGACTAGGTTTTATAGTTTAAAATATTAATTAGAATACCAAAGATAGCTGCTAAGAAAGTAACTAAAAAATATATAAGAAAGAAAAGAAGAAGGGACTCAAACTGCTGTAGTATGAAAAAACACCTAAATACAAAAGACAGCATAATGGAGTAATTGAGGAATAAAAAAATATCCAGTGCATACCGAAAACAAATAGCTAAATGGCAGAAGTAAATCCTTTCTTTTCAATAGGTATCTTAAATGTCAATCAACTACCCTCTTATAAGGTAGAGATTAGCAGATTAAGATGAAAAAGCATGATCCATCTGTATACTAACTACAAGTGACTCACTTTAAGTACAAAGATACAAAGAGGTTGACATTAAAAGGGTTATAAAAGATATTCCATGCAAATACTAATCAAAAGAGAGCAAGAGTGGCTATTTTATTGTCAGAGTAAACTTTAAGTCAAAAAAGTTTACAAGAGACCATGAAGGATATTATATATTGATAAAAAGTTCTATCCAGCAAGAAGATATAACAATTATAAATACATACGCAGCTTAGAACAGAGCCCGAAAATATATGAAACAAAAATTGACAAAATTAGGGAGGTCCACAGTGGCTCAAGGTGACTTCTCGCCTGCCATGCCGGAGACCTGGGTTCGAGTCCCAGTGTCTGCCCATGAGAAAAAAGAAAGAAAAGACAAAATTGAACATACAGCATAAGAAAAGAAAATTACAGACCATTTTCTGATGCAAAAATCCTCAAAAAAAAATACTGGCAAACAAATCCAACAGTATATTAAAAGGATCATATATCGTGATCAGGTGGGATTTATTCTAGGAATGCAAGAATAGTTCAATGTAGTAAACCATGTTAATAGCATAAAGGGGTAAAAACACATGATCATCTCAATTGACACAGAAAAGCATTTGACAAAACCTTTTCATGATAAAAACATTGAGACAACTAAGAATAGAAGGGAACTTTCTCAACATGATAAAGGCCATTTGTGAAATAACTGTAGATAACATCGACTCAGTGGTGAAAGACTGAAATTTCTCCCCATCCCCTAGATCAGGAAAAAGACAAGAATACCTGCTGTCACTATTGTTATTCAACATTGTCCTGGAAGTTCTAACCAAGGTGTACAGACGAAAGAAAGAAAAGTCCTCAAAATTGGAAAAGAAGATGTAAAATGATCCCTTTTGCAGATTACATCATCCTATATAGAGTAAATTCCAAAGAATCCACAAGAAAGCCACTAGAACTAATAAACAAATTCAACAAAGTTGTAGGAGACAACTTTGAACATGCAGAACTCAGCTGAGTTTCTATACACCAGGAATGAACAGTCTGAAAAGGAAATCAAGAAAACGATTCCCCTTATAATTACATCTGTAAGAATAAAATATCTAAAATAAATTTAATTAAGGAAGTTAAAGAATTCTGCACTGAAAGCTGTAAAACATTGCTGAAGGAAATTAAGGAAGACCTAAATAAGTGGAAAGACATCTTGTTTTCATAGATTGAAAGACTTAATACTGTTTAAGTATCAATACTAGGGGGTGAGAAAGTAGTTCAGTGGTAGAATTCTCACCTGCCATGCGGAAGACCCGGGTTCAATTCCTGGTCCATGCACTCCCCCCCCCCAAAAACAACAAACAAACCAAGAATAGAAAACAAAAGCAAAAAACATTTAACAATTGTGCTGTAATAACAGGATACTTAGATAGACAAAGAATGAAGTGTTTCCTCTGCCATAGAGCAAACAAACAAACAAAATGACAATACTGCCTGAGGTGACCTACAAATTCAATTAAATCTTATCAATATTCCAGCAGCCCTTTTTGCCGAAATGGAAAATCTGATCCTCAAATTCATATTCAGGGCAAGGAGCCCTGAATAGCTAAAACAGCCTCTGAAAAGTAGAACAAATTTGAAAGACACTTCCTAACTTCAAAACTTACTATAAATCTACAGTAATTAAAACAATATTGTACTTGCACAAAGTTAGACATATAAACTAGCACAAAATAATTGAGAGTCCAGCGATAAATCCACAAATGTATCGTGAATTGATTTTTGGCTAGGGTCAAGTGCATTCAAAGGGAAAAAAATAGTCTCTTTTAAAGTTGGTGCTGAGGCAACTGAAATCCATATGCAAAAGAGTGAATATGGACCCTTACCTCTAATCATATGTCAAGATTAACTCAAAGTGGATCAACGACCTAAATATAAGAGCTAATACTATAAAACTCCCACAAGAAAACATGGCGAATATTTTGCCTTGTAGCAGTGAATGGATTTTTAGATTTTTACACTAAAAGCAGAAGCAGCAAAAGAAAAAAATAGATAAAATGGACTTCATCAAAATTAAAAACTTTGTACATCAAAAGACATTATCAAGAAATTGATCTTCAATGAAAGGGAGTGGTAAGGGGTATAGAAAAAAATAGGGGAAACAAAGGCTAAAATATATCAGGTAGATGGAAATACAAGCAGTCAGTGAGAAGAAGGGATAAAAAGTATGCATGAGCTTTTTTCTTTTTTCTTTTTATATCTTTTTCTGAATTGATGCAAATGTTCTAAGAAATCATCTTGGTGATGAATATACAACTATGCGATGATATTGTTATTGATTATATACCAAGAATGGAACAATCATGATAAGAATGTTTATGTTCATTTTTTGCTATGTTTAAAAAAATTAGAAAATTAAAAAAAAAATCTTTTTATCTTTTGACCTACAGAATGGAAGAACTATTTGTAAGTTATATATCTGATAAGGGTTTACTATCCAGAATAAAGAACACCTATAACTTTTTTTTTTTTCACATGGACAGGCACCGGGAATCGAACCCGGGTCCTCGGGCATGGCAGGCAAGCATTCTTACCTGCTGAGCCACCGTGGCCTGCCCTCCTATAACTTTTTAACAAAAGACAACTCAATTAGAAAATGGGGCAAGGATTTAAATAGACATTTTTCCAGAGAAGATATTTAAATGTCCAATAAATATTTAAAAAGATACTAAATATCACTAGTCATTAGAGAAATGCAAATTAAAACTACAATGTAATTCCACTTCATACCTGCTAGGATGGCTTTATTAAAAACCTGAAAATAAGAAGTATTAGCATGGATGTGGAGAAATAGAATACTTATACGTTGTTGGTGAGAATGTAAAATGGTACAGCCACTGTGAAAAACAGTTTGGCTATTCCTCAGAAAGTTGAAGAATTACCTTGCAATTCTACTTCTAGGTAGATTACCAAAAAATTAAAGTAAGGACTTGGACAGACATTTGTACACCAGTATTCATCACAGCATCATTCACAATAGCTAAAAGGTAGAAACAACATGGGTATTTATCAACAGAAGAGTGGATGCACAAAATGTGGTATACCTAGCCATAAAAAGTAAAATGCTAGTACGTATGACAACATGGCTAAACCTTGAAGACATCATGTTGCATGGCATAAGCCAGACACAAAAAGAAAAATATTGTATAATTTCTCTTCTATGAGATACTTAGAATAAGCAAATTCATAGAGACACAAAACAGAATAATGCTTACTTGGCGGGGGGGAATGGAGGAGTTACTGCTAAATGAGTATGAGTTTTGGTTTGGGATTATGAAAATAGTTTAGAAATAAATAGTTGTAAAAGTTATACAGTATTGTCATTGTACTTAATATGAAGAACTACCCACTTAAAAAGTTAAAATGATTTTTATGTTATGTATTTTTAACACAATTAAAAATAATTATTTAAAAAAGCAACATTTTGAAATCAGAAAGAAAGATAGATGTTAAAGATTGAGATGGTATAATCTAGGAATGCCTAGAGTATATAATAATAGTGACTAAATGTACATTTTAAAAGTTTTTGCATGAGGAAGAACAAAGGAATGTCATTATTGCAGGGTGCTGAAAATAGATGGTAATTAATATTTTAAAATGTCACCTTATGTGTGAGACTAAGCAAAAAATGTTTATTTGGTACAAAATTTATATTTTGACTAGTGTATTTCCTAATATAACTTATGTAGGTAGTTTGATTAAACACCGTAAGTACTTGGAATCTTAGGTAGGACATGAGATTTTGTTGGTTTGTCCAGAGTGATGCCCCAATGAATCCCAGAGTGATTTGATCAGTGAGTGGAAAAATATTTGCAAAGCCCTTTTTGGGGAATGGTGAGAACGGGGAGAAATTCAGTTTCCTCAAGTTGAATTCTTATATTCTCATAAGCAGTGTTGACAACCAAAGCTGTAGGCTGAGCCCCCAGTCTTGGGGTTTGTTCATGTGAAACTTAACCCCACAAAGGATAGGTCTAGGCTACTTAAAATCTAGGCCTAAGATTCACCCCCAAGAGAGCCTCTTTTGTTGCTCAGATGTGGCCTCTCTCTCCAGCCAACACAACAAGCAAACTCACCTCCTTCCCCCTGTCTATGTGGGACATGACTCCCAGGGGTGTGGACCTTCCTGGCAATGTGGGACAGAAATCCTTGAATGATCAGAGACTCAGCATCAACAGATTGAGAAAAATCCTAGGATGAGCTGAGATTTAGCATCAAGGGATTGAGAAAACCTTCTCAACCAAAAGGGGAAAGTGTGAAATGAGACAAAGTGTCAATGGCTGAGAGATTCCAAGCAGAGTCGAGAGGTTATCCTGGAGGTTATTCTTATGCGTTAAGTAGATATCACCTTGTTATTCAAGATGTAATGGAGAGACTGGAGGGAACTGCATTAAAAATGCAGAGCTGTGTTCCAGTAGCCATGTTTCTTGAAGATGATTGAATAATGATATAGCTTTCACAGTGTGACTGTGTGATTGTGAAAACCTCGTGCCTGATGCTGTTTTATCTACCTTGTCAACAAAGGAGTAGAACATATGGAATAAAAATAAATAATAGGGGGAACAAATGCTAAAATAAATTTAGTTTGAAATGCCAGTGATCAATGAAAGTGAGGGGTAAGGAGCATGGTAGGTATAATCTTTTTTTTTTTCTTTTCTGTTTTCGTTTTATTTCTTTTTCTGAATTGATGCAAATGTTCTAAGAAATGATGAATATGCAACTAAGTGATGATATTGTGAATTACTGATTATATATGTTAATGTTTTATTTGGTTTGTTAAAATTTTTTTAGTTAATAAATAAATTTTTTTAAAAAGCAACTTTTTTTTGCTGAAATTGGCTAAAATAAAAAAATAAATGCATGATATTCCATAATATGTAAGTCCAATAAAATGGGTTTACTCTTTTATTACTGATGGGAATATTAATATGGTATAGCCTTTAGCAGGGAAATTTGGCAGTATCTCAAATTTTAGATTGTGCATACTTTTTGACATACTAGTTAGTTACACTATTAGATATCAAGATGCCAGTTTCTTCATCCTTTTGCCAACAGGTTTTTTGTTTGTAGGCACCGGGAAACCTGGGTCTCCAGCATGGCAGGTGAGAACCCTGCCTCCTGAGCCACCGTAGCCTGCCCTTACCAACAGTTTTTTTCTTTTAATTTATTTATTAATTAAAAAAAACAGACCAAATAAAACATTAACATACATAATCAGTAATTCACAATATCATCACTTAGTTGCATATTCATCATTTCTTAGAACATTTGCATCGATTTAAAAAAAAATAAAAAGATAACAGAAAAAGAAATAAAATGATAACAGAAAAAAAAGTTATACATACAGTACCCCTTACCCCTCGCTGTCATTGATTACTAGCATTTAAACTAAATTTATTTTAGCATTTGTTCCCCCTATTATTTATTTTTATTCCATATGTTCTCCTTTGTTGACAAGGTAGATGAAAGGAGCATCAGACGCAAGGTTTTCACAATCACATAGTCACATTGTGACAGCTGTATCATTATTTAATCATCCTCAAGAAACATGGCTACTAGAACACAGCTCTGCATTTTCAGGCAGTTCCCTCCAGCCTCTCCATTACATCTTGAATAACAAGATGATATCTACTTGATGCATAGGAATAACCTCCAGGATAACCTCTCGACTCTGTTTGGAATCTCTCAGCCATTGGCAATTTGTCTCATTTCCCTCTTCCCCCTTTTGGTCAGAAGGTTTTCTCAATCCCTTGATGCTAAATCTCAGCTCATTCTAGGGTTTTTCTCAATCCCTTGATTACCAACAGTTTTTAAAAACATTTGACATTCTGACACATGAAAAGTGGTATTGTATCATAATTTTAATTTATATTCTTTGCTATTGTTGTGTATTAATAACTTTGAGCCTTCTAAAATTGTATTAATTAGCTATTTGTATTATTTCTCTCATAGATTTTGAATTTGTACCACTATATTATGTTTCATCCACTTCCCTCCTTCCTTTAGATCCCACTGTTTCTACCCTATTTTAGGTTTACTTCTTCCCTCAAATTCTATTTTCTTAGCTTCACGCCTTCATTTCTACTTTTCCCTTGGTTTGGAAATCCCTCCTTTAATCTTTGCTTTTCAAATATCTACTTCTCCCTTCTCCCTTATACAACATGTGGGGTGATGTGATAAGAACTACCAGAAAGAGTATGCCTGTCTCATACTAATTATTAAATTCTCTTATTTATTGTCATTGTCTTAATGTCTGTTTTAAATGTGCTACCTAGATTGAAAACTTCTTAAAGCAGGAACCATGTCCTCCACATCTTTTATGTTGCCTTGCATATGAGAGGTGCCCAACATATAACTCGTGAATTTAATTCAAGGTCAATTTCACCCTTTCCTATTGGTAGAAGTTTATTATGTCATGCCTCAAAGTTATCATCAGGATCCACAAATATTTGTCAAACATCCGCAGGGGCACAAGGTACAGAGCAAGTAATGTAGAGGTATAGAATGGAATGAGATGTGGATCCTGCAGGGCCTGTGATCTTTTAATAAACAGTATTATTAGTTCTGCTATCCTATTATGAAGATCATCACAGTGTTTCAGAATTTAGAGCCACATACCCAGAACAGACACCATAGGCATCGGATAACACTGGACTGTATCAAATGACTATTTAGATAGTAGATGCTATAGGATTTCAGAGAAGGGAGCAAGCACTTTGTGCTTTTCTAAAGAGGAGGGCCTCTTTAGAACTTCTAGTCCTTGAAGCAAATGTAGAATACAGATAGATCAGCCTGGAGGAGTGGGGAAGGGCTCCTGAATGGACAGAGGACTAAGTGATTGTATAGCATGTGCTGAGGAAACAATGGTTAGAGTAAATAGCCTGCCATAGAATACCAGGGGTCAGGTTATTTCTAGACATCTTTTCTGATTTTGGCATCTTTAAGGATACTGTTAAACGGAAGAATGATTGTAGTGTGGCCTACAATTTTCTCGGTGTTCTGGAACTTTTTTTCTTTAAAGTTCTTGAAGTCTAGAGGGGCAGGGAAAGAGGGTACATCATCCATGGATTCCTCTTTGGATTCCAAATTTTATTACTGTTATTTTGGTGGTAAGGACATTTTGAACATAGAGCATTACCAATTATTGCATCCTTTTGGTTTGTTATCACAGACTAGATGAGACAGTACAGGCCATTGCCAGTGGAACCCTGAACCAGCCACTCAGGAAATTGGGTAGATCTTCTGAAGAGCCTTTGGGAGTTCTAGTGAATCCTAACTTGCACCAGCCCCCTCCTCAGGTTAGTGGGCCTTTATACGCTACCTTTGATGAAAGAAGATTGAGCCCAAATATTTCTTTTGTAAAGTGTGTCTGTTTATACCAATTCTACTCTTTCCGCATTCCTGCCTACCTTGTTGCCTAGCCCAGTTTTTCTCCAGTTTTTCTGGCAACACTTCTGACCAGTTGACCTATATTAACTTCTGAGTATTTCCCAAGAGAGCATTTTGTTACATACAGCATTGATCCTTTTGTTAACATTCTTTTTCTTTTATAGGTTATGGGTGGTCCCATAGAATATATTTTAAATTAATATATTAATTCACTTATTCATTGTCATAATTCATTTTTCTATCAAGTACTTACATGGAACGTCTATAAACATTGTAGTGAGTGATCAACCAGACACTGATTTTATGTTCAGGGAACTCACAAACAAGTGGAAGAAAAAAGATCCAACACTAATAGAGATGTTAATGCAGTGTTGTGTAAACTCAAAGAAGAGAGAGACTAGTTCCAGTTTGAGGGGATTCAAAGGTTTCATAGGAATGCTGGCTGTGGGTATTTGGGGATGGTGGGGGAAAAAAACTATCCAAGAAGAATGAATTATAGGGACAAAGGTGTGGGTACAGGAAAGCTTAGGATATATATAGGAATAGTAACTTCAGGCTACCTAGATAGGATTCATAAAAGGGATTATCATGGAAAATAAAGCAGGGTTAGGTGGTAGGACCAAATCACTAAAGAGTTTAAATGTTGATAGCTAAGAAGTTTTAGCATTTTTATTTTGTAAATAAATGTAAGCAACCAGAGGTTCTTAAGCAGAGAGATAAGGCAGTCAAAGTAATGCTTTAGAGAGCTTAACTGGAAACATTTATTCTGCGCTGAATATGTGCCAAGTTCTGTGATAAATGCTGGGAAATTAAAAGGAAAATGCCCGGCCCCTTTCCTTGAGGACATCAATTTAGTGGGAGGTCATGTGTGAATACAAATAATTAAAATTCTTTAAGATAATTGCTATAACTGAGGTATTTCATGGGTGCAGGACGAATTAGGAGAGGGTATTCATAAATCTGTTAGAGGTTCACAACAGAAACAGTGTACAGGAGGAGACTTACAGGATAAATATAGAAGTTTCCAAGCAGACAGATCTGAGGAGGGAATTCCAGGCAGAAGATAGAACGTGCACAAAGACTTAGCAGTTTGAGAGCATATTAAGTTTGGGGAACCCACAAGTAATTAAGTGTTGTTAGAAATTAAAATGGACTGATAGATGTATTAGTTTCTTTGGGCTGCCATAACCATGTACCATAAATTAGGTGGCTTAGGACAAAAGAAATGTATTTTCTCACAGTTCTGGAGGGGGAAGATCAAGGTGTCAATAGGGCACACTCCTGAAGGCTTGAGGGAAGAATTCTTCCTTATGTCTTCCAGCTTCTGATAGCCGAGGCATTCCTTGGTTTATACCTGTGTCATTCACATCTCTGCCTCTGAATTTTTGGGAGATAGTATTTATAGTAGCAATTCTTGATCACAAAGGCCCTTACTTTTCATATTAAAAAGTTTAGATTTTATCCTAAAGTAGACAAAAAGAAAAAATCTTGAGTAATTTAAGCAGAAGGTTGATACAACTTCCATTCCTATGTGGAGAATGAATTAGAAAGATATGTAAGATAAAGGCAGGACAATTGCCAAGGATGTTATTGCAGTAGCACAGTGGAGAGATTGAGAGCCCAAATTAGGATTGTAGCACAAGCATGGCAGTACGAGTTTTTTTAAAGGATACTAGTTAGCAGGCTCTATAATAGTTTTATTAAAAGATACTAAGAGCTTAATTTAGGAACACATCTATGGGAATAGAGAAACAGGTAATATATGCAAGAACTATAAGTAGAGATAGAGAGAATTTGGACCTCAGGATTGTTCAAAGACCAAAATTTTTATGAAACCACTTATTTTCCTTAGAATATATCAGTTCTTCCTTTATGTTCCCCCGTGGTAACGTACATTCTTATTTAGTGTTTCCTTCATTCTGCCTTGTTTTGGATAGTTATTTATATGTCTGTCTTCCACTAAGATTGTATGTTCCTTTAAAACAAGAACCAATTGTTTTTCATATTTTATGTTTCCCTACTTTATCTTCTTTTTACATAAATTATTCAAAAATTTCTCAAAGATGTGACACAAGTTATTCGAATCATGAAATTTTATTGTACAAAGATTCTTAGAGATTCATTTAGTCCAACTTCATCATTTTGAAATTGAGAAAACTGAAACCTTTAGGAGTTAAGTGGTTGCTTAAGAGCTCTAGACTTACCACTCTAGTGTGTTTTTTTCCCTAACAAAATATTAAATAAAAATATCAAAGAATTAAGAAAACTAACCCCAAACTTCACTTTCCTATCAAGGCCTTTTTGTTTATCTGTTTTAATTTTGGAGCATTGCTCTTCTTCCTCTGGAATACACATTAACCTTTGTCATTCCCGGACTGAACTAGTGCCAGTACTCTTCAGTCCCCTGTAATTACTTGTACCTTGTAATTTTCTATTCTCTTTACATGATGGAAGCCTTGTATCAATAGTGTTCCATCCTCTCTTTCAGAGGACAAGTTGTTAATTTCAGGGTAAGAGGATACTTTAGGCATCCAGTAGTCAGAACTGCTGCTGCTGGTACCATCTCTTTGGATTTATTACTGTACCAACATGTGACTCTGCCCCTAAGCACATGAAGAAAATGTGGACCAAAATATTGAACCTTTATTTGGCTGATTGAATTAAGTTGGGAAATTATCTGGAATCTAATATGGATCATTAATAAGTATAATTCAGCCCTTTTGGTGCTATAATTTGTGCTTTTGCTGGCATTGGAAGCCTTGTATGGAGAGTTGAGCATTCTATATTATCCTTTAAGATGGTACCTTTTTATCATACCTAGAACCCCTCCTGTGTTTATGCAATCTCCACCTTTTTTGGCCCTCTCTCAGATAAAGATGAAATTGTTTTTTCTAAGAAAGTGCTTCTAATATAATTTTCTCATTATTAGCATTCATCTCATCTCATCTCATTTTGTCCACCTATCCCATTCACCTTAATTTGCAGGTTTTCCCTTGTCATGTGACACAGTGTATGTATATGTGTGTGTATAGTATTATATAGCTATTTTATATATATTTTTTAACCCCCCACCTCTATCCTATATAGTGGGTAGACCAGACAGGAGCAGCCTCACAGAAGAAGGCTTTCCATTCAGCGGGATCAGAACTAGAGCTGAACTCACATCAGCACCGGTTACGAATCCAGGACCAAGAATTTCAGGAAGGCTTTGATGGTGGCTGGTGCCTCTCCATGCATCAGCCCTGGGCTTCTCTGCTTGTCAAAGGGATTAAAAGGTAAAAGCAGAAATTAATCTTGGAAAAATTTAGAGTAATATAAACTACTTAGTTTAGAATCATAGAATAGATTTGGTTTTCTCCAATTTAGTGATGATTTATACTACCCTTTAGTACATAGAACTTTAAAGCAATATATTCAAGTTACTGACCTGGTAGTAGCAAGCATAAAAAGCATAAAAACCAAACCACGTTTAGAAAGGCTGAGGGTCTGAGTCAAAACAAAGAGGACACTACTCTTTTCATCTTTTAAAGGAAGACTGTTTAAAAAACTCCTCTTGGCCTTACCTTTGTAATATGCTACTGAAGCAACCTTAATGGTTTAAAAAAAATTTCAAATTTTTTGACTATTTATTAAGATACCAGTCTAACTGGTTTTGTTTTTTTAATCTGTATATCTATCTGTTAATCTGGGTAACATGTTGAGAAAATTTTTACCACAAATTCCTTTTCCTCAAAAGCTAAGGGAATAGTGAGGGCTAAGTAGGTAAGAATTGAGTAGTCATGCCTGTTAGTAATGCTAATAGCCTGCTATTCCTTGGTTTCATGTTTCTTCTCAATTCAATTTAAAAATATATGTATTTTATATATATGATATATTTTTTGCTTTTAATAAATATAAATATAAAATTGGAAAATACAGAAAAGCAGCAAGGAAAAAAAAAGTTCACCCATAATTACACCACCTAGGAAAAGCTGTTAACATTTTGGAATATTTATTTATTTTCTTTTTCCTATACATATTGTTCTATAGTGAGATCATAATACATACACATATATATATATTTATTTATATATATTTATACTAGTGTTCTTTCACTTATTTAAAAACATATTCAACTTTGTTTCTTACCTATTAGAATTTAAATGCCTCACAATGTCCTAACTCAACAGTGATAATATCTTGTATTTAAACAGAATTTTACAGTTCTTAAACAGCAGCTTTGGAGTGTACAGACACAAAATATTGTAGTAGCAAGTTCTGCAAAGTGGTGCCTCCACTAGTAGAATGAAAGAGCTAGAAAAAGAGACCAGAATTAACTAAGTGATAATCTTAGAACCAAAATGGATATTTAGCACACGTCCAGGAATTCCAGAGGAAGCAAGAGGCTGGTGAAAGTTCAGCTTTTGTAAGTGAAGGCAGAGACCAGTGATCAAATCCCCTTGTTCAGTCCTGTGACAGCAGCTGTAGAAACAGCTGTGGCAATGTGGCCTGGATTCCTGGAATGGCTGCTTGGGTTCAGAGCTGTCAGAGCAAACCACCGTCTCTAAAAGTTGGGTTGAGGGTCAAGATCAGTCTGGGGAAATCCCTAAAGGACCAGTGCCGCAGCTGGCCTCTGCTTTAGCCCTCTCTGCAACAGCTCTTCTAGCATCCCACCAACATCCACCTGAACATAAACAGCTCATTGTTGTTTTTATTAACTTCTGAGTGTCAAGTGTTTCCTAGTCTGGCAGATCTCTGAGGGCACAGCATAGACTTGGCCTTGGTTTCAGCCTCTCTGCAGCAGCAGCTTCTGGCCTCATGCCAGCATCTACTAGGACTTAAAGACCCAATGTACTTTTTCATTGATAGAGTTTTTTTTCTTGCGTAGTTAAGTCTGGCGAATCCCTGAGGGCCCAGTACAGAAGCTAACCTTGGTTTCTTTCAGAAGTAGTGCCTTCTGGCCTTACGTCAGTGACAGCAGAGACATAAAGAGCCAGTACACTTCTTTTTTCTTTTTCTTTGTTGTTTGTTTGTTTTCTTTCTCTGTATTATATTTTTGGATCTGACAGATCCCTGAGGGCAAGCAGGGATGCTGGCCTAGGTTTTTTTTTTGTTTTTTTTTTTTATATATATTTTTTGTATTTTTTTATTTTTATTTTTTTCTCTATATTATCATTTTATTTCTTTTTCTGTTGTCTTGCTATTTCTTTTTCTAAATCGATGCAAATGTACTAAGAAATGATGATCATACATCTATGTGATGATATTAAGAATTACTGGCCTAGGTTTTGTCCTCAAGAAGCAGCTTCTGATTTCCCACCATCGTATAATAAGACACTTGGAGAGGCAGTACACTTCATTGTTTTTTTCTTGTTTTCTTTTTTTGTATGTTTTGTCTGTTAATATTTTTTTTCTTTTCTCCCTTCATTTCCTTTTTCCTTTTCCCCCCATTTTTTCATTTTTTCCCCCTTTTTGTTCTTACTGTGATAGACCAAAGCGAGAACTAAATTTCTAGAATGACCACAACATAATACTCAGAGTGCCTAGTTCTCAATAAAAAAAAAAATTACAAAACATAAAGGAGATAGGAACATATGACCTAGTCATCAGAAAAAAATAATTCAATTGAAAATATTCTGGAGGAAGCAGTCTCTGGAATTGTTAATCAAAGATCATAGAACAACGCTCATAAATAGGATTAAAGAACTGACAAACATGGACAAAGTACTGAAATAAACCAGGAAAAATATATGAACAAAGTGAGAATTTCATTTCATTAGTGAGTAGAAATTATAAAGAAGAACCAAATGGAAATTCTGGAACTCGAAAAAATAGAAACTGAATGAGAAATTCAGTACAGGGGTTCAAGAGTGGATTGGAGGATGCAGAAGAAAGGATCAGTAAACTTGAAGACAAAAGGATTGAAATTGTCAAGGTTTAGGAGCAAAGAGAAAAAAGAATGAAATAAATGAATAGAGCCTGAGGAACCTGTGAGGCAGCATCAAACTTAAGAATATATACATTACAGTAGTCCCAAAAGGAAAAGGGAAAGAAAAAGGGCCAGAAAAAAAATTTTTGAAGAAATAAAACTTCCCAAATCTGATAAAAGATATAAATATACGTATCCAAAATGCCCAACAGATGCCAATAGGATGAACCCAAACAGATCTGCACTGCGACATTTTATAATCATGCCGTCTAATGCCAAGGACAAAGACCTTAAAAACAGCAAGGGAGAAGTAACATGTCACATATTAGGAATTCTTAATAAGATTGTCATCTGATGAGGGAGATGGCAGTGCAATGGTGACTCAGTGACAGAATTCTTACCTACCACGTTGGAGACCTGGGTTCAATTCCTGGAGCCTGCCCATGCCAAAAAAAAGAGGGGCAAATTAAGATATTTCCTGACAAATGAAACCAAGGGAGTTCATTACCCCTACTCATGCCTTATAGGAAATGTTAAAGGGAACCTCCATGTTGAAAGGAAAGGACACTAGGCAGTATCTTCTTTTTTTTTAAACTTTTTTTTATTAATTAAAAAAAAATTAACAACATTAAGATATCATTCCATTCTACATCTACAATCAGTAATTCTTAATATCATCACATAGTTGTATATTCATCATTTCTTAGAACATTTGCATCAATTTAGAAAAAGAAATAAAAACAACAGAAAAAGAAATAAAACGATAATAGAGAAAAAAAAGATTATGCATACCATACCCCTTACCCCTTGCTTTCATTTACCACTAGCATTTCAAACTAAATTTATTTTAACATTTGTTCCCCCCTATTATTTATTTTTATTCCATATGTTCTACTCTTCTGTTGATATAGTAGCTAAAAGGAGCATCAGACACAAGGTTTTCACATTCACAGAGTCTCATTGTGAAAGCTGTATCATTGTTCAATCATCATCAAGAAACATGCCTACTGGAACACAGCTTTACATTTTCAGGCAGTTCCCTCCAGCCTCTCCACTACATCTTGAACAACAAGGTGATATCTACTTAATGCATAAGAATAACCTCCAGGATAACTCTCAACTCTGTTTGGAATCTCTCAACCATTGACACTTAGTCTCATTTCACTCTTCCCCCTTTGGTCGAGAAGTTTCTCTCAATCCCTTGATGTTAATTCTCAGCTCATTCTAGGGTTTTTCTCAGTCCCTTGATGCTGAGTCTCAGCTGATTCCAGGATTTCTGTCCCACGTTGCCAGGAAGATCCACACCCCTGGGAGTCATGTCCCACGCAGAGAGGGAGAGGGTGGTGAGACTGCTCGTCATGTTGGCTGAAGAGAGAGGCCACATCTGAGCAACAAAAGAGGCTCTCTTGGGGGTGACTCTTAGGCCTAAATTTTAAGTAGACTTGACCTATCCTTTGTGGGATTAAGTTTCATATGAACAACCCCCAAGACTTGGGGCTCAGCCTATAGCTTTGGTTGTCCACACTGCTTGTGAGAATATCAAGAATTCAACTTGGGGAAGTTGAATTTCTCCCCGCTCTCACCATTCCCTGAAGGGGGCTTGCAAATACTTTTCCAGTCACTGATCAAATCACTCTGGGATTCGTCGGGGCATCACTCTGGACAAACCAACAAAATCTCATGTCCTACCTGAGATTCCAAGTACTTATGACATTCAATCAAACTATCTACATGAGTTATATTAGGAAATGCTCTAGTCAAAATCTAAATTTTATAGCAAACATTTTTTGCTTTAGTCTCACACATAAGGTGACATTTTAAAGTATTAATTATCATCTATTTTCAGCACCCTGCAAGAATAACATTCCTTTTTTCTTCCTCATGCAAAAACATTTTTAAAATTTTTACATTGTACATTTCACTATTATATACTCTAAGCATTCACTAGGCAGTATCTTGATGATTGATGGGGAATTAAAGATCACCAGTGTGAGTAACAAATGCGTAAATATAAAAACTAATATTATTTCATTTGTAATACTATCTTTTACTTCTTATAAGGCATTAAAATTCAAATGCATATGAACAAGTACAAATATTTGTTACTGGGCACACAATGCATAAAGATATAATCTGTGACAAGAACAACATAAAAGAGAGGGATGTAGGGATATCGGTAGTGTGTGTGTATAGACTATTGATATCAAGTTGGAATGCATGCAAATTAAATTGTAATAGGATCAGTATGCTAAATGTAATCCTCATGGTAACCATAAATGAAATATCTTTAAAAAATTGACACAAAAGGATAGGATAAGTGATTCAGAATTGCTCATTATAAAAGATCATCTGGGGGGGCCACGCTGGCTCAGCAGACAGAGTTCTT
The DNA here is from genome assembly GCF_023851605.1 of Tamandua tetradactyla. Taxonomy (NCBI): domain Eukaryota; kingdom Metazoa; phylum Chordata; class Mammalia; order Pilosa; family Myrmecophagidae; genus Tamandua; species Tamandua tetradactyla. The sequence goes on from NC_135340.1 coordinate 80,966,520, forward strand.
ACCTGCCATGCTCGAGACTGGGTTCACATCCCAGTGCCTGCCCCTGCAAAAAAAAAAAAGAAAGATCATCTAGGGGATGCATGGGTAGTTCATTGGTAGAATTCTCGCCTGTCATGTGGAAGCTTTGGATTTGATTTCCAGCACATGCATTTACCAAAAAAAAAAAATTCAGCAAATAGTGCTATAATAACAGGATAGTCACGTGGAAAAAGAATGAAATGTGACCCCCACCATACAGCATACAAAAAAAAAAGGTCATCTAAACAAAAAGGGTAGCAGTAATAGAGAACGAAAGAGACAAAAGGTATAAGATGTACAAAAAACAATTAACAAAATGACAGAAATGATTTGCTTAAATGTAAATGTCTTAAATCTTCTGATCAAAAGATATATATTGTCAAAATGGATAAAGAAGCATGGCCCAACTGTATGCTTTTTACAAGAGACCCATTTTAGATCCACAGATACAAATAGGTTGAAAGTGAAAGGATGGAAAAGAATTTTTCATGCAAATAACTCATCAAAAGAGAATAGGGTTGGCTATGTTAATATCAGACACAATAGACTTAGAGTAAAAAACTGTTACAAAAGACAAAGAAGAACAATATATATCAATAAAAGGGTCAATTCAAAAAGATTTAACAATTATAGACATAGGTGCACTTAAATCACAGCAATAAATATTAAAAGCAAACATTAAGAATTGTATGCCAACGAACTAGATAATCCAGAAGAAATGGAAAACTTTCTAGAAATATATCAATTTCTCAGAATGACTCAGGAAGAAATAGAAAACATCAGCAAACCTGTAAGTAGAGAAATTAAATCAATAATTCAAAAGCTTTCTGCCAAAGAAAAGTCCAAGGCCAGATGGTTTCGCTCGTGAATTCTGTCAAACATTTAAAGAAGAATTAATACTAGTCCTTCTTAAACTCTTCCAAAGAATGGAAGATGAAGTAACACTTCCTAATTCAGTCTACAGAGCAAGCATTACTCCGATTCCAAAGCCTGGTAATACATCGTGAAAAAAGAAAATTACAAAACAATTTCCCTTATGAATATAATTCAAAGTTCTTAAAAAAAAATACTAGCAAACTGAATCTAACAGCATATTAAATATATTATAACACTGTGACCAAGTAGGATTTATCCCAAGAATACAATGGTGGTTCAACATACAAAAATCAATCAGTATAACACACTACATAAATAGAATAAAGGAAAAAAAGCACGTGATTATCTGAATAGATACAGAAAAGGCATTAGACAAAATTGAGCACTCTTTCTTGATAAAAAAGGAAACACAGAAATAAGAATAGCAGGGAACTTTCTCGACATGATAAATGCTGTTTATGAAGGACCCACAGCCAACTAATGTCATGTCAAGCTTAAAACTTTCCTGTTAACATCAGAAATGAAACAGTGATGCCCACTCTCACCACTGCTGTTAAACATTGTACTAGGAATTTTTACTAAAGCAGTTAGGCAAGAAAAAGCACCCAAATTGGAAAGGAAGAAGTAAAATATCTCTATTTGCAGATGACTTGATGTTACATTTAGAAAACACGAAGATATTCACAAGAAAACTATTAATACTAATAAATGAATTCTACAAAACATGCAAAAAGAGTTGTGTTCCTATATACTAGCAGTAAGCAATCTGAACAGGATATTTAGGAAAAAATTCCATTTACAATAGCATCTAAAAGAATAAAATACCTAGGAATAAATTTAACTCAGGATTTAAAAGACTTGTATACTGAAAACTACGAAGCATTGCTGAAAGAAATCAAAGAAGACCTAAAAAATGGCAAGTCATCCCCCATTCATGGATCGAGAGAGTTAACATTGTTAATATATCAGTATTACCCTAAATGATTTACACATTCAATGACATCCCTATTTAAATTCCTATAGCATTTTTTTTTTTTGCCAAAATGGAGAAACTGCTACCCAAATTTATGTGAAACTATAAGGGACCCTGAAAACCCTAAAAAATCTTGAAAAAAGAACAGATTTGGAGACCTCACATATCCTGATTATCAAATTGTATCACAAAGCGATGGTAATCAAAACATTGTGGTACTGGCACAAAAATAGAAGTAGATAAGTGGAACAGAATTGAAAATCTAGAAATAGGCCCACACATTTATAGCTAAATGTTTTTTGTTGTTGTTGTTGTTTTTGTTTTTTAATTTATTTTTCATGGGCAGGCACCAGGAATCGAACCTGGGTCTCCAGCATGGCAGGCGAGAACTGTACCTGCTGAAACACCGCAGCCCACCCTACTCAATTGATTTTCTTAGCATGTTTTTATTGTGAAATATGCATATATACAAAAAAAAAAGAATAATCATTTTCGGAGTACACTCCAACGCATAAGTGTCTTCCTTTTCAAAAGTAGAAAACTAAACAGCTTGCCTTCTGCTGAGGGAATCAGTATTTCCATTTCTTTCATCCTATTTTGGGTCTCATTGGAAAGAGCAGGATGAGCAGCATCCAGCACGTAAACAGAAATCCCACAACAATAAATTAGGTGGTTTATTAATAAATAATAAATTTGTAGGCTTATTTTCCCAGTAACCAGCCCTTCAGGTTATTTGATATAAAGGGTAGAAATATATTGATTCATTTCCCATTTATTGAGTACTTTCTGTATACCCAGCAGTCTTCTAATTCATCTATATTGTAAAACCAAGGATATGAAAAATTTTATAACGGGTATATTATCAAAGTACCTCATTTTGTGTGAGGTAAAAGAAAAACATCTTTTTGTAACCGTTGGAGAATAAAAAAGTAATTAAATTCTCTAGAGGGCGTTTGTTTTTCTACTTAACAATTATTTTAAATTAGTCAGCAAGTTGTTTAATTATCCATAAAGAACATAATTGTTCTTATTTAGAAACACAACTGTTCTTACTTAGAAAATATAAACAGGTGTATTTGCAATTTAAAGAGTAAAGATGGTAGGCATTTTTTTTTAAACTTAAATTCTATTAAATCAAAGTACCATTCCTGAGGAGTCATGTGTGGGTGAGAATTTTTCTTTTAGACTGGAGAACAAATAATCAGCAGTCTTCCAGGAAAAAGTTAGTCTTTGATTCACAGAAGGGCAAGGATTTTCATTTCTGTGGGACAGGTTGGATACCTTGAAAGTAGGATCTGTATTATAGAAGTCCCAAATCTAGTAACGGCTCCCGTTCTAAGTAGAGGGATCAGGTAGAAAGTGATCAGGAAAGAGATGAGTTGTATGATTTTCTTTTTTCTGATGAGAAAAGAAATTAGAACAAAATTTATTCTTAAGTCAAAGTTATTGTGAGAGAAAGTGTTTTTCACAAAAGATATCCCTTTTGGTTGGATGTCATCTATAGATCTCTTGGTCCAGTTGGGTATTTGCTGTAGGGCCTGTTGTAGTTTATGGGATTCTCTAGAAATTAGAATTTAGACCCTTCCTACTAAATTTGTGTTTGTTTAAGGGTGGAGGGCAGAACTTGGTACACCCCTCACAGAGGACGGCTTTGGATAGCAGCCACAGCCAAAACACCCTCTACTCAAGAAGTGTCAGAACTCCAGGCTACGTATCGTCTTCTTCGTGGGAAAGGTAACAGCCATATATCTTCTTTCAATCTTATTTTATGGGTAGTATGATGGTTAAGTTCTGGGACAACTTGGCCAACTGATGATGACCTGTTGTCTGGTCAGGCAAGCACTGGCTTGACCATTGCTGCAAGTATATTTCTTGGCTGGTTAATAAACCAGAAGGCTGGTGTATCAAATCATCAGTCAGTTGATTGCATCTGTGGCCAATCACATCTGCAATCAACTATGGCACCTCCCACCAATGAGATAATCCAATCAGTTAAAGTTTTTTAGGTAAGAAAAGAAACTTTTTTCACTGCTTCTTTAGCCAGCGAACCTCTAATGTGGAGTTCATACAGAGCCTTCATCGGAATTGCTAGCTTCGCAGACTGTTCTGCAGATTTTGAACTCTTCCACTCGCATGGTTGCGTGAGACACCTTTATAAATCTCATATTTACAAATATTGCCTGTTGGTTCTGTCTCTCTAGAGAACACTGACCAGTACAACTTAGTACTGGGAGTGGTTCTTGAGAAACAGAATCTTAAAAACGGGTCTTTACAATTGCTTTTCTGCTCTGATTAGACTCAGAGGTACTAATGACTGTGTTTCCAATAGTCAAAATGTCACAGTCCATGGGGTGAGTTGGTAAGAGAGATAACTCAAAATATCACTATTAGATTCTGCTAATTGTACACTTATATGAGGCAACGCTCTGGGTGAGAATGTTTTTGACACCTTTACGGGGATTTGTGGAATTGAGAGGTATAATGATGTTGGCTGGTTGTTGTTAGATATACTAGATACAGTGATGAGGGAAAGGGATGAGCTGAAGGCTTCAAATTTGCAACTTAAATGTTATATGAATGATGTAAATGTTTCCATGTTTACCCTGAAAGAAAATCTTATTTCCGGTAGTTGCAGATTTGAGATCTCTGAAAACTAGACACAGAGCCTTATTGTGCGAGTAGTAGATTTACAAGGTAAACTAAAATCTCAGCCTCGTAGTGTGTTTGCTGTTAAAGTAAGAGCTATGATTGGAAAAGAATGGGATCCTGAAAAGTGGTATGGGATATATGGTTTGATAATGATAGCATGGGGAGATGGAATCCCTGGAATCTGCTGAGCCTTTGCTAGATAGACCTGTAGTGAACTGCCCTGAAGAAAGAGATTCCCAACCTCCAGCCTGCCTGGAGAAAATAGCTTTCTAGCCTCCAGTCTGCCCAGTGGAGTCTGCCATCCAACCTCCACCTAACAAAATTAGCCCTTCAATGCCTGCTAACACTGTAACCACCTCACCTGGTGAAGCATCCCTCACTCCTCTGTCTGGAGTGATGAATCCTGTTTCACCAGATGAAATTGCAACAGAATGCCCTAAGGTAGTTGGCTTGAAAGACACTTCTATTTCTTTTCATGACCCACCCCACCATCCCTCTTTTTTTCAAGATCTATGACTTGAATAAAGTCCCAACAGGCCCCAAAAGGTGAGGAGGTATGCTATACTCCAAAAGAACTGCATGAGTTTTCCAGTCTATAAAGACAGAAATCAGGGAATATGTGTGGGAATGGATATTAAGGGTGTGGGATAATGGTGGAAGAACATAAAGTTGGATCAAGCTGAATTTATTGATATGGGCCCACTAAACAGAGATTCTGCATTCAGTGTTGTAGCTCGAGGGGTTAGAAAGGGCATTAACTGTTTGGACGGTTGGCTGAAACATGGATCAAAAGATGGCCAGTATTACCTGAGGTTGAAATGCCCAAACTGCCTTGGTATAATGTAGATGAGGGGATCTAGAAGCTTGTAGAGACTGGAGTGTTAGAATGGATTTATCATGGAAGGCCTGCTCATGCAACCCAGGAATGTCTAGAGGGTACATCTTTCACCAGAACCTTGAGAATTAAATTTGTGAGATTAACTCCTTCATCCCTGAAGAGCTCTGTAGTCGCCCTTCTCTGTAGGTCAGATATTACTGTGAGCACTGCTGTCACTGAGCTGGAATCCTTAAACAGAATGGGGATGATTGGATCCTAAGTTGACAGAAGTCACGTGCTGACAGTCACCATTGACAAGGTAGATGTGGCCACCCTAATGGACAGCAGACTCAAAGCACTAGTCAAAATAATCTGGCTCACAGAGACTCGTGGCATTGGCTATTAGATCATGGGGTTCCTAGAAGTAAAATTGATGGACAGTCTATTAAATTCTTGTTTGAGCTGTATAAGCAGAAGAATTCTGGGTCAAGTAAACAGAAGTCTTAACTTGAATTACAAAAACAAAGAATCACAATCACTTAATCAGTTCCCAGACTTGAGACAGTTTACAGACCCCTTGAATGAGGGAAGGGCTAGGTACCCTTGCAGAAGGACCCTTTTACATTGCCCCAAATATATACTGTTAACCTTCCTCCCAGTCTTCCCCAAGGAGACCTACGGCCTTTTACCAAGGTGACTGTGCATTGAGGAAAAGGAAATGGTCATATATTTTGGGGATCATTAGAGACACTGGCTTAGAAGTGACACTAATTTCAGGAGACCAAAACATCACTCTGGTCCACCAGTCAGAATAGGAGCTTATGGAGGTCAGGTGATCGATGGAGGTGTAGCTCAGTTCTGTGGTCATTTTCTGGTTCCAGAATGCATAATTGGAATTGGCATACTCAGCAACTGGCAGAATCCCCACATTGGTTCTCTGATTCATGGAGTAAAGGTTATTATAGTAGGAAAGGCTAAGTGGAAGCCACTAGAACTACCCCTACCTAGCAGAATAGTGAATCAGAAACAGTACCATATTCCTGGAGGTATTGTAGAGATTAGGGCCACTCTTAAGGACTTGAAGGATGCAGGGGTGGTGGTTCCTGCAACATCCCCTCTCCTGTTTGTCCTGTGCAGAAAATAGATGGGTCTTGGAGGATGACAGTGGCTTATCATAAACTTAACCAGGTAGTGACTCCAATTGCAGTGGCCGTTCCAAATGTGGTATCATTGCTCGAGTAAATCAACACATCGCCTGGTACCTGGTATATACAGCTGTCAATCTGGTAAATGTTTTTTTCTCAATAGCTGTCAGTAAGAACCACCATCAACAGTTTGCATTCAGCTGGCAAGGCCAGCAGTATACCTTCACTGTCCTGCCTCATGGGTATATCAACTTTCCAGTTCTATGTCACAATCTCATCCTCAGGGATCTTGATCATTTCTCCTTCCCACAAGACATCACACTGTGCTGGTTTGAAAGGATGTGTGTCCCCTAGCAAAGCCATGTTTTAATCCTAATCCTATTTTGTAAAGGCAGCCATTTCTTTTAATCCCTATTCAGCATTGTATGTTTGAAGCTGTAATTAGATCATCTCCCTGGAGATGTGATGTAATTAAGAGTGGTTGTTAAACTGGTTTAGGTGACGACATGTCTCCACCCATTCAGGTGGGTCTTGATTAGTTTCTGAAGTCCTATAAAAGAGGAAACTTTTGGAAAATAGGAGATGCGGAGAGAGCAGATAGTACTGCAGCACCACAAAACAGAGTGTCCATGAGCCAGTGACCTTTGGAAATGAAGAAGGAAAACACCTCCCGGGAAGCTTCATGAAACAAGAAGGCAGGAGAGAAAGCTAGCGGGTGACCCCATGTTCACCATGTGTCCTTCCTGCCAAGAGAGAAACCCTGAACTTCATAGGCCTTCTTGAACCAAGCTCTTTCCCTGGATGGATGCTTTTGATTGGACATTTCTATAGACTTGTTTTAATTGGGCCATTTTCTCTGCCTTAGAACTGTAAAGTAGAAACTTACTAAATTCCCCTTTTTAAAAGCCATTCTGTTTCTGGTATATTGCATTCTGGCAGCTAGCACACGAGAACACACTGGTCCATTATACTGATGATAGTGTGTTGATTGGACCTAGTGAGCATGAAGTAGTAACTACCCTAGACTTATTGGTAAGGCATTTGTCTGTCAGGGAATGGGGGATAATCCAACAAAAAATATAGGGGCTTTCCATCTCAGTGAAATTTCTAGGTGTCCATTGGTGGGTGGTATATCGAGATATCCCTTCTAAGGTGAAGGAAAAGCTATTGCATCTGCCCCCTCCTGTGACCAAAAAAGAAGCACAATGCCTAGTTGGCCTCTTTGGATTTTGGAAACAACATATTCCTCATTTGTGTGTGCCTCTCTGGTCTGTGTACTGAGTGACCAGAAAAGTTGCTAGCTTTGAGTGGGGACCAGAACAAGAGACGGCTCTGCAGTATGTCCAGGCTGCTGTGCAAGTTGCTCTGCCACTTGGGCCATATGATCTAGCAGATCCAGTGGCAAATAGGGACACTGTCTGGAGCCTTTGGCAGGCCCCTATAGGAGAATCACAATGCAGACCCTTAGGATTTTGACCTTACCATCCACTGCAGATAACTACTCTCCTTTTGAGAAACAGCTTTTAGCCTGCTCCTGAGCATTAGTAGAGACTGAACACTTAACCATTGGCTACCAAGTTACCATGAAATCTGAGTTGCCTATCATGAACTGTGTGTTGTCTGACCTACCAGGTCATAAGGTTAGGCATGCGCAGCAGCAATCCATCATAAAATGGAAATGGTATATAAGAGATAAGGCTTGAACAGATCCTGAAGTTACATGAGAAAGTGACCCAAATGCCCATGGCCCCCACTCTTGCCACAATTACCCTTTTTCCCAGACCAGAGCTGTGGCCTCTTAGGGAAGTTCCTTACAGTCAGTTGAGTCAGGAAGGAAAAACTCGAGCCTGGTTTACATATGGTTCTGCACAATATGCAGGAATCAGCTGGAAGGGTTCAGCTGCAGCACGGTAACCCCTTTCTGAGATGTCCTTAAAGGACAGTGGTGAGAGGAAATCTTCCAAGTGGGCAGAACTTTAAGTAGTGCACCAGGTTCTTCATTTTGCTTGGAAGGAGAACTGGCTAAAGGTGCATTTGTATACTGACTCATGGGCTATTGCTAATGGTTTGGCTAGATGGTCAGGGACTTGGAAGGAGCATGATTGGAAAATTGGTGACAAAGAGGTCTGAAAAGAGGTATGTGGATAGACCTTTCTGAGTGGGCAAAGAACATGACGATATTTGTGTCATGTGAATGCACACCAGAGGGTGACTTCAGCAAAGGAAAGTTTTAATAATCAAGCAGATAAGATGACCCATCCTCTAGATACAAGTCATCCTCTTTCCTTAGCCATTCCTGCCATTGCCCAAAAGGCTCATGAACAAAGTGGACAGGGTGGTAGGGATGAAAGTTATGCATGGGCTTAGCAACATGGACTGCTACTCACCAAGGCTGACCTGGCTACAGCCGCTGCCCATTCTGCCAGCAGCAGAGACCCATACTCTGTCCCTGATATGGCTCCATTCCCTGAAGTGATCAACCTGCTACCTAGTGGCAGGTTAATAACATGGACCACTTCCATGGAAGGAGCAGCAATTTGCTCTAACTGGAATAGATACATACTCCAGATATGGATTTGCCTTCTCTGCACACAATCCTTCCTCAAAACTACCGTCAGTGGATTTATGGAATGCCTTATCCACCATCACGATATTCCACACAGTGCTTCTGATCAAGGAACTCACTTCACAGCAAATGAAGTGCAGGAAAAGGCACATGCTTATGGAATTCTCTGGTCTTACCATGTTCCCCAATATCCAAAGGCAACTGGGTTAATAGAATGGTGGAATGGCCTTTTGAAGACCCAATTACAGTGCCAACTAGGTGGCAGTACCTTGCAGGACTGGGGCAATTTCTCCAGGAGACTGTGTATGCTCTGAATCAGCATATACTATTTGGTGCTGTTTCTCCCATAATCAGGATTCAGAGACCCAGGAATCAAGGGGTGGAACTGGGAGTGGCCCCACTCACCATCACCCCTAGTAATCCACTAGGAAAATTTTTGCTTCCTGTCCCTGAAACCTTGAGCTCTGCTGTTCTGTAGGTCTGGGTGGTTCCAAAACGAGGAGTGCTCCTACCAAGAAACACAACAATGATTCCATTGAACTGGAAGTTAAGATTGCCACCTGGCCACTTTGGGCTTCTCATGCTACTGACTCACAGGCATGTAAGGGGATTACTATTCTGGCTGGGGTGATTGAACCTAACTATCAAGGGGAAATAGGATTGCAACTATATACAGTAGAGGTAAAGAGTTTTCCTGGAATACAGGAGATCCCCTTGGCCATCTTTTAGTACTACCATGCCCTGTGATTAAAGTCAATGGAAAATTCCAACAGCCCAATCCAGGCAGAACTACCAATGGCCCAGAAATATCAGGAATGAAGATTTGGGCCACCCTACCCAGCAAAGAACCATGGTCAGCCGAGGTGCTTGCTGAGGATAAAGGGAACATGGAATGGGTAATAGAGAAGGTAATGATAAATATAAACTATGACCGCATGACAAGTTACAGAAGCAAGGACTGTGACTGTATGAATATCTCCTCCATTTTATTATGAGTATGTTTACATTTGTACATAAGCAAATACCTTGTTTTCCTCTTATCATATAAGTTGTATTGCTCACGTTATAACATTGATGTTATAAAGTATGAAGTTTAAGAGTGAACATTACCTAAGAACTTGCACCCTATTCTGGAAAGATGTAGTGTATTTCTGATATTATACAGGACAGTTGAGTATTGTTAGCTGAAACATGTCTGTTATTGTGTTCTATTTGGAAATTAAGAATGTTTCAAGGTGCTGTGTATAGCTACCAAATTGACAAGGGGTGAACTGTGATGGTTAGGTTCTGATATCAGCTTGGCCAGGTGATGATGCCCAGTTGTCTGGTCAGGCAAGTACTAGCCTGGCAGTTGCTGCAGGGATATTTCATGGCTGATAAACCAGAAACTGGTATTAAATCATCAGTCAGTTGATTGTGTCTGTTGCTGATGACATCTGCAATCAACTAAGGCTTGCCTCCCAGCAACAAGATAATCCAATCAGTTGAAGTATTTTATGTAAGGAAGACTTTTCACTGCTTCTTCAGCAGTGAGCCTCAGCTGTGGAGTTTGTCCTGACACTTCATCGGAGCTGCCAGCTTCACAGCCTGCCCTACAGATTCTGGACTCTTCCATTCCTACAGTTGCATGGAACACCTTTGTAAATCTCATATTTACAGATATCTCCTATTGGTTCTGTGTCTCCATAGAGAACCCTGAATATTACAGGAAGATGCCATTGCTTTTCGTTTTCTTTCACTTCCTAGTTCCTATGGCTTTTTCTTACTTTGAAGGGAGTTTTAAATCTTTTTATTTGTTTATTTATGGCAGCTCTTAGGCACATTTTCAGAGTACTAATTCATCAAATAGCACAAATAAAAATATCATATTCCACACCAGAAGTTAACCAACTAGAATTAATTTTATGCAAGAAAGTTTTCTCCCATCTTTACTATGAAGGTGAAATGACTACTTCTAAACCCTGCAATCTTCACATTAGGAAGAACAATCACAAATAAGAAATTTTTATCTGGAGTGACCCAAATAGACAACATCTATCAAGTTTGGACAGATCAAAGTTGATTGACTTAAGCCATACATTTTGAGAATCATGTGAAACATGCTGAAATATGACTCCTAAAAAACATTTCTGATCCTTCGGTATCCTGTTTTCCTTCTTATCCACCTTATACAGTTGTTTTGGAGGTAGAATGAGATAATTACAGAATCTCCTTTGAAGTTTTTTTTTAAGAAAGCAAGCATCAGCAATCTTTAGGAATCAAAAGTACATGCGTCCTGAAAAATGTGTTTCTGTTTTGGCTGATATTACTTGTTTGTTTCAAATTCATATCCTGACATTTTTTATGGTTTTTGCCACCAGAGAAGAATTTTTTCCTCTTAATACCTATAGCTACCTTTATTTCTGAAATCCATCATCATCAAACTCAAGTGTGATCTAATTCATCAGAGTAGGATTGATTTTCTTGATATAAAGTCATGGGATCCTTAAACTTTGATGGTGCAAAGGCAATAGGTTTCTAAAGTAAATTTTCTTAGCTTAGCATGAGAGAGTGATCAAAGCCAGCCAGTCAAGAGATTTTTCTCTAAAATGCAAAGAGTTGTGCCAAATGAAAACCTCATTGTTTGCTTATTTTTAAAAATAGATAATGCTTAATACTCAACATTCAGACTTGTGAATTCCAGGGTCATCTTTGTAAGAAGAAAATTTATCTACTCCTTTTATTATTCTTTTTTTTATTATTATTAATCCTTTTATTATTCTTGATTCAGATTTAGAATTTCCCAGCGACTATCCATCAGGTTGTCTTCTGGGTTGTGTGGACCTAACTGACTGCTTGTCTCAGAAGCAATTTAAAGAACAGGTGAGTAAACAATGCTTCTCTTGGACATATGCTTGATATGACACTATGAAAGTGTGCCACCATAACTGACCTGTAGATCCTTCTCCACAAAATATCCTGGAAGTAATAATGTGATACCAACTGTATTTAGATATATGGAGAGAGTTTTTAAAATAAAGAAATATTAGGGAGAGAAAAGACCAGGCAGAGACAGAAAAAACTTAGTGATACTTTGATTTCTGTCATATAGGGAACGAATGCATATCTTTTTTGGGGGGTTGGTGGTACATGGTCTGGGAATCAAACCTGGATCTTCCACATGAAAGGTGAGCATTCTACCACTGAACCACCCGAAGAAATGCATATCATTTTTGTATAAAAAGCTATTGACAAAATCTGACTGACAAATATAGGGTCCTCATCCCTTATTAAACCTTTGTTTCTTTTGTTGAAGAGGCGCTTGTTCATTTCTTGAATCATTTTGCTTGAGTAGTGGGAATGGGAGGATCTGATACTGTTTTGCAGCATTTGGTCCAGGCCGCAGACCTTATGATGGGTTAGTGTTTTAAACTCTGATTTCTTGGACTGTGCCAGGTTTGGTCACTAAAAATTGAACTGATATAACTAAAGTACATCTTTGAACAGCAGAGGGAGCCAAAGGCCTTCAGCTTAATTGGAAAACTCCTGAAATGCTGTGCCTTCCTGTTTAGGCTCAGAATAGCAGAAATCCAAAATGGGAAAGTCCATCCTTGAAGCATGAGGAGTATTTTCTAACAGTATGATTTTCCTATTCTTTAAATAATTTATGCAATGGGGCTTTTATCACTGTTCTTATGGAGGAAATAAGTTTCAGCTTAATTTCTCTTAGTAAATTTGTTTTCCAGACTTATTTGCTATTTGTTATTCTTATTACCTACTATTCTTTTTATTCTTCTACTCCATCTCACCCCGTCTGTCTTTTCCTCACAGATTTTAGTAGATTTCTGTCTTTCAGTTTCTTGTGGGTTGCTTCCTCGGTCTTCCTCTGATTACTTTATGTGTATAAGTACAATACCTGCATTTGGGTATGATGACTCCCTGCCACTTGTTCTGCCTTTAGTACTTGATCCCGACCTAGGCAAAACAAAAACACCTGGAGATATTCCATATCCTACTCCTCTGTGCCTGTTTGGTATTCCATTATGTGTTTTTTGTTCAATTTTTTAGTTGTCTTTTTTTTTCTTCTTTTTTTTTTTTTTTATTTTTTTTTTTTTTTTTTTTCCCCTCTTCTTCTCTCTTTTTTTTTTTTTTGATCTAGAAGTAATAATTATAAATATATGTTACATCAGTATAGGCTTTACAATTTTAGAGACTCACAGTCATTATCAGCTTAGTATAACTTAATGTATTTTGTCTTCCTCCTGAGATATTTGCATCCTAACAGAGAACTCAGAACATCTTGCAGTGGGTGGTGGTTTTTGGCAAAGGGCCTTATTTTACTTTTTTATTTATCTGTCAAGCAAACCACCACCTGATACAAGGTTAAGTGATTTCAGTCTGTAGACAGTCAATTTTCTTTCTCCTACACATTTGTGTATACAGAAGTGTAGGAAACTGTAACAATAGACAATAAGGTATTATGAGGGTTACAGGAAGTAGAAATTAATTAAAAACCTTTTTGGTGTCTCAAGGATACCTCTCTTTCAGGTCAGCATGATACTCCTCTTGAGCTTATATTCCATCTTTTCTCCTGAGGTTGGTGTGAGTAGTAATTTTCCCATATGTTTCCAATAGAGATCCTAGCAACTGTCCTTATGAGCTTTCCTGATATATAACATTTTAACATACCAAAATGCCAGAAGCCACCTGCCTTCATCAAATGTAGGAACTCTGTATGCAGTTCCCCTATTTTCATCTTTTCTGTGTTTGAGGGTAGCAGATGGATGTATTCAGGATTGATATTACCCCTATTTGGGAATTATTTACTAGGTAAGGATCTTATCACTTTTAAAAGTGATAAGAAAGTTTATTGAAAATTTTATTTGAAATTTTATCTACCTCTTGGAAAATATATAGACCAACTCTGAAAATCTACCTGTCTTTATTTGAGCTAGAATTCTGTGACATAAGAAATGTGGTTGCCTGGGCTTTCAGAAGAAGGGACTTGAGGGTTTAGAAATAATAGCTCTAGACAAGAATTTCTGAAACTGTCTTAAGTCATAAGAATTCTCTGAAAAAAAAGGTTTTGGGCAAATGCATTTGGCAGATGTGTTTGGAGTAAACAAAGCTCAGCATGTTTGTTTACTTAGGACTTCTCAGAATTCTTAATATGTTAATGTGCACCTCTCTGAGAGGTGGATATATTAACAAAAAGTTCCCAAAACTTTTTGACCATGAAGCCACCATTACATACTACAACCTATTTACATATCACAGAACTGGTATCTGGTGGTATATACAGTTTAGGAAGTAATAGGCTAGATATGTTTGGTTTTCCTTTATCCTCATAAGTCAGATCACTGAGAAAAAAACATCCAGGAAACTGTTTTCTAATCTGTATTTTCTTTCTCTATCTCTATACCTATTTCTCATCACCCAGCCGAAGTGCATTTTCTTTGAAAACCAATGGATCTAATCATTTTTATTTAGACTGAAATAACCTCCTAAATGACTTGAACCATTTTTACTCCTCCATCCTCTTCCTTTTCCCTTCTCTAAGAAATACTGTAATTTACTTCCTGATCTTGCTTTCTTGATCTTTGATAGGTTAAAATTATTATTCACTCATTTTTTGGCATAATGTGATCACTTAGGTCTCTTAAACCCCTCCCGCCAAAAAGAAAAAAAGACAGAAAATATTTCATTAGTGGTTGTTTTAAAAACAAGTATACTAAAATTTATATTTTGACTAGTGCATCTCCTAATATAACTTATATGAACAGTCTAATTGAACATCATAAGTACATGGAACCTTGAGTAGGGTATGAGATTTTGTAGGTTTGTCTGCAGTGATGCCCTGATAAATCCCAGAGTGAGTTGAACAGTGAATAAAAAGTATTTGCAAAGTCCCCTTGGGGGAATGGTGAGAAAGAGGGAAAATTCAACTCTCCCTTTGGAGAAGGCCTGATATTCTCACAAGCAGTGAGGATGACAAAATCAATAGGCCGAACCCTCAATCTTGGGGTTTGTTCATATGAGGCATAGCCCTGCAAAGGATACCCTAAGCCTACTTAAAATTAGGCCTAAGAGTCACCTCCAAGAGAACCTCTTTGGTTGCTCAGATATGGCCTTTCTCTCAGCCAACACAGCAAGAAAACTCACTGTCCCCTCTCTCTACATGGAACATGACTCCCAGGGGTGTAAACCTCCCTGGCAATGTGGGACAGAATGAGCTGGGACTCAGCATCAAGGGACTGAGAAAATCTCGACTGAAAGGAGGAAGAGAGAAATGAGACAAAATAAAGTGTCAGTGGCTGAGAGATTTCAAACAGAGTCGAGAGATTATCACATTATATAGATAACCTCTTTTTAGTTTGAGGTGTATTAGAGAGGCTAGAGGGAAGTGCCTGAAACTGTAGAGCTGTGTTCCAGTAGCCAAGTTTCTTGAAGATGATGGTATAATAATACAGCTTTCACAATGTTACTGTGTGATTGTGAAAAACCTTGTGTCTGATGCTCCTTTTATCTACGATATGGACAGATAAGTACAAAATATGGATTAAAAATAAATAAATAATGGGGGAACAAATGTTAAAATAAATTGGGCAGAGGGAAATACTAGTGGTCAATGAGAGGGAGAGTTAAGGGGTATGGTATGTATGAGTTTTTTCTTTTTATTTCTTTTTCTGGAGTGATGTAAATATTCTGAGAAATGATCATGGTGGTGAATATACAACTATGTGATGATATTGTGAGCCATTGATTGTACACCAAGTATGGAATGTTCCTGTGTTAAGAATGTTCGTGTTGTATGTTCATTGGTTTTAATAATAAAAATTTTTTAAGAAGTATACTATACTATGTAAGTGGCTTTAAAAATGCATGTTTAAAATGCTCTCCCCTCCGCTAAGAACCTATCTTCCTTTTATCTTCTAAGAAACTAGCATGGATGATTTGTACCAGTAAAAAAAATCTCATTGAACCCTCAGCCACCCTCCTGAAGGGATCAACCTAAATGAGGTAGGAGTGATACAGAAAATGTTGTGGGCCCAACTCAGGAAGAAAGGTAGATGAGAGCCATGTATTTAAAGCTTCTTTTGATTTCCCCTGGAAAGAGTCCATGCCCTTTGCCAACATTTTATCTGCCAGCAGCAGATGTAAACTCTCAGAAGCAGCAGGGAAGATGTTGACTGCAACAATGCATCAAGACTGTGGTTTGTGACCTCAAAAGTAAGGCAGTTAAAACCTTTTTTTTTAAACAAAGACATTTTGATTGCCAAATCCATAACTATTAGCAGCTGTGGTTATAAAGTTCTCAAAACTTTATAACCTAAAAAGTTTTTAAACACAAGGTTGAGCTAATGGCTTTGTTTCCGTGTGTCTGTGTTGTTTTCGTACTTGCTATTTATATAACCCGGTCTTCAATAACAAATTTGATTTATCTGAAATTTCCAAGGTCATTGATCATTCTGTTTCGTCTGAACTGAGTCAGTTCTTCTTCTGCCAACTTACTGAGCTTTTAGTCTATTTGATCTTACGGCTTTTATAACAGCCAAGAACCTGTCTTCAAGGATTTGTACTCAGGCTATTCTGCTGGGTGCCTATATCCAGTAATTAATATGAGCAATAGAATTGCAGTTTTCCAATTGGTAAGAGAATATTGCTTGTCCCTTCTTCTAGAAGAGATTCTAAGCAACACAGATATTTAGGAAGATTGCAGGTATCTCTTCATATGTAGAAGTCATTTGCTTCTATCATCGGTAGATTGTCTGTGAGTTTGAGAAGTGAGAAATTAGAGAATAAAGGAAGCAATATTCAAAATATTTAAAACAGATATTGACCTGGAAGATACAGAGACCCCAAATTCTCTTTCTTAAATATGTGAAAATGTCCCTTTTATTGTGCTGAGAAAATTTGCCAATCCACAGACCTCAAAATGTATGTTCCCAGGGTACACGGGTGGTTCGGTGGTAGAATGCTTGCCTTCCATGCAGGAGACCCGGGTTTAATTCCTGGACCATGCACCCTCCAAAACAAACAAACAAACAAAAATGTATGTTCTTAAGGGATTGCGGAGACTCTGAGACCCAACAAAGAGGAAAACTGTACGTCAGCAAAAATTAGCCTAACCCCACGGAATTCTTTAACAAGTCACAGCTCACTTGAGTGAGACTCTTCAGAGTTCACCTGAAGACTAGAACATTTTCATATTTTCTAAGTCAGAACAGAATGTCATTAGAATTGTTTGCAACCTGGGTATCAAGTACCCACTTGAAAGTGATTTAAGGAACAACCATGTACTATTTTTTTAA
Organism: Tamandua tetradactyla; assembly: GCF_023851605.1. Taxonomy (NCBI): domain Eukaryota; kingdom Metazoa; phylum Chordata; class Mammalia; order Pilosa; family Myrmecophagidae; genus Tamandua; species Tamandua tetradactyla. The sequence continues at coordinate 80,983,855 of NC_135340.1, forward strand.
ACCCAGAGAACACTGACCTTTCTTTGACCCTATCCTAAAGAGGGGATAGGGTGGGAATACTACCACTTTTCCATAGGTTTACCTAAATTCTTTGATATTTAGTTTCTCATCTGAAAATGAACATATTATTCTTAAAATTTTCTTACATATTTATTCAATAAATATTTGAGTGCCTGGCGTAAATCAGACGCTATTCTAGACACTAAGGGAAACAAAAAAGTGAATTAGCTATGATTTCTGTCTTCACAATATTTAAAAGACCACCAGGGATTTAAGCTATATATGTAAACAATAAAATACTAAATAAAAAGTGAAGATAACCTAACAAGTAAAGACTGTCTGAGAAATTTAAGGGAGAGGAAGCGATGCTTCCTGCTGGGAGGGATCACAAAGACTTAATTAAGATAACTTTTTAGCCTTGAAATATAGTAATAATAAAAACTATCACTTTTTGATCGGTTATTATGTGCTAAGTTCAGTATGCATATGTTTCTAATCCTTATGATAATTCCAAGCAAGGTATCATTACCTCTCTTTTGGAGATGAGGGAATTTAAGGTTCAGAGAGTTAAAATAAGTTGCTTAATGTCAGTCAGTAAATGGTAGAGTTGGAATTATTGTTCAGAACCTCCTGCTTAGAGGGAGAAAAGCATATTCTAAGGAGAGGGAGCAATGTGAGCAAAAGCAAAGAGGTGGGAAGTTATGGGCTTGTACAAAGAATATGGCAAAGTACTTTATTCAAAGAAGAATGTAGGTAAAGAGGAACAAGTGGCAAACAAGGATGAAAAGGCAGGTTGTAGTCAGATGGTGGATTGCTTTGAATGATAGGCTACAGATGTAGGACCTTTTTCTAGAGTAAGTCATAAATAAGAGGAGGGGTGCACTGAGGGTTTTTTTGTAGGGAATAACATGATGAGTGCCTTGCCTGAGGAAAGCTTTTCTGGCTGCAATGTGGAAGACAGATGGAAGAGGAGAGAGATTGAAGTGGAGAGGACTAATGAGAAGGCAGTTGTAGTCAAGGGAAGAGATATAATAAAATCCTGTTCTAGGATAATGTCATTTGAACTGGAAAGGAAGAGGGATAGATGCGACTGGTTTTATATATGCTGAATCAGTCACTTGATATCTTAATTTTATCTCTCAGTAAACCAAAGGCTTAGAGAAAGTGGTCTGCCTGTGGTAGAAGGAATCTGCTGTAGCCTTACTTTCTTCTTACAATCTGTTCATTAGTTTGTCATCTAATTTACTGTGTGAACCAGATGGCAAATTATCTCCTAATTTAAGATTTTATTGCTCAGAATGTTATATAACCATACCTTCAAAAAGTATTTCTTGACTTTCTGTCATGTACCAGGCACTGTGCTGGTACAAGACCAAGGACCCAGAGTTTTTTTTATTATTATTATTGTTTTAATTGAGAAATCTTTACACACATTTCAATCAAGGGCTCACAATATCATTATATAGTTGTATATTCAGCACCATGATAATTTTTTAGAATATTTGCATTACTCCAGAAAAAGAAATAAAAAGAAAAAACTCACGCTTACCATATACCTTACTCTTCCCTCTCATTGACCACTAGTGTTTCTATCTACCCAATTTATTTTACCCTTTGTTCCCCTATTATTTATTTATTTATTTTTATCCATATTTTTTACTCATCTGTCCATATTCTGGATATAAGGAGGATCAGACACAAGGTTTTCACAATCATACAGTCACATTGTAAATGTTATATCTTTATATGATTGTGTGCAAGAATCAAGGCTACTTGAACACAACAGTTTGAGGTAATTCCCTCTAGCCACTCCAAAAACCATAAATTAAAAAGAGAAATCTATATAATGCATAAGAATTAACCTCCAGAATAACCTCTTGACTCTGTTTGAATCTCTCAGCCACTGAAACTTTATTTTGTCTAATTTCTCTGTTCCCCCTTTTGGTCAAGAAGTCTTTCTCAATCTCTTGATGCCAGGTTATCCTGGGTTTTCTGTCTCACGTTGCCAGGGAGATTTACACCCACAGGAGTCATGTCCCAAGTAGGAGGGAGGGCAGTGAGTTCACCTGCCAAGTTGGCTTAGAAAGAGAGAGGCCATATCTGAGCAACAAAAGTTCTCTGGAGGTGACTCTTAGACCTAATTTTAAGTAGGCTTAGCCTATCCTTTGCTGGGATAAGTTTCATAGAAGCAAACCCCAAGACCTAGGGCTCGGCCTATTGAATTGCTTGTCCCCACTGCTTGCGAGAATGTCAGAAATTCTCCAAATGGAGAAGTTGAATATTTCCTCCTTTCTTTCCTTTCACCCAAGAGGACTTTGCAAATATGTCCTTATTCACTGCCCAGATTACTCTGGGATTTATCTAACCAACCTGGACAAGCCCGCAAAATTTCCCACCCTCCTCAAGATTCCATGTACTTACGGTGTTCAACTAAACTTACCATACAAGTCCTAATTCATAGGAAATGCACTACCCAAATTTAAATTTTGTACCAAATAAACATCTCTCCCTTTAATCTTAAACAGAAGTTGAAGTTTTAAAATATGGACGATACCATCCTTTACTTAGTCTTCTGATATACCTTAGTCCTATCCAGATCAGCTTCATTCATATCTCTACTCGCTGTCTGATCACTTTTTCAGCTTTTTCAACATTTCCTGTATAGGGTACTGCTGACTTTCACAGCTTCAAAGTTCCAACCCTGAGTCTTAGGTCTCGCATAAATGCTCTAAATTTCTGGGAAAGACCATGTTATGTACAAACAGCTTAGTATCTCAGAATTTAGAATTAACAGTTACACTTTCTGAATATATATGGCTGATATAAGAACTTACAGTGTAGGACCCTTTACAATAAGCCCCAATCTGATGACCCATGCTCTTGACTTGAGTTCACAAATTTTTATATTATAATTAGTCCATATGATAAAGGCATAATTGTCTTTTGTTCCTGACATTTCATTCAGCATACAGCTCTTAAGGTTCATTCATCTAGTTGCATGCCTCACAACTTCATTCCTTCTTGCAGCTGCTCAGTAATCCATTGTACGAATACACCATATATCCCTCTTACATCCTCAATCATACCCTTAGCTCACCTCCATTCTTTGTGGATCAGAAACACTGCTGCCAGAAACACCAGGGTGCAAATATCCATTTGTGTCCCCACAGTTCCTCAGGTATATACTGAGCAACAGCAAAGACCCAGAGTTTTAACGAGACAGTCAGTCCATGATCTCTACATCTTTACATCTATTAGAAGAGACAAGATAAAAAAATCCAATAGTAATAATTATCATGAATAAAGGAATACACAATGAAAGGAACCTAACTCAGCTTGGCTGGAGTTGGGGTGGGAAGGGTTGGGAAGCTTTTATTTTTTGGGGGGGGTGAGGGGTCGGGTACACGGTCCAGGAGTCAAACCTCTGTCTCCTGCATGAAAGACAAGCATTCTGCCACTGAACTACCCATGCACCCTTGGGGAAGCTTTTTTAAAAATAGTAAGTCCAGAAGAAAAAAGAACTCAACTACTGATACCTTCCTCAATATGCCATTCTATATCATGTCTCCATGCCCTTGTCCACAAGGAAAGCTCCAATTCATCCTTTAAAACAATTCAGATATTACTTTCTTTGTAAAAGTCTTCCTTGACCCCAGTCCATTTTCTCCAAGACAGAATTAATCACTTCCTTCTCTGGGCTACTGTATTCATAGTTTAAAATTATTTATTGCAGTTTTCATTTTTTCCCTGGTAATTATACATTCACATGTAGTTCCTTTAGTTCACCATCTATGTCTTAATCATCTTTATCTCTCCATCATCCTGGCATACAGCCTGGCACATAGTAGTTGCCCAATAGATAGTTGTGACAGTAAATTTAGAGATAGACATGGTAGGTGTGTGAAAAGCCTTAAATGCCATGTATGAGGATTTAAATTGTATTCTGAAGGCAACCATGGAAGTGACAGAAAGAGATGTACGTTTTAGAAAGATTGTCCTGGCAGCAGTATAAAGGATGGATTGGTTGGGGCAAGCCTGAAATTAGGTAGATCATTTAGGAAATGTTCATAGTTCTCCAAGTGAGGCATGATGAAGGCCTGAAACAATGCTGGGGCAGTTGAGTGGAAGAGAAAGAAGCAGATGACAGAAATGCTTAAGAGCTCAAGTTTACAATACTTGATTGGATATAAACGATGAGAGGAAAAGATCAGTCCAGGATGAACTTGGGTTTTTGGCTGCAGTGTGTAGGTAAATGGTAGTACCATTAATTAAAATAGGGTATACAAAAGAAGAAAATTTTCTTTTTAAGTAAATGACTAATAAAATAAATAAGCTGTGACAAAAGAAACCAATAATATAGTAATAAAGGAGAGATGTTCTGTAGTATCTGGTCACCATGAATCCATTTTTCTGTGATTTTTATTTGGACAGTTTTTAAATTCTTGTTTCATCTGTTCTAAAAAAAATGTTACTTAATAAAGGGCTATTGTTGATGCTAACAATACCAGATCGCTTGAGAATTATCTTACATTAACACGCCAAATGAGATCAAAGAATACTCTGAGCTCTGCCCCAAAATAGTTGTTCTTAGTTGAGTCAAAGTGACCATTGGGAGACTAAAATCTAAAATTTGCACAGCCCTTAAAAGGAATCTTTAGCATTCTGAGATATTAGTCCCAGGGAAGACTTCAATGGCTGGTGGCCTCCCAATTTCGTGTTGTTATTAAAGATTAATTGCCAATTTCGTGTCTTTATTAAGTAAAGATTAATTGTTTTTAAGAGCAATTTTCTTTTGGTTCTCACTGATTTAAATTGGAATGGAAGCTTGCTATATTGAAAGTTAAGACCAATGTATTCATGGTGAATGGATGATTCCCAAGTAGGACTCGAAGAGTCAGGGAAAATTCTTTGGTTAATTTTGGAGAAAGTATACTTGCTTGGCATCTTTCAGCTTGTGTAGGCTTCAGGATAGCGTAAGGGATGGTGGATTCCTTCCACTCAAGTAAAGTAACTTAAGCCTCAACCTTCTAACCTGGCCCACAATACCCCACCCCTCCCCAGACAACATATGATAATGAAGGTCTCAGCATACCTTCATCTATGATTAGTCAGCTGTGAGGCTTCCTTGATTTGTCCTCTCTAAGGGCAGCTAAATACACAAATAAAGGACTCAGCATACCTTCATCTGTGATTAGTCAAGCATGAGGCTTACCTGATTGGTCCTCTCTAAGGGCAGCTAAATACACAAATGAAGGACTCAATATACCTTCATCTGTGGTTGGTCAGAAACAAATGAATAATTATGACAATAAGGTATAAAAACTTACTTTTCTTAAAAAAATTTTTTTTTCTTTAAACATAAACAACATACAAACACGAACATTCTTACCATATGATCATTCCATTCTGGTATATAATCAAAAACTCACAATATCATCACCATGATCATTTCTTAGAACATTTGCATCAGTTCAGAAAAAGAAATAAAAAGAAAAAAGAAAAAAACTCATACGTACCATAACCCTTACCCTTCTCTCTCATTGACTCCTAATATTTCCATCTACCCAATATATTTTAACCTTTATTTCCCCTATTTTTTTATACCCCTTACCACTCCCTTTCATTGATCACTAGTATCTCAATCTGCTAAATTTATTTTAACATTAGTTACCCCTATTTTTTATTTATTTTTAATCCATATGTTTTACTCCTCTGTCCATACCCTAATAAAAGGAGCATCAGACACAAGATTTTCACAATCACCGTCACATTGCAAAAGCTATATCATTATCCAGTCATCTTCAAGAAACATGGCTACTGGAACACAGCTCTACATTTTCAGGCACTTCCCTTCAGCCTCTCCAATATACCTTAACCAAAAAGGTGATATATGTATATAATATGTAAGAATAACCTCCAGGATAACCTGTCCACTCTGTTTGGAATATGTCAGCCATTGACACTTTATTTTCTCTAATTTCTCTCTTCCCCCTTTTGGTTGAGAAAGTTTTCTCAATCCCTTGATGCTGAATCCCAGCTCATTCTAGGATTTCTGTCCCATGTTGCCAGGAAGGTTTATACCCCTGGGAGTCATTTCTATGTAGAGAGGGGGAGGGCAGTGGAAAACTCACTTTTTTTTTAATTAATTAAAAAAAAATTTTTTTTAAATATGAAAACAAAGAAACACAAACATTGTTAACATATGATCATTCCCTTCTACATATATAGTCAGTAATTCACAATATTGCCACATAGTTGCATATTAATCATCATTATCATTTCTTAGAACATTTGCATCAATTCAGAAAAAGAAATAAAAAGACAACAAAAAACAATTCATACATACCATACCCCTTACCCCTCCCTTTCATTGATCACTAGCATTTCAATCTAAGTTTATTTTAACATTTGTTCCACCTATTATTTATTTTTATGTCATATGTTTTACTCGTGTGTTAAGGCAGATAAAAGGAACATCAGACACAAGGTTTTCACAATCACACAGTCACATTGTGAAAGCTAAATCATTATACAATCATCTTCAATAAACATGGCTACTGGAACACAGCTCTACATTTTCAGGCAGTTCCCTCAAGCTTCTCCATTACATCTTTTTTATTTATTATTATTAATTAATGGAAAAAAAAGAAATTAACCCAACATTTAGAAATCATACCATTCTACATATGCAATCAGTAATTCTTAATTTCATAACATAGATGCATGATCATCGGTTTAGAGGAAGTAGCAACACAACAGAAGACGATATAGAATGTTAATATAGAGAAAAGAAATAAAAGTAATAATAATAGTAAAAAAAAAAAAAAAAACCTATAGCTCAGATGCAGCTTCATTCAGTGTTTTAACATGATTACTTTACAATTAGGTATTATTGTGCTGTCCATTTTTGAGTTTTTGTATCTAGTCCTGTTGCACAGTCTGTATCACTTCAGCTCCAATTACCCATTATCTTACCCTGATTCTAACTCCTGCTGAACTCTGTTACCAATGACATATTCCAAGTTTATTCTCGAATGTCGGTTCACATCAGTGGGACCATACAGTATTTGTCCTTTAGTTTTTGGCTGGACTCACTCAGTATAATGTTCTCTAGGTTCATCCATGTTATTACATGCTTCATAGGTTTATCTTGTCTTAAAGCTGCATAATATTCCATCGTATGTGTATACCACAGTTTGTTTAGCCATTCTTCTGTTGATGGACATTTTGGCTGTTTCCATCTCTTTGCAATTGTAAATAACGCTGCTATAAACATTGCTGTGCAAATGTCCGTTTGTGTCTTTGCCCTTAAGTCCTTTTTTTTTTTTTTTTATTTTATTTTATTTTTTTTATTAATTAAAAAAAGAATTAACAAAACAATTAGAAATCATTCCAGTCTACATGTACAATCAGTAATTCTTAATACATCACATAGTTGCATATTCATCATTTCTTAGTACATTTACATCGATTTAGAAAAAGAAATAAAAAGACAACAGAATAAGAATTAAAACAATAATAGAAAGAAAAAAAAACAAAAAAAACAAAAACAAAAAACCTATACCTCACATGCAGCTTCATTCAGTGTTTTAACATAATTGCATTACAATTGGGTAGTATTGTGCTGTCCATTTCTCAGTTTTTATATCCAGTCCCGTTGTACAGTCTGTATCCCTTCATCTCTAATTATCCCTTCTTTTTTTTTTTTTTTTTTAATTAACGGAAAAAAAGAAATTAACCCAACATTTAGAGATCATACCATTCTACACATGCACTCATTAATTCTTAACATCATCACATAGATGCATGATCATCATTTCTTAGTACATTTGCATTGGTTTAGAAGAACTAGCAACATAACCGAAAAAGATATAGAATGTTAATATAGAGAAAAAAATAAAAGTAATAATAGTAAAATCAAAACAAAACAAAACAAAACAAAACAAAAACCTATAGCTCAGATGCAGCTTCATTCAGTGTTTTAACATGATTACTTTTCAATTAGGTATTATTGTGCTGTCCATTTTTAAGTTTTTGTATCTAGTCCTGTTGCACAGTCTGTATCCCTTCAGCTTCAATTACCCATTGTCTTACCCTGTTTCTAACTCCTGCTGAACTCTGTTACCAATGACATATTTCAAGTTTATTCTCGAATGTCCGTTCACATCAGTGGGACCATACAGTATTTGTCCTTTAGTTTTTGGCTGGATTTACTCAGCAAAATATTCTCTAGGTCCATCCATGTTATTACATGCTTCATAAGTTTATCTTGTCTTAAAGCTGCATAATATTCCATCGTATGTATATACCACAGTTTGTTTAGCCACTCTTCTGTTGATGGAGATTTTGGCTGTTTCCATCTCTTTGCAATTGTAAATAATGCTGCTATAAACATTGGTGTGCAAATGTCCGTTTGTGTCTTTGCCCTTAAGTCCTTTGAGTAGATACCTAGCAATGGTATTGCTGGGTCGTATGGCAATTCTATATTCAGCTTTTTGAGGAACCGCCAAACTGCCTTCCACAGTGGTTGCACCCTTTGACATTCCCACCAACAGTGGATAAGTGTGCCTCTTTCTCCGCATCCTCTCCAGCACTTGTCATTTTCTGTTTTGTTGATAATGGCCATTCTGGTGGGTGTGAGATGATATCTCATTGTGGTTTTGATTCGCATTTCTCTAATGGCCAGGGACATTGATCATCTCTTCATGTGCCTCTTGGCCATCCGTATTTCCTCTTCTGGTAGGTGTCTGTTCAAGTCTTTTTCCCATTTTGTAATTCGGTTGGCTGTCTTTTTGTTGTTGAGTTGAACAATCTCTTTATAAATTCTGGATACTAGACCTTTATCTGATATGTCATTTCCAAATATTATCTCCCATTGTGTAGGCTGTCTTTCTACTTTCTTTTTTTTTTTTTATTAATTAAAAAAAATTAACTAACACAACATTTAGAAATCATTCCATTCTACATATGCAATCAGCAACTCTCAACATCACCACATAGATGCATGACCATCATTTCTTAGTACATATGCATCGATCCAGAAAAAGAAACAGCAAGACAACAGAAAAAGAAATAAAATGATAATATAGAGAAAAAATAAAAATAAAAATACAAAAATATATAAGAAAAAAAAACAACTATAGCTCAGATGCAGCTTCATTCAGTGTTTTAACATAATTACATTACAATTATGTAGTATTGTGCTGTCCATTTTTTTTTTCTTTAGAAATCATACCATTCTACATATGCAATCAGTAATTCTTAACATCATCACATAGATGCATGATCATCGTTTCTTAGTACATTTGCATCAGTTTAGAAGAACTAGCAATATAACCGAAAAAGATATAGAATGTTAATATAGAGAAAAAAAAAAGGTAATAATAGTAAGAACAAAACAAAACAAAACAAAACAAAAACCTATAGCTCGGATGCAGCTTCATTCAGTGTTTTAACATGATTACTTTACAATTAGGTATTATTGTGCTATCCATTTTTGAGTTTTTGTATCTAGTCCTATTGCACAGTCTGTATCCCATCAGCTCCAATTACCCATTATCTTACCCTGTTTCTAACTCCTGCTGAACTCTGTTCCCAATGACATATTCCAAGTTTATTCTCGAGTGTCGATTCACATCATTGGGACCATACAGTATTTGTCTTTTAGTTTTTGGCTAGACTCACTCAGCATAATGTTCTCTAGGTCCATCCATGTTATTACATGCTTCATAAGTTTATCCTGCCTTAAAGCTGCATAATATTCCATCGTATGTATATACCACAGTTTGTTTAGCCATTCTTCTGTTGATGGACATTTTGGCTGTTTCCATCTCTTTGCAATTGTAAATAACGCTGCTATAAACATTGGTGTGCAAATGTCCGTTTGAGTTTTTGCGCTTAATTCCTTTGAGTAGATTCCCAGCAATGGTATTGCTGGGTCGTATGGCAATTCTATATTCAGCTTTTTGAGGAACCGCCAAACTGCCTTCCACAGTGGTTGCACCATTTGACATTCCCACCAACAGTGGATAAGTGTGCCTCTTTCACCACAGCCTCTCCAGCACTTGTCATTTTCTGTTTTGTTGATAATGGCCATTCTGGTGGGTGTGAGATGATATCTCATTGTGGTTTTGATTTGCATTTCTCTAATGGCCAGGGACATTGAGCATCTCTTCATGTGCCTTTTGGCCATTTGTATTTCCTCCTCTGAGAGGTGTCTATTCAAGTCTTTTTCCCATTTTGTAATTGGGTTGGCTGTCTTTTGGTTGTTGAGTTGAACAATCTCATTATAAATTCTGGATACTAGACCTTTATCTGATATGTCGTTTCCAAATATTGATTCCCATTATGTAGGCTGTCTTTCTACTTTCTTGATGAGGTTCTTTGATGCACAAAAGTGTTTAATTTTGAGGAGCTCCCGTTTATTTATTTCCTTCTTCAGTGCTCTTGCTTTAGATTTAAGGTCCATAAAACCGCCTCCAATTGTAAGTTTCATAAGATATCTCCCTACATTTTCCTCTAACTGTTTTATGGTCTTAGACCTAATGTTTAGATCTTTGATCCATTTTGAGTTAACTTTTGTATAGGGTGTGAGATATGGGTCTTCTTTCATTCTTTTGCATATGGATATCCAGTTCTCTAGGCACCATTTATTGAAGAGACTGTTCTGTCCCAGGTGAGTTGGCTTGACTGCCTTATCAAAGATCAAATGTCCATAGATGAGAGGGTCTATATCTGAGCACTCTATTCGATTCCATTGGTCGATATATCTATCTTTATGCCAATACCATGCTGTTTTGACCACTGTGGCTTCATAATGTGCCTTAAAGTCCGGCAGCGCGAGACCTCCAGCTTCGTTTTTCTTCCTCAAGATATTTTTAGCAATTCGGGGCACCCTGCCCTTCCAGATAAATTTGCTTATTGGTTTTTCTATTTCTGAAAAATAAGTTGTTGGGATTTTGATTGGTATTGCATTGAATCTGTAGATCAATTTAGGTAGGATTGACATCTTAATTATATTTAGTCTTCCAGTCCATGAACACGGTATGCCCTTCCATCTATTTAGGTCTTCTGTGATTTCTTTTAACAGTTTTTTGTAGTTTTCTTTGTATAGGTTTTTTGTCTCTTTAGTTAAATTTATTCCTAGGTATTTTATTCTTTTAGTTGCGATTGTAAATGTGATTCGTTTCTTGATTTCCCTCTCAGCTTGTTCATTACTAGTGTATAGAAATGCTACAGATTTTTGAATGCTGATCTTGTAACCTGCTACTTTGCTGTACTCATTTATTAGCTCTAGTAGTTTTGTTGTGGATTTTTCTGGGTTTTCGACGTATAGTATCATATTGTCTGCAAACAGTGATAGTTTTACTTCTTCCTTTCCAATTTTGATGCCTTGTATTTCTTCTTCTTGTCTAATTGCTCTGGATAGAACCTCCAACACGATGTTGAATAATAGTGGTGATAGTGGACATCCTTGTCTTGTTCCTGATCTTAGGGGGAAAGTTTTCAATTTTTCCCCATTGAGGATGATATTAGCTGTGGGTTTTTCATATATTCCCTCTATCATTTTAAGGAAGTTCCCTTGTATTCCTATCTTTTGAAGTGTTTTCAACAGGAAAGGATGTTGAATCTTGTCAAATGCCTTCTCTGCATCAATTGAGATGATCATGTGATTTTTCTGCTTTGATTTGTTGATATGGTGTATTACATTAATTGATTTTCTTATGTTGAGCCATCCTTGCATACCTGGGATGAATCCTACTTGGTCATGATGTATAATTCTTTTAATGTGTTGTTGGATACGATTTGCTAGAATTTTATTGAGGATTTTTGCATCTATATTCATTAGAGAGACTGTCCTGTAGTTTTCTTTTTTTGTAATATCTTTGCCTGGTTTTGGTATGAGGGTGATGTTGGCTTCATAGAATGAATTAGGTAGTTTTCCCTCCACTTTGATTTTTTTGAAGAGTTTGAGGAGAGTTGGTACTAATTCTTTCTGGAATGTTTGATAGAATTCACATGGGAAGCCGTCTGGTCCTGGACTTTTCTTTTTAGGGAGCTTTTGAATGACTAATTCAATTTCTTTACTTGTGATTGGTTTGTTGAGGTCATCTATTTCTTCTTGAGTCAAAGTTGGTTGTTCATGTCTTTCCAGGAACCCGTCCATTTCATCTAAATTGTTGTATTTATTAGCATAAAGTTGTTCATAGTATCCTGTTATTACCTCCTTTATTTCTGTGAGGTCAGTAGTTATGTCTCCTCTTCCATTTCTGATCTTATTTATTTGCATCCTCTCTCTTCTTCTTTTTGTCAGTCTTGCTAAGGGCCCATCAATCTTATTGATTTTCTCATAGAACCAACTTCTGGTCTTACTGATTTTTTCTGTTGTTTTCATGTTTTCAATTTCATTTATATAAAAGCAATTTCCTTTTGCTTGCTTTGGGATTCCTTTGCTGTTCTTTCTCTAGTTCTTCCAAGTGGACAGTTAATTCCTGCATTTTTGCCTTTTCTTCTTTTCTGATATAGGCATTTAGGGCAATAAATTTCCCTCTTAGCACTGCCTTTGCTGCGTCCCATAAGTTTTGATATGTTGTGTTTTCATTTTCATTCGCCTCGAGGTATTTACTAATTTCTCTTGCAATTTCTTCTTTGACCCACTTGTTGTGTAAGAGTGTGTTGTTGAGCCTCCACATATTTGTGAATTTTCTGGTACTCCGCCTATTATTGATTTCCAACTTCATTCCTTTATGATCTGAGAAAGTGTTGTGTATGATTTCAATCTTTTTAAATTTGTTAAGACTTGCTTTGTGAGCCAGCATATGGTCTGTCTTTGAGAATGATCCATGAGCACTTGAGAAAAAGGGTGTATCATGCTGTTGTGGGATGTAATGTCCAATAAATGTATGTTAAGTCTAGCTCCTTTATAGTAATATTCAGATTCTCTGTTTCTTTATTGATCCTCTGTCTAGATGTTCTGTCCATTGATGAGAGTGGTGAATTGAAGTCTCCAACTATTATGGTATATGTGTCTATTTCCCTTTTCAGTGTTTGCAGTGTATTCCTCACGTATTTTGGGGCATTCTGGTTCGGTGCGTAAATATTTATGATTGTTATGTCTTCTTGTTTAATTGTTCCTTTTATTAGTAGATAGTGTCCTTCTTTGTCTCTTTTAACTGTTTTACATTTGAAGTCTAATTTGTTGGATATTAGTATAGCCACTCCTGCTCTTTTCTGGTTGTTATTTGCATGAAATATCTTTTCCCAACCTTTCACTTTCAACCTATGTTTATCTTTGGGTCTAAGATGTGTTTCCTGTAGACAGCATATAGAAGGATGCTGTTTTTTAATCCATTCTGCCAGTCTATGTCTTTTGATTGGGGAATTCAGTCCATTAACATTTAGTGTTATTACTGTTTGGATAATATTTTCCTCTACCATTTTTCCTTTTGTATTATATATATCATATCTGACTTTCCTTCTTTCTACATCTTCTCCATACCTCTCTCTTCTGTCTTTTCATATCTGACTCTAGTGCTCCCTTTAGTATTTCTTGCAGAGCTGGTCTCTTGGTCACAAATTCTCTCAGTGACTTTTTGTCTGAGAATGTTTTAATTTCTCCCTCATTTTTGAAGAACAGTTTTGCTGGATATAGGAGTCTTGGTTGGCAGTTTTTCTCTTTTAGTAATTTAAATATATCATCCCACTGTCTTCTAGCTTCCATTGTTTCTGCTGAGAAATCTACACATAGTCTTATTGGGTTTCCCTTGTATGTGATGAATTGTTTTTCTCTTGCTGCTTTCAAGGTCCTCTCTTTCTCTTTTACCTCTGACATTCTAACTAGTAAGTGTCTTGGAGAACGCCTATTTGTGTCTATTCTCTTTGGGGTGTGCTGCACTTCTTGGATCTGTAATTTTAGGTCTTTCATAAGAGTTGGGAAATTTTCAGTGATAATTTCTTCCATTAGTTTTTCTCCTCCTTTTCCCTTCTCTTCTCCTTCTGGGACACCCACAACACATATATTTGTTCGGTTCATATTGTCCTTGAATTCCCTGATACCCTGTTCGAATTTTTCCATTCTTTTCCGGATAGTTTCTGTTTCTTTTTGGAATTCAGATGTTCCATCCTCCAAATCACTAGTTCTATCTTCTGTCTCTTTAAATCTATCATTGTAGTTATCCATTGTTTTTTCCATCTTTTCTACTTTATCCTTCACTTCCATAAGCTCTGTGATTTGTTTTTTCAGTTTTTCTATTTCTTCTTTTTGTTCAGCCCATGTCTTCTTCATGTCCTCCCTCAATTTATCGATTTCGTTTTTGAAGAGGTTTTCCATTTCTATTTGTATATTCAGCATTAGTTGTTTCAGCTCCTGTATCTCATTTGAACTATTGGTTTGTTCCTTTGACTGGCCATATTTTCAATTTTCTGAGCGTGATCCATTATCTTCTTCTGGCGTCTGGGCATTTAGTCAGATTTCCCTGGGTGTTGGACCCAACAGGTTGAAAGATTTTTCTGTGAAATCTCTGGGTTCTGTTTTTCTTATCCTGCCCAGTAGGTGGCGCTCGTGGCACAAGTTTGTCTGTGGGTTCCACCAGTAAAAGGTGCTGTCGGTCCTTTAACTTTGGAAAACTCTCCCCGTAGGGGAGGTTCGCCAGCCGAAGCGGCTTGGAAGAGTGCCAGCCGGCCTGGGGGTCCGAACGCGGGGAGGGTCGCCGGCCGCCGCAGCCCAGGAGAGTGCCCGTCCGAATTTCCTAGTCGGCCTGGGGCGCCAAGCGTGGCGGGAGGGCGCCAACTGCTGCAGCCCGGGAGAGTGCACCGTTCCCAGCCAGACTGGGGAGTCACGTGTTTGGAAGGGACCCCCCCGGTCACCGTTCTCCATGGTCTGGGAATTTCCGACCCAACTCTCTCACTTGGTCCGGGGGGCCTCGCGTGTTGGGGGCGCCAGCCGCCGCGGCCCGAGTGGACCGCCTGCCCAATTCTGCCAGCTGGCCTGGGAAGGAGGAAGGGTGGGACTCCCCGGCCACTTGCCATTCCACCCGGGAAAGCCCGCGCCCCTCGGCGATCTCACCGAAGCTGGTTCTCCCAGATAGTCAGCCATTCCAGGATGGGGTACGCCGTCCCTTTGATCTCCGTCATGGCTCCGGGTGCTGCTCTGTATCCTCTCCACTCCCCCAGTAGCTGTTCTGGAGGAGGAAAGATGAGGGTGGCAAGGCTGTCGAGGACGGTGGCGGAGGAGCTGGTGAAGGTGGAAGAGGGTTCGGTGGTGGTTGGAGAGCCGCCGGAGCAGGAGGAGAAAAGGAAGGATAAGATGGTTGATGGAGCGCCACCGGAGCAGAAGGGGAAAGAGAAGGGCAAGATGGCGGCGGGAGTGCTGCCGGCGGAGAAGGGGGAAGAGGAGGGCTGGCTGGTTGGCGGCGGGAGCGCCGCCGTCGGAGAAAGAGGGGGAAGAGGGCTGGCTGGCTGGCGACGGGAGCGCCGCCGGCGGAGAAAGAGCTCTCCATTACATCTTGACTAACAAGGTGATATCTATTTAATGTGTAAGAATAACCTCCAGGATAACCTCTCGACTCTGCTTGGGATCTCTCAGCCATTGACACTTTATTTTGTCTCATTTCGCTGTCCCCCCTATTGGTTGAGAAAGTTTTCTCAGTCCCTTGAGGCTGAGTCTCAGCTTATTCTAGGATTTCTGTCCCACGTTGCTAAGAAGGTCCACACCCCTGGGAGTCATGTCCCATGTAGACAGGGGGAGGGCAGTGAGTTTGCCTGTTGTGTTGACTGGAGAAAGAGGCCACATCTGAGCAACAAAAGAGGTTCTCATGGGGATGACTCGTAGGCCTAATTTTAAGTAGGCTTGACGTAACCTTTGTGGGGTTAAGTTTCATATGAACAAGCCCCAAGATTGGGGACTCAGCCTATTGCTTTGGTTGTCTGCACTGCCTGTGAGAATATCAAGAATTCAACTTGGGGAAGTTGAATTTTCAAAAACTCACTTTTTAATTGGCTAGTTTCCAAGACTAGGTTGTAACTCCTAAGTAACCAACCAGTGGTGAACTGGGGGAGGAATTCTTTTGCATTAGGTACTAAGACAAAAGGAGCCTGTGCACTCCCACATTTTGCACTTGCTGTTTGTTCCTGTGAGTGCCCGTTTTCATGAGAAAGAAATAAAAGAGCTTCTGCCATATTGCTTGAGCGTCAGAAGAGCTCACTTGAGCTGGCAATGCTGAACTGGTAACACTGAGCTAGTAGCACTGAACTGGTAATGCTGTTCCATATAATAGTATTCCAAATGGTGCAGAAAACCACAGTGGAAATTTTACTGTGAGTAGGTTGGGACCAGGAAGATCAGTGTTGAGTAGTTTCAACCAGATCTTCTTCCACAAATGACTGTAGGGCCTGTAGGTTATATATCGTTCATCTTTTGTTCTTTTTACCTAGAACATATATAAGAATTGTCTCTGAAACATTCATCTGGAAGCCCCTTTCTTTGATACTGGACCTGTGACTTGATTTGGATAGTACTGGTAGATTGGAGTCTATCCCACTTTGGGCTAGCTTTATCTAAACCTAGTCAAATGTGCAGTAGTCATCTGGTCAAAGTATTGTCATCACATCAGTTAACCTGATGTGAAAATACTTTAGCTTTCAGATAGTGGGGTCTGAGGTCCTAGTTACACTGTGAACAACTTAAATTGCTTTGAACAAAAATGTAAATGAGAACTATTTATTTATCAGAGAACCCAATTGTTTTCAGGATTTACTTCTTTGTATCTCTTGTATCTGTGGCCTCTTTACAGACTGGTTTCCTTCTCTCTGAGTTACCTGTGCAATCTTTCTATAGTTTTCAGCTAACTAGATTTCAAAGCCTGATTTCGGGTTCTCTCTAGTTCTACAAGTTTCAAACTCAGAAAACTTACAGCAAATATGTCCTTTGTCAATAAGCTCTATTTACTTTAGCTGTTAATCCTGTAGAGACAGGTATAAGACTTATAGGTCATCTGGTTGTTTGTTGTAAACAGTGACATAGTTTAGGAGTTATTGATAATTTCAGTACAAGAACTAAGTGGAGGCTTGCAGAGTTGGTAAAAAGGCACATTTGGCTCTTATGGAAATAGCAAAATACATGTTTTCTAGATAATGGGTGAACAGTTTCTCTTTAGAGAGAAGAAAATAGCTGTTCAGTAGTTAATTACTTGTTATGTTAGACAACTGTGAGGCAAGAAAGATGAGTGAGCCCATCTCCTCCATCTCTCAGGCTGGCAACCAGGTGATAGGAAGCTCATTAGGCAAAAATAGCAACAACTACCTAAGTATTCTTTTACCAAATTTCAGTGATTGCTTTGAGTCGCCTAATCGTAAAACCTACATTCCCTAATTTGTTTATTGTGTTATCTCAGTGACAGTGACCCTTAATCCAGCATCCTCTCTAAATTGGGAATGACATCTAGAGCTTTCCAACATTTTTCACAAATGCAGACTTCAACTCTGTTCTGTTTTTTACTCTTGCTCTGGGTCAGCTACAGTTTACTCTTTGACTCTCAAAGATCCCTTTCTTGTAAGACCCCTGATTTGTTAGTGTATAATATGGCCCTTAGTGACCAGGTTCCATTTGCACAGATTATAGTTTTGGGGGAGTGCTGAGGTTCTCAAGCTGACTTTGGTTTAATGCATAAAAAATAATCCTTTTTATTGTGAAAAATAATCCTTTCTCTCACTGCATAGGCCTTTCCTTTCCTCATTTCTTCTAGGCTGCTTTGCTTTTCACCTGTTTTTTTTTTTTTTTAACATGGGCAGGCACCGGGAATTGAACCCGGGTCCTCTGGCATGGCAGGCAAGCATCCTTGCCTGCTGAGCCACCGTGGCCTGCCCTTCACCTCTGTTCTTGTAAGCCCTTGAAATTCAGTGATAGACCTTGGGAAAGGGCTATTCACATGGAACTTGAGAGATAACGTGGGAAAGTTGATTTCAATATATATCTTTATTTTGAGACATGAACGACATGAACGGTTCCAAGGAACCTATTGTATAATTTCATTTATCCATTGTTTCCCCATTATTTGACTTTTGCTTACTCTGTTTATATATATATATAGGGCCATGTTGGCCACTTGCCAAGACATAAGCATTTGCATTTAGCTTGAGGAATAATAGATTATAGAAGAGCATCTGCTTTTACCCAGAGTTATAGTCCTAACAGTGTCCAATTTTCAGCATGTGCATATTCAGCATGATTAAGATAACCTTAATGCACAAGTTGGTACTTCATTGTTCTTTCATTCAGCATGTATTTTTTGAGTGCCTACTATGTGTCAGGTATGATTCATGGTGCTGAGATTATAGCAGTAAACAAAACACAAAAATCCCTATCCTCTTGAAGCTTTCATCCTTGGAGAAGGAGACTACTTTTTTTTTTAAGTAAATTATATAGTATCAGATGATAATAAATGCTGTGGGAAAAAAATGAAATAGGATTGAGAATTATGTGTGCCAGGTTTGTGGGGCGATTTGTTCACAAAATTTAAATAAGGTCATCAGGGAAGATTCACTACAAAGTTAACATTTGAATAAAGTCCTAGAAGAAGAAAGCATGTCATGTGGATATCTAGGGAGTAAAGCAGGAAGAGGGAACAGGCAAGTGCAAAAATCTTGTAGCAGGAGCATTAAAGAAGTCAGTGTGACTGGAGTGGAGGGAAAGTCGGATGGAGTAGTAGGGGAAGATGTCAATAAGGAAATGGGGAGCCAGATTGTCTAAAGACCTGTGATAAGGACATAAGCATTTATTCTAACTGACATGAAAAGCCATTGGAGAGTTTTAAGCAGGATAATGACATCTGGTCATTTGAAAAGATAGCTCTGGCTGCTGTTTTGAGAATAGACAAGAGAGAGGTTAAGGGCAAAAACAGAGCCAGCAGGTACAAAGTTATTGCAGTAATCCAGGGAGACATCATGATGACTTGGTACAGGGAAGTAGTCTTAAGGATGTCTTAATAAGTGGTTAGATATTGGATATATTTTGAGGTAGAGCTGACAGGATTTACCAGTGGTTGACCGTGGGATTTTTGGCCTAAACTGTAATGATGGATAGCCATTTATTGAAATGGGTATGAAGAAGAGAAGCAAACTTTGAAATTCAGGCCCATGATTTTTGACATTATATTATACCTATTACAGATCAAGTGAATATATTGAGTGGGAAGATATATGTACAAACCTGGAATTTAGGGGAAAAGTCCAGGCTAAAGATACAAATTTGGAATTCCTTAGCCCGTAAATAGATTTTTAAATTCTGAGGTGGAAGGAAATCATCAAGTTTGTGAATGTAGAGAGAAAAGAGGTCTGAGACTTGACTCCTGCAGCATGTCAACATTTAAAGGCTGGGGAGATAGGGAACAGCAGCAAATAGCAAAACCAGGAAGAGAATGGTATCCTAGTAGCCAAGTGAGGAATGTGTTCAAGAAGGAGGGAGAAATGAATACTGACATGTTACACAAATAGATCAGTTAAGATGAGAACTGAGAACTGACCATTTGATTTAGCAGTATGAAAGTCAGTGGACGACATTTACATGAATAGTTTTGGCTGGAGTGATGAGAGTGAAAGCCTGTTTATAGTGAATTCAAGAAAAAAATAGGAGAGGAATTGGAGGCAAGGAGTATAAATAATCTTTTGATTAATTTTGTTGTAAAAGAGATCTGAGAAATGAGACACTAACTGGAAGAAGACATAGGATCAGGAGAGGAGTTTTTTGAGTTTTATGTTTGTTTTATGGGAGATATTACAGAAAGTTTGAGTGTTAATGGAATTGATCCAGAAGAGAGGGAAGAATTTCTGATGCAAAAGAAAAAGGAGAGAATGGCTGAAATGGCTTGCAGTTTAGAAAAGCAAAACTGTGAAGTCTTCCTGGCAGCAGTGCCCTTTGCTTCAGTGCTTTTTAGGCCACAGAGAAGAGAGAGCAGGAAAATTGAAGAGACAGTAATTGTGACTGCTGCTGCTTTTGGCCTCTGTAGAATTAAGTTTAAAGATCTTGATGGCAGCCTCTCATCTCGTTCATGCCAAAGTACCTCAGCATGGGTCTTGCGCAGAGCTCACTTCCTTCTGAAATCCAGCAATCACAGCTGGGCCCTGCCTTTCTTTGAGTTCTAAAGATCCAGGGGTAGAGGAAAAAGAGGGTTTACCTTCCCATCTTTAGTCTTTCTTTTCCACTGTAAACGTTCTGCCCCTGCCTATGAATACGATTGTGGCTGATACTTGATATTAAGCTTATGTTTTATCAAAGTACATGCCACATCTGTCCCACACTAAAGCCATGGAATGTGGACAGGACCAAAAGCAGCTGTTTTCCCTATAGAATTACTTATCACATAGACCAGAATGGTCAGTGAAAAAGTTTATCTGTGCTCCCACCAGTTATAGAGAAATTTGAATTTTCTTCCTCATTTCACTGAAACCTCTTTTTCTGTTTTAGAGGCTTAACTCTTTAGAGGGCACATCTTAGCAGGTAAATACAATGGGAAATCATTCCATTTTATTTGATGGTAGTTGCTAAGACAAAGGCTCCTCTGGTAATGAAGTCTGACCAGATACCCATGACTCATATTTATTGAACATATAAACATAAGACATCCCAAGGTAGGAAATAATGAAATATCAGATCAGTTTGGCATTGCTCGAGGGTGTTTTCTGCTACCCACCCCACCCTACAGTTGTTCCTTAAATTGTACTCGTGTGGCCAGCATAGTCTTACATAGGTTCTTTGCAGAGGAATAAAAGTCTTAGGTTTTCACACAGATTTACTTTGTGATAAGAAATCCAAAGAAGGCATTTAAATAATTTTCAGAATTACTCGACAGGAACCTTTTCACCCTAATTAAGCTTGTAATGCATCCAGCAAAACAGCTTTTGCATGCTCATACCTTTCATAATGAATCATCTTCCTTCCCTTTAGTGAGAGAAGGGCTTTGTTTACTGTTACTAGTAGAATTTCTACAAATGTTTTGTTTCCCCTTAGTCTTTACAGTGTGTCACTTGAGTTGAACCTTTTGGGTGCCCAGTTTTTCTGAAGGAGATCTTTGAATTTTCTGGCTCAGAATTACTTGCATTAAAAGTATAGTCAGTTTTGATTCTTTCTTTTGGGAGAATATCAGATATCCCTGTTTTTTATGAAATTGTTTCTAATAGAAAGTCAGATGGGGCAAATAAACTGTATGACTTCTATACTAAAACCTGGCAAAAGATGAGTTTGTTTTTGCTTGTGCAGCATAATCCTCTTTACCTGACTATGAGATGGAGAGTACTATCATCAGGACGTTGGGGTGAAATCTAGGACATCCTTAATCTCTTTGAAATTCATAATTTGTCCCAACTAACCTAAGAGTTTTATTTTTATATTTTGCAGTACCCAGACATCAGTCAAGAATCTGATGCTCCATTTGTTTTTATCTGCATGAATCCCCAGGAAATGATTGTGAAGTTTCCTATTAAAGGAAATCCGAAAATCTGTAAGTCACTTTTATGGTCTAATTTTCTTTCTTATTGTTTTGCATGTCACTTTTGTTTGGAGTTTTAGAAATTATCTCTTTTTACCCTTTTCTATGACATCCTTAGAATTGGAGGATTAATATAATTATTTTTATCAGTAACTTCAATGTTAGATTAACTACAGTATAGCTTTTCCAAAAGTGTACTTGATCCTCTACTGTTGACATACTAGTGAATCACTCTAAACTTCCATTTAGAACTCCATTACATTAAAATGCTATTTTTCAGCCAAAAGAGTATGTTTTACCCCACTGTACTGCTCATTAAAAATAAATAGTAAGCCAGTGCCAATGGCAACATTGTCATTCATCCATCCAATCCAAGAACGAGACTTAACTTTTTAACTCTCTTTCATTGTCTATTTTGGAGGTACCACGTCCACATTTCCCTTGAATATTGATTCCTACCACTCTGCCCTTAGCCCTCTTGCTTTTCATCCTCTTTTTAAAACCTCTTGATGATTTCTTTGTCTTTAACTTTTGCTCTTATGTGTTTGTTATTTATAATGTCCTCTGTGTATTCACTTCTCAGGAAGTGCTTATTGACAACTCTTTCAACATCCAGTTCTTCTTCAAGTCCCAACTTTTCTCCCTCTGTCTAGTCCTGTAGCAGACTCTTCTATCTCAAAACAATCTCAAAAAAACATATGGTGGTGCCTCCCTATCTAACTTCCTTTTAAAAACATCAATGACTCTCCCATTTGCTCATCTCAGTTACCATTCTGTGTGTCTGTGTCATTGCCTCTGTGTGAATTGGGGGTAATAGCCGAAGGCATTGTCCTCAGCTATGCACAAATATACTTCCCCCTATACCTTGGGGACCAACTCGCCATTTCATAAGCCTATTCTCTAGAGAAATATTTCTCAAAGTATTATGAAAATAAAAATTACTTAGAGAACTGTTTAAACACAGGTTCCAGGGTCCTGTTCACAGATAATATTGATTCTGCTGTTAGCTGAGTACACTTTAACACTGCTTTTGATCACCAAATGAATGCTTAGAATATGAATTTTTAGTACTGTAAATTCATTGCAAAATTCAGGCAACCTTATGATTTATAAGACATATATGTTCCTAAGATTCCTGCAAGTCAGAAAATGTATGAACATAGGTGAGTATAAATTATTTACTTCACATTGTATCCCAGCTGGTGTCCAGGTAGTCCTGGAAATTCTTTTTTCTTCTCTACTCTTTAAAATTTAAGTCTTCCTCTTTTTCTTCTTCCTATTCCTTAGTTGTGGCATCTACCCCTTCCTATTCCAGTCCATTCTCACCTTAATCTAGGCACTAGTCACAACCTGGTTGCAGGAAGAAAGGGTGATGTCTTTTTTCTCAGACCCACTGTTGCTTGACCTTTAGTCCCAGTTTCCTTTCCTTAACTTCCTCCCATATCTTGATTTTCATCTGCTGCTTAAAGTCTTGTGAGAAAATTTCCTGAAAACAGAGTTTAGATATTTCTTTGAATTATTTTATTTTAGTACTTTGCTACCCATAGATCTACCTTCCATATATGTGGCCTTCATTTTTCTCCATAAGGTTTAAATGGGGTTGAGGGGGTTGGGGGGTGCCTGTGGGCGAGTGATGCTACTGGGAGAAAGCTTTAATAGACTGTGTTTTCCTCATTGTTGCTGATAGTTAAAATCTTTAACTTTTAATCTTTGAGCAAGCTGTGGGCTTGTTTCACAAACAACAAGGCAGGAGAGAAATTGTGAGATTGTAGGTTCTTCCATGGTAGGTCACATAAAGTAAAACCTTTGGTCAGCAACAGTAATTAGCAAAAATAAAAAAAGAGAGAAAAGGGTGGCCAATCCCTATGCGTTTCAGGAAAAAATTCTATTGAGAGAGCCAGCCTACCTGGGATGTTAGTCTAGTATGAAGTTTCTATTCTGTTAACTCTGGATTCCTCTATACTTCATTCCTTCTTACCATCTCTAAAAGTCTTCCACTCTGCCAGAACTCTCTTCCCTGAGGCTATGGGCACTACTTCCAGTGGCTTAGAGGAAGTGGTTAAGTGCCTTGGTATTAATATTAATAATCTATTTCATTTATAGGCATATTAATGTCTTAAATTGATTTTTTGTGGGATGGTTTAAGAACCTAGCTACCTAGGTTATTGTAAAAAATAGATTATTCCTATGAGTAATGTGTTCCAAGTTCCAAACATTTGACTTGGAGAATACATACAACCCATGTACATGTTCTATCATGTATTTTTATATACCTTATGTTAATGGTATATATTTTGATTTGTTTGTGTTTTTGGAAATACAAACTTGAGCTTGCTTGATCTGAAGGTAACTGTTTGTTGAAATTGAAATAATGCCAAAAAGAACAATGTATAATATGATATCACTTGGCTTTGTGTCTGCTCAAAGTAGATAACGCAAAAAAGTTAAGTTTAGTAGAATAATATAGGTTGAGTGCTCTAATAAAGAGATAAAGGAAATCTTGTTTATCCTCTATAAACTCATGCAAATACTGTCTTATATCTTATTCAAAGTAATGTGAAAATCCCCGAGTGTTATATTGACCAATGATAAATCCTTTTTCTGGTTTTAACTCCTAGCCTGTCTGCTGCACATGCATTTGATTTTCTTTTAGGTCCTACAATTGAGGATGTAATTTAACACTGCAATGCTGTAGGTACTAAGTTTAAATTTATTGAGGAAATACAGAAACTAAGCATTATCATTGCTACTGAGAATGTGCATTTTTGTAGTTCATTGCCCTGAGAATGTGCATTTTTGTAGTTCATTGCCCAGATCTGAAGTCTAGAAGGACCAGACTGACTTGGAACTTGAGCTCAGAGTTCCAGCAACCCATGGGTAGCCATGATCCCTGCTCCTTCAAGCAAGGATCCCTGTCCTATTATTTGTTCCTTCCCTTCATTGTCCACAGCTGGCCCAAGAATTGCCACTATTAGTGGTCATTATTATAGATGTTAGAAATACAAAGGAGTCCTTACTTGTGAGATTGCTGGCACATGTCTGGTTATATTAGGCAGCCAAGGTAATGAAAGAATTTCTGAATCCCTGGGATGCCCTGGAAATCCCTGTTTTTCTTATATTTTATTCCTCCTTCATCCTTCTATTAGGTTTCCATTTTATAACATCAGCTTAAACCAGCAATTACTTTGCCTACCATTGAAAGCTTTGCTCTGGTGGGCTTGATCTTTCCTGAGTTAGTCTCACTTGAAGGTTTTTACATTCAACCTAGAGTTTTCTGAAACTTACACATGAAATGTTCTTATAGAGTAAAACTTTGAGAGCGGGAAGAAGGTGATGTCTTTATTTTAATATGATGATTCTGAAATATAGTTCAAGATCTGCCTGGGGTTATATAGTACATTAAAAGTAAAATTGAGACTGTAAGAAATGAAACTCCCAGGCCCCAGTGTAAATAATAAAAGACTATCCATTACTTTTTCAGGGGGCTTTCTTTGAATTTGTAAAGCAATTTAACCCATTATTTCAATTAGTTATTTGATGAAATGACCTAATATATGTGAAATCCTTAACACAATATCTAGTACATAGAAAGCAATTAATGATAGTTGAAATGCTCTCAACAACTCTGCCGTCAAGTTCAGGATTTTTTCCTCCTTTCATTTTACAGTTGTGTAAACAGGGTTACAGAAGTTGCATTTTATTCAACTCTTCTGTATTTAGGTTTTCTGCTCTTTTCACTGCCCCTGATTGCCTCAGAAGCAAATTATTACAATTTACATTTCACTTTTAGGGTATAATATCATAGATCTATCTGAAAGGGGTCCAAATTCGTCTTAGAGTTAAGAAAGTTGAGAACAAGGATGATTAGTGACTTTCTCAAGGTTTACAGCTAGGTAGTCTCAGGACTGAAACTGGGACCTAAGTTTTCCAACTTATTCAATATAGAGAAGTAGAAGTTTGGGGTCCTAGATGGAATTTTAAATTCTGCCCTAGTGTTTAAAGGAGGTAAACACTACTCTGTACCTCTGGGTATCATCAGCTTTACAATGGGTATTCATATGTTTATGGGATACCTAGTTTTATTTTGTTTTGTTTTTGTTTTTGACATACTTTCCGACTTACAGGGAAATTGTAAACATAATGCATAAATAATATAGAAAACTCCAAAATGTCTTTTACCCATATTAATTAACTTTTAACATTTAAAAAATTTTTTTAATTTATTAATAAAACCAATCAATGTACAATATGAACATTCTTTTCTTATCACAGTTGTATATTCATCATCATGATTATTTCTTAGAACATTTGCATCAATTCAGAAAAAGAAAAAGAAAACAGAAAAAAATTCATACATACCATACCCCTTACCCCTCCCTTTCATTGAACACTAGCATTTCAATCTACTAAATTTATTTTAACATTTCTTCCCCCTATTATTTATTTATTTTTATTCCATATGTTTTATTCATCTGTCCATAAGGTAGATAAAAGAAGCATCAGACACAAGGTTTTCACAATCACACAGTCACACTGCCAAAGCTGTATCATTATACAGTCATCTTCAAGAGACATGGCTACTGGAATGTAGTTCTACATTTTCAGGCAGTTCTCTCCAGCCTCTCCATTACATCTTGACTGACAAGGTGATATCTATTTAATATGTAAGAATGACCTCCAGGATAACCTCTCGACTCTCTTTGGAATCTCTCAGCCATTGACACTTTATTTTGTCTCATTTCTTTCTTCCCCCTTTTGGTTGAGAAGATTTTCTCAATCCCTTGGTGCTGAGTCCCAGCTCATTCTAGGATTTCTGTCCCACATTGCCAGGAAGGTCCACACCCCTGGGAGTCATGTCCCACGTAGACAGGGGTAGGGCAGTGGGTTTGCTTGTTGTGTTGGCTGAGAGAGAGAAGTCACATCTGAGCAACAAAAGAGGTTCTCTTGGGGGTGACTCTTAGGCCTAATTTTAAGTAGGCTTAGGCTGTCCTTTGTGGGGTTAAGTTCATATGAACAAACCCCAAGACTGGGGTCTTAGCCTATTGCTTTGGTTGTCCCCACTGCTTGTGAGAATATCAAGAATTCTCTACTTGGGGAAGTTGAATTTTCCCCCTTTCTCACCATTCCCACAAGGGGACGTCACAAATACTTTTTTATTCACTGTTCAAATCCTTCTGGGATTTATTTGGGCATCACTCTGGACAAACCTACAAAATCTCATGCCCTACTCAAGGTTCCATGTACTTATGGTGTTCAATTAAGATGTCCACATAGGTTATATTAGGAAATGCACTAGTTGAAATATAAATTTTGTACCAAATAAACATTTTTTGCTTTAGTCTCACATGTAAGTTAAAGTTTTAAAATATTACCATCTATTTTCAACACCCTGCAGCATTGACATTCCTTTGTTCTTGCTTGTGCAGAAACATTTTTAGCTTTTACATTTTGCCACATTTATTTCTCTTGCTCACTCTCTTCTTCTAAACATTTGAAAATAGGTTGCATACATATACTCCTTTAATGCTTAATATTTTCATTTATATTTTCCCCAAACAAGAATATTTATTTGTTACCACATTAAGTACAGTTATCAAAGTCAATATATTTTATATTGATATTTGAAATCAATTTAATCTCTATGTGTGTCAGAAAAAATTTCCAATTTTTTCAACTGCCCCAATAATGTTGTTTTGGGCATTTTCTCTTCCATTGTTACATCCAGTCCAGGATCATGTATTGTATTTAATTATCATCGTCTCTTTAGTCTCTCTCTTTTTAAAAATTGAAATAGCATTGTGGTAACATATATAAAACATAAAATATCCCATCTCAACCACTCCCAAGCATATAATTCAGTGGCATTAATCACTTTCATAATGGTTTGCTACCATTACCATCATCCTTAACAAACTTTTTTATCACCCCAAACAGAGACTCTGAACCCATTATGCCTTAACTCCTCATTTCCACCCCCTTCCCAAACTATACTTTCTGTCTGTATAAATTTGCATATTATAGTTATTTCCTCTAAGTGGACCTGTATTATTTGTCCTTTTGTGTCTAGCTTATTTCATTCAACATGATGTCTTCAAGTTTCATCCACGTTGTTGCATGCATCAGAACAACATTCCTTTTATGGCTGAGTAATATTCCATTGTATGTGTATATCACATTTTGTTTATCCATTTTGTCTGTTAATAGACACTTGGATTGCCTCCACCTTTTGGGAATAATACTGTGATGAACATTGGTGTACAAATACCTGTCTGAGTCCTTGATTTCGGTTGTTTTGAGCATATACCTAGAAATGGGATTGCTGGGTCATATGGTATTCTGTGTTTATAACTTTTGAGGAACCACCAAACTCTTTTCAACAGTGCCTGCGCCATTTTACATTCCTGCCAACAATGTACAAGGGTGCTTACTTCTCTTTATCCTTGCCAACATGTTATTTTCCAGTTTTTAAATAAAGTCATTCTAGTGAGTGTGAGGTGATACTTGCTCTTTTTGGTTATTTAGTAGGCCTTATATCATAAAAGTTTTTGAAATTTGCAGTGTCTCTCTTCTTTGTTTAATTCATTTGATACAAACATTTATTAAGCACCTACTATTTGTAAGTCACTATGGTAGATAGTAGGGATACAAAGGCAAACTTGCTTTGTAATAGGGCCCTTTGCCAAATTGCTGGTACATGTCCATGTTTTCAGCTAGACAGCCTTGGTGATGAAAGAACTCTTGAATTCCTATGCTCTGAAACTAAAATTAAATCAGCAACGTTATGACTGTTGTAGACGACATTTAAGGCATCACTTAATGTTTTCTGAGGAAACCAAAAAAGAAAGAATTAATGTTATTCCAGAAGCTGGTATAGTCTAGAGAGATGGGAGGTGAGGGAACTTAACAGAGAAGTTTGTTAGGTTCATAGGTTGAATATATATATAAATATAATTTTCAAAGCACTTTCACAGTTATTTTACTCACAATATCTTTGTGTAGTGGTCAGGACAAGTATTCTTATCTTAGCTGGGCAAATGAATATTGAAATTCAGAGACATAGGTCATGCCCCAGATCATGCAGCTAGTTAGTACCTGAGAAGGGTGGACTGCCATGTTGTCTCCTGACTTCTAGTTCAGTGACTTTGTAACACCTGATTGCTGCAGAAAATGAAAATGAGAACATTTGAAAGGGCAGTGGTTGTGGGTATGGAAATGTGGTATATTTGGCTGCCCTTGAAGGGAGGTGAGTCTCCTTTTTATTTACCTTTGTTTTATTTATGTATTTATTTAATACTGAAGCCAAACTCAACTATTTTTCTGTTTGCAGCATCAGCATTGCTATTGACTTAGATAAGACTTTTTGTAAGAGAAAGCAAACTTCAGGGTCTGAACTCTGGCCAGACAGACAGGAACTCTAAGATCCTCTTCCTGAGTGGATGGTTCCTAAGGCTGCTACCAATGAACCAAACTCTATCCTGGTCGATTGGAGGAGTCAGAGGTCAGAGACCACATCAGTAAAGTACCTCTCTTTAGGGTCACCTGGGACAGGAAGGTTGCTTGTTTTCTTGTTTAACACTTAGGAGAGGCATACAGACTATGACCTTTGCCCTTTTTAGCTGGTGATAGGGGTCCCTTGTCAGTAGTATATCCATTCTATTCCACTGTTTCAGGTCACTCCCCCTTTTGAGTCTGCGGCAGCAGATGTGGTGAGTTGAGCTGCTTTTCACTATGAGGGAGGTTCATGCATTATGCTCAGCCAGTTTAACAGTTCAGAGGTATGGGTTTGGGTTTCCCACTCTGTGAAATGTCGTTCCTTTATTGCATGTGTGTATTCTTTAAAAATGTTCCTATTAGACACCGTGAAAATGTTTCTTTTCTAGTAGCTACAAAATGAGAAATATTGACTTCTTAGATTTTGGGGGCAAATACTTATTGTATTTGTGTGTGTATGTGTGTGTGTGTGCTTCCTATACCATGTTTTCACTTCCTCCTCATTCTTACAGAATGAGACTCTGAGGTTTGGAAGTGCCTGAGTCCTGAAGCAAAATAATTGAATGCCACTGGAACACAGTAACCAGAAGTCTTGGGAAGCCATGAAATTTTGCATTGCAAATATAAAAAATAACGAGACTTCTTTTTCTCCCTTACAGGGAAACTGGATTCCAAGATACATCAAGGAGCAAAGAAGGGGTTAATGAAGCAGAGTAAAGCCATCTGACCCAGGAGAAAAAGAACAATATAAATTAGTGGAGTTTTGTGTACAAAATTGCTATCTATTTGTCTTTTTGGAATTGAAGCAGTAGAAATCCAGAGGATTGGTATCAGGCTTGAATCTCTCAGAATTTAAACTCTTATCAAAATTTGTATATTTTTCTTAAAGAGTAAGATTCTTACTAATGTAATGGATCAAAATCTTTGAATACATTATTTATAAAAATCTATTTTAATATTCTAGGTCTCTGACAATTTTCTCTGAGTAATATTGTAGAAGAGAATGGAACAAGTTCGAAATTACTTTCCTCTCTGAGGCTTGGATTTGTAGTTAGGAAAATTTGTAACATAGGTTCACAATTTTTTGAAGAACCACTGAGTTTTCCTCTTCCTTTTTTTCTTTTTTCATGGGCAGGCACCAGGAATCAAAAAGTTTTAAAGTTTTTTTCTTCCCAAAATGATGGCCTGGTAGACTATTAGAATGTTTTAGGAACTCAACATTCTATACAAACCTGCTATAGAACAAAAGGATTTTAAAAAGTTTTCTGCTCCAGTCCAACTTCTCGTTAAGTGAACAATGTTAAAAGCGAGTAACATTCCTTGGCAGAATCTTTTCCCCCTAGGGATAACCTGATGAAGTGTTGCCACTTTAATTTTTTGTTTGCAAAGGAGCTAGGACATAAGAAGATCTGACTAAAAGAAGATGGAGCCACCTGCTAAAGTGACATGAAGCTGCCCTGTTTATTTTGTTGGTATTACAAAAGCATCACTTGCATGGGACAGTTAAAAACAAGCTGGAAAATAAAATCCTTTCAGTAAATGTATCCAAATATCCCCAAATTATTAAACCAAACCCTTTAAACCATCCACACCACAGGAAGCTAGGAGCTTTGGAAAGACAGGAGGTTGGTTTGAAATGAGATTTTTGTTACTCGATCTGGCCCCTCCTAGTGAAGCACTTTGTTTCTGAGGCTGTTCTGAAGAGCTTGTGAAAATCTCAGTTGTTGGCATCTTGAGGAAATTTGTGGCCTTAAATGTGTATGTTCTGCTTTTTTATAAAGTAGCACTACTACACTGGGGAAATTGGATTCCCTCCAGCAGTTGTGTGTATGACTTTAAAAAGAGAGAGCGAGAGTGAGGGAAAAAAATGCCCTACATTATGGAAAAGATTAATTTCCCCTTTCTTTAATCCTTCATATTTAGTATTTATTTGCATTGGAATACTTAACATTCATTATGCATTGATGTTCACTCAACTGTGAACTTTGCTTTTGCATAGCTCTAGGTGCTGGTTCTAGGCTGATCTCTCTGATTCCCAGGGAAAACTCACCCTCTTCTGGCGATGCAAACATGCAGTATTCTCTTCTTTTCCTGTTCAGCCTATGAGGAAAAAGTGGAAAGCACAGCTAATGACACCTCCTTAGGAAAATAAAGTTACTTTCTGGCTTCATGTAGACTTTAGTACTTATTAATGAAGCCACATGGGGTTCACTATGCAGTTAACAGTTTACCAAGTAGTAGCACCCTGAATTCTGTGCTGGAATTGCTGAGTTCTTTAGATTCCAAAATAAAATTGAAAGGCAGGAGGTGAAGAGCCTAGGGAGTAGGAAAAAAAAAGTTTTTCTGCCTTTTTATTTGAATGACAACCTGAGTACAGAGGAGTCTGGATTGATTTTTCCACCTGGATGGATTATGTGTGCATGCCTAATGAAAAACTTCAGAAGCTGCAAGAGAGCAGGTTATACAACTATTTTGTGTGCCATGATAAGAGCTAAGATTACAAGAACCCACCTCAGCATCCAAAATGTGCAGCCAGAGAGTCGAATGAGTAAATAGCAGAGAAACTTGGAAACTTCTTATTTTCATGGTTAGACTGTGAAAGCCTATCTTTAGTTCACATGGTTATGGTAAAGGTCCCTCTTTCATTTGCTGACACTAGGGAGGAAGTGTGGGAGAAAATTGGGGGTAGATGGCTCTCAGTTGGTCAGTGATGAATAGTATAATTTAAGGTTTAATGGAAATTCTTAGCCGTCTGAGTGCAAACTCAGGAATAGCGTTTCAGTGTTTTACAGCTCTGGGCTCTGATCCTGTAACTTTGGGACAGCTTGGCTTGAGGAAAATTTCACACTTCTGAGCTGATTTTCTATGGCACTCTAAGTATCTGTGCCCCCTTTGGGATTGTTGGGTTCAGTTTCTATCAATTTCCATAGTATCTAAAGATTGCCTTTTGTTTTTTGTTTTCCTTTTCAAGGCAGAACCCATTCTCAGTTATAAGCTCAGAGTAGGACATATATGAAGGCAGAGACTTTGTAAGAATTTCGGAGGCCTTGACCTTGCAGACATCTTTAGAATTAAGAAAGGGTTCTTCTTGCTTGTTATAGCAAATCTGGAGACAGAAATAGGTATTCCTCCCCTCTTTTCTTTTTTAAGTTGAAGTTTACAGAAACCCATTTTTTCCTAGGGAGTAGGAAACTTTAAAGATGACTTTTACACACCATTATAAAATTATAGCATTTATGAGTTATAATCTTTAATTTCTTTCCATTTTAACTACTGTCTCTACTAAAGCCCATTTATGTAGATTTCATTTAATTTGGTAATTTTTTTGTATCCCTTTGTTAGAATTTCTAGCCAAGTAAAAAACAGTATGGGGTTGTTTTTATGTGCAGCTAAAATAGTCCACTAAAAAGCAAGCACCTATAATGCTAGAGAAATCAGTGAACTTAAGTTTCTTAAGTCTGGGGAGTTGGGGGGGGGGGCGTGGTGGTAAGGGGTGTCCCGTGATGAAGGAATTTTTTTCCTTGAGATTCAGATGGCAACTACACATCTGCTGTTTTCAGCTTCTGTGAATATGTTTGGGGGGAAGTGATCCATATCACAGGCTCCAGTAGCAACAAGGGATCCAGTTATGTGGAGGGCTTTTCTGCGTGTCATGCAGAGAAGAAAGCTTAGCCACAATACCATCCTCTGACACAAACTTGTGTGTCAGTCTATATGTGTATATATAATGTGGCTTAGTTTATGGGTGAAAGTTGGTAAAATGAACAGATTTCAGTTATGACAACAGAGAACCCAGAAAGAAAATCTAGTAAATGTTGTACCCTAGCCTGGAGTCAAGAAAGTGGTGGTGGTGGTGGTAGAGTCTGGCATCTATAAAGAAGTACATCATAGGAAGTATATGAGATCTTGGGATTAGGGGTAAAATATATCAATACGGGACATTTGAGAAGAGTCTAGAGTTTTATTGTCCAATACAATAGCTACTAACCACATGTGGCTATTTAAATTTGAATTAAAGTTAAATAAAAAATTCAGTACTTCAGTCCCATTATATTTCAAATCACCACACACATGTGATTGATGACATCCAAATTGGACAGCACAGATATAGAATATTTACATTATCACCTAAAGTTCTATTTGATAGTGTTTGTCTGGGACAGGGTTGGCAAACTTTCTCTATAAAGGGCCAGATTAACAAATATTTTAGGTTTTAAAGGCCATACAGTATCTTTTGCTACTACACAATTCTGCTGTTACAGTGCAGAAGCAGCCATTGACAATACATAAAATGAATGAGCATGGCTATAAGCCAATATATTTGACACTGAAATTTGAATTTCATATAATGTTCATGTCTTGATTTGTTTCAACCATTTAAAAATGTAAAAGCCACTCTTACGTCATGGGATGTACCCAAATAGGCCATGAAACTAATTTGACCTGTAGGCTATAGTTTGCTAACCCCTGACTGAGGAACAGGAAGTCAAAATTTAAGATTCTTTTACTGTATAAGACATCTGATCACGTCAAAATTTTTAGTGGCTCTTTCCAGGCGTGAGAACTTTCTCTGGCTAAAAATTGGGGTTCACTGTATGAATGTTTACTTTCCTTTAATACCTAATTCTGTAATCTAGTCCTCTCCAATAATAGAACCATATCCTTTCAGTAGGATGTAACTACTGGAGTATTTAATGCTCAATTAAGTCACACCTAAGTCTAAAACACTAAACTAAACCCTACACATTTTTTACCTTCTAAATGCTGACTCCTCACTGATAACATTGTCCTGGAATGAACTGAAAGTTGCTATCATCTAGAATCAGTTCTGTCCCAGTATGATCTTAGAACAACTTGAATATTGGTGGGCCAAAGGGCGTATTTTTTTCCTAGACAAGACTGGTTTAGTGTTCTCTTCAGCTGTCAACTGACTGATCTTCCTTCCATCTTGACGGGCACCATTGCATGATGCCTAAGGATAAGGAAAGAAAGGAAAGATAAAAACCGTAGAGCAGTAAAATCATTACCCTCCCCCCTACGTGGAATATGACATTCAGGGTGTAAGCCTCCCTGGCAACATGGGACCTGACTCCCAGGGATGAGACCTGGCTCTGCACTGTGGGATTGACAATACCTACCTGACCAAAAGGGGGAAAAGAAATGAAACCAAATAAGGTACAGTGGCTAAGAGATTTCAAATAAAGTCAAGAGGATATTCTGGAAGTTACTCTTATACATGCTTCAGATATTGCTAATTGTATGCCAAGCCCCAACCAACAGTATTTCTGTAAACCCTTAAGAATGCCCAGGGCTCTATCTGAGACACTATAAGTTTCGCTCACTAAGTTTATTTTTCAGAAACCTAAAACCTCCAGGTGGTTCCTAGGCCAGATAGGCCCTGAAACACAGAGTTACCAGTCTCTCCAAGATTATTAGCCAGTTGCATTCCCCTGCCCATAATGTCAACACCCCTTTTCAATATGAAGTTAGAATGGTCATTGCCCAAATATCCCTAAAGATTGGGAGAAGGATCAATGGAGAAGGAGGAATGTAACAGAGAAGATAGGATTTAACAATTGAGTATGATTACTGAATCATATTGATATTTCTTTTTAGTCTGCAGTGTCTTAGAGCAGCTAAAAGGAAATACCTGAAATCGTGGAATCGTTACCCATACAAAACTTTGAAATCTGTTCTATAACTACTTGTTAAAGTGTACTTTGAAATTTATTGGTTTTTTTTGTATATTTGTTATATTTCACAATAAATGTTTAAAAAAACTGTAGAGCAGAATAAAATGGTCAAGGACATAAGGGCTAAGAAGTTGACAACTGGGGAGTCTCGAGAATTAATTTCCATTTGCTACGGAAAGAGGTAGCAAATGACGGATGGCATCAGATTTTCTTGAGTGAAGGTAATCTCTTGGTGCCTTCATTTGGACATTTTCAGGGAGGAGGTCATGAAGAGTATGCTTCACAAGTTGGAAGAGTGTGAGAGGTTTCACTCAAAACAGGTGGACTGAATGCCTACCATGTATTAGATCGTGTGCTGGGCAACTGGACGTTCACAGATGAATGTCAATTAAGGAAAGATAAAAATTGAAATCATTTGAAATAAAATGATGTGTTGGAGAAGGGCAGAATAGAACTTTTAGATAATAAAAAAAAAAATCCACAAGATTTGGTGATATAGGATGGTGAGGTGAAAAGGGATATAAAAAAGATCATAAGTAGATTCTTTGGAGAGGAAACCAAATGATAAATCCTAAAAAACGAAACTGGAGAACAAAGGATAGAAAATTAGGGGGTTGGTACTTTGCTGAACTAGGTTAAAATGGATGAAACCATCATAGCTGTGCTAGCATTTCTATTCTTTATAGATGTTCACGTTCGAACCCCATGTGGCCTTTTTCTCTCCCTCTGTCCCACGGTCGAAGGGCAACTTCAAAATTGGTGTCTTTTGTGTTTAAAGTATGATACTTCACCAGAGACCACTCTGCGAGAAAAGTCTGGTCTAGCCATTGTTCTTTCCACCACGTTAGGAGCTCTTCAACCCAGGTTTCTTCGAGTTTATCTGTCTTAACCGGCTCGCCAAGTTTTCCGGCATTCTCCGAGCTACGACTCTTTAATCCAGGCCGGAGGTGACAGTGCGTTGCGAGACCAAGGATTCGGCTCCCTCATCCAGGTTCCGGGTTTCCCCTACTCTCTCCCACTCCGACTCCACAGCAGCCGAGAATCCAGATCCGAGGACCCTGTAATCCAGTGTCCGGGTCTTCTGGGCGGCCCTGGTTGTCCCGGATCGCGGCGGCGGCGGCGGCGGCGGCGGCGGTGGCGGCGGCTGAGGGACCCGCGGCCCGGGACACAGCGGCACCAGCCGGGCGGGGCGGAGCGGCGCGGGGAGGGGGCGGAGAGCCGGAGTCGAAGCGAGGCGGGGTGGGGTGGGGGGAGGGGCCGCAGGAACGGATGGCGGCCTGGGGCCCGTAGCAGCGGCGGCTCTACGGCCGGGGGCCCCAGGCTGGCGGCGGTGGCGGCTCCCGGGACCGGCCGCGCGGTGAGTCCGGAGCTTTGTGTGGCGCTGTGACTGGGGGTGGGGGGAGAAAGAGGGGCGGCGGCGCTGAGCCAGGCCGGGGCTGAGAAGAGCCGAGGGGGCCTGGGGGTACCGGCGCCTGACGAAGGAAGTGGGGGTTGGGGGAGCGGGGCGGAGCGAGGGGAAGGTCTAGGGGGGGTGAAGGGGGCGTCGTTGCGTGGGTGGGGGAGGGGGCGTCGAGGGGCAAGGGGTGAAGTTCAAAGCGTGGCTGGGGCCGGTTCAGGCCAGGAATAAGGATTCCGGAAGGAGATTTAGGGTTTCGCTACGTTTGAGGGGATAGGTCAGAGAGTTTCAGAGGCGAGTCTGTATTTGTGAGGGGGCCGACGGTGACTGGGGCTAGTCAGTGTTAGCGGGGTTCAGAACGCAGGGTTGCGAGCAGGACGTGTGCACGGCGCAGGAGCGGGGAGCAAGGTGGCTGAGAGTGTACAGTTAAGTAGGTTGTGGGTGTGTGCCCCTTCCAGTCTTCAGGTCACGTTTACTCCTGTCCTTTTCTTCAAAATGGAGGGATCGCTACGCCTGGACCTTAACTGCTCTCCTTTTACCCCCGGGAAGGTTTGTGACCCTGTCCCATTTGGAAATCCATGCTGCCCTCTTTTCCCTTTATGTGTAATTACGGTTGTATCATCTCTGTGCTTTGCTCAGATTCTCTTTCCTTCCTCTGGGGTTGAGGAGGAGGAGACACATCTGACCAATTAATGTGTGTTTGTGAAACAGACAGCAGCAAACAGTCCTTTCAGCTTCTAGGAATTAGGCTCACACAGGGTGGAGAGATCAGAGCTCTTTGGGGGGAATCTTTCTGAACAAATCTCAGATGATTAAATTCTCTAAGAAACAGCTTCTTTCCTAAATGAAAGTGGTAAAGATGGGGGAGAAAGCCTGTCGATTCCAGCCCTGTGTCCTGAGCCCCCAGGGTTGAGGAGAGTCCCCAAACCCCCACAGGCCTCTCCTTTCTCTATTAGGCTTTACTCTGCAGCCTTGAGTTAATTTCACCCCTGCTGCTTTGTCTTGGGGGAGGGAATGCTGGTTTAGGCTGTTGTGAGGGGATGACTGTTCTGCTGCCATACACAATAGTCGTGTCATTTTATCGGGAGTGCTACCCTAGGGCTGAGGACTGCTGCTGCAGAGATAAACCGGTCCCTCTCACCCGCCTATTGTGTACACAGTGAAGGTCATAGGTTCAAGTCTTGTCTGAGAGCTTTGGATATGCTCCATCTCCCAGGCTCCTCAGTGCCATTCTCTTCCTTTACCAGACTGGGGCTTGTCATTGGAGGAGGCCAGACAGAAAGGCTCTTCTTTTTGAGTGAGGAACAATGCAGAGCTCATTGGCATATTTTTTCAGAAGAATAAAGGATGCCAGCCATGTTGTACCTGCTTCTTTGGCTATCCTGTACTAAGTTGTAAAGAAATCATGACTCAACCTTGATGCTTATGTCAGACCTTTAAAGAAGATTCTAAGTGGGAGGTTTTTTTCTATTCTTTCTTGAACATCATATTTAATTCTTTTTATAGAGATGGGACACTCCTGCAATGGTATTTGTTAGTTTGATTAGGGATACCACTAAAAACCTCTGCAGAGTTTAAGATAGGGAATCATGGACCAAGTATCTTTTTAATGGTAACTTGCTGGTAATAATTGCACAACAAAAAGCCAGAAAGTTTGCTTATCTGGGCAATGGTTGTAGGAACAACAACAAAAAAACAACTTTCCTTTAGATGTTTGTTTAACTCTGGTGAAAGGAGGTGGCTTGCTCAACATGCAGTACTACTAGTCCTTACCTGCTTTTCTACTAGGGAGAAATTTGCCAAAAAGATGAACATAAAAAAACCACTTGAGGTTTTGGGAGTTATTAATGAGAGAAGAATGAACACAAGCTAAAAGAGGGACCATAAGATTAGTACCCAAATAATATTTAGGTAGCCAGTATTAGTTGGGTAACATTATTTGGGTCTAAAAAAGAGTTTTCCATTTAGGACATTAAAGAAAATCTTTCTTTAAAAAGCAATTAGAAAAAAAAACAATTAGAAATAAAATTCATTGTGAAAGGTGAATAACACAATACGCTGTGTACAAAATAGCCAACCATTTCCCTTAGGATGTTGTTGAAGAGGAACTGACTTTTGGTTTTGGTAAAGGTCTTTCTTCTGCAAGGAGCCTTTCTCACCCTGTATTTCAGTGAGTTTCTTAAAATGATGGCTTGTCACTTAGGTATTAGGCTTTGATGGGAGAGAGCAGGTTGTTCCAACTTTCTGTTTCTTGGTGACAGAATTGTCTTAAGGCTTTACTGGAGATGTTGTTTCTATTTAGACTCTTTCCACCTAACTGTACGTCCTAGGTCTCTGAATGAAACCTCAGTTAAACTGAGTTCAAAGCTTTTTCTCTTGGGTCATTGGCATTTGTGTTTGAATCCTCTCAGATTGACAGTGATGGGAGGAATTAAATTTACCATGTTTAGATTTAGTGGTTTTCGAGTTGGGCCCCTTGCCCACAAGGAGTCTATGTGACTCTTCTGATTGCGGCCATATTTAGAGAGTTCTTTAAGATTTTCTTCTCCCAGCTTCTTTGTGGTAAATGTTTCCTCGTAGAGATAGTTAGACAGATTAGTGCTTATTTTGTGTGAAGATATGGAAGCATAATTTTGACTCCTGGTAGTAATTGTGTTGCAATTAGCATATAGAAACTAAATGACTGAAAAAGGATAATTTGTTGAGGGGTTTACTGATTGCTCTGTCAAGTAGAGGTGCCACTCCTTATTTATTTGACTTGGAACACTACTCCCGAGGCTCAGCCATGGAAACTAAGAAGTACAGGAATGATGTGTGTTTTCCAGAAGTTCCCACTTTGCAGCTCCTCTCTAGTCTGTCCCCTGCCAAGTACCACTTTCTGCTACCACTTTCCTCTTGCACTAAAAGTAGTTAAGTAATTGTTATTTCTCTTTTGGAATATTGGTCATAGAAGGGAATACTGCCAGGCAGATGGAACCACTCTGAGTTAGCCATCCTTACGTTGTGTGGCAAGTTGTTTTACAGCATTAATTCTTACTTCTACTTGATTTTTAAAAACCAGTTTCCTTTTATAAAACGAAGAACAGAAAAATAAAAAGCAAAAGCCCACAAAACACAAAATCACATAGTGTACTAATTTATACCTTCATAATGCTCTTGAGTTAAAAGTTGGCTGTGACAAACAAAATGAAGATAGGTGATGCTGATTAGCAAGTTCTGAGCCGGATGAGTGTCAGTGAAGGACCCCTTTCACTAGGGAACAGGTAATTCATCAAAGCACCTGCCTAGCCCGGCATGTGGAATTGGCAGCAGCTGTGCAGCTGAAAAGAAACTATTGAGCAGGTGGTTAAAGAATCACATGCTGCAGTATTTTAGATCGAGTTTATATGTGTGGAATTGCCCTTTGTTTCACATTTCTTAATGCTGGTACTGTTTTTTTAGTGACATGCTAATGGAATAGAAAAAAGTTTCTTTTTCTGTATTTCTTTATGATTTCAGAGTAGCACGCTCTAGAGATGGTCCTAGACAGCCTATTGTATTTCTAGGAGTCCTGGCTTTGTGCCCAATGAATAGGAAGGAAATAGTGGTAATTCAGTGTTTCTAGTACTTTTTATTAGGAGGAAATAGGAAGAAGAAAATCCTTTGTTTTCAGTGTGGTGAAAAAGATTTAGCCCACTGGAAGGGTACCCAGCAGGTTTTATACAAAAGAGGCAATTGACCTTTTGTATTAGGTTTTCCTAAGATGCCTTACCCAAGAAATTTACATGTGTTTTTATTTTATGAATGTAATTCTCATTAAGTTTGCTTCTCTTCAGAACTTTGTTTTATACCATTTTTACTTTTTCCCAGTGTCTTTACACCTCTGTTCCCTGGCATTGAGACTAACATCACTTGTTAGAAGCAAAATCATCGCCGGAGGATTAAGTGATATTATGCAAATGTCTCCACTAACTATTTACCTTAAACAAGTATAATAACATTTCCTGAAACTTGGAGAAGACTATCACTTGGAGATTTTCTGCGTATTCCCATGTTTTTCTTTGAAATTACCATGGTCATTTTTGTTAGTATGATTTTATTTTTCCTTCACAAGTTCGTATCACTATAGTAGGCTTTGCTATAGACCTTAAAATTTGCAAGCAAGTAACTTGGAATTTATTTTCTGACCTTCTTGATGTCCCCTAGTCATTTTTTGTATTTGCTTCTTCTATTGAAACACACACCCACACACAATCTAATTGAATTTGCAGGGTACTAATTAACAGTTGATTGAAGAGAAATGAGTGGTATAAACTGTTTTGAAGATCAGAAATCCCTTTTTCCCCAGCCCAAGTGAAGTGAAGGCTCTGACCTGTTTGTCAGAGATTTAGGGGAAAGTAGGCAAACTGAGGTCAGGAGCCATGCACCCCTGCATAGGCAAAGACATTTGCAAGAATCTACTTAAACCTGGTTAGTAACCTAGCTTTAAGCAGGATCCTAG
The DNA here is from genome assembly GCF_023851605.1 of Tamandua tetradactyla. Taxonomy (NCBI): domain Eukaryota; kingdom Metazoa; phylum Chordata; class Mammalia; order Pilosa; family Myrmecophagidae; genus Tamandua; species Tamandua tetradactyla. The sequence goes on from NC_135340.1 coordinate 81,024,394, forward strand.
TAATAGCAGTTATTTATGTAGGATTCACTTCTGGGAAAGAGTATACATTTCTTTATTTCCCCATATGAAGCCACACTATTGTTTTAACTATTTCCAAGCCATCATATACTTTCCTAGCATTCTCAGAAGTTTGCTTCTTCATGTTTTTCTTCCTTCCTCATCTCTCATCCTAGTTCTCTTCTCAGAAGACTTCTGTAGCAGCTTGGAAATACTCTAATTACTGTAGCTATTATAGTCACAACTGAGATCCCCCACCTCCTTCCTTACCCCTTTCTATCCCCCCGCCCCCACACTTGCACAGTAGGAGTTGAACTGCAGCCTCATGAGCACAGTCAGATCTATGAATGAGCTTTATATCTTGTCAAGGCAGAACTCCAGATCCAACAGGGCTGATTTTTCATGGTTCTCTTGCTGTTTGTTCTTGGATCAGAAATACAAGATGGCAAATACCTGTTAGGTTTTATCTAGCCCATCACTCAGGAGCAAATCTAGGATCTTTCTCTTGCCTCTGTGAGAATTTTTCCTTTCCTTTCATAGATGAGTGTTTCTGATGCCAGGCAAAACTCTGAAACTGCCTTATTTTTATTGTTCTCTGTGGTCATTAATGTCTGGCCAACTTTGCTGTCTTCGGTTTTTATTTTATTCCATTTTCAGGATTACTTTCTCTGAGTACTATCTCTGCCCCTTCAACTTCAGTCCTTTTTTCTTGAGTGTTGGCACCACCTATGTGGTTTCCTTTTGTACGACAGTTATCTATGCCAGAAGTCATCATTTTCAAACCCTTGGCCACAGGGGTCATTGTAGCATCCTCTTAGGGAGATGTATTTGAGGGAAGTGCAGGACATACATTCTAGCAGATAGTAATTAATAAAATGACCCTGAAAAATATATGCAGAGTTATATTTAAGAAACCTTTGCACTGTATGAATAAATGCTGCTTTTTTCTTTTTCTTTTGGGATGCTTCCTGTTCTAATTCTTTGTTCTCTTTGTGTGGATGAATTTTATTTCTGCGTGTCTTAGTTACAGTTAAGATGCTCTCTGATTTAATAGGTTTTCTTTGCTAGTATAGCTTTTCAAAGCATAGAGGGAAATGCATAGAATCGAGGGTCATAAAACCCAGGTTCTAATCAACACTCTCCTTCTAACCAGCTGAGTGATTTTATGCACATCACTCTACTGTTCTTTCCTCATCTATAAAATGAGCACATTAGACAAAGTAATCTTAAAGGTTCTATTTAGTTGTAGAATTTCACGATATCAAGATCATGATAGAGGGGAAAATGGACAAAAGTGGTTGATGTAAATGAGCAGTTTTTTCCTTTTCTTTACTGCCTAGTCAAAAATATAGTCAGTATTCAGAAGTGCTAATGAGTGTAGCCTTGGTTTCCTAGAGCTTGACTCTCATTCCTCTTTGATATGTGTGTAGAGATTATGCTGTGCTTTTAATAGGCTATCTTTTGGAGTGTTTTGTACCCTCATTCTGTAAGTTCACCAGCTTGTCAGAGATATCTTTTTCAGTCTGCTTAAGTCATAGGAGTGGAAATCAGAAAGCTGCAGAAAAAGAATCTCAGTTTATGAGATGGAAATCATACCTGGAAGGCTTTGCCAGCTATCAATAGAGGTGACTGTGTATTCACTCAAGGATCTAAGATTTCTTTAACCCTTTTATCTGAAAATTTTGAATCAATTGAAACTGTGGGATTTTTCTGGAGGTTTAGGCATTTTTGGCCAGCTTGGAAACCTTGCTTTGAATTATCTTCTTGGAACTAAGCACAAGTTGACTAAAGTGTTTTGTTTTGGATATAAAATTGTATTATTTTTAATGTGAGAATGCTAAATTGGTGACATTTCGTGGAATTTAAGAAATAGGGGAATGTGGATTATGTCTGAAATACCCTTTAAAAAAGACTGAAAGATTAGAAGTTTGTTGGTAACTGTAGGAACTTTGAGGTTAAGAATAATGTCAGGAAATCTTTGCTATCAAGCAGTTTAAGGGAATAAAATTGTATAACCAGGCTGTTAATTCCCCAAGTTAGGACTTTTATCAGTATTTCCCAGTTAATTCTTGGATTTGGGACTTCCAGTAGTAGCTATTTATTGATTGTTGAGAGGATAATGGTCTTAATTTTTGTTGTTAATGTAGTAAAATCACATGTTAAATTTACCTTTGAACGTTGGAAGTAGTGTTCACTGTTTTTAAATTTGTACTTACGGCATCCATTGTTCTGTAATAGAAAAATTTGGTTGGTGGAACTATTATTTGTTTTGGACTCATAAAAAGTCCTGCTCATGCTTTGCTTTATTCCTAGCCATCCATATCTTATTACTGATTTTCAGATTATCTAAAGATTATTTTAGAAAGTGCTTCACTTGAATGTGAGATTTTAGAAAGATCTATATTAGAGATATAAGTAGTAATATGGTAGAAATATAAATTGTTTTAATAGATGAATTCAAAATGAAACAAAAAATAGTGTCAGGTGAAGCATAAAGAATTAGATTGGAAAGTGGCCCCATAGTAGATTGCCATAAACCTACTAGTCAGGCCACTGTGAAATCCAGATCCTGACGGTTAGTCCAGCATTGTATGCTGATAACACATTGCATGCTGGTACCTGTAGTTTCTTATGCTGTAGTTTATTATTTGTAAAGAAAGGCCACAGTAAGTATCTGCTCTATTCTGTGTACAAAGTACAGCAGGTGGGCTTTTGGCACATTACCAGCAATGTTTCTAGCAACATTCATAGGTAGGGGTCCTTTGCTTATGGTAAGGATGAACTTTCGTACATGTGTTGGAAAGTAGATGTCCAAGAATAGACCTTATAAATTTTGGTTACAAATTCTGAAGTTTGATGTGAACTCTGCATTTACCTTTGCTTTGTTTTCAAAGCAGAGTCTTAAATGTAACTAAAGAGAGAGAAATGGAATTGTAAAGCTTATTGAGTTTTATGAATCTGATAGATATACAGGAGAAATGTTCTACTTAGCATCTCCTTTTGAATGCACCTCCAGTTCATCATGTCAGAAACCTGTCTACCATTTTTTCTCCTAAGCATTATTGTTCTTATGCTTGCTGTGCCTCAAAACTTTAGACTCATATTTGCGTCTTCTATCCTCTTCACCACCTCATCTAATCATTCACTAAATTTTGATTATTTTAGACATCTTACCACTTATTTATTCTTTTGAGGTAGTACAGACCCTCATCTTCTGTTTAATGTTGCAGTAGCCTCATGGTTAATGGTTCTTTCTCTATCACATCTGACATACTGCTGCTATATTATTATAATTTTCATTTATTCATTTAGGTAATGTTTATTGAGTATCTGCCAGGCCAGATATAGTACCTGCCCTTGTAGGACTTAACAGTTTAGTGGAGAGACTGACAGCTAACAAATGTATGATTTTGCATTGAAATGATCTGAAGGCAAATAATTTGGTTCTAGAAGAGTATATAACAAAGCAACTTAGGGTAGATTTTTAAAAACACAGTTCTGATCATGTCACTTCTTGCTGATAAACCTTATTTATTGGTTCCTTATTACCTAAAAGATTCAGTCCATCTTTCTTAGCGTAGGCTGGTATTCAAGATCCTCCTTGCCCTGATTGAACCTTGTTTTCCATGGGCTTTTTTTTTTTCATATTAGTTCCTATTCTATCCATATCTGTTTACAGCCATTTTTTCCCAATTTATCCTGCCTTTTTCAGTCTCTATAAGTTAGAATTTTTTTCTTTTCTGGTAGAATGCCCTTCCCTCCTCACAAGGCATTCACCTCCAAATCTGACCTTTCCTTCAACCTAGAAAAAAATTTTACCTTGTTCCTGGAGCTTTTCTTACCCCTCTTCTTCCCACTCCTCTATCTCCAGAATTGATTTTTAATCTTCCTCTGTATCTCTTTAACTCTGTGCTTGGATCTCTGTTATAGCACTTTATCACACATTGTCTTTATAATTATTTGTGAATAAGTTTTCTTCCTCCCTCATTGAGCTCCATAAGAGACCCACATTTCCTCTCTTCCCCATAGCATCTAGCCTAATGCTTTGAATATAACTTTATGCTTAATTAATGCTTGCTGGAATAAATTAGAATTTGATTCTTGGAAAAAGAAACTTGTGATTTTCTTCAGGCCTCCTTTTATGCTAACTTCTCTTCTATGCATTTTACACCAAATTGAATTAAGTAAAAACGAGGCAACCTATGAAATCCTTGAGATTCAAGGACAAGCCTTTACTGGTTTTATTGCCTTGCAGCAGTACTACGGTTTATACATCCTAGCTGTTGGAAATCTTGGGTGGTGGGGGATGGTGTTATAGTGCAAGGAGGATGGAGTTAGGTTAGTTATAGGAACCAGTCTTTGGCTATTGTTGGTCTCTGGGAAGTCTTTTTAGTTTTTCTTATTTACTTTTTTCATTCCACAAATATTTATTGGATTCCTACTGTATGCTAGGCCCTGTTCTAGCTGCTTAAAATCTACCAATGAACAAAACAGAAGAAAATAATCTCTTTCCTCACAGATCTTATCTTTTAGTAGAATGAAATAAAAATAAACATAATAAATAGACAGTATTAAGAGGGTGATAAATGATGTAAGGGAAAAATAGAACCGGGTAAGGGTAGTTGGGAGTGTGGAGCAGCGAAACTAAGTCAGATCCTTGAGAAATGTACTAGTATGTTACAGGGTTGTTAGGAGCTTCCCTTAAATTACTGGATGTTTTTCCGGTAGAAAGAAGGAGGCATTGTCTGCAGGTGTTCCAAGTACAACTGACAGTGTGGGGAAATAGCTGCATGTGTATGTTCTCTACTGGCTGCTCTGCTGGCTGGCATTCCTGGAAGTTAAACTGTAAATTGCAGTCATGTTTGCAAGACACCAGGGATAGAACTGGAAACTTATAAGCAATTCCCTTAAAGGTGGAAATACCTTTCTAATTGGGTTTTGGGTGCCTGAAGTAATGGGTGACTTAAGTCTCTTGAGTTTTTTCCTACCTTAAAGGGAAAAAACTAATATCGTGCCCTTTCCTCTTTCTAGTGAGGCCTCAGCAACTTTTTTGGAGGTAGCTGTTTTAAAATAAACGTTCAAGATGTGCACACTATGCAGTTTAAAAAGTGAATTTTCCGATTTGTTTATGGTAGTTTGATTTCCTCTCAACAAATAGCAATGGTTTTAGAAGTCTCAGAACCTAACTCAGCAGCCTAAATAAAGATGTCTTATGATGTCCAGATGCTGTCTTGTTTGACTTTTGCATTATAAATTTTTTTGTCCCTTCATTGTTTACTCTTCTCTAGCCCTTCTATTTATTTCATTCTTTTTCCTGTTGTCTTTTCCCTTTTTTCCTTACATGAAGATGATAGGAAACAGAAATCTTTTACGCCAGGTTGTTGTTTGGTAATTGACTTGAAGATAAAATATCTACCTATTATATGAGAGATGGAATAGCTTATATAATGTCTTTGGGTTATATAGGGTGGAGCTTATAGACATCAAGCTCCCTGCCTGTTAATACTGTATGCCATTTAGATTAGCTGGGGTATTGGGTATATTGGGACCTTTTCACTCTGTCTTTAGCTGTTTAAACCAATAGCTTGTACAATATCAGTGCTCAAGGAGATCCATCCACCATTCTGTAGAAATGTGGTATTTTTGATGTATAATTTAAAAATAAAGATTCTTAATGGACTCAAAATCATGCTAAGAAAATATGTTACTTTTAGACATGGTGGATGGGCTCCGAAGCAGATTTCATATTGCCTTTCTCTGAGAATTTGCTGCATATCAAACTTGAAAGCCAGATAATTCAAATTTATATTGGTTTTTCTTTGGTAGTTTAAGCAATCGCAGTTTAACTGATCAAGTTATATTGCTTTTATTAGCAAAAGTACTTCAACATAGTTTAGTTTGCTAGTGAAAGCTGTTTTCTCAGTAGTAATGTTTCTGTGGTTTGTGTTTGTAGGCTCTTCCAATCCTAGCAGAGCCAGAAATCTAGGCAATGTGGATTTCAGATGAGTTCCATAACACTATCTGACAGTGGGAAGGGAAGGGCAGAGTCTGGCAATATTCTCTTTCTTATGAAGCTTTTCCATAAGCAATCCTAACAAGGTCACATTTGGATAGATGACAAAGCAGTGAAGTCATATTTTCTTCCGACAACAAATTTACTGTAAACTATATGTAATCTTGTGATCTTAAGCGTTAGATATACTTAGAAGTGTTATTACAGTCATTTCTACCATCTTTAGAAACATTTTTCTTTTTATAAGTTTCTATTTCTTTGTTTTTAAAATTATTTTGTTTTACTGAATGAAGCTGCATGTGAGAATGATAGAGGAAGGAGGGCTGGGGACATAAATGAAATCAGAAAGAAAGATAGATGTTAAAGATTGAGATGGTATAATCTAGGAATGCCTAGAGTGTATAATAATAGTGAAATGTACAATGTACAAATTTTAAAAATGTTTTGGCATGAGGAAGAACAAAGGAATGTCATTATTGCAGGGTGCTGAAAATAGATGGTAATTAATATTTTAAAATGTCACCTTATGTGTGAGACTAAAGCAAAAAATGTTTATTTGTTACAGAATTTAGATTTTGACTAGAGCATTTCCTAATATAACTCACGTAGATAGTTTGATTGAATGTCATAAGTACTTGGAATCTCAGGTAGCACATGAGATTTTGTTGGTTTGTCCAGAGTGATCCCCCGATGAATCCCAGAATGATTTGATCAGTGACTGGAAAAGTATTTGCAAGCCCCCTTCGGGGAATGGTGAGAGTGGGAAGAAATTCAACATCCCGAAGTTGAATTCTTGATAGTCTCACAAGCAGTGTGGACAACCAAAGCTATAGGCTGAGTCCCCAGTCTTGGGGTTTGTTCACATGAAACTTAACCCCACAACGGATAAGTCAAGTCTACTTAAAATTTAGGCCTAAGAGTCACCCCCAAGAGAGCCTCTTTTGTTGCTCAGATGTGGCCTCTCTCTCCAGCCAATATGATGAGCAGTCTCAACACCCTCCCCCTCTCTGCGTGGGTCATGACTCCCAGGGGTGTGGACCTTCCTGGCAACATGGGACAGAGATCCTGGAATGAGCTGAGACTCAGCATCAAAGGACTGAGAAAAACCCTAGAATGAGCTGAGAATTAACATCAAGAGACTGAGAGAACCTTCTCGACCAAAAGGGGGAAGAGTAAAATGAGACAAAGTGTCAATGGCTGAGACATTCCAAACAGAGTCGAGAGGTTATCCTGGAGGTTATTCTTATGCATTAAGTAGATATCACCTTGTTCAAGATGTAGTGGAGAGGCTGGAGAGAATTGCCTGAAAATGTAGTGCCGTGTTCCAGTAGCCATGTTTCTTGATGATGATTGAACAATGATATAGCTTTCACAGTGAGACTCTGTGAATGTGAAAACCTTATGTCTGATGCTCCTTTTAGCTACTATATCAACAGAAGAGTAGAACATACAGAATAAAAATAAATAATAAGGGGAACAAATACTGAAATAAATTCAGTTTGAAATGCTAGTGGTAAATGAAAGCGAGGGGTAAGGGGTATGGTATGTATAATCTTTTTTTTCTCTATTATCATTTTATTTCTTTTCCTGTTGTGTTTTTATTTCTTTTTCTAAATCGATGCAAATGTACTAAGAAATGATGAATATGCAACTATGTGATGATAGCACGAATTACTGATTGTATATGTAGAATAGAATGATATCTAAATGTTTTGTTTGTTAATTTTTTTAATTAATAAAAAAGTTTAAAAAATAGGTAAAGCTCTAAAGAAAATTATTTTGTTTTTAGATACATTTTTTTCCTTTATCTTCCTTTTTGATTCAATTCACATCACACGTACGTGATAGAAAATGACTGGCTATTGAGATGTGGGTACTGCTAGGCCATCTACTTCGTAGGATGATAGAGGCAGCAAGGGATTATTACATTTTTTACAAGGAATAACAAACAATAGTAATATAAAGATTACTTTCCCATAACAAAAGAAGGGATGTGGAATCATGAAGGGTTGAAATTATTACTTAAATAAAAATTTCATAGTCCTACTCAAAATAATGTGACTAAGCTGGAAATGTTAAAGGAGATTGAAAAAGCTGCAAAGTTAATGCAGATAGAAATAATGAGGGGCTTATTTATATATATAGGTGGTTAAATATTTCATTAAGAGCAAATGTGAAGATGTGAGTTTGTTTAAGATGAGCTGCTCCCCACAACTGGCAGGTTTCTTCCTACAAGGCAAAGAAATTACCTGGATTTTACCTGAGAAACAAACAGTTGGTACAGGTTTCTGTAGGTCAACCACCGTTAAATCATTACCATACCATTAAGTTCAGCTTTCTGTGTGGAGAAGAAAAACAAAATTATGGTGATTCAATTTTCAGAAATTGAACTGTGATCAAGTAAATTAGGAAAGTGGAAAAAAAGATTTAGAAAAGTAAATAACCCACTGGAGATTTAAAGATTTAAAAATCATTTTATTAGAAGTCCATGTTATAAATGAGTAAGGGATCAAAAGGACCACATGAAACAGGTAATTATTTGGCATAGTCTTAGAGATTGTAGAATGGAGTAAGGTATTTTTTTAAAAACTTGGAACATTTTCAGTCAAGGCCAGAGAAACTCACAATGTGATGGTAATTGGGCATAACCTAGACATTAGATGGAAGAAAAAAATGAATTTGATAAGCCTCTTTCCATAGCTTATCGAATTCTTTGTGGTTTTTTTGTTTTAAAAATTTTATTTAAAAATAATTTCAAACTTAGAGCACAGTTGCAAAAATAATGCAAATCCCATGCTTAGAATTCCAGTGTACCCCCAATCCCCAGATACCCACATCCACCAGTTTTAACTTTTACCACATTTGCTATATCATTCCATCCATCCATCCATCCATCAGTCCATCATCCATTATTTTCTGAATATTTGAGAACAGATTGCTCATCCTTCTTGAATACATAATACTTCCATGTACATTTCCTATGAATAAGGATATTCAGTTATGGAATCTCCTTAAGTGCTGTTTTCAAGTTCAAAACATTTTACCTTGCTATAAAGCTTACAATAGATATCCCCCTTTTTTTCTGTGTCTCAGTAATGTCCTTTTGTACCTTTTATCCTCCATTCTTAGATCGCATCTAGGATTGTATGTATTATATTTAATTATCATGATCTTTTTAATTGCCCTTCCCTCCCTCTCTGCTTCCCTTCCTTCTTTCCCTCTTTTCTCCCTTCCTTCTCTCAATCACTAAACATGACTAAAACTTTTTTAGTCAGAGTGGGGAAAATGTTATATTATGTATTAACAAATTGGCTTTCTGACAATCTATAGGTCCACAATCCTTTAACTAGTTCTAAGAGAGTTCTGAAAATTGAGTAGTTTTTGTAAGATAGGCATAAACTTGACTTCAGCTAATAGGCTATTTATGGTCTCCCTTTTATGTTCATGTGTTCCAAGTAAATATTTATTTTTGCTGTAGAAATGTTAACAAGTTTGATTTCAGATTGCTGTATTAGTTTTCACTGAGAAACTGAGTTATACTATATATGTAAATTAATTATTCCAACTCTTTACAAATAAAATACCCAGCATCAAATAGGTACAGTGACTTTGCCCAAGATTGTTACCTATCTAGAGAGAGTAAAGAGTAGATTGAATCTTTCTGTCTCATTTTATTTTTGCCCCGTTGCACTCTACTGCTTCCTCATTACTCTGTCCAAAGATCATCTTGATAAGTTCTTCTTGATAGAAAAGTTTAAGCAATAATACTCATCCTATTTGACATTTTAATAAATATTTTACATAAGTTAAATATTCAGGTGTCCCTGGGACATTAAGCTCTTCCAGGTATTTATTTAAGTCCAACAGGAATATCTTGGCTTTGAGAGTGGGGTGAAAAGTAGAAGATGAGTTTCCGGGTAGACAAAATATCACATTTAAAAGGAACATAAAGTACAAACTACTTTCATAGGATGCATAACATCTAGCTAATAATTATAGTCCCCCACAGTAAACTAGGAATCTTGGTAAACTGTTCCTAGAAAAAGTAGTTCAGTGTACTGCCAAGAAAATGCTGGGCATCTTTAGGAAGAGATTCAGAACTAAATAAAGATAAAAAAATAAACTTCCCTTAATATAAAAGTTTTTCTATATTTGTGATAGTGTGTAATCTGTTGAATCCCAAGAAATGCATATCAGAACTGATGGCTAAAGGAGGTAACATGGAAATCTTAAAATCCCTTACTAAGTAGGAAATCTTAAAAATCCCTTCTAAGTTAGAAGTCAATTTAACTTAATTATTGCTTTACTCTAATGAATAGTAAATGAAAAATAAATGTGCTAATCCTAGAAGTGGTAGAAATTAGAAATATATCATTTTAAAAAATATATTTTTATTGAGTTATCTTCACATACCATTCAGTCCATCCAAAGTATACAATGAGTGGCTCACAGTATCATCACATGGTTGTGTATTCATCACCATGATCATTTTTAGAACATTTGCATCACTCCATAAAAAGAAATAAAGTGAAAAAAGAAAAACCCATACGTCCCATGCCCCTTACCCCTCCCTCATTGACCACTAGTATTGCAATCTATCCAAGCTTTTTACCCCTTTTCTGCTTCCCCATTATTTATTTATTTATTTATTTATTGTCCTTATTTTTTACTCATCTTTCCATAAACTGAATAAAGGGAACATCAGCCACAAGGTTTTCACAATCACATGGGCACATTATAAAAGCTATATAATTATGTATGTGGTCAAGAATGTTTTTGTGTATTTTTTTAATTAAACTTTTTATTTCGAGATAATTTTAAGTCTCATGCAGTTGTGAGAATACAGAGATCCCTTGTGCACTTTACCTAGTTCCCTCTAGAGTGCAAAATTACATCTACATATTGATATTAATGCAATCCACCTATCTTGTTCAGATTTCTCAGTTGACTTCTATACATTTGTGTGTGTGTATTTAGTTCTGTGCAATTTTATACATGTGTAGGTTCCTTTTTTATTGTGAAAAATAACTTATATACCAAAAAGCAATAAATTTCAAAGCACAGCACGATTATGTGAAGGTTCTTATATCCACCAACATAGTCAAGATGCAGAACGGTTCCATCACCACAAGGGTCTCACGTTGCTATTTCAGAAGCACACTCACCTACCCCTTGTCACCCCCTAACCCTTCTCTCCCACAAGAAGGTTATGATAAATTATTGGATTAACATATTTGATAAATCTCCTATGAAGAGAATCTAAGAATGTTTAGGGGGAGTATATCCTTAACTTTTTATAACATTTTAAAATTTGTTTTATCAAAGTAGTACATAAACTTTACCCACGAACTTTATATTGAAGTCCTATGACTTTTTTTCTTTTTAAGTTTCATTTATCTATGACATATACCCATAATGTTCACCCATTTTAAGTGTGTAATTGAATGATTTTTAGTGTGTTTGCAGTTATACAGTCATCACCACTGTCTACTTTGAGGACATTTCCATTAACCTTAAAAGTAACCTCGTGCCCATATAGTCACTCTTTCAACTTCTTAAATAGATCAATAATAGTCCCACCTCTAAAAGCCCCTTTTCTTAGCTCAGAAAAATAAGCTCAAAGAAGCAAAGTTGCTTGTCCATAACCTACAGCAAAGTAGCAAGGCTGGGGATCAACAGACTCATCTAACCTCCTGACCTCTTTTTAACATTAGTTTGAAATAATTTTAAACTTACAGGACTGCTGCAAAAATAATAGCAACCCCATAAAGAGAACTCCAATATATCCCCACTCCCCCAGATCTACCAGTTCCAACATTTTGCCACCTTTGCCATATCATTCCATCCATCCATCATCTATCATTTACCTATTTATCCATCCATCTCTTCGTCTAGTTTCTGAACATTTGAGAACAGGTTACACAGGTCATGCTCGTTGAACACATACTTCCATGTACATTTCCTACGCACAAGATATTCCACCCATGGGATCACCTGAAGTGCAGTCACCAAGTTCTAGAAATTCAGTGCTAACATAAAGCTTACTTTCGATATTTTTTCCTAGGTTCTGTTAATGTCCTTTTGAGCCTTTTCTCCAATCTTAGATCCCATCCAGTATCATGTATTGCATTGTCATTATCTCTTTTGTTTTCTTTTTCTCTTTTTAACTTGTGGAAACTATGTACAAAGTAAATTTTCCCACCTCAACCCCTCCCAAGCATATCATTCAGTGGGATTAATCACATATACAATGTTGCAGTACTCTTACCACCATCCATTACTAGAGCTTTCTCTTCACCCCAAATAGAAATCCTACAATTTGTTTTGCTTTAACACCCATTACCCCTGCCCGCTACCCCTTTTAACCTATACTCTACCTTCTGTCTCTGTTAAGTTTTCATAATCACTGATATTTTCTTGGTGGTCACCATGGGACTTAAATTTAAAAATCATAAATCTATAAGAATCTCATTTGCTTTGATACCAGCGTAATTTCAATAGCATGAACAAACTATGTTTTTGTACCCCTCCATCTTTCCGCCTCTATGTGGTTCTCAGTCACATATTACATATTTATACATTGAGTCTAAAACCATTGATTTATCATTATGTATTAGCCTTTTAGATCCTGTAGGAAATAAAAAGTGGAGTTACAAACCTAAAATACATTAATACTGGCATTTATGTTTACCCATATCATTATATTTACTGAAAATGTTTATTTCTTCATGTAGCTTCAGTCAGTAGTCTAGGGTCCTTTCCTTTTAACCTTCAGAGCTCCCTTTAGCATTTCTCATAGGGCTAGGCTAGTGGTGATAAAGTTTTTCCGCTTTTGTTTATCTGGGAATATCTTAATGCCTCCCTCATTTCTGAAAGACAGTTTTGCCAAATACAGAATTGTTAGTTGGCAGTTCTTTGTTTTCAGCACTTTAAATATGTCTTCCCACTGCCTTCTTGCCTCCATGGTTTCTAATGAGAAATCAGCACTTAGTCTTATTTAGGCTCCCTTGTCTGTGGCATGTTGCTTCTCTATTGTTTCTTTCAGTTATCTTTGGCACTTGACAGATTGATTATAATTTGGTACAGTGAGTCCTTTTGGAATTACCCTGTTAGGGGTTCATGGAGCATCTTGGATGTATATATTTTTGTCCTTCATTAAATTGGGGAAGTTTACAGCCGTTATTTCTCTGAATATTCGCTCTGTCCCTTTCTCTCCTCTCCTTCTGGGACTCCCACAATTCATACATTAGTATGCTTGATGATGTCCGACAGCATCCTCAGGCTCTCTTCACTTTTCTTCTTTCTAGTCCTCAGACTGAATGATTTCAATTATCTTCAAATTCATTGATTCTTTTTTCTGCCAGCTCCAATCTGCTGTTGATCCCTTCTAGAAAGATTTAATTTCTGTTACTGTCTTCAGTTCTGTTTGGTTCCTTTTCATAATTTGCATCTCTCTATTGATAATCCCTTTGTGTCCAGTTATCGTTTCCCTGATTTCTTATAGTTCTTTGTCCATGTTTTCCTCTAAGTCTTTGAGCATATTTAAAAAAAAACTTTGTCTGAAATGTCTCAGGTCTGATCCTCCTTATAGATAATTTCTAGTGTTTTAATCTCCTCTGCCTGGGTGGGCCATTATTTCCTTTCTTTGTATGTTTTGTAGTCTTTTGTTGAAACCTTGACATTTTTATATTTTAGTTTGCTATTGCTAAATTAGGAATTTAGACTCTGAGGGGTCTAGTCCCTTAAACTTGTATCCAGCCAGGGTTATGACAGAGCTTGCTAACAACAACAAGAAAAAAGGAAACACCTTTCCCATTCATTGCAGATTGACCTGTGTGAATGTGCTCCTTCAGGGCTTTGAATTTGGAGAATGAATTTGGAGAATGGCTCCAGGCCAAAGCATAGGGGCCTCCCTGATCCTTTCTGCCCCTGCCTCTTGACTCGGGCATCCACTTGTGAACCTGGGAATTCCCATAGATGTCCTCTCTTTACCTGCAAACAATTTCCTCTCTATCCTGGGCACTTCACTGAATATCCTACAGCCATCAGTTCCTTGACCCAGGCAACACAACTTGACTGCTCTCCGACAAGAATTCTACTTGAGAGCCTGGTGAGGTACCTTCTGCATTCAGGGCAAGTTTACACCATCATCAGACAGATTGGGCCAGATATGCATGCTCCTGGTATGTGAACAGGGGTTTACTCTGCAACTGAGACCAGGGACACACACTGGGAGACTGGAGTTGGTGAGGGGGTAGGGGGAGGGACCAACAAGGGACCAGGAAATCCTGTTGCATTTAAGTGGCTTTTTTTGTGATTTTTCTCTCATCAGCACTTGTCTTGTTATTGCAAATCCTTTAACTGTTTCCAGAAACATTCGAAAGATGTTTCTGTCAGTTCTTGATGGCTGTTCGAAAGTTCTGTAGGGGGACAGAAACCTATAGGGTCTCCATCCACCAACTTGATCAGGGTGGAGTGCCTATTTTGCCTCATTATTTTTGTTTTCATGTCCCTATCACTAATTCTTTCAGACTCTTCAACACATCTGTAAATCTCGTTATAGCATAGTCAAACATCTGGTTATTCATAAGTTCCTCTTTTTTTTTTCTTTTGAGCTATATCTCTAAATAGCCTAACCTGTGAAGGTTGATGGCATGATCCTCTTTTGCTATGATTGTATAAAATTTAAAGTACTATTTTAGGGCCAGGACCAAACATGGTCCACTAAAGCTCAAAGGTATTATTCTTTCACTAAAAAAAAAATACATATATATATAATGTGCATACAGTAAAGTACATTGTGTTAATTTTAAGTGTACAAAATAGATTTTTACATTTGTTTACAGCCATAAAATACCATCTAGATCAAAATATAGAACATTTCTAGCACACCACAAGTTTCCTCATGCTTCTTCCTTTCTTCCTTGTCAGTACCCCTCTCCTAGATGTAACCACATTTCTAACTTGTGTCACCTTTGATTCATAGGTGCTCAAAATGTGACAACTGGTGGCTTAAGTCTGATTGAACTTATTATGTATTTAAGTATATATATTAATATTATACATTTAAGTACATATAGGAGTTGGTTATCTCCAAAACACCTGATTTGTAGACTAGCTGTATTTTGGAAGCAACTATATATAGATGAGACCCTTTAAAGGTTAAATAAGAGTATACTCAGAAATAGTCTTTTTAAAAAAAAATTTTTTTTTTAAACATAACGATACACAAACACGAACAAGCTTACCATATGATCATTCCATTTTTGGATATAATCAGTAACTCACAATATCATCACATAGTTACATATTTATCACCTTGATCATTTCTTAGAACATTTGCAGCAATTCAGAAAAAAAAATGAAAAGCAAAAAGAAAAAAACTCATACATACCATACCCCTTACCCATCCCTCTCATTGATTGTTTGTATTTCCATCTACCCAATGTATTTTAGCCTTTGTTTTCCCTATTATTTTCTATACCCCTTACCACTCCCTTTCATTGATCCCTAGCCAGAAATACTTTTTTTTTTTTTTAAGAAATAGTCATTTTAATAAATGTGGGAACTACTTTGTTTTCTATCTTTCTCCTTGGAGTATATTTTTTTAATGTAATTTCATTGAGATATATTCACATACCATAATATATTCACATACCTAGATTCTTAATGATTCTATATCCTTTAACTCAGAGAGAAGAATCCGCACTCTGTTCTAGTAGGTTTGAAGACTAGCAGGTAATTGAAACATTTTATACCTAGTGAAAAATCAAGCTGAAGTAAGAATGGAGAGGAGAAATGGCAGCAGGGCACTGTTATAACTCTGCCCTTTGGAAAAGGCAGTTCATTCACTGATTTATAGAACAAAATATTTATTGAGGGTGAATTGTAAACCAAACACTTGTTCTTAGGATATAATGGTGAGCAAAACTAACACAGCTTTTTCTCTAAAGACATTTGTAGCCTAGCAGAGGAAACAAATAATCATACACATATGGGAAGGAGAGAGTGCACAGTTAATGGAAACGTTTTCTGGGTAAAGGACATAAATCAGTGTGCTTGGAGGCTGGGGCCAAGTATTGCTGTGAGACAAGGCTGGAGAAGTAGACAGGGTTAGATATCCTTATGGATGTGCATGTGGATTCCACCTTTGTTTTTTTTAGTGGAGTCTACTTTTTTTTTTTTAACAACTAGTCTAGTAATATGGATTATTATCTTTTTTTTTTTTTTTTTTTTTTTTTTTTTTTTTTTTTTAAAGAGAGAGGGAGGAAGGGAAGGAAAGACAGAGAAGGAAGGAAGGGAAACATCTTTTAAACATTTTCTTGTTTTATTATATTTTGTTTGTTTGTTTGTTTTTTACATGGGCTGGGGCCGGGAATCGAACCGGGGTCCTCCGGCATAGCAGGCAAGCACTCTTGCCCGCTGAGCCACCGCGGCCCGCCCTGGATTATTATCTTTTGATAAGAAAAGTTTAGTCCCCCTCTTTAGATTTACTATAGGATAGTAATTATTCTTGTATAATAGATTTGGGAAGAAAAATGAGGTCTAGAATATAAAAAGTGAAAGTAATTCCTTGTATTTCTGCAAAATGCTAAGGTTTTTTCCTGTCCCTCAATCCTTTGAACTTGATCCATATTAATCTCTGTTTTAGAGAAGAAGAGATTAGATACAAAAAAGTTAAATACTTCGACCCAACAGTTTTGCATGCAGGGCCAATTTCTTTGATCTCATGATTACTAGCTGTCTTCTGTACTTACTTTTTTTCCTGAGAATTTGACAGTACCTCTTTCTTTTTAGTACAAATAGTTTACCTTTAAATTATAAGGGGCAATATAGCCCTCCAATTATAAGGCAGTGGTTATAGAGTTTTATTTAATTTAGATTATCTTTGCTTTCTACTTCTTGGCCTGCTTGCACACAGGCCTTGCTAAGGATTTTTCTCTATGGACCACTTCCACCAGATGAATCCCTATAAGGTTGGACTGAAACATTTACATATTCAGTATGCTATTTAGCATATTGTAAGATGTATGCTGGTACAGAGCAGTATTGACAAAAACCAATATTCTAAACCTGAACCCTTTTGCAATAGCTATATCCTAGTGAAAGTGTCATTTGCTTATGTGAAATGAAACACGTGAAGCCTAATAATCTTTGTCTGAGAATTGCAGCCAATGAGGACCATAAAACTATTCATATGTTGTAGCATATAAACTTGGGGACTGCCATACTTTCATTCTTCTGTCCTTAGGTGACGCATGAGCCCTGTTGAAGTGGATCTGTCTTCTCAAATTGGCTCTGTTGATCTGTTCTTTATCTGATCCCCTTGGAGATAAAGGCTGAGAGCTATGATACTTGAGGAGATGACACAGTTCCTTTGTAACAGTAATTAATGTGATAAATTAAAGGAGATGCCCAAAGGGAAGTTGATTGTTTCTTCTAAGAGCCCGAGGTGGAAATTCAGTTGATTAGTGAGTTCCTAAGAAGTGTGGCATGTGAAGGGCATGCCTGTCCTTCCAGCTGGGTAAGCTCAGAGTCACTGAGGATGGTTTACATGTTGTACTAGCCTTACTTGAGGTTGGGAACATAGAAAGTGATATCAGGGCACCATCTGGAATTCAGCAGAAGTGCTATAATATGGTTCTCTTCTTGGCAATTTTGTTGTATCCCATCAGTTTATTGACAGTTCTCTGGGGTATCAAGCCACGTGAACCCCACATAATTTAAATTTGAAAGCCTGTCCTGTCATTATGGTCAGCAACCTAATGAGTTGGAAAAGTTGGTTAAGAACTAGTCCGTATGTTAAAACTGCAAGCCTCGGGTTTGGTGCCTGGGTCCTGAGGAATTTTTGATACAAGATGGAGCCTCTCTGTCAGTGACTACAGTTTAAAGTTTTGTGAACCACATCTGAAGGCAGGAGTAGTCTAAAAGGAAAACCCAGAAACTGAATTCACAGAAGAAGAAAGGATTGACATTTTCTCATTTAGAACTCAAGTGGGTATCAGTAATATCTGTGATTTAGTTTGTAAAAAAAAAAAATTTTTTTTAACATTTTTCCTTTATTTTTCATAAAACTTTAGTTATCTTATGAAAAGTATAATTATGAAACACTCTTTTAACTTCAGACACCAGAACCTTATGACTATATTTGGGTCATCTTATATTTTTGAAATGTTTTATATTTTTCAGATTTGTATCCTCTTATATAATATGCTTAGAATCATGAAGATTCTCCCTCCATTTTATAATGAGAAAATTAAGATTTGGTGGAGAACTAGCATCCTGGATAGGGTCAGTGAAAACTTGAGTCTAGAAATCACATCTCCTGATTCTTATTTCAATGTTTTTTTTAAATATACCATACTACATTCCTAAAGATTTTTCTTTACACATGGAACTTTCGGAAGGGAATACCTACCCAGACAGATCATCCTCATATCCAGATTTCATGTGTGTAATCTGTTTGGTCCCAAGTAAATTATACATACTCATATACAACTGTCCCTTACCAGGCCAAAGCCTCTAAATGATTGATCCAAAACCCACAAGGAGAGAGAGAGGACAGATAAATTTACAGTAGAACAGCATTTGCTATTTAGACCACACTGTTGGGTAATTTCCAATTAAAGGGGTCCTCTCTTTGAAACCCTCTACGTTGGATAACAGCTCTGTTTGGATGGAAAGAGAAGTACTGTGCTTCTTACTATGTTTGGGCACAAGTAGGGTCAACTACTTTTTATCCCTTCTGGGGAGGGGCAGAGACCTTACATTAAAACTCTTTTTCTTATTCTTAGCCTTCTTGAAGAAAGGCCTTATTCATTCCTGACATAGGAGAGTGGTGTGATTTATGGCATGGGCCCTGGAAAAAGCAATTAATAATCTGAAATGTGTGATTTGCAAATATACCAGTCTGTGGGCTGGGAGTCTGAGAGATGGATTTGAGTTCCAGATAGGAAACTAGGATTTGAACGTCTTTTGCCATGATGTGCTGCTTTTAAGGGTGAGGCTCTGGGTGGGTACTGGATTTTGGGAGGGATGTCATGAAATATGTCATGTCATATTTCAGTCCTTTAGCCATGTCCACACATAGAGAACTTCTTGGTGACCAGGTACAAGGACAAAGCACAGTTGGCACCAGGAAGTCATGAACAAGGGATTCTGCAGAGTTGTATGAATGGTGGTCTTAAATAGGGGAATGGAGTACTATTAGGCAGAAAGAGAGAAGAGAGGAAAATATTCACAGAAGCTTTTGCAATTTAAAGTGCCTTATGTATGGTCTCTGTGAAGTGTTGGTTCTCCTGATGCTTCGCTTTCTCTACCATTAGAATCAAAGTGCCAGTACTTTTCATTTCCAGCTAGCATGTGAGTTACTCTACCTCCTGAGGTTAAACATCTCTGCAGTGACCTGACAGAGAGTTTAGTTGTATAAAGCTAGGGATGCTGGAGGGAGCAGATGGGAAGTGGTTTGGCTGTTGCAGCCAGACTGATTAAAAAATCTTGGCAATTTTACAGTTTATCTTTGGAAATGCACCACCAAAGTTATTATAAAGCCTGCAGGGTTTGGAAAGCTTGATTTTTGAAAAGTCACCTACTTGAAAAGTGGTGCCTTTTGAAAACCAGTACCCCAAATAATGAATTCTTACACCTTCAAAAATAGGATTGGGCCTCTCCAAAAGAATATCAGAACACTAAAGATTGGTCTTTAGGAAAAGCTTTCTTTGTTTGCATCCTGGTCTTTCAGAAATTCTGGGTATTTTTACATTAGGGAAAGCACTTTTTGATAGGTACATTCATAGAATTATAGATTTCGAAAAGACATTAGACATGTCCAGGCCCTCCCACACATAAAGGAATTCTTTCTATAGTTTGTTTCTCAGGCGTTTAAGCTTTTTCTGCCCCAATACTTTCAGTGATGGAAACATGGCCTCATTAAGCATTATGGGTCATTTTTGGAAATTACAGATGATTAAATTTTACCTAAGTTTTAAATATCTGCCTTTCTCAAAGGATAGGTCAAGTCTACTTAAAATTTAGGCCTAAGAGTCACCCCCAAGAGAGCCTCTTTTGTTGCTCAGATGTGGCCTCTCTCTCCAGCCAACATGACGAGCAGTCTCACCACCCTCCCCCTCTCTACGTGTGACATGACTCCCATGGGTGTGAACCTTCCTGGCAACGTGGGACAGAAATCCTGGAATGAGCTGATACTCAGCATTAAGGGACTGAGAAAAACCCTAGAATGAGCTGAGAATTAACATCAAGGGATTGAGAGAACCTTCTCGACCAAAGGGGGAAGAGTGAAATGAGACTAAGTTTCAATGGCCGAGAGATTCCAAACAGAGTCAAGAGGTTATCCTGGAGGTTATTCTTATGCATTAAGTAGATATCACCTTGTTGTTCAAGATGTAGTGGAGAGGCTGGAGGGAACTGCCTGAAAATGTAGAGCTGTGTTCCAGTAGCCATGTTTCTTGATGATGATTGAACAATGATATAGCTTTCACAATGAGACTCTGTGAATGTGAAAACCTTGTGTCTGATGCTCCTTTTAGCTACTATTTCAACAGAAGAGTAGAACATACAGAATAAAAATAAATAATGGGGGGAACAAATGTTAAAATAAATTTAGTTTGAAATGCTAGTGGTAAATGAAAGCGAGGGGTAAGAGATATGGTATGTATAGTCTTTTTTTTTCTCTATTATCATTTTATTTCTTTTTATGTTGTCTTTTTATTTCATTTTCTAAATCGATGCAAATGTTCTAAGAAATGATGAATATGCAACTATGTGATATTAAGAATTACTGATCGTATATGTAGAATGGAATGATATCTTAATGTTTTGTTTGTTAATTTTTTTAATAAAAAAATTTAAAAAATTAAACAAAACATTAAGATATCATTCCATTCTACATATACAATCAGTAATTCTTAATATCATCACATAGTTGCATATTCATCATTCATCATTTCTAGAACATTTGTATCGATTTAGAAAAAAATAAAAAAGACAACAGAAAAAGAAATAAAACGATAACAGAAAAAAAAAGATTATACATACCATCCCCCTTACCCCTCGCTTTCATTTACCACTAGCACTTCAAACTAAATTTATTTTTAACATTTGTTCCCCCTATTATTTATTTATTTTTTTATTAATAAAAAAAATTAACACATTTAGAAATCATTCCATTCTACATATGCAATCAGTAATTCTTAATATCATCACATAGATGTATGATCATCATTTCTTAGTACATTTGCATCAATTTAGGAAAAGAACTAGCAAAACAACAGAAAAAGATATAGAATGATAATATAGAGAAAAAATAAAAATAATAATAATAATAAATAAAAATATATATATATAAAAAAACACAAACAAACAAACAAAAAAAACTATAGCTCAGATGCAGCTTCATTCAGTGTTTTAACATAATTGTATTACAGTTAGGTAGTAGTGTGCTGTCCATTTCTGAGTTTTTATATTCAGTCCTGTTGCACAGTCTGTATCCCTTCCGCTCCAATTACCCAATATCTTACCCTATTTCTATTTCCTGGTGGTCTGTTACCAACAAAATATTCCAAGTTTATTCACTAATGTCATTTCATATCAGTGAGACCATACAGTATTTGTCCTTTTGTTTCTGGCTAATCTCACTCAGCATAATGTCCTCAAGGTCCATCCATGTTGTTACATACTTCATAACTTTATTCTGTCTTAAAGCCGCATAATATACCATCGTATGTATATACCACAGTTAGTTTACCCACTCGTCTGTTGATGGACATTTTGGCTGTTTCCATCTCTTTGCAATTGTAAATAATGCTGCTATAAACATTGGTGTGCAAATATCTGTTTGTGTCTTTGCCCTTATGTCCTTTGAGTAGATACCTAGTAATGGTATTGCTGGGTCATATGGCAATTCTATATTCAGCTTTTTGAGGAACCGCCAAACTGCCTTCCACAGCAGTTGTACCATTTGATATTCACACCAACAGTGAATAAATGTGCCTCTTTCTCCACATCCTCTCCGGCACTTGTCATTTTCTGTTTTGTTGATAATGGCCATTCTGGTGGGTGTGAGATGATATCTCATTGTGGTTTTGATTTGCATTTCTCTAATGGCCAGGGACGTTGAGCATCTCTTCATGTGCCTTTTGGCCATTTGTATTTCCTCTTCTGAGAAGTGTCTGTCAAGTCTTTTTGTTTTTGAGTTGAACAATCTCTATAAATTCTGGATACTGGACCTTTATCTGATGTGTCATTTCCAAATATTGTCTCCCATTGTGTAGGCTGTCTTTTTACTTTCTTGATGAAGTTCTTTGATGCGCAAAAGTGTTTAATTTTGAGGAGTTACCGTGTATTTCTTTCTTTCTTCGGTGCTCTTGCTTTGGGTGTAAAGTCTATAAAACCACCTCCAAGTATAAGATTTATAAGATTTTCCCCTACATTTTCTTCTAACTGTTTTATGGTCTTAGATCTAATGTTTAGATCTTTGATCCATTTTGAGTTAACTTTTGTATAGGGTGTGAGATATGGATCCTCTTTCATTCTTTTGCATATGGATATCCAGTTCTCTAGGCACCATTTATTGAAGAGACTGTTCTGTCCCAGGTGAGTTGGCTTGACTGCCTTATTAAAGATCAATTGTCGGGCGGGCCACGGTGGCTCAGCAGGCAAGCATTCGATTCCCGGTGCCTGCCATGTTAAAAAAAAAGGATCAATTGTCCATATATGAGAAGGTCTGTGTCTGAATACTCTATTCGATTCCATTGCTCAATATATCTATCTTTATGCCAGTACCATGCTGTTTCAACCACTGTAGCTTCATAATATGCCTTAAAGTCAGGCAGCGTGAGACCTCCGACTTCATTTTTTTTCCTCAGGATACTTTTAGCAATTCGGGGCACCCTGCCCTTCCAGATAAATTTGCTTATTGGTTTTTCTATTTCTGAAAAGTAAGTTGTTGGGATTTTAGTTGGTATCGCATTGAATCTATAAATCAGTTTAGGTAGAATTGACATCTTAACTGTATTTAGTCTTCCAATCCATGAACACAGTATGCCCTTCCATCTGTTTAGGTCTTCTGTGATTTCTTTGAACAATTTCTTGTAATTTTCTTTGTATAGGTCTTTTATCTCTTTAGTTAAATTTATTCCTAAATATTTTATTCTTATGGTTGCAGTTGTAAATGGAATTCGTTTCATTTCCCCCTTAGATTGTTCATTACTAGTGTATAGAAACACTACAGATTTTTGAGTGTTGATCTTGTACCTTGCCACTTTGCTGTACTCGTTTATTAGCTCTAGTAGTTTTGCTGTGGATTTTTCAGGGTTTTCAACATATAGTATCATATCATCTGCAAACATTGAGAGTTTTACTTCTTCCTTTTCAATTTAGATGCCTTGTATTTCTTTTTCTTGTCTAATTGCTCTGGCTAAAACTTCCAGCACAATGTTGAAGAACAGTAGTGATAGTGAACATCCTTGTCTTGTTCCTGATCTTAGGGGGAGAGTTTTCAGTTTTTCCCCATTGAGGATGATATTAGCTGTGGGTTTTTCATGTATTCCCTTTATCATTTTAAGGAAGTTCTCTATTTTCATTATCTTTTAACATTTAATGTTGCAGAGAAGTCTGAGGTCAACCTAATTTTTGTTCTTTGTAGTTTATCATTTTTGCCAGAATTTGTGTAAATTTGACCTATAAAAAATTGATGTTGCTGAAAATGTAGTGAACTTTTTCAGTGTGCATGCAAGATGTTTTTCATTTATTATGTCTTTGATAGTTTGCTTTTCCTCCATTCTTGTCACTTCTTCAGTTTGACTTTTACTGGTATTAAATGTTTTCTCTCACAAATTCCCTCATTATTGTCTTTTACTTTTCCTTTGCATTCTGGAAGAATATCTTAATTTTTCTTGCAGTTCACTGATTTTCCATAGTTTTAGTCCTGTGCTTTCTTGACTTTTGTATGGTTTTTAATTGATATGCATGTTATTGTTCTTGCAACTGTTTTTTAGTGTCATATCCTTTTGTCCTATTATCGAAGTTCACATATTTTCATTTCAGCCTGTTTTTAAAGCCTTTCTTTTTTTAGGAAATATTTTATTGAGAAATGTCCACACACATACTCCAACCATATTATACAATCAGCGGCTCATAATTTCATCAGTTGTGTATTCATGACCATGTTCATTTTTAGAACATCTGCATCACTCCAGAAGAAGAAATAAAAAGATAAGAAAGAATTTATACAGCCCATACCCCTTCCCCTCCCTCTCATTGACCCACAGTATTTCAGTCTACCCAATTTTTATCCTGTTTCCCCCATTATTTATTTATTTTTTATCCTTTTTTTTTTTTCTCATCTGTCCATTCCCTGGATAAAAGGAGCATCGGATACAAGGTTTTCACAATCACACAGTCACATTGCAAAAGCTGTATAGTTGTGCAGTCTTCTTCAAGAATCAAGGCTAGTAGAACATAGTTCAACAGTTTCAGGTACTTCCCCTCTAGCCACTCCAGTATACCATAAACTAAAAAGCAATATCTATATAATGTGTAAGTATAACCTCCAGGATAACCTCTCAACTCTGAGATCTCTCAGCCACTAAGACTTTATTTTGTCTTATTTTCTCTTCCCTCTTTTGGTCAAGAAGGCTTTCTCATTCTGATGATTCTGAGTCCTAGCTCATAATGCCTCTCTTGCTTACTGGCATATTTTGTTTGTGTTGCCCTATGTTATAGGTTAACCCAATGCAGTAGAGTGAGAACTATCAGAAGCTCTCATTCAGTGAGCACCACATTTTTATATGCTTTATATAATTTCCTTTAAATACTCCTGCAGAGTGTCTCTTCCGTTGTCATTCTGTTTTCTAGAGGAATATTTTCATTTATTTAAATATTTTTATTTTAATGCAATTTTATTGATATACATTATATATTCACTTACCATATAATCATCCAAAGTGTACAATCAGTGGTTCATAGTATCATCATATAGCTGTGCAGTCATCATAACTCTTGACTTTTTTTTTCTTTTTTTGTGTGAAAAATAACATATATACAAAAAAACAATAAATTTCAAAGCACACTGCAACAATTAGTTGTAGAACAGATTTCAGAATTTGGTAGAGGTTATAATTCCATGATAATAGGTTTTTACTACTAGCTGCTCCAAGACATGAGACTAAAATAAATGTCAATATAATGACTCAGCAATCATATTCATTTGTTAAACCCTACCTTCTCTGTTTAATTCCACCATCCCATTTAATCTTTCTCCCACTCTTTAGGGGTATTTGAGCTGTGCCCATTCTAACTTTTTCATGTTGAAAGGGGCTGTCAATAATATGGGATAGGGGAATGGAACTAGTTGATGTTCTGCAGAGGCTGGTGCCTTTGAATTTCTGGACTCATCTGGCCTAGGAACACATCTGGAGGTTGTAGGTTTTTAGGAAGTCATCCTAGTGCATTTGTAGACTCTCATATAAAGCCCTAGGTGTTCTTTAGGGTTGGCAGGAATGGTTTTGGTTGGTCTTTACTAAACTATGATAGGTAGCAATGTCTAGCTGAAACTTGCATAGGAGTCACCTTTTGACTCTATTTGAATCTCTCTCAGCCACTGATAACTTATTTGTTACACTTCTTTCCCACCTTTTGGTCAGATGGCATTGTTGATCCCATGATGGCAGGGCCAAGCTCATCCCTGGGAGTCGCATTTCATGTTGCCAGGGAGACTTTCACTCCTGGATGTCATGTCCTGCATACACGGGAGGGTAATGAATTTTACTTGCAGAATTGGGTTTAGAGAGAGAAAGGCCACGTCTGAGCAACAAAAGAGGGAGATCTTTTAACCTAAGGAAAGTTGTATTGCTTTTCCAAGGATGAACAAACCTGGGGTTGTATTAATGGTTAAATTACATATTGATAATAGCACAGTTCTGGAGAATACTGGCTAAGCCTTCAGGCAAGTCACAATTGCAGATGTTGCAGAGGTAACAAATTATGATGTTAGAAGGAACCATTTTCAAGTAATCCTCTATAGTTCAGATCTAGTTTATGTTCCCTTTTCCAGAAATGGTCTCAGCCCTTCACAACAGAATTATTTTTTAGGACCATGTTTCACAATATTGTAAGCTCAATGACATTGTAAACATTATTTGCTGACTTATTCTCTGCTATATTCTTAGGACCTAGATTAGAGCCTGCCACACAGTAAGCAATCAATTTTAAAAGTGTGAATGAATATATACTGTATTTCCATTGCATGGAGGCTATGTCTTTCTTCTTGTGCAGTTTACTAAAACTTTCTTCAGAATTCTACATCATTTTTAGGGGTATCACCTCTTGGACTCTTCAGGGAATGTTTCCTTTACCTTCTGTGTGGTATTTTTTCAGTTTCTGCATCATTATCCCGCCTTCCCTCTTCTGCTTATCTTTTTATGAAGTAAGATCTAAGTAGACTTGGTGTTTGTTAATAAACAGTGGTTTATTTATTCCTTTTCTCACTGAGCTCTCTGTTTGGATAATGGATGTATTTTTTTTGTGACCTCTACAACTAAATGGTAGATTAATGTGCTTACCTCTCTCTCTTAAATCCCAGTTGGTAAAAGGCATTCACCTGGTACAGCTCTGATGTTCTAGAAAGACATCATCTCTTGCCTTTGTAGGGAGTAGGTGAAAATATATTATTTGTCTTGACTCCTTTCTGTAGTATTTACCTGCTAAGTATCCACTTTGTAAGATCATTCTGCCATCACCGTTTTGCTCTTTCTATTCAGTTATCTTATGAGAGTTATTGTCCACATGGATATAGAAATTGAAAAGATGGTGGACAGAGGAATGAACAAAAGTGGATTTCTTTGTTTTATCATAAGATAATAACTAGATGATATATGTTGGCTGCCAAGTTTCTTCATGAGTCAGGAGACAATGGAGAGTTATAAATTTCCTTTTTGACCCCTTTTTTAGTTTATTTTTAAACTGATTTCTGTTTCATGTGATGAGGTCCTAGTATTTGTCAATTCAGTGCCATCAATCTTGTATACATCTAGCTTTCTGTTTTCTGGTCTACATCAATTTTTGATAAGGTATAAATTGTTCTATTTTTTCTGTATCTTCATATGTATTTTAGTGGCAGGAGAGAATTGAATGCTGCTATCCAGAAATAATTTGAAACCTAGAGGTTAATAAGGCTGATTTAACTTTAACTTTATTGAACTTAAGATTTGTTGAGTCCTTTCTGAGGGTTATCTTCTTTAGTTGCTATCTTTGCCCCCTGTCATGAAGTTGCATTTCCTTCAATTCTGCCTGCTTTTCTTTTACTCTTATTTATAATAAAACTTTTTTTTAATCCAGATGGTAGAATGACAAGGAATCTATATTCTTTGTGGTTGAGACAGGCTCTGTTAGTAGCAGGCTTTTAAATCCTTTGCTAGACCATGTTCTAAGTCTCATAATTCAAGAAAAAGAAAGAAGAAAGGGGGTTTAAGTAAAGTTCTGCAGGAGCTTGAATCTATGATTTGCTGGGGCTTATATCAATTGAGGGAGGATTGCCAGCTGGCAGTGGTAGTAGAAATAAGTCTCTCAGGGATGGGAAACTAACTCTAGAGGATTCCTAGTTAAGACTTACTACAGAATCACTGAGCAATTGGAAATATTTTACTCTCCCCTGGGGAGATGGAGTGGGGATTTACTTTTCCCTAAGTCCAGTGTGACTTGGTTAGAAATATTAATTGAACCTGTTTGTCATGTCTGCTGTGGTGTGATAGCCCCATAGGAGGTGTTTGTTCTGTGTGAGAGTTTATTTCTGTTTACTTTAACAGCTTTTTAAATTTTCTTTTTCCAGCAATGATGTTGTCCACTGGGCATGTACTGACCATTGTGGCAGGTCTGAGAACATAGCTGAAGCTGAAAATAGGAAAGCTGGGGGCAAGGAAGAGCCTTGAATCTTGAGGTGGGACGTTGACTCTAAGATGTCCTTGAGCAGTGGAGCCTCCGGAGGGAAAGGAGTGGATGCAAACCCGGTTGAGACATACGACAGTGGGGATGAATGGGACATTGGAGTAGGGAATCTCATCATTGACCTCGACGCCGATCTGGAAAAGGACCAGCAGAAACTGGAAATGTCAGGCTCAAAGGAGGTGGGGATGCCTGCTCCCAATGCTGTGGCCACACTACCAGATAACATCAAGTTTGTTACTCCAGTGCCAGGTCCTCAAGGGAAGGAAGGCAAATCAAAATCCAAAAGGAATAAGAGTAGCAAAGACACTAGCAAACCTACTCCAGGGACTTCCCTGTTCACTCCAAATGAGGGGACAGCTAGCAAGAAAGAGGTGCAGGGACGCTCGGGAGATGGTGTCAATACAGGAGGTCTGGTTGCTGCTGTTGCTCCCAAGAACTCTGAGAAAGCGGCTAAGGCATCCCGCAGTGTAGCCGGCTCCAAAAAGGAGAAGGAGAATAGTTCATCTAAGAACAAGAAGGAGAGAAGCGAAGGAGTGGGGACTTGTTCAGAGAAGGATCCTGGGGTCCTCCAGCCAGTTCCTTTGGGAGGACGGGGTGGTCAGTATGATGGAAATGCAGTGGTGGATACAGGACCTGTGGAGCCACTTGGAAGTATAGCTATTGAGCCTGGGGCAGCACTTAATCCTTTGGGAGCTAAACCGGAGCCAGAGGAAGGGGAGAATGAGTGTCGCCCGCTAAAGAAAGTCAAGTCTGAAAAGGTAAGAGGTGGCCAGATCTGGCTGCCTGCTGCCAGTCAGAACTGCCCAAGACTAAATGCCGAATACTATGTGCACTCTATGGGAGGCTGTTTAGTTTGTGGGTAATGACCAATTACAAGGTCAGAGCAGCTGGTAATGATTTTTGTTCCAAATTAGGGGATTCCCTACAGACTCGGTAACAGCAGGCCTGGCCATTTTGGAGCAGAGATATGTTTTTGGGAACAATCACTTGCTAAAATGAAATTTCTATAGGCTAAGTTGAGAACCTCCCACCTTGTTCTTGTCTCACCTCAGATACTTGTTGCTAGAGCTTGGTTTCCCACTTGACTGGCCTTTCATCCTCAGTCATAATAGTTGATAAATTTAGTGGTCTCTTTGTTATATGTGTAAATTGAGTGCTGTTCTTATGGGATAAATGGTGCTTCTGGGTCTGTGAAAGAGCAAAGCGTTAAAGGAATTTCATGGCAAAGTATCTATCGAGTGTTCTGTTGGTAAATTCCAGAGAGCAGAGGGCACAATTTGGGATCTGGTAAACAAGGGTCAGGAGGTACTGTCCATACTATGAGATACTTAAGCATTATAAGTTAGTATTATGACTCTGAAAGGGTGACCTAGAAAGAGATTATTTGGTTATTAAAGATATAGCTCTCTGCCAGATATCTCTCTAATTATTGAGAATCAGCGTCTCTTGGTGATTTAATAGTGGCGAAACAGTATAATGATTCCTTGCCTCCTGCTTGACTTGGAAGGACAAATGCTTTCAGCCCCAGGTGGGTTTAAGGCTAAGTCTCTCCTCTGGGAAGATGATCTTAGTTCATGTCTTAGAAAATGGAGCTCAGCTTGCATTTGGAGCAGAGTAGGTATGAGTTTAGGGTCAGCTCAGGCTGCTTTAAACTTGAGCAGTTTACAATTTCTTGCAGAGTGGCTGGCTGGGTGATAAGCTATTCATTGGCTCTTGATTTTTTGCTCTGTGCTGTACTCATCCCATGCTTTCATCTGATCCCAGCAGATGCAGAATAAATTGATTTCCCTGTAATTACATCAGCTCCAGCAGGGAATACCTGTTTCCATATGTATGTGTTAATAAGTAGAAGCTGAATGTATGTTTAGGTGAAAGTGCTCTCTCAGTGCCTGCATTCCAGTAGTAATGGGCCCTTTCTTTGCTGTAGGTATTTTGGTCTTTGCCTCAGGCACATCTGTAACTTTTAGCAACAGCTGGGCATCTCTGGTAACTGGGCTGTGAGTTTCTTCCACTAACAACACAATAGTTTATTCTGCTTTACCAGGGGCAGCTGCCAAAGAGACTGCCTGTGTTTAGGTGGCAGATGCTGTAGTCCACCTCAGTAGAGTCAAGTTCCAGTTGGTTACTGGCATGGCTCTTCCTATCCTGGCTGTGATTTGACGTTTTCTCTGGGGTGCAGATGGATAATAATGTTTTAAAGAGGCCTAGGAGTACCAGGAGTTCTTGCTTCTGTTCCAGGCTCATTAGACTGTTCCTTACATCTGACTTCAGGAAACTCTTGCCACATTATCTATATTCATAATTACAGTTGGTAAAATCTACAGAGACCAATTCTTGTGTGGAAAAGCA
This sequence comes from Tamandua tetradactyla, assembly GCF_023851605.1. Classification (NCBI taxonomy): domain Eukaryota; kingdom Metazoa; phylum Chordata; class Mammalia; order Pilosa; family Myrmecophagidae; genus Tamandua; species Tamandua tetradactyla. Next base: position 81,054,713 of record NC_135340.1, read on the forward strand.
CTTCTTAAAAAAAAAGAGTGACCTTGTTTTCCTTTCTGATTTGAAGACTTGACTCGTTGTGTAGTCTTCTAAGTAGTAGTCTGTGGATGAGAAGATTAATGTGGCTTAGTTTCATGTTTTATTTAATCTAAATATTCATGATAGTCTCCCCACAGAGAAACAATGGAACCCATTTTCTCTTATATTAGTACAGGGACTGATTGGGAGGCTGCCCTTCAGGTTATAATTGGGCTGAAAAATGCAATACATTCAGCTAACAATGTGCCTTTGTTGCCAGGGAGTTTGAACCCTTAATAATGTAGCCATATTATAAGCCTTGTCTCTCAAGGAAACTGTAAAAATGGGATAGTATAATGAGAGAGAAAAAGACAAGAGACTGTGCTTCACTTTTTGGATGAAAGATAAAATTGCTGAGAAGTTCAGCAATGTGCTGTGCAGTTTGATGTTACCATAAGCAAGAGCCCACTTTCTCAGTTTCTTCCCCTGTTCCCTCAACCCTTTTAGACAATTTGATTCTGGAGGTGCCTTTTCATAAGACTTTGGACATTGAAATAAATAATTATTTAAATGTTTGAGGTTGCTAGGAGATAAAAACAATGTGCATGGAGAGAGCATTTCTGGAATGGGAGAAAGGGAGGAGGGGAGTTAAAGAAAGCAAAGAGCCTTGTGGTGGAGCAGCTTTTGAGAATCAGGGATTTGAGACATAATAGGTGCTCAGTATTTGCAGATTAACTATTATATTTTGTAAGCAAAGTCTTGAAAACCTCTTTAAGATTTTCTCTCTGAGATTTGGACTTGCCTATGGCCTAACTGGTTTGGAATATTCCTTCTATGTGGGACAACAAATAGTAGAACCAAAACAGCAAAACAGATGTTTTGATATAATTTAGGAACTGAGTAGTCTGAACTGGAAACTGTCCTAAAGAGGGAAACTCATAAAATTTGAAAAATATCTTGATTGGAGTCTTTCCCTTCTTTAGAAATAAGAGGGCAAATGAGAGTCTGTGGTATAGGGTAGAATTGTCACATGTCCACCACTAGCTAATGAGGAAGATTTGAATATTCAAATAATCAACTCAGGTCCTCCTCTTGTCATCAAGGTAAGTATCTCAGGCAGTAGCTGAGGAAATTTTCTGTAAGGCCAAGGATGTGTGGCTTTGGCTTCATGGGATCTCAGTTTTTTTCTACAGTTTTCTAGCAGGGTTCACTCTGCCGTTTTCCCAGAGTTCTAAGAGAGTCCATAGATGGCCTTTAGCAGCAGCTACTGCCCTGAATGGTTATTGAGCATTCCTGTCTCATAGTTCCTGCCAGCTAAAGAGATGGGGTAGAAAATGTTGAGGAATAAATAAGATAGAGGCTTTTGGCTCCTGCTTATTCCCTTGCCTGTGGTTTGATTGATAGGTTGTTAAGTTAGGTAGAAAGGAGGGCACCCATCTGAGTGTCCCAAGCTTAGTGCTTGTATGCTACTCTGAAAGAAAAACCATAGACAAGAAAAACCACAGATGGCAGTGATATATCTTTGCTGACTCTATTCGGATTTATGGAGGGAAATTTAAGGTGAAACTCCTTATTTTTCAAATCATATAAAGTAACCAGTAGACCCAAGTGGGTAAAGGATCTAGAAGTTTGCAACAACAAGCTCCCCTGGCCCCTTTTTATCTGCTACTTTTGATCTTGCAGCGTAGGAACACTCTGCACTCTGCTTTCCCCATGATTGTGTTTCAGCTTCTGCTGCTCTTAGAATGCTGCATATTACCACTTCCCCCATTAGTTTAGTATACACAGAAAATGATCGAGTGTGCACTTTGCTCTTTTGCCTTATGATCACGTTTGCTATCATATCCTGTGTTCTAAGAGCATCTTCCTTTGCCCTTGCTTTTGTTTTCCTGCCCTAGTTTATGCCTTCCAGCTCAGTTCTCTTGTGTTGCAATCCTTCATTGCCCAACTAAGGTTAGGTCTCTTATTCCTTTTGATCCAAGGTTCTCTCTAAATCCTTCTTCACTAGCCATTCTTTCTCAGCTGTTGATGGCATAATAGTCAGCCTGCCCTCCTGAAGCCAAATGCCCTCAAGCATTTTCCTGCATAGAAAAAATTTTGAAAGTTGCTGTTTCTGTGGGACAGGAATGCCTTCTCTAAAAACAATGAAGCCTAAATGTAATTTATTGTTTCATTAAACAGCTCTGTTTTCCATCGGGGTGTTGTAATTCAAGGAAGGGCCAAAGAAAGATTATTTTGCCCAGTTTCCTCATTTTATAGAACAGGAAACTAAAACCAGGGAGGTCATATGTCGTGCCTAAGATCTCATAGGTAATCAGTGGCAAAGCCAGGCAAAGATGCCAGGTTTCTAGATACCAAATTCTTAAGTGGCATATTGTTATTCAGCCATTCTTAACAAACCTTTAACTGTCATGAGGGATTTTCCTTTTACCCATTTTAAAGACTTCCTTAGAAACAACATTGAATGTAAGTGTCCAGGTACTGCAAGACTGCTTTCATCTGTTCTTCATGGTGGTTTTGACATTGCACAATCAGTAAATAAAAAGGTCTTCAAGTTTAAGGTTCTTAGGTATGGTTGTGATGTTTACAAAGAACAACCATTTATAGTTGGCTCTGAACCTATCCTGTTATATACAAAGAAGAAAATTAACTTTTAAACTGCTACTTTGAGCTTAACAACTCCTTGAGTTATGTGTAGTATGTTTTAGTCTATTCCATTCAGCCTAATTTTCATTGTAATCATTGAGTCATTACCAGGTACTTCTTTATTTGGCATATGCATGTAGGAAAAAACTTTTGCAATGGTGCTTCTTGCTTGGACACATCACTGATAGTAGATCTTTATGTTTATTGTGGGTATTATTAACTGTTTTGCAAAGCAAAAATATACTGTTGGATACCTTTATCACTTTTCATTCATTCAGTACATTAATTGAGTCCATTTTAGTTTCCAGTTACTGTACTTAGTGCTGAATACACACTGTTACATAAAATAGGCAGGGTTTCTGTTCCTTGACGAGCTTACAGTTTACCATCTAGAGCAGAGTTTCTGCAGTGTGGTCTGTGAAACTACCTGCATAGCAGCACATGAGTGTCAAAAATACAGATTCTTGTATCTTGTCCCAGATGTCTTAAATAGGTTTTCGGGGAAAGGGTCCAAAAATCTGTACTTCAGAAGGTTCTCCAGATCATTACTATACACATTACAGTTTGAGAGCCTTTGTGAGATGTTTTTATAAAGACCTAGAGATAGGCAGAAGCTAGAGATGGGTGAACTGTTAGCTAATGAGGTTGAATTTAAATGTAAAGGAGATAGATGTGAAGGAGGTTCGCTAGTAGGTCTATAAGTAATATTACCATATTGAAAGTGAATATGATTGAAAGGGGTTGTATAGACCTATGTATCCCACTGATTAACACTATAAATATAAATAAGTTCTTGCATGAACTACTTCAAAGATATGAATCTTGTACAAAGAGTTATATAAGTTCAGGGTATAGGGAAAAACTGCTCTTGCATATTATGGGTTATGTTTAACAGGAAGAGATCAGCAGTACCACAGCAACACCGGGGTGAATAATGGCGGTAGGGACAAGAACTAAAGGGAGTTTTAGACTTTCTGTTTGTGAGGGTTTGTTCAATGGTTGTCTTTCTCTTGGGATCAAGGAAATTAAGTAAAATTGAGAGTGTTGAAGGACTGTTGACTTTGGGTGTTATACATGATGCTCAATGAATGGAGGTGGCTGAAGGATGCACTGACTGAGTAGTAGATTGGCGAACGATGGTGTATACATATGATTGGATATTGTGCTGCTGCAAAAAGGAATGAAGTTGTGAGGCATGCAACGTTGTGAATGAACCTGTGGAACATTTGGTGAGGCAAAATAAGCCAGAAACAAAAGAGCAAATATTGTATGGTCTCATTTAGAAAATACTTATAACGAAAACAGGGGACTAGAATGTAACAGTTACATTTAGTTTGGAGCAGTAATTGTGATTTCTGGATTTTGAGAGGCTGCTATATATGTATAACCTGATATTAGATAGGAACGAAGCCGATCAGGTTGGGATTAAGATAATTCAGAATACGAGGGTTAGTAAGACATTGTCTGTATTTTAGAACTTCACCTACTGTTTGAGACCAAAGGAAGAAAGGTTTCTTTTGTCCAGAACCTAAATTTTCTGTAGCACATAATCTGACTCAGCCTGTTTGGATAGATCTTTTTTTTTTTTTTCTACATAGGCAGGCACTAGGAATTGAACCCGCATCTCTGGCATGGCAGGTGAAAACTGCTGAGCCACCATGGCCCGCTCAGGATAGATCATTTAAGCAGTTCAAACCCAGGGAGCCCAAAATAAGAATGAGGAGGGCTTTAATCCTGTATAATTTAATGTAATGCCTAGATACATCCCAGAATATATTAAGAAGATAATAAAAAAGTATTGGCAAAGTCCCTTGAGGAATGGGAGAAAAAATATGGAACTATTAAACTTTACCACCAAGGAAACCCCTGATATTGTGTCAAACATTAGGGACACCCAAGTCAACAGGCCAAGCCCTTGATCTTGAGGCTTGCTCTTGTGAAGTTTATGTATGCAACAAAGAAGCTTAGCCTACCAATAGGTATGCCTAAGAGTTACTTCCGGAGGACCTCTTTTGTTGCTCAGATGTGGCCTTTCTCTCTCTAAAGCCAAGTCTGCAAGTGAAATCATTGTCCTCCCCCCCTACATGGGACCATGACATCCAGGGGTGCAAGTCTCTCTGGTGGCATGGGAGACAATTCCCAGGGATGAAGCCTGGCCCTGGCACTGTGGGATTAACAATGCCATCCTGACCAAAAGGGAAAAAGAAGTGTAACAAATAAGGTATCAGTGGCTGTGAGAGTTCAAATAGAGTTGAGAGGCTACTCTGGAGGCCACTCTTGAGCAAGCTTCAGTTAGGCATTGCTACCTATCATATCTTACCAGCCTGAACCAGAACCATTCCTGCCAATGCCAAAGAACATTTAGGACGTTATATAAAATTCTACAAAAGTTCCATGCAGTAGGATAACTTTCCAGAAAACTACAACCTCCGAATGGGTCCCTGGACCACATAAGTCCTGAAATGCAGAGGGGCCAGCCTCTCCAGAACATCAACTAGTTCCATCCCCATCCCATATTTTTGACAGCCCCAACATGAAAAAGTTAGAATGAGCATAGCCTAAATACCCCTAAAGAGTGGGAAAAAGATCAAAGGTGATGGTAGAGTTATACAGAGAAGGTATGATTTAACAAATGAGTATGATTGCTGAATCATTATATTGGTATTTCTTTTATTCTCTGATACCTCAGAGCAGCTAGAAGTAAAAACCTAGAATTGTGGAATCGTAACTCATAGCAAACTCTGAAATCTGTTCTACAACTAATTGTTGTGATGTGCTCTGAAATTTGTTGTGCTTTGAAATATAATAAAAAATACATTATTTTTCACAAATAAGAAAAAAAGCCTGATTGTAATAATAAATAAATGCGCAGCTATATGAAAATATTGTGAACCATTGATTGTACACTTTGGATGATTACACAGTATGAATATATAATATATATCAATAAAACAAAAAACAAAACACAAAAAAAGCAAAGGTGAACACACACAAAAGAAAGCATTGGGAGCCATTTCTCACTTAAAATGCAAGTCCTTCCAATCTTAGATTTCACATCATCTTATGTGTAATGTAGTGGTTTTAAGTGTAGGCTCTGGAGACAAACTATCTCAGTTTGTATCCTGTCTCTGCCACTTACTAAATCATCTTAAACAAATTACTTAACTGTCTGCCTCAGTTTTCTCAATGTTAGAACCTACATACAGTTGTTGTGAGATTAAATGAGTTAATTCTTTTGAAACACTTAGAGCAGTGCCTAGCGTCTAAGAAGCAATCAATAAATATTAGAGAAAAGAAAAACATAATTTGAATTGAAATATGTCTTATTTTGCCCTAGGCAATAATGGGCTGAAAAATAACAACATACAACTACATGCAGGAAGCTTGGTATGAATAGATAAACCTGTTAGCTAAGACTTTTGGCACTGTGCGCTGAAGAATTTCCAAATCTGGGTTGGGAAATTTGCATACTGGTTTTATGTTCTATAGCCCCTCATATTTATAGTTGGAGGAAAAAAGAACCAAATTTGGCTTCAAAAGATATTGAAGTGGCCTGTTGAATTTCAGATTTCGTACGAATTGATTTTCCTTTCTGGCTACATCCCTGGTGTGGGGTTGGATGTTCTTGTGGGTTTGCCGGCATGTATAATCTGATGGATGTTGGAAGAGCGCTAAGTGTTTTTCTTTCTACATAAGAGTGCATGGGAAATCTACACCTTAGTTCTTAATCTTCCTCCCCCCAGTGTGAACCTGTATTTTTGCCATTTGGGTATTAGAGTATTTTTACCAGCAGAGCTCATCCAGGGATGCAGCAGGGCTCAGGCTTTCAGGCTGGAGGTGGCAGTAACATACACAGCTGACTCCTGCTACTGCTGGCTGTCTGAGTCCTCCTCTCTGTAGTTTGCACTCTTGAAGCCATGCTTGAGTAACCTGCCTCCAGAGCTGCTGACAGGGCCGTGTTCAGGGGCCTTGGAAATTACACTGTTCATTTCCTTATCATCCCCTGACCTGCAGTGCAGAGCCTTCTGGTGCAGGAACAAGGCAGAAAAAATTCTGACGGCTCTCAGCCAGCATGTGTCAAGAACTACAAAGAAGAAAATTGGACTTGGTCACTTAAAAACCATGGGGTTAGGCTTTGATTTTTGGTTCCTGCCGAGAATTATTTGTGTGATCGCACGTGTTCTATCTCCATGTAAATGTGTAGAGTCTGTGCGTGGCAAAGCTGTGGAGGAGGAGCATCTGCAAGTACAGAACAGAGTGAAGATTGCTTTTCTCTTCAGTTAATTTCCCAGGCCATTGGGATAGGCCTGGAGGCATTAGCATCAGGAAGGTGCCAGACCATATTAATATTTTAAAATATATTTCTCTCAGTACAGTTTAGTCGTGGATGATAGCACCCACCCAAGTAAGAAGCTTCCGTGGTTGGCTGAGGAGACATTTTAAATAAGTCCTATTCCTTGAAGTCTTTCATCCTGTATGACATTGAGATAATAAATGTTTAAGTTAGCTAGGAAAGTATAGACTTTGGATCAGCCTTGGGGGAGAGGAATAGCTCTTTTGAGATAGAAGATGGTAAGACAAAGGAGAGACAAATCTGAAGAAATTAGAGCATTTTGAGTTTTTCTGTTTATAGATCAAAATTCTGTTCTACTGTAAGAGCTGGCTCTTGTTTAAGAAGTTATTACAAAACAATCTACTTCCTTTTCTTTTTTGGCATCTTCCTTGCTTTAGGAGACCCAAAGAAATGATTTCAGGTTGAAGAAATAAATTGTGGAGGTCCATGAACAGAGTTTTGAACCTACTTTCCTTTCTTCTGGATTCCCACTGCCATATGATCCTTGGTTGCCACTGGAGTCTTTGTGAAAAAAAGAAGGAAGTTTTTAAGTCCCTGGAAGTGTTTTTGTCTTTTGTTTTTTAATGTAATTTTATTGAGTTCTATTCACATACTATATAATCATCCAAAGTATACAATCAGTGATTCACAGTGTTATTATATGGTTGTGCATTCATTATCAGTTGATTTTTTACTATTTTCATTACTCCAAAAACAAGAATAAAATTTAAATTAAAAAAGAACACCCAAAACTTCCCATCTTCCGTATTATTTATTTATTTTTTTGTCTTTATTTTCTTACTTATCTGGCCGTATACTGGATAAAGGGAGTGTCATCCACAAGGTTTTCACAAACACATGGTCATACCATAAAAGCTGTATAGTTATACAATCATCTTCAAGAATCAAGGCTACTTGATTACAGTTCAGTGGTTTTAGGCATTTTTCCTCTAGCTATTCCAATACTCCAGACACCGAAAAGGAGTATCTAAATAATGCAAAAGAATACCTTCCAGAATGACCTCTCAACTCTATTTGAAATCTTTCAGCCATTGAAACTTTATTTTGCTTTATTTTTCTTCCCCGTTTTGGTCAAGAAATCTTTCTCAATCTCATGATGCCAGGGCCAGGCTCACCCCAGGGAGTCAGGTGCCACATTGCTGGAGAGATTTATACACCTGGGAGTCATGTTCCACTTAGTAGGTTGGACATTGAGTTTATATGTGGAATTGGCTTAGAGAGAGAGGCCACATCTGAGCAACAAAAAAGGTTCTCTGGGGATGACTCTCAGGCATAATTGTAAGTAGTCTTAGCTTCTCCTTTGCAGGAGTAAGTTTCATATGGGCAAGCCTCAAGTTGAGGGCCTCACCTATTAAATTGGTAGTCCCCAGTGCTAGTGAGAATAGCAGGTCTGCCCTAGTTAGACATTTTTCCATCCCTCAAGGGGACTTTGCAAGTACTTTTTAATCTTCTGCCCAGATTATTCTGGGATGTATCAGGGCATCACACTAACCTGTACAAACTAAGAAGATCTCACTCCTTTTTCAAGGTTCCATGTAATTATGGTGTTCAAATAAGCTGACCATACAAGTTAAATTATATAGTGTGCTACTGAAAATGCAAGTTTTGCACTAAATAAGAATCTCTTCCCTTAGTCTCGCTCAAAAGTTGAAGTTTTAAAATACAGTCAGTATCACCCTTTACCCTTTAGTCTGATTTACCTTAGTACTACCCACATTACCTTCATTCGTATCTCCAATTTTGAAATCTGATCTCTTTTTTAGGTTTTTAAACAATTGCTGTATGGGTAATGCTGACTTTCATAGCTGCAGAACACTAGCTCTGAGTCTCAGGTGTCATGTGATTACACGAAATTCCAGGGAATGATAGGTTATACCCAAGGAGCTCAGCATCTCAGAATTTAGAAAAAAACAGTTACAACTCAGGAACAGATATGACTGATGTCGGAGCTTACTCAGTCTAGGAGCCCTTACAATAAGCCTTCCCCTGATAACCTATGCTCTTGAATTCAGTTCTTAGAGTTTGCACATTGTAGTTCATATTAGTGAGGCATTATAATATTGTAATATCTGTCTTTTCTTTCCTGGCTTATTTCATTCAACATACTGTCCTCAGGTTTGTTCACCAAGTTGCATGGCTCACAACTTTATTCCTTCTTGCAGCCTCTCAATATTCCATTGAATGTATACACCACAGTTCACCCTTCTGTTCATCAGTTGATGTACTCTTAGGCCACCTTCATCCAGTGCATACTTGTGAATACTGTCACTACAAACACCAGAGTGTGAATGTCCATTCTTGTCCCTGCTTTCAGTTCTTCCAGGTATCTACCCAATAATGGGATTGCAGGGTCATATGGCAACTCTATAATTAGCCTCCTGTGGAACCACCAAACTACCCTCCAGAGGGGTGTCACCCTTCTGTTTCCCTACGGACAGTTTATAGGTACATCTCTCTCTCCTGGAGGTGTTTTTAAGCCCTAAGTGGCTCTGTTGTTGGAAGTGCTCAGCAGAGAAGTGCTTTTACGTAAATGAAACTTAAGGTTAGAGGGGGGTTACTCTTTTTCTTCTTACAAAGCAGTTTTCCCTGGACCACAGCATCAGCATTGGCCACTTGTTAGAAATCTGAAGCCTTTGGCCCCACTCCAGACTCCCAAATCAGAAACCCCAGGATTGAGACTCAGCAATATTTTAACAAGCTCTCCCTGTGATTGTGACACACATTAAAATTTGAGAACCACTGTTGTAGAGGATCCTTCTCTCTTAGTAGTGATGGTGAACTTTACCACAAACTTTAAAGGTGGAAAGTAGTTATTTTATTTTTTTCTTCTGAGTGACACCTAGATAAATCTTTCCTTTTTGTGGACAAACTGACAGGAATCTAAAATTGGAAGGAATACCTAATCTTTTGGGACTTTGAGGGCAGGAGAGCTACTCAAATTATTTAACTTGTGTATGCCTCAATATCCTCATATGCAATGTGGGTGTGAATAATAGTATCAACCTCAGCGTTATTGTGAGGATTAAATGAGATAATGAAAGTTAAGCACTCAGCACAGTGCCTGGCATATAGTAGGTACTTGATAAATGTTAGCTGCTTTTAATGCTATTTTTATTGTCTTTGATGTACAAGGTTATTTGTGAAATTAAGGGGAAAGCATATCCTTAGAAATTTTGGAGATTTAAAGCACCTGGAGGCTTTGGAAAATAATTAATTTATGGTAACAAATATTTCAGCTTTTACTGAACACAAAGGCTTCAGAGAGAGGTTAGTTAATCAGAGCTATTCTAGCCATTGAGATTGGGATTTATTGTTTGATTGATTGGATGGTTTAGGAGAGTTTATTGGGCTCCTTTTGATAGTGGGTTGATCTCAGGTTGAAGAACCATGGTACTAGCTTAACCATTTTCCATTAAAATCAGTTTCTTTGGTACATATGCAGTTCCTACTGAATTATTTTCCTAAGGGCTGAAATGAATGTAACATGGTTATTTTTGTTTAGAAAATTTTCTTTCCCATTTATTCTTATAGAGTACAGACTAGCCTTTGAACGGGATTAGCACTCTACACATAGCCTAAACAATTAGGAGAAGAATGAGGATTGAGATTTGGGAAATGGTCAGTTTTCAATTTAAAGTGTTGTCTAGTGGGAGAGTACGATTTTATTGGGTGCCTGAAAAATATTCTAATTTGCTTTTTAAAATTTGAGACCTAACGGATTCCAGGTTTAGTGGCAAATACTCTAGAATATGTTTTGGTGAGCCAGACCTGGCCATTAAATACTTTCTTGGGCTTTGTTTGTGGTTAGTAGTGGGTTCTCTTCATTGTAAAAAAAGTTTATTTTATAAACTGGTAGCCAGCTCACCCAGCCCAGAGTTGATATTTCTTATTTGATGTGTTTCTTCAAAAGTCGGGTATTTGGCCAGCTCCGCGAAGACTTGGAGGGGAAGCAGCCACCGCTGCGGCCAGGGCAGAGGCCATGGAGAAGCTTCCGTGGGTCCTGAGCGGCCAGGATGACGAGGAGCGGGGCCTAACCGCGCAGGTCCTGGATGCCTCTTCCCTTAGTTTCAATACCAGATTGAAGTGGTCTATCATACGCGTCGTCTGTGGCATTTTCTGTTCTCTCCTTGAAACTGGGTTGCTGTGGCTTCCCCAAGGCATGAAACTTTTTGCAGTGTTTTATACTCTTGGAAATATTGCTGCATTAGCCAGTACGTGTTTTTTAATGGGACCTGTGAAGCAACTGAAGAAAATGTTTGAACCAACAAGATTGCTTGCAACGATTCTTATGCTTTTGTGTTTTGTATTTACTTTGTGTGCTGTTTTTTGGGTCAACTGCTCTAACAGCTTACTGAAACACGAGAAGCCCTCGCTTAGAATCGTATTCTGCTTGTGGTTATGCTGTAGTTCTGAGGGCAAGGAGGCTGCAGCTGCTCTGTGGCACAAGAAGGGATTGGTATATTGCAGTTCTTGTCCATGACCTGGTATAGTTTATCATACATCCCATATGCAAGGGATGTGGTAATTAAATGCTGTTCTTCTCTCCCAAGCTGAAAATCAGCAACTTTTGGAGGAGAACAGTTGAAAGTTGCTGTTCTGTTTTTGGTGAAATATGCTTTTCCTGATAAAAGAATCACTCCAAAAACAAATGCTGTGACAGTTGAAGACCATTTTGTATGCTGGTAAAAAAAGAATATGTTTAATTAAACTGTTAAATGCTTGTAAATTTAAATTCATTATGTGTCATTAATATGCTCTTCCAAAGACCAGGAGATTTTAATCATTACCAATTGTAAATTATCTGTATTAATCTTTTAAAACAGCTATTGAAGTATGAATATTTAAACATAAATCTGTGCTGCAAGATATATTCAGCCTTTTTGGCTCTTTTAAACTATCTACATTTTAAAACATCCTTTTTTTTTCTTTTTTACTTTAAACGTGAAAGCTCTTACTTTAAGCTAAAAGTTGCTTATTATGTGTAATAAAAGATAATATATAAATCTTTACCATTTTGAAATAAACCCACACTTGGAAAACTAAAAAAAAAAAAAAAAAAAAAAAAAAGTCGATATTTAGCTTTGCACTGTATCAAAACTTACTGAAAGGAACAGAGAATGTTGAAGGAAAGAGGTAAAGATTTTCATCAAGCTCACGGGAACCAAAGTAGCATGAGGTTAATTAGTAGCATTTAGGCCACAGAATCTCTTGTTGCTGACACTTCTCAACTCATAGTGCATACCAGAATCACATCTAGAGATTTTGTAAAGTACCAGTTCCCATTGAGGTAAAATCTTTAGCATTGGGGACCCCAAGCATGTACCCAGTTTTTAAAGTTCAACAGGTGCTTTCAACGTACCTCTTGTTTAAAAACTACTTCTGTTGTGGAAAAGACTTTGGCTTCAGTATACTGCCTCTGGGAAACCCTGTCAGGTGATTCTTAAAAATGTCCTTCCTTTTTGCCAAATGGAGCTGAGCCCTGGATTTAAATATCGTGTGATTATCACATATCTTACAGCATGCTCAAGATTCTCCTTCAACTCTTCTTTTTTTATTGTTCAGTCTACCAGATGCTTCTGTTGGAGACAGTTATTTAAGAATACAGCTATAATGAATCTGACTTCTCGTTACCTTAATTAAGAGTTAACTCTTGAATTTTTGACAGTTATAGGCCTTTAAGGTGGAACAACCATATCAGTGTTAGTAATTCAACTTTAAATTTTTGTTCCAGAAATTTTTAGGTAAATTTGGGCTAAATTCTTATGACTAGATACATTTGTCATATATAGGCAACTTGTGGATTTTTTGTATGTAGATTAGAAGGAGCAGAAGGCAAGTTTAGGTAATCCAAATTTATTACTCATCCAAAATCAGTTTCTTTTCTCTTTGATTTATAAATGTATTTTTGTGCTTATGTTAGACAATACTTGTCCCTTATTTTCTAGAAATCTATGATACTTCAAAATAAAATAATGCAGCTATCCAAAAAAGACCTTATTCTTGATCCTTCTTTCAAACATTCGAACCCTGCAATCCCTTAAACATGCCATCTTAGGAAGAAGGAACATTGCCTTGTTGAAATAGATGTTCCTTGACTCTTTACGTTTTTTGTCTTTTCAAGATATAAGTGCATTTATTTTCTTTAGAGTCAAAAAACGAATTAAATGTTTTTGGATATAAAGTATTTACCTGCTGAGATTTTAAGTCTCATACCTATGGAAGAGTAATTAGAATTCTAATTGCTTTCAGAAATAAACACATACTTGAATATTCCTCAAACTCATGGTTACAAACATTGTAGAATGCCATATTTTGGCCAAAATTACAATTATATAACGTTAAATTCTCATATAATAAAATTATAAATTTGTTTTTTTAAATTTTTTTAAATTTTTTATTTTTTTCTCTCTGTTATCATTTTGTTTCTTTTTCTGCTGTCTTTCTATTTCTTTTTCTAAATCGATGCAAATAAATTTGTTTTTTATTGCTAGCACTAAACTAGTAACTAGTATGCTCTCAGAATTTATATTAATTTATATTTTATGGGCATCTTTGTAGTTTTTGGACGATTTCAGATGTATATACCACTGAACAATAGAAGAAAAAAATGGCAGATGTGGGAAAGAAGTCATCATACAAAGTGACTACACATTTACATACACCATATTCAGCTAGATCTTAATTCCATCAGTATGCAGATTCTTAAACATTGGAGAATGTCTGTTTATCTTTAGATAGCATATGCTGAGACAGTTTTCATTTTGTTTATGCATATGTCCTTGGGTTGAAGATGTGGTCAGGGCTTAAAGACAGAAAAGTAAGTTTGTTTTTTACAATTTCAGAAAGAGATTGAGAATTTTTTTCAGTTTTGTTTCCCTCTAGTATCTCTCCTGTCTTTTCTCATCTTTTACAAGGATCAGGTTATAAAGGCAAGGTGTGGGGCACTCAGTCAGAAATTACCCTTGACAATTACTTAAGAAAATGCTTGTTGGAGATTGACAGTAGTTTTTTGTCCAGCACTGAAACAAACCATAATAAAAATGTTCAGTTGAGGTCCCATGCAAAATCTGGCTTATGTTTAAGGACTGTGTTGAGGAAAAATGTTTCAGTAAATACTAGAATTACCTTAAGCCTAGTGAGATGCTTATACTATGAGAGGCACATAGGAAGGAAGACCAGATTAATGGAACAGCCAGTTCAAATCTCTGGCTCTATCTCCCTTCAGAGCATATACTTAATTTATAGAATACTTTTAAGGCCTAACCATTCAGATTGTTTGTTTGTTTTGTTTTGGCCAACCATATATAGTCAATTTGATTATTTTAAATGTATATATCTAGTTATCTGTTTAGTTTACAAAGGTATTTTGTGACAGTGGAGGAAATAATGAAGTCTAGATTCTCTCTGTAGTGGAAATTTACAGATCCATAGTTTGAATTCAGCTTAATATAGTGATTATTCTTGTATAATATTTACTTTTTGATTCCAACCTTCATATTCCTCACAATAAGAGGAAATACTTTCTCTTTAGGTTCTCTTGGTCATTGAGAAAATAAGGCTTTTTCTGTATGGTAACCTCAGGTCTTACTCTTGAGTTGAATGAGAGCCACCTTATAAGCAAACTGAACAACAGAGATGGTTTCCTTTTACTAACAAAAATATCCATAAGTCTAGTCTCTCTTTCTTAGGTCCGGTGTCTCTGATAATTCATTTTAGACACTTCTCATTTTCTAGCCTTTTCTGACTTTCAGCTGGACTCTGTACCATTTGTTTCATCTTGTTATTTGAATTATTTCTGAATATCATTCTACATTTGTTGCTGGTTCTCTCTTAACATATGGGATTTTATTTAGGTATTAAGATTTAGGGAGAGTTCTTTCCTCCGGAACTGAAAATAATCAGAAGAAAGCAGTTGTTCTTGTATGTTCTACCATGGGCATGCCTTATAGTCTGGACAAGCATCATCTGTATCAGGAAAACCACTGTGCTACTTTTTTCTTTGTATGCTGTATGGCTGGGGTCACATTTCATTCTTTTTCCATGTGAGTATCCATTATTACAGCACCATTTGTTGAATTTTTCTTTCTTTCTTTGTTTTGTTTTTGGAAAGTCCATGCGCAAGAATCAAGCCCAGGTCTCCCACATGGCAGCCAAGAATTCTACCACTGAACTACCCTTGCACCTGCTACTTTGGTACTTTTGACAAAGAGGTTTTATCCATAGTTTGAAACTGTTAATAGTTGCTGCTTGGAGATGACACTGCTGTGAATCTTATTTGAGAGTTGGTGGCAAAGCTATACTATAGTATACGTATGTTTAGCAGTGATCTAGTGGCAGCTCTCGGACAAGATTTTACAATTGCCTTATAGGGTTGGAGAGACAAAGTCTTCATATTGAAGAAGTGAGTAAAAATGACTCTGGTTGTAGGCCAGTATATCACTGAAGAGGGTTAAATATAGTTCGTCTCTGGAAAGCATTTTGCCCAGGGCAGAACTCCCAGAAATGTAAATTCTAAGCTTTTTGAATTGTGAAGCTCTGGGTATTTGCTTAAAGTATAACCTGCCCCTCACCTTTTGTAAAATGAAGCTTCTTTTAAAAAAGAAGAGGGTGGACGGATAGAGAAATTTAAGGCTTGAAATAACGTCATCTCCCAACTCTATAATCACACCACCTTCAGAACTAAGCAGGTAGGTGTCCTCGTATCAAACAGGAAAAGATTGTTTGGAAGCCATGTTAGATAATAGCTTCTGCTGGATTAATAACCTGAAGTGGCATTCAAGGCTGAGAAAAGTCTGAGTAGATAGTGGGAATAATACCCCAATGCCATTTTCATAACTGTCTGAAATTTTCACATTTCTCATTTGTTTTTATTCTGTTACCATATTTCACCCTCTCTCTTGTTTCTTATATGATAACCAAAGGCAGAAAAAAAGAGCCTGATAATTCCCATTCAAATCCCTTCCCATTCCCTTGCCCCCCATCATTCTTTAATGCTGATAAAATCTTTTTGAAATGAATTAGGAGCAGCCTGAGGGGTGTGTTTGGAAGGTAGTGGTAGAGAAGAGGTAGTAGTGGTGGGCTTTATGATGGTCAGGGAATGAACGTTTGAGTATAAACTTTGATAGTTTATTTTTATTTTTTAACAACTAACAAATGTTAGTATTTTCCCTACCACCTGTTTATTTGCTGTTGGCCAGAAAAATATCAAATGACTGGTTTATTACTTTCTAGGATTTTTTGGCTAGGAATTTGAGATTAGGATTATTTAGGAGTTGATAGGAAGAGTTGTGTTTGGTTGAAATGAGGTCTCCCAAAAAACAAACAACACTTTTAAAGAAATGTAGATTTAGTGTGGTGCCCAAGTCTATATTATGTTTTCAGTAAAAATAAATTCTTTTCTTAAATGTTCTTTCATTGATCTTATCTAAGGGATGGGTCCTTATAATTATCATTTATCCTGTTTATATAATTCTTTATCTATCAGAGCCAATTCCGAAGTTCATCTTGTAGCTTACTGAATAATAAGTCAAATCTTAGCTTACTATTAGAATGATCCTGATAAAAATTTCACACCAGGTCCCAGTAGTGGAACCCTTGTAACTATATTGATTATTTTCTCCCTTTGCCCTTATTCTGGAAACCTTTTGCTTGATGATGTTTTTCTAATCCTATTTGTTACAACATTATTTAATTGGGAATTTTAAATTTCTTGATTTAATAATAGCATTAACTGATTTTAAAATTCTCTCTGATTTAACACATCATACTTGGAAAACTTTATAACTAAATCATTATTTTTTCTAGACTTATAGGTTGGAGGACTATTCTTACCAAACTACTCACATTTGATTGTACTCATTTAGTTCATCCAGCAAATATTTATTGAGTACCTACCATGTTCCAGGTACTGTGTTAGGATAAGTGTTGAATAATGGCCCCTGTTCTTATAGATCTTACATTCTGAGTGGGGAGACAGATACATGAGTTGTTATAACACTTATATAAGTTATGAATGGCATAGGGTACTGCAGGGGCCCATATTAGGGTAGACACAGAACACAATAGTATAAAATCAAGGGAGATCTCCCCTTGAAAGTTGTGGTTAACCAGAGACCCAAAGGGGTAAGTAGGAGTTAGGTGAAGGAAGAGATAGCAGAAGATTTATGCTGTTCAGAAAGAATAGCATAATTATCGGCTTGGTGGTAAGACAGAGCTTGGAGCATTAGAAGAACTGGAAGAAGTTTGCCATAATTGGAAAATGAGGAATAGAGTGGTAGACAATAAGACTGGAATGGTAGGTAAGGGGTTAGGTAGTAGAGGACCTTAAAAGTTTTGTTAAAGAGTTTGGATTCCATTTTAAGGTTTGTGGAAAGCTATTTGTAGAATTTTTTAGGAGACAAGTCATTAGTTTTGAGTTTTTATAGGATATCTCTTGATGCCACTTAGAGAGTGGATTGTAGAGCAAAATCAGAGGCAATTTGGGTGCTGTTTGGCATAGACTCAGTAGAACTGATGGAAGCCTGGAGTTGGATGGTATTAATAGGAAAAGAGGAAAGTGGGAGAATTTGACAGAATTTGAGTTCATTTGGCACCTGTTAGTTGATTTCATATGGGATGAGATTGAAGGAGAAGAGAAGTAAAGATTAATGCCCAAGTTTTAGGCTTGAACCCAATTGGATTTACTGATAGAGTAAATATTGGAAGGAGGAGCAAGTTGCAGGGAAAGAATTGTAGAGGATACAACTTGGGCTATGTATGTGGTGCTTGCACTGGAGATACAAAAAAAAAGATACAAATAGATTTGACCCTTTCCTTCTTGGGGCTTGCAATCTAGTATGAGATCCAGAATTGAATCAAATAATCACACACACTTAATATAACTAAATGCTATTAAAAGTGATAAGGAAAAGTTATAGCATACTGAGAGTTTATAACTCACCCATTCTAGGGGAATGAAGAAAAATACCCATGAAGAAGCTCGAGTAAATATCTGAAGGATAAATAGTAG
The DNA here is from genome assembly GCF_023851605.1 of Tamandua tetradactyla. NCBI lineage: Eukaryota > Metazoa > Chordata > Mammalia > Pilosa > Myrmecophagidae > Tamandua > Tamandua tetradactyla. The sequence continues at coordinate 81,072,718 of NC_135340.1, forward strand.
TTAATTTGTAGGATAGAGTTGAATGAAAGAATGAATAACTCTTGAGGTCTAGAGGTCCTGAGAGAGAATTGGAAATCTAAAAATTTAGGAGTTATCAATATGTGAAAAAATAAATGCTAATTTATGCCATAGAAGTAGGTATGCTTGCCCAGAAAGAAGTCTGTGTTGGATGAGATGAAAAAAGCATTCCCAGACTAATCCCTAAGGAACACCAAGAAGGTAGCTAGCCAATTTAAGTGATAATTTGGATATACAACCCTGACTATTGTAAAGTGTACAAAATCACAGTGGGAACATATGTCTACAAAACCATTTTAAAATCCTCTAAAAGAGGTTATAGATTTTGCTTGATACTGAATTTAGATTATGTTTGGTTTTTGCTAGATAGTGGCATGCCTTAAGGAAAAATTCCTTTCCCATGCTACTTGTGAAGAATGAAAGAGAGATCTTTCAGCCACTTTCTGTATTTTTCCTCCTTTTACCTGCCTAGTTTCCACATCATTCACAACTTCCATAATGGTATTAAAATGAAAGTGAAACTGGCAGAGAAGTAGATTGGTGAATGATGGTGTATAGTTATGAATGAATGTTGTGCTGCTACAAAAAGGAACGAAGTCATAAGGCATGCAACAATGTGAGTGAACATGTGGGACATTTCATGAAACAAAATAAGCCAGAAACAAAAGAACAAGAATGGTATGGTCACTTTTAGAAAATGCTTCTAAGAAAACAGGGGCTTAAATTGTAAGCTTTTGAGCAGACACATTAAGTCCAGACTGATGATTATTATTTCTGGATTTTGAGAGGCTGTTTTATGTATATAGTCTGGTATATAGAGATAAGAATGAAGCCAAACAGGTTGGGGTTAAAGTAATTCAGAACATAGAGATAAGGAAAACAGTGTCTATGTTTTAGAGCCACACATACTCTTTGAGACCAGTGGAAGAAAGGTTTGTTTGGTCTGGAACTGAAATTTTCTGTAGTGCATAATCTAATTCAACCTATCTGCGTAGCTCATTTGAACAGTTGAAACACAGGATGCCGAGAATAAGAAAGAGGTCCTTTAATCCTGTACAGAGTATTGTAATGCCTGGATACATCCTAGAGTATATTAAGCAGATAATCAAAAACTACTTACAAAATTCCCTGAGGGATGGGAGAAAGAATATGAAACAATTAAACCTTACCATCAGGAAATCCCCTGATACTATGTCATGTTTAGGGACACCCAAATCAATAGGTCATGCCCTCGATCACAAGGCTTACTCTTGTGAAGCTTATGTAGGTAGCAGAGACTACCTATATGCATGCCTAATAGTTACTTCTGGAGGACCTCTTTTGTTGCTCAGATGTGGCCCCAGTCTCTCTAAGCCCAACTCTGCAAGTGAAATCATTGCCCTCCCCCCTATGTGGGAGAGGACATCCAGGGTTGAAAGTCTCCTTGGCAATGTGGGAGATGACTCCCATGGATGAATCCAGCCCTGGCACTGTGGGATCAACAATTCCATCCTGAGAAAAGGAGGAAAAGAAGTGTAATTAATAAAGTATCAATGGCAGAGAGAGTTCAAATAAAGTCGAGAGGCTACTCTGGAGATTGCTCTTACAAAAGCGTCACTTAGACGTAGCTACCTATCATAACCTGCCAACCCCCAAACAGGACCATTCCAGCTGATCCTAAAGAACACTTAGGATCATATAAAAGATTTCACAGGGGCTCCATGCACTAGAGTACCTTTCCGGAAACCTACAACCTCCAGATGGGTCCCTGGTCCAGACAAGTCCTGAAACCTAGCCCAGCCTCTCCAGAACATCAATGTATTGGTTAGGGTTCTCTAGAGAAACAGAATTAACAGGAAATATTCATAAATATAGAATTTATAAAAATGTCTCATGTAACCGTGGGAACATAGAGTCCAAAATCTGTAGGACAGACTGTGAAGCTGATGATTCCAATGAAGGGTCTGGACAAACTGCACAGGAGAGGCTTGCCAGCCAAAGCAGGAAGAGAGCCTGTCTGTTCTGAATCCTCCTTAAAAAGTCTTCCAGTGATTAGATTAAGCATCACTCATTGCAGAAGACACTTCCATTGGCTGATTACAAATGGAATTAGCCGTGGATGCAGCCAACGTGATCATGATTTAATTCTATGAAATGCCCTCATAGCACTTGCCCAACCAGGCAAACAGGTACCACCACTTGGCCCAGTTGACACATGAACCTGATCATGACAGTCCACCCCTTAGCAACTTGGCAGCTATACATATCACCTTAAACCATACCTCATTTCTCAATAAAAAAACAATGAAACACACGTTTTTTCTTTCACCTAACAATACTCAGCTGTCCTGCATATAACTGGAAACACATTAAATCTCTCCAGAATAGGGTGCAAGTCCTTGGGTAATATTTATCCTTAAACTTGATATCTTACAACTTAAATAGTATAACATGAACAAAACAGCATTACATCCCTTGATTCTGTAACTAATCACGTGGTCATACTTCATACTTATCACTGCCTTCTTCCACTACCCATTCCATGTTCCCTTTACCCTCAGCAAGCTCTTCAGCTGGCTGTGGGTCTTTGCCTGGTGAGGTGACCCAACCCTTCATTCCTGAAGTTTCAGAGCCATTGGTAGTCCTGGCAGGATTGAGTTTTTGTAGTTTTCCATTGATTTTAATCACAGGGCATGGTAGTACTATAAGACGCCCTAAGGGGATCTCCTATATTCCAGGAAAACTTTTCTTTACCTCCATTATGTATTTGAAGTCCTGTTTCCTCCTGATAGTCAGGCTCAGTTACCCCAGCCAATAATGTAATCCCCTTCTTGGCTTGTTGATCCACGGGCATGGGTAGCCCAAAATGAACAGGTGGCAGTCTTAGATTCTAGTTCAACGGACTCATTGTTGTTTGTCCTGGTGGAAGCGCCCCCTCTTTTGGAACTGAAAGCTGCAGACCAGCAGAGCTCAGCAGAGCTCAGGGTCGCAGAGACAGGAAGCAAATATTTTCCTAGTAGATCACTAGGGGTAATAGTGAGTGGTGCCACTCCCATTTCCACCTCTTGGTTCCTGGACCCATGGATCCTTGCTATGGGAGAAATAGCACCATACAGCAGATGCTGATTAAGAGCATACACAGCTTCCTGGAAGACAATACCCCAGCCCTTCAAAGTATTGCCACCTAGTTGGCACTGTAATTGAATTTTCAAAAGGGCATTCCACTATTCGGTTGATCCAGCTGCTTCTGGATGATGGGGAACATGGTAAGACCAGAGAATTCCATGAGCATGTGCCTATTCCTGCACCTCATTTGCTCACATTTGCTCACCTCATTTGAAGGGTGTTCCTTTATCAGAAGCAATGCTATGTGGAATACCACGACGATGGGTAAGGCATTCTGTAAGCCCACGGATGGTAGTTCTGGCAGAAGCATTGCGTGCAGGGAAAACAAACCCATATCCAGAGATGTGTCTATTCCAGTTAGAGCAAATCACTGCCCCTTCCATGAAGGAAGTGGTCCAGTGTAGTCAACCTACCACCATGTAGCTGGCTGGTCACCTCGGGGAGTGGTCCCATATCGAGAGCTGAGTGTGCGACTCTCATGCTGACAGATTGGGCACTCAGCAGTGGCGGTAGCCAAGTCAGCCTTGGTGAGTGGAAGTGCATGTTGCTGAGCCCATGCATAACCTCCATCCCTACCACCATGACTTCTTTGTTCTTGAGCCCATTGAGCAATGACATGAGGTGCTGGGGAAAGAGGCTGACTGGTATCCACAGAACTGGTCATCTTATCCACTAGATTATTCAAACCTTCCTCTGCTGAAGTCACCCTCTGGTGCGCATTCACATGGGACACAAAAATGTTCATGTTTTTAGCCCACTCAGAAAGGTCTATCCACATACCTTTAACCCAGACCTCTTTGTCATCAGTTTTCCAATCATGCTCTTTCCAAGTCCCTGACCATCCAACCAAACCATTAGCAACAGCCCATGAGTCAGTATACAAATGCACCAAAATGAAAAACCAGGTACACTGCTCAAAGTTCTGCCCACTGGGAGGATTTCCCTTCACCACTGTCCTTCAAGGACACCCCAGAAAGGGGATGTAGTGCTGCAGCTGTCCACTTTCGGGTGGTACCTGCATATCGTGCTGAACCATCTGTAAACCAGGCCCGAGTTTTCTCTTCTTCAGTCAGTTCACTGTAAGGACTTCCCAAGAGGCCATAGCTCTGGTCTTGGAAAGAGAAGGTAATGTGGCAGGAGTGCAGACCATGGGCATTTGGGCCACTTTCTTATGTAACTTAGTTTTGCCTTCAGGACCTGCTCTGGCACTATCTCGTATATACCATTTCCATTTTATGATAGAGTGCTGCTGCACATGCCCAACTTTATGGCTTGGTGGGTCAGACAACACCCAGCTCATGATAGGCAACTCAGGTTCAAAGTGTTCAGTCTCTACTAAGGCCCAGTAGCAGGCCGAAAGCTGCTTCTCAAAAGGAGAGGAGTTATCTGCAGCAGATGGTAAGGCTTTACTCCAAAATCATAAGGGTCTGCATTGTGATTCTCCTATAGGAGCCTGCCAAAGGCTCCAAACTGCATCTCTGTTTGCTACTGACACTTCCAGCACCATTGGATCTGCTGGATCATATGGTCCAAGTGGCAGACAAGCTTATACAGCAGCCTGGACCTGTCGCAGAGCCTCCTGTTGTTCAGGTCCCCACTCAAAATTAGCAGCTTTTCTGGTCATTCGATAAATGGGGCTGGTGTAGCACACCCCAATGAGGAATATGTCTCCAAAATCCAAAGAGACCAACTAGGCGTTGTGCCTCTTTTTTGTCATAGGAAGGGCCAGATGCAGCAATTTATCCTTCACCTTAGAAGGGATATCTTGACATGCCCCACACCACTGGACACCTAGAAATTTCACTGAAGTAGAAGGCCCCTGTATTTTTGTTGGATTTATCTCCCGTCCTCTGACACACAAATGCCTTACCAGTAAGTCTAGAGTAGTTGCTGCTTCTTGCTCACTAGGTCCAATCAACATGGTATCATCAATATAATGGACCAGTGTGATGTCTTGTGGGAGGGAGAAATGATCAAGGTCCCTGCGGACAAGATTATGACATAGGGCTGGAGAGGTGATATACCCCTGAGATAGGACAGTGAAAATATATTGCTGACCTTGCCAGCTGAAAGCAAACTGTTTCTGGTGGTCCTTGCTAACAACTATTGAGAAAAGAGCATTTGACAGATCAATAGCTGCATACCAGATACCAGGGGATGTGTTGATTTGCTCAATCAGTGATACCACATCCGGAACAGCATCTGCAATTGGAGTTACCACCTGGTTGAGCTTACGATAATTCACTGTCATCCTCCAGGACCCATCTGTTTTCCGCACAGGCCAAATAGGAGAGTTCAATGGGGATGTGGTGGGAATCACCATCCCTGCATCCTTCAAATCCATAAGAGTGGCAGTAATCTCTGCAATCTATCCAGGAATCCGATATTACTTCTGATTTACTATTTCGCTAGGTAGGGGCAGTTCTAGTGGCTTCCATTTGGCCTTTCCCACCATAATAGCCCTCACTGCATGAGTTAGAGAGCCAATGTGAGGATTCTGCCGGTTGCTCAGTATCTGTATTCCAATTATACATTCTGGAACTAGGGAAATAACTATAGAATGGGTCCGGGGGCCCACTGGACCCACTGTGAGATGGACCTGATCTAAAACTCCATCGATCACCTGGCCTCCATAAGCCCCTACTCTGACTGGTGGACCAGAGTGACGTTTTGGGTCCCCTGGAATTAATGTCAGTTCTGAACCAGTGTCTAATAATCCCAAAAATATCTGATCATTTCCTTTTCCCCAATGCAAGTTACCCTTGTAAAATGCCATCAGTCTACTTGGGAAAGGCTTGGAGGAAGAGTAATAGTATAAATTTGTGGCAGTGTAACAGGGTCCTCCCCCAAAGGGACCTGGTCTCCCCTTCATTCAAGGGGCTCTGGGTCTATAAACTTTATCAAGTCTGGAAATTGATTACAGGCCATGACTCTGTTTTTTTGTAATTCAGGGTAGACTTCTCTTCACTTGACCTAGGACTCTTGTTTATACAGCTGAAACAAGAATTTAGTAGACTGCCCATCTGTTGTATTTCTAGGTACCCCATCATTTGCTAGCCAACACCACAAATCTTTGCATGTCAGATTATTTTCACTCCTGCTTTAAGTTTGATGTTTATTATAATAGCCATGTATACCCTGTCTTTGGCAATTAAGTGCTGCACCTGGCTTTTCCCATCTCAGAATCTGGTCATCCCCATGTGTTTAAGGAATCCACCTGGCAGTTCTGGCATTTCAACCTCAGGTAAAGTCAGCCACCTTTTGATCCATATTTGAACCAGCCGTCCGAACAAACTGTTAATTACTTTTCTAACCCCTTGAGCTATAACATTGAATGCAGAATCTCTGTTTAGTGGCCCACATCAATAAATTCATACTGATCCAGCCTTATATTCCTCCTACCATTATCCCACACCCTTAAAATCCACTGCCACACATAGTCCCCTGATTTCTGTCTATATAAATTGGAAAGTCACACAGTTCTTTTGGAATATAATGTACCTCCTCAGAGTATCACAAGATACTTTGTACCTCACATTTAGGGGCCTTTCTGGACTTTAGTCTAGTTATAAGTCTGGAAGAAGTAAGGGGTTGTGGGGGTGCATCATGAAAAGAAATAGAAACATCTTCCAAGCCATTTACTTCAGGGCATTGATTTGCAGTTTCATCTGGTGAAACAGGATTAATCACTCTAGGGCTAATCCCTTCAGGTGGAGGTTGGTTGGCCAACTCCTCAAGGCAGGCTGGAGGTGGGGCAGCTATGTCCTCAGAGCAGACCATTACAGGATTATCTAGAGAAGACTCAGCGTGACCTAAGGTTTCAACCTTGCCCCCGACAGCATTATCAATCCATATGTCACCATTCCATTTTTCAGGGTCCCACTCCTTTCCAATCAATGCCCTCACTTTAATGGCAGACACCATGCATGATTGAGATTTCAGTTTACATTGTAAAGTTGCTACTCTAATACTAAGATTCTGAGTCTGATTTTTAGAGATCTCAAGTCTACAGCGAAAGTAAATGAGATTTTCCTTCAGGATACACATAGTAACTTCTACATCTGTCCAATGACGCTTAAGCTTCTCATTTGAAGCCCTAAATCCATCCTTTTCACTCATTAATGTATCCAGTGTATCTAACAACAACCAGCCAACATCTCTAGACCTCCTATTTCCACAAAACTCTGTAAAGGTGTCAAAAACATTATCCCCAGAGCCTGGCTTCTTACAAGCGAAGTATTAGAAGAATCAAATGGTGATATTTTGACTATCTCTTTTGCCAAGTCCCTCCATGGATTGGCAGTGTCATTCTGATTATGGGAATCGGAGTCCTTGGTCCCTTTGAGTCCAGTCAGAGTAGAAAACTATTCATAAAAATCCATTTTTAGGATTGTCTTTCTTAAGATCCACTCCTGGTACCAAGTTGTATTAGTTAGGGTTCTCAAGAGAAACAGAATCAACAGGAAATATTCTTAAATATAAAATTTATAAAAGTGTCTCATGTAACCGTAGGAACGTAGAGTCCAAAATCTCTAGGGCAGGCTGTGATGCTGACAATTCCGATGGAGGGTCTAGATGAATTCCACAGGAGAGGCTCGCCAGCTGAAGCAGGAAGAGAGCCTGTCTCTTCTGAATCCTCCTTAAAAGGCTTCCAGTGATTAGATGAAGCATCACTCATTGAAGAAGACACTCCCATTGGCTGATTACAAATGGAATTAGCCATGGATACAGCCAGCGTGATCATGATTTAATTCTGTGAAATGTCCTCATAGCAACAGACAGGCCACCACTTGTCCAACCAAGCAAACAGGTACCACCACTTGGCCAAGTTGACACATGAACCTGACCATGACAATCAGATTGTTCCATCTTTCTACCCCATATTGGTGACAGACTCTTCCAATATTTAAAATTTGGAATTGCCATAGCCCAAACACCCCTAAAGAGGGGGATGGAATATCAAAGGTGATGATGAATTTGTCAACATTTGACAGACTGGTTAGTATGAGCTTTGGGGAAGGCATATTTGGATTTATTCTGTTTGGAGTTCATTGGGCTTCTTTGACTTGTATATTTATGTCCTTTATGAGGGTTGCGAAGTTTTCCCCCATTATATCCTCAACTACTCTTCCTAGCCCTTTACTCCTCTTTCTTTTTCTGGAACACCAGTGATCCTTATGTTTCTGTGCTTTGTTTTGTCTATCATTTCCCTGAGTTCCCATCCAGTTTTTCCATCTTTTTTGCTATTTGGTGTTTTAAGTCTTCAAAGTCAATTATCCTGCCCTCTATATCACTTATTCTTTCTTCTGTCTCTTCAAAACATGTTGTGTGCCTCTAGTATTTTTTTTATTTGGTCAACAGTCTTTAATCTCTCTAATTTCCACTATTTTTGATATATCTTTTAGGCTCCAGTATTTTAGGTCTGATTCATTTATCAAGTTATGTAATTTTTCTATTTCCTTGTTGATCTTCTGTCTGGTTGTTCTGTCTATAGAGGAGAGTGGTGTATTGAAGTCTCCTGCTATTATTGTTGAAACATCTATCACTCCCTTCAGTTTTACCAATGTCTGTCTAAACCGGAAATCCTTGATCGGGAGCATAAATATTTATGATTCTCAAATCTTCTTGGTGAATTGACCCTTTAATTAATATATAGTGTCCTTCTTTGTCTCTTATGATATCTTTACATTTAAAGTCTATTTTGTCCGATATTAGTATAGCTACTCCTGCCCTCTTTTGGTTACAACTTGCATGGAAAATCTTTTTCCATCCTTTCACTTTCAGTCTATTTGTATCCTTGTGTCTAAGATGAGTCTTTTGTAAGCAGCATATACCTGGATTATGTTTCTTAATCCATTCTGCCAATCTGTATTTTTTGATTCATTAAATTTAGACCGTTAACATTCAAAGTTATTTGGTCAACAGTCTTTAATCTCTCTGATTTCCACTATTTTTCTGTTTATTCTTTCAAATTCCTCTTTGTGCTCTTCTATTGTCTTCTTGATCTCGTATCTCATTTGCCATCGCACTTATTTTATTAAGTAGAGTTGTATGTACATCTTTGATTAGTTGTTCCAACGTCTGTGTCTCCTCTGGTGTTTTAATTTGGTCATTAGGCAAGGCTGTATTTGTCTGCTTTGTGATGTGCTTAGTGATCTTCTCCTGTCTTCGTGGCATGAAAATGTCTTGATTGATTTACTTTGGGAGTTGATTTCTTTCAGTAGTCTAAGGCCTTGTGCTTGTGGGATAGTTGTGCATCAGGGAGCAGGGTATGGGGTAGGGCACTCAGTGCAGTGATTTGTTTCAGGGCAGGCATAGGCGCAGGTTGGGAATGTTACACTGATGCTTGTGAGTGTGGGTGCCCAGTGGCCATGGAGTAAGTAGCTGTGCGGGTACACTGTTTTGGGGGGTGTAACCCTGGTGTGCACTAATCTAAGGCACAGGGCCCTTGCGTAGAGTTGTGGCAGCAGGTCAGTGGTACATCTTCATGGATTGGGGCAGATGTGACTGGGTTGTGCAGGTCAGCACTTTCTCAGAGCAGGAAAGTGAGGCTAGGGCCAGGCACATGCACAGTTCTAGGACTGTTGTAAAGTGCAGTTCCCAGAGCTGAATGACGGATGTGGTACCTGTGCTTATGCCTGGGCCTGAGAGTGCTGTAAAGGTTACACTGAGCTCAGGGAGGGCAGGATGAGGCTGTGTGACATTGTGGCGGCGGGGTGGGGGTAATCTAGGTGTGGAGGTTAGTGCCCGCAGCTTTTATGCACTGGCAACAACCTGCAGGGAACAGGAAGGGTTAGGTAGTGCTTGGGAGGGTTGCAGGAGAGGTGGGTTGGGGTGGGGTTGTGTGGCAGGTACGTGAGGTGCTTGTGGGGTGGGGGGCGCCTGGAGCCTGGGGAATGGGAGTGGATGACGGGATTCAGGTATGTCGGGTGAGTCGCTGTTGTAGTTTGCTAGCTGCCGGAATGTGACACACCAGAAACAGATTGGCTTTTAATAAAAGGGGATTTATTTTGTTAGTTCTTCAGAAGAAAGGCAGCTAACTTTCCACTGAGGTTCTTTCTTACGTGGGAAGGCACAGGATGGTCTCTGCTGGCCTTCTCTCCAGGCCCCTGCGTTCCAACAATTTTCCCCGGGGTGACTTCTTTCTGCATCTCCAAAGGCCTGGGCTGAGCTGGGAGTGCTGAGATGAGGAATGCCGAGCTGCTTGGGCTGTGCTACGTTGAGCTCTCTCATTTAACCACCAGCCAATTAAGTCAAATGTCACTCATTGCAGCAGACACGCCTCCTAGCTGACTGCAGATGTAATTAGCAATAGGTGAGGTTCACGTACCATTGGCTTATGTCTGCAGCAACAAAACTAGGTATGCTCACCTGGCCAAGTTGACAACTGAATCTAACTAACACAGTCGCCGATCACGGGGCTGCGCTGATGAGGGTAGTGTGCCCAAGGAACGAGGCCTAGCTTACTTCCTAGTCCCACACTCCTGTCCATGCAGTGTCATGAGCTCTGCGGTGCCTCTGCACCAGGCTCCAGCTTTCTGCCTCTCAGTTCCTCAGCCTCTGCATCCAGTGCTGCCGCATATGGTGCAGAAGGCTCTCCCAGGTCAGCTGCACTCCCTAATTGCCGCCTCAGTTGTCCTCTTGTGCCTTCTCTAATTTTTCGATGGAGCAGAGCTAGTCTCAAGCTACTCTATTTGGCCATCTTACTGGAAGTCTAGTCTTCAGTATTTTAGAGCAGCTAGAAGTGAAAACCTAAAATTGTGAAATTATAACCCATGTCAAACTCTGAAATATGGTCTAAACTAATTGTGGTGCTGTGCTTTGAAATTTATAACTTTTTTGTATATATATTATTTTTCACAAAAAAAAGAAGGAAAAAAAGTTGATTGTGATGATAATAAAATATGTAAGCTCTCTAGCCTATATTCTAGAGCAACTAGAAGGTAAAATATGAGAGGATCATATGTTAGCCCATGACAAACTCTGGAATCTGTCCTGTAACTACTTGTTGAAGGGTGCTTTGAAAACTGCTTTTTTATTTCTTTGCTTTGTATATATGTTATACTATACAATAAAAAAGGTTAAAAAAAAAAAAAGCCTAGACTTTATAATGAGATTGTATTTGAATCCCAGCACTGTCACTTAGTAAATGTGGAGTCTTTTGCAGATTATCTTTCTGAATCTCATTGTCCTTAAATTCTGTGTCGATTAGAAGAGGTATACTGTAAGTGTACAGTATATAGTGATCTGGTAGTAATAAGCCAGCATCAAATGTTAGTTCTGTTTTCCTTTCTCCTCCTTGCTAACAGAAGGTGACAACTTCTCCTGTTTTCCCAAGCAGATGAGTTGTTTCATTGCCAATCACTTATACTCAGTCCTGCCTCCTCATGACAGTATGTAACATCAGCTTTTTTGCCGCAACAAAGGAATCTTGCATTTTAGTGGTAAAAGTCCTTTCTGGAGAAAAAGTATAGGGAGGTTTCTGGGTTATTGTAATCCAGGGATTTTCAACAAAGGCACTATTGACATTTTGGGGTTGGATTATTCTTTATTGCGGGGGGGTCTGTCCTATGTGTTGTAAAATGGTTACCAGCATCCTTGTTTCTACGCACTAGACACCAGTAGCATTCTGTCCCAGTTGTGACAACCAGACATTGCCAAATGTTCCCTGAGGGGCAAAAATTGCCATTTGGGAACTGTTTGCTATTATGTTCTGTTTCTTGATCTGGTTGTGACTTACAGGGCTTTCTTTGTTCAGTTTATTAAAAGGCAGTGAGTTGTGCATATATGATATATGCACTTTTCTATTGTGAATATTGTATTTTCATAGAAAGCTTTTTTTAAAATACTTTTTTTTCAACAAAGGCAATAGAAAACCAGGTTCTAAACCCAGAAGTGTGTTTAAGTATGTCTGGGTTTTCAGTCTTCTCCTTCAGCCTCTAAAATATGAGGTAGAATTAAGGGTTTGAAAAAAGGATCCATAGTAGTATGGAAAGGCAGCAAAAAAGAGTTCTAGAATCACTTCCAAATTTGTCTTTTACATTTCTGCCCAATGCAGCATGGAGTTAAACATAGGGAAATTCCTATTATAAGATTTTAGAAGTAAACACTTGGCTCAAGACAGAGTTGAATTATCAGCAAAACTGGCCTCTTCCTTCCCACCTTCTTGCTACCTTATGACATCAACGGAAACATCATCTGATTTGGTCCCTTCAACTCGTATAACTCTTCCTGATGGCCACTGAAGTTGCTTCTCAAAGTGTTGATTGATAGGCAGAAAATGCTTAGCTTCAATATGAAATCTTCAGTTTTCCTCTACTTTATATGGATGAATTATAAGTCGTTCCATATTAGATGATGTTGACTGTTTCCTGAGAATGTAGTCCTTGGAGATGTCCTTGGATAGGGCCTGAGCTGGAAGCAATAGGTTAAGTAACATACATCAGTATCTTGAATGGAGTCCAACAAAAGATCCTGTTTGAAGCTTGAAAGATCCTATACAGGAAAGAAAAATAAAGGTCCTATGAAGAGAGGGCAGGCCTTGGGCCAAGAGCCTTTGAAGTGGTAACCAGCTCATAAACAAGATTTGGCATATGCCAACAAAATCTCTCATCTTGTTTCCAGAGTTGGCTAAGAGAAATGTGTGAAAAGCTCTGTAAGTAAAAGGATTGTTCTTGGATTTGGTTGAGTGCGACTGGCAGTTGAGTAGGGAGTTTGGGCCTGACATCTGGAATCTGGACCTTTCCCTGAAACTGAAAGGAAGATTTGTTCCCCCTCTTTCTCTTGCTTTGTTTTGTTTCCTTTACCTCCCCCCATCCCCAACTTCATGTTAAGATTTCAACAGGCAGTGGTTGGATTGAATGTTGCACAACTCTTCTAGGACCACTTATTATTCATATGCCAAAATTAAAGCCAGAAGAGATTTAGCTAGGTAGAATCAAGGCTCATAACCTTAATGAAATAACCCTAAGCAAGGAACCTCCTCAGTTTATTTGGAAGTGTTTAAATTTTACTAAAATACCATCATTGCTAGGATAGTTTTTTTGTTTGTTCGTGTATTTTGTTTTCTGATGATAATTTTTTTAAATTTTTTAATTTTTTAAACATGACAACATAGAAACACAAACATTCTTACCATATGATCATTCCATTCTTGGTATATAATCAATAACTCACAATATCATCACATAGTTGCATATTCATCATCATGATCATTTCTTAGAACATTTGCATCAGTTCAGAAAAAGAAAAAGACAACAGAAAAAAAAATCATGCATACCATACTCCTTACCCCTCCCTTTCATTGATTACTAGCATTTCAATCTAAGTTTATTTTAACATTTGTTCCCCCTATTATTTATTTTTATTCCATATGTTTTATTCATCTGTTAATAAGTTAGATAAAAGGAGCATCAGACACAAGGTTTTCACAATAACACAGTCACGTTGTGAAAGCTGTATCATTATACAATTATCTTCAAGAAACATGCCTACTGGAACACAGCTCTACATTTTCAGGCAGTTCCCTCTAGCCTCTCCATTACATCTTGGCCAGCAAAGTGATATCTATTTAATGCATAAGAATAACCTCCAGGATAACCTCTCAACTCTGTTTGGAATCTCTCAGCCATTGATGCTTTATTTTGTCTCATTTCCTTCTTACCGCTTTTGGTCGAAAAGTTTTTCTCATTCCCTTGATGCTGAGTCTCAGCTCATTTTAGGATTTCTGTCTGACGTTGTCAGGAAGGTCCAAACCCTGGGAGTCATGTCCCATGTAGATTCTGGGAGGGCAGTGAGTTTGCTTGTGTTGGCTGGAGAGAGGCCACATCTGAACAACAAGAGAGGTTCTCTTGGGGATGACTCTTAGGCATAATTTTAAGTAGGTTTCACCTATCCTTTGCAGGGTTAAGTTTCATATGAACAAACCCCAAGACTGGGGACTCAGCCTGTAGCTTTGGTTGTCCACACTGCTTCTGAGAATATCAAGAATTCACCGTGGGAAGTTGGATTTTCCCCCCTTTCTCACCATTCCCCGAAGGGGACTTTGCGAATACTTTTTTATTCACTGTTCAAATCACTCTGGGATTTATTGGGGCATCACTCTGGACAAACCAACAAAATCTCATGCCCTACTCAAAGTTCCATGTACTTATGCTGTTCAATTAAGCTGTCTACATAAGTTATATTAGAAAATACACTAGTCAAGAAGTATAAATTTTGTACCAAATAAACATTTCTTGCTTTAGTCTCACACGAGTTAAAATTTTAAAATATTAATTACCATCTATTTTCAACACCCTGCAGTAATGACATTCCTTTGTTCTTCCTCACGTAAAAACGTTTTCAAAATTTGTACATTTAGTCACTATCATTATATATTCTAGGCATTCCTAGATTATATCATCTCGTCTTTATCATTTGTCTCTCTTTCTGATTTCATTTGTGCTCCGAGCCCTCCTCCCTCTATCATTCTCACATTCAGCTTCATTCAGTGTTTTAATATAATTGTATTACACTTAGGTATTATTGTGCTATCCATTTCTGAGTTTTTACAATCAGTCCTGTTGCACAATCTGTATCCCTTCAGCTCCAATTACCCAATATCTTACCCTATTTCTATCTCCTGGGGGTCTCTGTTACCAATGACATTTCCAAGTTTATTAACTAATGTCAGTTCATATCAGTGAGACCATACAGTATTTGTCCTTTTGTTTCTGGCTAATCTCACTCAGCATAATGTCCTTAAGGTCCATCCATGTTGTTACATATTTCATAGCTTTATTCTGTCTTACAGCTGCATAATATTCCATAGTATGTTTATACCACAGTTTGTTTAGCCACTCCTCTGTTAATGGACGTTTTAGCTGTTTCCATTTCTTCGCAGTTGTGAATAATGTGTCCTTGCCCTCATGTCCTCTGAGTATATACCTAACAATGGTATTGCCGGGTCATATGGCAATTCTATATTTAGCTTTTTGAGGAACCACCAAACCGCCTTCCAGAGCTGTTGTACCATTTGACTTTCCCACCAACAGTGGATAAGTGTGCCTCTTTGTCCACATCCTCTCCAGAACTTGTCGTTTTCTGTTTTATTGATGATGGCCATTCTGGTAGGTGTGAGATGATATCTCATTGTGGCTTTGATTTGCATTTCTCTAATAGCCAGGGAAGTTGAGCATCTTTCCATGTGCCTTTTGGTCATTTGTATTTTGTCTTCTGAGAAGTGTCTGTTCAAGTCTTTTGCCCATTTTGTAATTGGGTTTTCTGTCGTTTTGTTGTTGAGTTGAACAATCTCTTTATAAATTCTGGATACTAGACCTTTATCTGATATGGCATTTCCAAATATTGTCTCCCATTGTGTAGGCTGTCTTTTTACTTTCTTAATGAAGTTCTTTGATGCCCGAAAGTATTTAATTTTGAGGCGTTCCCATTTGTTTATTTCTTTCTTCAATGCTCTTGCTTTGGATATAACGTCTAGGAAACTGCTTCCTAGAATAAGATTCATAAGATATTTCCCTGCATTTTCTTCTAACAGTTTTATGGTCTTAGATCTAATGTTTAGGTCTTTGATCCACTTTGAGTTAATTTTTGTATAGGGTGTGAGATATGGGTCCTCTTTCATTCTTTTGCATATGCAGATCCAGTTCTCTAGGCACCATTTATTGAAGAGACTGTTCTGTCCCAGGAGAGTTGGCTTGACTGCTTTATCAAGGATCAGTTGTCCATAGATGAGAGGGTGTATATCTGAACACACTGTGGTATTCCATTGGTCAGTATATCTGTCTTGATGCCAGTACCATGCCGTTTCGACCACTGTGGCTTTATAATATGCCTTAAAGTCAGGTAGCATGATATCTTCAACTTCATTTTTTTTCTCAGGATACTTTTAGCTATTCGGGGACACCCTACCCCTCCAGAAAAATGTGGTTATTGGTTTTTCTATTTCTGAAAAGTAAGTTGTTGGGATTTTAATTGGTATGCATTGAATCTGTAAATCAATTTAGGTATAATTTGACATCTTAACTATATTTAGTCCCCAGTCCATGAACACAGTATGCCCTCCATCTGTTTAGGTCTTCTGTGATTTCTTTTAACAATTTCTTGTAGTTTTCTTTGTATAGGTCATTTGTCTTTTTAGTTAAATTTATTCCTAAATATTTTATTCTTTTGGTTGCAATTGTAAATGGGATTCCTTTCTTGATTTCCCCCTCAGATTGTTCATTTCTAGTGTATAAAAACACTACAGATTTTTGAATGTTGATCTTGTACGCTGCCACTTTGCTGTACTCATTTACTAGTTCTAGTAGTTTTGCTGTGGATTTTTCAGGGTTTTTGATGTATAGTGTCATATCACCTGCAAACCATGAGAGTTTTACTTCTTCCTTTCCAATTTAGATGCCTTGTATTTCTTTTTCTTATCTCATTGCTCTGGCTAGAACTTCCAGCACAATGTTGAATAACATTGGTGATAGTGGACATCCTTGTCTTGTTCCTGATCTTAGGGGGAAAGTTTTTGGTTTTTCCCTATTGACAGTGATGTTAGCGGTGGGTTTTTCATATATTCCCTTTATTATGTTTAGGTGGGTTTTTCATATATTCCCTTTATTATGTTGAGGAAACTCCCTTCTATTCCTATCCTTTGAAGTGTTTTCAACAGGAAAGGATGTTGAATTTTATCAAAAGCCTTTTCTGCATCAATTGAGATGACCATGTGGTTTTTGTGCTTTAATTTGTTGATATGGTGTATTACATTAATTGATTTTCTTATGTTGAACCATCCTTGCATACCTTGATGAATCCTACTTGATCATGGTGTATAATTCTTTTAATATGTTGCTGGATTCGATTTACTAGAATTTTCTTGAGGACTTTTGCATCTATATTCATAAGAGAGATTGGTCTGTAGTTTTCTTTTTTTATAGTATCTTTGTGTGGCTTTGGTATGAGGGTGATGTTGGCTTTGTAGAATGAACTAGGTAGCTTTCCCTTCTCTTCAATTTTTTTTGAAGAGTTTGAATAGAATTGGTACTAATTCTTTCTGGAATGTTTGGTAAAATTCATATCTGAAGCCATCTGGTCCTGGACTTTTCTTTTGGAGGAGCTTCTTAATGTCTGATTCAATTTCTTTAGTGTGATTTGTTTGTTAAGGTCCTCTGTTTCTTCTCAAGTCAGTGTTGGTTGTTCATGCCTTTCTAGGAAGTTTTCCATTTCATCTGCATTGTCTAGTTTATTAGCATACAGTTGTTCATAGTATCCTCTCATTACTTCCTTTATTTCTGTGGGATCAATGGTTATGTGTCCTCTTCTCTTTAAATTTATTGAGATTTCCTTTGTGACCCAACATATGGTCAACCCTTGAGAATGATCCTTGAGCACTTGAGAAAAAGGTGTATCCTGCTGTTTTGGGGTGTAATGTTCTATAAATGTCTGTTAAGTGCAGCTCGTTTGTTGTAATATTCAAATTCTCTGTTTCTTTTCAGTTCATCTGTCTAGATGTTCTGTCCATTGATGAGAGTGAGGGATTGAAGTCTCCAATTATTATGGTAGATGTGTCTATTTCTCTTTTCAGTGTTTGCCTCATGTATTTTGGAACATTCCAGCTTGGTGCATAAATATTTATGATTTTTATGGTTTTTTGTTCAATTGTTCCTTTTATTAATACTTAGTGTCTTTCTTTGACTCTTTTAACTGTTTTACATTTGAAGTCTAATTTGTTGGATATTAGTATAGCTACTAATTTTTCTGATTGTTATTTGAATAAAATATCTTTTCCCGACCTTTCACTTTCAACCTTTCTTTGTCCTTGGGTCTAAGATGTGTTTCCTGTGGGCAGCATATAGATGGGTCTTGTTTTTTCATCCATTCTGCCAATCTGTGTCTTTTGATTGAGGAGATTAATCCATTAACATTTAGTGTTATTGCTGTATGGGTAGTACTTCTACCGTTTTGCCTTTTGGATTTTATACGTTGTATCTAATTTTTCTTCTTTTTACCTTTACTGATAGTCTTCATTTCTACACTATTCTCCACACCTGTCTCTCCTGTCTTTTTGTATCTGCCTCTAGTGCTCCCTTTAGTATTTCTTGCAGAGCCGGTCTCTTGGTCACAAATTCTCTCAGTGATTTTTTTGTCTGAAAATGTTTTAATTTCTCCATCATTTTTGCAGGACAATTTTGCTGGATATAGAATTCTTGGTTGGCAGTTTTTCTCTTTTAGTATCTTAAATATATCATGCCACTGTCTTCTCACCTCCATAGTTTCCACTGAGAAATATACACTTAGTCTTATTAGGCTTCCCTTGTATGTGATGGATTGCTTTTCTGTTGCTGTTTTCAAGATTCTCTCTTTCCCTTTGACCTCTGACATTCTGATTATTAAGTGTCTTGGACTACATCTATTTGGATCTATTCTCTTTGTGGTATGTTGCATTTCTTGGATCTAATTTAATTTTTAAGTCTTTCATAAGAGTTGGGAAATTTTCAGTGATAATTTCCTCCATTAGTTTTTCTGCTCCTTTTCCCTTCTCTTCTCCTTCTGGGACACCCACAACATGTATATTTGTGTGCTTCATATTGTCATTCAATTCCCTGAGTCCCTGCTTGTAATTTACCATTCTTTTCCCTATATTTTCATTTGCTTGTCAGATTTCAGATGTTCCATCCTCCAGTTCACTAATCCTATCTTCTGCCTCTCGAAATCTAACATTGTAGGTTTCCATTGTTTTTTTCTTCTCTTCTACTGTGCCCTTCATTCCCATAAGTTCTGTTATTTTTTTTCAGACTTTCGACTTCTTCTTTTTGTTCTTTCTTTGCCTTCTTTATATCCTCCCTCAATTCATTGATTTGATTTTTGATGAGGTTTTCCATGTCTGTTCGAACATTCTGAATCAATTCTTTCAACTCCTGTGTCTCATTTGAATTGTTGGTTTGTTACTTTGACTGGGCCATATCTTCAATTTTCCTAGTGTGATTTATTATTTTTTTGCTGGCATCTAGGCATTTAATTACCTTAATTAGTTTATTCTGGAGATTGTTTTCACTTCTTTTACCTAGGATTTTCTTGCTGAATGACTTTGTTGTCTGTCTGTTTTTTGACATTCAGTTCAGCTTTTTCTGGATCAGTAGCTTAGGTTTTGGTTAACAGAGCAGAATTTTTTAGTTCTTGTTTCCTTGTTTCTTGCCCTGCCTGTATGGTGCCTTTCCCTCCCACAACCCTTAGGAGGGTCTACTTACGTATTGTACACCCCAGCCAGATTTTCCCTGACCAAACTGGCCTGTCAGGAGGAAAGTCACCTGCATTAGTTTTCCCTGCTGGGTGAAAGACCCAGCAAGTTGAAAGACTTTGCTCTGAAGTCTCTGGACTCTGTTTTTCTTATCCTGCCCAGTATGTGGCACATGTCTGCCTACAGGTCCCACCAGCATAAGGTGATCCTGTACCTTTAACTTTGGCAGACTCTCCCTGCTGCAGGCGTGGTGGAGACAGAGGAGAGATTGTAGGCTCGTTTTAATGGCTTCCAATTTCCGAGACCTGGGGTCTGAATTCCTGGAGGGAGGGATTCCACCTGAGTTGGGCCTCACCCCTCCCCTGGGGAGGGCACAGGCTCCAGACCAATTCTCAAACAAGCTTATTCCTCCTTATGCCTGGGGCAGTTGCAGCCTGAGTAGTCCTGCCACTGTATCCAAAAGGCAGTCAAGCCTTTGTAGACACACAGCCACAAAAACCTCTGTTTCTTTTTTTTTTCTTTTTCCATCAGCCCTGCACACTCAGTGGCAAAAATCGGCAACCTCCCCTTTCTCCAGGTTCTTCTGATCTGTGGGCCTGTTTTTAGTAGTCAGAATTTGTGAATTAATTCCACACTTGAAGCTTAGTTGCACTCAGCCCCTGCTGCTGGTAAAGTCCCTTTCCTTTCCTCTCTGGGAAGCAGCCTGTGGGGGAGGGGCTCCCAGCCAGTCCAGCTGGTCCAGACTGGAGTCCGCTCTGTGTCCTGTCACTGTCCTGGCCAGAGAAGTTGTTCTGTACTGCTCCTGGTTATTTAGTAGCTGTTGTGGAGGACGAGCTAAATCTCACACCTCTCTAAGCCACCATCTTGGCACCTCCTCTATCTTTTGTTTCCCATAAGTTCTGGTTGACTGAATCATTCATCTTAGAGAAAAAAATTTCCATGGAGCAGAAAGGTTTTCAAATTGAGCACCAGACCCATTTATTCCAAGTAATGTTTATTAGAACCAAAGTCCAGCAAAACCAAAGAATTTGAAAGGACTTTGGGGGCCATTTGAATATCATTTGACGTGCTTTATTGTTCACTGGTTTTTACTAAACAGGTTTATGTGGAAAGCAATTTAAAGTAATTTTTTTTAGCTTTCATTGTCAGGCAGACAAATTATATTGAGGTTGCAAGTTGTCTTTTCAGGGTGATTTTCCTTTGTTTTGAAATAGCTGGACCTGGTTTATCCCTCCCTCAGTTTCATCTGAAACCCCCTTTCCAAGGCCACTGGTTACTATCAGGCTTTTCTCAGAGTTCTTTTAGCAGCAAAGCAAGGACTAAATCCCTCAGATAAAGCTGTCAGGAAACAAAGCCTGTTTTAACAATCTAGCCTGAAAACCATGTGGTGAGAATACAGGATCAGGTACACTGGTTGTTAAAGGACATCTGGTTTTCAGTTTCCTAATTGCTGGTCAGTGCTTTCTTCTCTGCTATTCAGCCACCAAGTGGTAGGTGTTGTGCTGCATGTTTTAACATAGCTCATAGATGTTTGATAATTGCAGAAAGCTGTGGTTTCTCTATTATGAGAGAACTATCCATCTGTGGTTTAGTCACTTCTGCTTAGCAGTTGAAAGAGATTAAAACTGACTATTTAGCAGGATTAACTGAGACTAGAGTCCACCCCCCTTCTTTCTTGAAGCCGTTGTGTCTCTCTTGGATGTACTTTCAGTCCTTTCTTTTGCAACCAGATCTCCTTGATAAAAGGGGAATAGAAAGGTTAGTATGGCAAGAAAAGAGGAACATCCAGATAATCAGGATTTTTAAAAAATCATTGTATTGATATAGAATATCTATAACAATAAAATCACACATTCTAAGTGTATAAATTGATGACTTTTGACAAATGAACAAATCTGTTTAACTAACACTCAAACCAAGATGTAGAACCTTTTAATTTCCCCAGAAAGTTCCTGTGTCCTTTGAAATCAGTCTCATACTCCTATCTGCAATGAAGTAACCTCTAAGATTTCTAGAACTATAGATTAATTTTGCCTTTTCTACAGTTGGTATAAAAGGAATCATATAGTATGTACTTTTTTTGTGCCCGACTTCTTTCATTGAGTGTAATATCTGTGAAAATTATCTGTGTTCTTGTGTGTACTGGTAGTTTATTTCCTTTAATTCTGATGACAGTTTTTGGTGTGGGTAAACTACAACTTGTTTTTCCATCATTTGAAAAACATTTATAACAGGCTTGGAACCTTTTTTGGGGGGAGGGGGTTAAAAAGGGGAATTTATTAAGGTGCCAGTTTACAATTCTAAGGCCGAGAAAATATCCCAGTTACAACAAGTCTATAGAAATGTCCAAGCAAAGGCATCCATCCAGGGAAAGATACCTTGGTTCAAGAAGGCCAATGCAGTTCAGGATTTCTCTCTCAAGTGAGAAGGCACATGGTGGACATAGTCAGGGCTTCTCTCTCAGCTGGAAGGGCACATAGTGAACACAGCATCATCTGCTCGCTTCTTCACTTGGCTTCCTGTTTCATGTAGCTCCCCAGGAGGCATTTTCCTTCTTCATCTCCAAATGTCGCTGGCTGGTGGACTCTGCTTCTTGTGACTATGTCATTCTGCTCTGCTCTCTCTGAATCTCTTTTTTTCTCCAAAATGTTTCCTCTTTTGTAGGATTCCAGTAAACTAATCAAGACCCACCCGAATGGATGGAGACATGTCGTCCCCTAATTCAGTTTAACAACCACTCTTGATTGAGTCACATCTCCAGGGAGATGATCTGATTACAGATTCAAAAATACAGTATTGAATAGGGATTATTCTACCTTTATGAAATGGAATTTAGATTAAAACATGGCTTTTCTAGGGGACATATATCCTTTCAAACCAGCACAACTTCCAAATGTGCATCCCCAGCCCACATCATCCTCTGAACTCAGATATCTATATATAACTTTTATATCTTATAAGTATCTCAAACTTAACATGTCCGGTTTGTATTTTCTTTTTATTTTTCACAATCAAACCTGCTCTTCTTTAGGTTTTTAACCTAAAAGAGGATGTAACTCTACATCCACCAAAATTTGATCAATTTTAAAACAAAGGAGTCTGTTGTGATTCCTCTCCTTCTTTCCCATACATCAGTTGACTCTACTTCAAAAATACATCCTGAATCTAATCACTTATCTTCATTTTCAAGCCCCCATCATTTCTCATCTGGCATCCAGCAATAGCCTCCCAGCTGGTCTTGATTTATTTTCTTTTCCCTCTCCAACCCACTATCCATTCCTCAACACGAATGACCTTGTAAATACCTAAATAAGATTGTACTTGGCTCCTTTACTTGAAACCCTTCAATGGTCTGTCAAACTTTTTACCATGGCCTACAAAGCCTTATGTTAGCGTCCACTACCTAGCTTTCAACCTCATTTCCTATTCTAAGTTCCAGCCACACAGGCTTTCTGTCTGTTCCTTTACAGACCAAGCACCTTTCCATCTCCTAACACTGCACTTGCTGTTCTCTCCATTTAAATGGCGACCTAGAGGAGCTGTAGGAATTGTCCAGGCAGTAGGGGAGGGTTAAGGATGAGAGGAATAAAGTGTATTCTGGCTAGTTGGAATAGCATATGCAAAAGCCTTGAAATGACAGGAACGTCCAAATTGAGTGAAAGGCGGGAAGAATGGTTTAAATATAGGCCTTTTATAAATAAAGTTGTGACTAGCCTCTACAAGGCTTTTTATCAATGTAGGATTTCATTTTTCTTCAATAAATATCTAAGAATGAAATTGCTGAGTTGTATGATAAGTATATGTATGTTTAACTTTATAGGAAACTGTTTTCCAAAGTGATTTCACCAGTATATGTTCACCAGCAGGGAATGTGAGAGGTCTAGTTGCTGTAAATCCTTGACAACACTTGATATTGTTTCTTTTTTCCACAATAGCCATCTAAAGTGGGCGTGAAATAGTATCTCATTGTGGTTCTAATATCTAATGTTTTTGATGCTATTGTAAATGGAATCTTTTAAAATTTCATTTTCCCTTTATTTGTTGCTAGTATATGGAAATACGCTTAATTTTTGTATATTGACCTTGTATCAAAGTCAATTAGTTCTTATTTCTATCAGGGTTTCTGTGTATGTTTAGAATTTCCTAGGACTTTCTACATAGTCCTAGGAATTGGTATTGTACTTATATTCTTCAATGTTAGGCATAATCTGGATTTATTTATTTATTTGCTTATTTGGTTTTCTGTATATCTAAGAGCCTTCTTTCCACATTTGTCTTCATGCATGGTAGCATGACATACTTGAAGTGTGACCCATAAAGTATCCTAGTACAGATGCAATATACAAATGCAGATGCAGTAATAATCATGTAGAATTGGCATGCCAGATAGTAAACAAGGCTGTTTTTTGCCCTCTGGAATTTTGAAAATTTAGAAAATATGTCTGTGGTTTGAAAAAACAATGAAACTTGGCTCTGGCCCAAAAGCAATGCTTCCTAAATTCTGATTATTCAGGGAGATAATGGCATTGTCTCTGGCCTTTTGTAAAGCTATTCCCAATTTACTCACTGGACAAATATTTGTTGAGTGCCGTCCAAGTACCAGGCAGTGTTTTGGTGCTTGACATACACCAGTGAGCAAAAAAGTCAAATATCCCTGTTTTACTTATACCCGTTAGAGCAAATATACAATAAATATTAAGCATGGAAATACTAGTATTTATTTAATAACAGGTGAAAGAACTTTGGAGAAAAATGAGACAGAGAGGGTAATAAAGGGTAGAGAAGGTCACCATTTTTACACCTTTATGGACCACTACTTGATTAAGGTGGAACATCATCAGATTTACCACACAAACCAAGGAGTAGAAGAAAAGGTTAATTCAAAATTAATTATTCAGTCAATGATGATCCTATGATGAGGATTATGTCAAATTTAGATATGCATTCCCCACTGATTCTCTTCTCCAACCTAATTGTCTTATTTGTAGGGAAAACAGAGAAAGATTTGATTTTTTTTTCAGCATCTGCCAACATAAAATAAAAAACAATGTTATAGTACTAGACAGTTACAGAATTGTTCATTTTACTATCCTACATAGAAATGGTCAAGATTATACTTGAGATCGGTGAAGCAAAGAAAGGATAACACTTTAGAGTAATAATACTTGTGGAAATTTTAACAACACACTGGATGCCATAGAAATAACACTAAACCATATGGCTTATTAGATCAAATTCTTTTTCATTGAGGATGATGAATTGGTAGGCATCAGCACACATACAAAGGTAATAACACTAGTTAGAATTCTTGACAATAAATTTTTGGAAGTACATTATTTGTTCTGCATGAAACTACCAAAACAAATTACTTGAGATGATGTATTCAAAGTTGTATATGAAATCTTTTAAACAAATAAGATATTATGAAAATGCTTACTTGGTTTAATGTAGTGGTGTTTGTGCTCCAATGACACATGTAGATGTCAAAGCAAATATTGTATGATCTCACTTATGAAATAATTAGAATATGCAAATTCATAGAGTCAGAAACTAGAATACAGGTTACTAGGGACCAGTGTCTGGGTAGGAAATGGGGAGTTAAAACTTACCTGGTTTGGAGTGATGGATAATTTTTGGTAATGGATGATAGTAATGATAACACAATCTTGTGAATGTAATTAACACCATGGAATTATATATTTGAAAGTGGTTAAAATGGCAAAATTTTAGGTTGTATATATGTTACCAAAACAAAAATTCGCAAAAAACATAAAACTGTACAACATAAACATGCCTCAACTGTACAGTATAAACATGCCTTATGTAAACTATGGACTTCAGTTAATAATATAATTATAATAATTTTCATTCGTTGTAACAAAAGTACCTACTAATGCAGTGTTAAAGTTTTGTGTGTGAGTCGAGTTTATGAGTACTCTGTACTTTCTGCATGCTTTTCCTGTAGACATTTATATATATTTATTTAATCCTTACAACAGATTAATGGTGTAGATACTGTTAATATCATCCCTGTCTAATGCTGAGGAATTTGACACACACAGCATTTAGATAACTTGTCCAGGGTCACATAACTAGGAAGTGGCAGAGCCAAGATTCAAAACATCCCAACTCACTGATAAAATCTCAGCCACTGTAGTCCTGCCTATTTGAAGTTTTTTTTTTTAATTGTTTTATTAATCAAAAAAAAGAAAAGAAATTAACACAACATTTAGAAATCATTCCATTCTACACATGCACTCAGTAATTCTTAGTATCATCACATAGATGTATGATCATCATTTCTTAGTACATTTGCATCGATTTAGGAAAAGAACTAGCAAAACAGCAGAAAAAGATATAGAATGTTAATATAGAGAAGAGAATTAAAATAATAATACTAATTATATATATATATATAAAGGAAAAAGAAAAAAACAAAAACAAAAGATACAAACACACAAACAAACAAACAAAAAACCATATTTCAGGTGCAGCTTCATTCAGTGTTCCAACCTAGTTACATTACACTTAGGTATTATTGTGCTGTCCATTTTTGAGTTTTTGTATCTAGTCCTGTTGCACAGTCTGTATCCCTTCAGCTCCAATTACCCATTATCTTACCCTGTTTCTAACTCCTGCTGGTCTCTGTTACCAATGATATAGTCCAAGCTGATTCTCGAATGTCGGTTCACATCAGTGGGACCATACAGTATTTGTCCTTTAGTTTTTGGCTAGACTCACTCAGCATAATGTTCTCTAGGTCCATCTATGTTATTACATGCTTCATAAGTTTAGTCTGTCTTAAAGCTGCGTAATATTCCATCGTAGGTATACGCCACAGTTTGTTTAGCCACTCGTCTGTTGATGGGCATTTTGGCTGTTTCCATCTCTTTGAAGTTGTAGATAATGCTGCTATAAACACTGGTGTGCAAATGTCCGTCTGTGTCTTTGCCCTTAAGTCCTTTGAGTAGATACCTAGCAGTGGTATTGCTGGGTCGTAATCCATTCTGCCATTCTATGTCTTTTGATTGGGAAATTCAGTCCATTAACTTTTAGTGTTATTACTGTTTGGATAATATTTTCCTCTACCATTTTGGCTTTTGTATTATATATATCATATCTGATTTTCATTCTTTCTACACTTTACTCCATACCTCTCTCTTCGTCTTTTCGTATCTGACTCTAGTGCTCCCTTTAGTATTTCTTGCAGAGCTGGTCTCTTGGTCACAAATTCTCTCAGTGACTTTTTGTCTATAAATGTTTTAATTTCTCCTTCATTTTTGAAGGACAATTTTGCTGGATATAGGAGTCTTGGTTGGCAGTTTTTCTCTTTTAGTGATTTAAATATATCATCCCACTGTCTTCTAGCTTCCATGGTTTCTGCTGAGAAATCTACACATAGTCTTATTGGGTTTCCCTTGTATGTGACAGATTGTTTTTCTCTTGCTGCTTTCAAGATCCTCTCTTTCTCTTTGACCTCTGACATTCTAACTAGTAAATGTCTTGGAGAACGCCTATTTGGGTCTATTCTCTTTGGGGTGCGCTGCACTTCTTGGATCTGTATATTTAGGTCTTTCATAAGAGTTGGGAAATTTTCAGTGATAATTTCTTCCATTAGTTTTTCTCCTCCTTTTCCCTTCTCTTCTCCTTCTGGGACACCCACAACACATATATTTGTGCGCTTCATATTGTCATTCAGTTCCCTGATTCCCTGCTCAAGTTTTTCCATTCTTTTCCCTATAGTTTCTGTTTCTTTTTGGAATTCAGTTGTTCCATCCTCCAGTTCACTAATTGTAGCTTCTGTCTCTTTAGATCTACCATTGTAGGTATCCATTGTTTTTTCCATTTTTTCTTCTTTGTCCTTCACTCCCACAAGTTCTGTGATTTGTTTTTTCAGATTTTCTATTTCTTCTTTTTGTTCAGCCCATATCTTCTTCATATCCTCCCTCAATTTATTGATTTGGTTTTTGAAGAGTTTTTCCATTTCTGTTTGTATATTCAGCATTAGTTGTCTCAGCTCCTGTATCTCATTTGAACTATTGGTTTGTTCCTTTGATTGGGCCATATCTTCAATTTTCCGAGCGTCATCCATTATTTTCTGCTGGTGTCTGGGCATTTGATCAGATTTCCTTGGGTGTGGGACCCAGCTGGTTGAAAGGTTTTTCTGTGGAATCTCTGGGCTCTGTTTTTCTTTTCCTGCCCAGTAGGTGGCGCTTGTGGCGGTCGTTTGTCTGCGGGGCAGTCGGCCCGGGAAACCGTGCGTGGAGGCGGGGGTCGCTGGCCGTGGCTTGGGGGAATGCCGGTCCAAATTGCCCAGCTGGCCCGAGACGCCAAGCGTGACGGGAGGGCCCCGCTATCCAATGTTCCCAGTCAGACCGGGGAGCCACGTGCGTGGAGGGGACCCCAGACGCCAGCCACCCCAGCCGGGAAAACGTGCACCCCTCGGGTATCTCACAGCAGTGGATTCTCCCTACCCGTTCAGCCGTTCCAGAATGGGGTACGCTGTCTTTTTTGGTCTCTGTCGTGACTCCGGGAGCTGTTTCGTATTGTTTCTCTTTCTTTAGTTGCTTTTCTGGAGGAGGAACTAAGACCGGCGCGTCTTACTAAGCCGCCATCTTCTCCGGAAGTCCTATTTGAAGTTTTATATGAAGAAATGGATCAACATATCCCTGTCTTTTACTGGCTGTCTAGAATTTAAGAGCTAAAAGAATAATTTAAACTGTGTGCCTGAATGATTCTAATTTTGTAGGTTTGTTGAAGAATAATTAATTGGCTTAAAAATATATTAATGTGTACTCACAAAGTTAATAGAATCAAAACCAAAATTCATCTTGGGAAAATTAGGTTAAAATTAGTTAGTGTTATAGATTGAATCCTAAAGAATCCATATTAAGACAAATAGCAACTTCTGGGTGTTTTTAAGGAAAAGGAGCTATCATTCTGTTGAAGTCCTTGATATAAAAAGTTCAGCTGAATTACAAATTTGATTGTATTGACAAGAAATTCCAGTTTTTCTCAATAAAAATAAAGGAAAAGCAGCTTGATTTTCTTTAAATTATACTTTATAATTTAGAAATAACTTATCAGAATGCTGGTAAATGAAACAATATGATATCTATGATGGTTAGCTTCTAGTGTCAACTTGGCTAGGTGATGATGCCCACTTATCTTGTCAGGCAAGCACTGGCCTAACCATTGCTGCAAGGATATTTTGTGGCTGGTTAATAAACCAGAAGGCTGGTTTATTAAATTATCAATCAGTAGGCAGCAGCCGTGGCTCATTGCATCTACCATCAACTAAGGAGGTGTCTGCCACAAACAGGATAATTCAGTCAGTTAGATTTGATTGAATCAGTTGAAGACTTTTAAGGGAAAAAGGATTTTCACTGCTTCTTCAGTCAGCGAACCTTTCCTGTGGAGTTTTTTAAGACCTTCATCGGAGTTGCCAGCTTCACAGCCTGCCCTACAGATTTTGGACTTTTCCATTCCTACAGTTATGCGAGATACCTTTATACCTCTCATATTTACAGATTTCTCCTGTGGTTCTGTTTCTCTAGAGAACCCTGACTAATACAGCTTTAAGATTAAAAAAATCTGCTTGACGGGTTACAAGAATATTTATGATCCTTATTCTTATGTGTGTTTGAAATATTTTATAGTTTAAAATTAAAACAAATAACATAAAAGAATTCAAAGTTACTACTAAAAAATTAGAAAGTTTCATCACATCAAGGTCAGAATGAAATATTCTGGTAAAATAGAAAAGGCACAGAAAATAGATAAAATAATAATAATAATACAACAAATTTTGAATTGGAAAGAATAGAAATTTAAGGGAACCCAAGACAGATAAATCTTGGTCTCATTTTAGTGACAAAGTTATTTGCTGAGGGTGAGATGGGAGTATTGGGAACAGATTGAAAGTAGAAGGCTGGTTTAAAAAGTTTAACAGATTCAGGGCAGGGAATCATGTAGAAACAAATAGGACTATTGAGCATTAAAGCGCTATCTAAGGATGCTTAGAAGAAATTTGTTGTTGGACAACACAGATTATAACAGCACAGTAGTACAATTTTGTGGATTTGCTATCAGTGCTCCAAAACCTAGGAGAAAAATAAAAGTATAAATACAAAAGAAAAGCAAAAAAAAAATTGAATGATTTTAATTGGATTAAGGTTGCATTAGGCAAGGAAGCAAAAGCCACTGTTCTAGTTTGCAAGCTGCTAGAATGCAATATACCAGAAATGGAATGGCTTTTAAAAAGGGGAATTTAATAAGTTGCTAGTTTACAGTTCTAAGGCCTAGAAAATGTCCTAATTAAACGAGTCTATAGAAATGTCCAATCAAAGGCATCCAGGAAAGATACCTTGGTTCAAGAAGGCCGATGAAGTTCAGGGTTTCTCTCTTAAGTGAGAAGGCACATAGTGAACACAGTCATGGTTCCTCTCTCAGCTGGAAGGGCACATGGCGAGCACTGCATCATCTGCTAGCTTTCTCTCCTCACTTTGTGTTTCATGAAGCTCACCGGGAGGCGTTTTCCTTCTTCATCTCCAAAGCACTGGCTGGTGAACTCTCTGCTTGGTCGTGCTGCAGCATTCTCTGCTCTCTCTGAATCTCCAGCTTTCTTCAAAATATTTCCTCTTTTACAGGATTCCCATAAACTAATCAAGACCCACCTGAATCGGTGGAGACACGTTTCCACCTAATCCAGTTTAACAACCACTCCTGATTGAGTCACATCTCCAGGGAGATGATCTAATTATAATCTCAAACATACAGTACTGAATAGAGATTAGAAGAAACAGCTACCTTTACAAAATGGGATTAGAATTAAAACATGGTTTTTCTTGAGTATATACATCCTTTCAAACCAGCACAGCCACCCAAACATAAATCATGGGTATGTGTGGAAGTTCTTGTAAGGCTTATAGGAGGCAATCATGAAGGCAACCAGAAACAAAAGTACAGCTAGACTTCTTGAGTACACTCATTGTTGATTCTCTCTACCTTCTCTTTCTTTCACTGTCTTATTTTGAAATATTTTCAAACTTTAAGAAAGTTGTAAAAATAACACAGACACAATTCATACCCATACCCCCTTCACAGATATCCAGATTTGTCAACTGTTGGCATTTTGTGACATTTGTTACATCACTCTAGCTAGCTAGCTAGCTGTTTTCTAAATATTTGAGAGTGGATTGCATATATGATGCTTCTCTAATACTTAGCATGTCTATGTATGTTTCTGAAGACCAAGGACACTTACTTATGTAACCACATTAAGTACAGTTATCAAGTTAAAGAAATTTAAATTTTAAAAAGCATATAGTCCATATTCCATTTTTTTCATTTGTCCCAATAATATCCTTTTGGGCATTTTCTCCCCTGTTATGAGATCCAGTCCAAGATGGTGTATTGCATTTTATTGTCCATGCCATGTCTCTTTTGTTTTCTTCTCTCTTTTTAAAATTGTGTAACATATATACAACATAAAATTTCTGTTCTCAACCACACCCAAGCATTCAATTCTCTGGCATTAATCAACTGTACAATATTTTGCTACCGTCATCACCATCTAGTCCAAAATTATTCTTTCACCCCAAACATATTGTACACTGTATAATTATCTCCATTCCTCTGTCCCCCGACCCTGGTGACTTTATTCTCTGTGAATATAAGTCAAATCATGCATTATATGCCCTATTGTGTCTGACTTATTTCACTCAACATGACGTCTTCAAGGTTCAGCCATATTATAGCATGTATCAGAATGTCATTCCTTTTTATACCTGAATAATATTACATTACATGTTATGGTAGTTAGATTCAGTTGTCAGCTTGGCCAGTTGAAGGTACCTAGTTCTGTTGCTGTGGACATGAGCCAATGGTACATGAACTTCATCTTTTGCTCATTACATCTGCAGTTGACTAAGAGGTGTGCCTGCTGCAGTGAATGATGTATGATTTAATTGGCTGGTGCTTAAATGAGAGAGCTCAATGTAGCACAGCCCAAGCAGCTCAGCATACCCCATCTCAGCACTCGCAGCTCAGCCCAGGTCTTTGGAGATGAAGAAAGAAATCACCGCGGCAAAAGCTGTTGGAACCCAGAGGCCTGGAGAGAAGGCCAGCAGAGATCACCCTGTGATTTCCCATGTAAGAAAGAATCTCAGTTGAAAGTTAGCTGCCTTTCCTCAGAAGAACTAATGAAATAAATCCCCTTTTATTAAAAGCCAATCCGTTTCTGGTGCATTGCATTCCAGCAGCTAGCAAAGTAGAAGACATGTATTTACCATATTTTGTTTATCTATTCATCTATTAATGGACACTCAGGTTGCATCTGTCTTTTAGTTATTATGAATAATGCTGCAGTGAACATTGGTGTACAAATATCTATTTGAATCCCTGTTTCCAATTCTTTTGAACATATAACTAAAAGTGAGATTGTCCGGTCATATAGTAATTCCATTTTCCGAGAAACTGCCAAACTGTTCTCCATGGCAGCTGCACTATTTTACGTTCTAACCAGCATCCTATTCCTTCACATCCTTGTCATCCCTTGTTATTTTTCAGACAAAAACAAACAAAAAAAAAATGGTTTTTTCTGTTTATTTGTTTAGTAATAGCCATTTTGATGGGTATGAAATTTTATCTCATTGTGGTTTTAATTTGCATTTCCCTAATGGTTCATATTTTAGTTTGTAAGCTGTCGAAATGCTATATACCAAAAATGGAACAGCTTTTAAAAAGGAGAAGTTTACAGTTCGGAGGTCATGAAAATGTCCATATTAAAGTAAGGCTATAAAAATGTCCAATCTAAGGCATCCAGGTAAAGATACCTTGGTTCAAGGAAGCCGATTATGTTCAAAGTTTCTCTTTCAGCTGGAAAGGCACATGGTGAGATCAGGTAGCCTTCTCTTCAGTGGCTTCCCCGGGGTTCTGTCCATTCTGTTGACTCTGTTGATTCGGCTCTTGTGGCTCTTGAGCCTTTTCCAAAATGGTTCTGTCTTGTAGGGCTCCAGTAAGCAATCTCACCTTGAATGGGTAGAGACGCATCTCTATGGAAACCATATAATCAAAAATTACCACCCACAATTGTGTGGGTCACATCTCCATGGAAACAATCAAAAAGGTTCCACCCAGCAATGTTGAATAAGGATTAAAGGACATGGCTTTTCTGAGGTGTATAATAGCTTCAAATCAGCATAGCTCATGATGTTGGCCATCTTTTCATGTGCTTATTTGTCCATTTGAATGTCTTTTTTGGAGAAATAACTACCCAAGTCATTTGGTCATTTTTATTTATTCTTTATATTTTTTATAAATTTTTTTATTATTTCTTTTTTTATTATATATTCTGGATATTAAACCTTTAGTAGATATGTGGTTTCCAAATATTTTCCCCCATTCTGTAAGCTGCCTTTTCAATTTTTGACAATATCCTTTACACAAAATTACTTAATTTTGATGAAGTCCAACTTATGTAATTTTTTTTCTTTTATTACTGGTATGTTTTATGTAAAGTCTTAAGAATCCATTGCTAATATGAGGTCCTGAACATATTTCCCTAGGTTTACTTCTAAGAGTTGTACAGTTTTATTTCTTTTAATTAGGTCATTGATCCATTTTGAGTTATATTTTGTTTATGATATAAGAAAGGAATCCATTTTCATTCTCTTGGAAGTGGGTATCCAGTTTTTGCAGTACCATTTGTTGAAAAGACTCTTCTTTCCCCATTGAGTGAACTTGGAACCCTTGTCAAAATCAATTGATTCCATCCCCTATCCCATATTATCGACAGCCCCTTCCAACATGAAATAGCCAGAATGGGCATGCCCAAATACCTCTAAAGAGTGGAAGAAAGATCAAAGATGATGGTAGAGTTATACAGAGAAGATAGGGTTCAACAAATGAGTATAACTGATTAATCATTATATTGATATTTCTTTTAGTCTCTAGTACCTTAGAGCAGCGGGAGGTAAAAACCTAAAATTGTGGAATTATAACTGATACCAAACTCTGAAATCTGTTCTACAACTAATTGTTGTGATATACTTTGAAATTTGTTGTTCTTTTGTATTTATTTTTCACACTCTAAAAAATACTATTATAATGATAAATGCATAGCTATATGATGATATGAACCATTGTACACTTTGGATAATTATATGGTATGTGAATATATATTATATTTTATTAAAAATAAATAAAAAATAAAATCAATTGGTAAAGGGGCCTGCTGTATTTTCAAAAGGGAGGGGCTAGCAGCAGAAAACTGCGACTTAGCAGCTGTGGCATCAGTCACATTATGCCAAGTTGCCTCAGGACAAGTTTTGTAATGCTGAAGCTCAGAAGGCAATTGACATACCTTCTTTTACAACTTCCATGGAATAGAACACGCTGGTGGTGATGGAGTCCTTGTCGCTTGGTCCCGTGGTACTGGAGGCACAGGAGCTGCGAGGCTGCCTTTCTGACTGCAGCCTGAAAGGTGTGCCATGTTCCAGTACGTGCACTGCCATGCCATGCTCACTGACTTGGTGCACCTTGCCTGGGATCTGTTGTGGTCCATCAGGGCTGTGGTCTTCTCCAGAGTCATGAATAACATTGTTTTAAACATCTAGCTACCCACAACCACAGTGCTTTTGTTTTTTTCATGGGCAGGCACCAGGAATCGAACTGGAAATAACATCTTTTTAGAAGAGCCTTTCCTAGTTGACATTGAAGGCGCACTCAAAGGCAGCACTTACAATCTCTTGTTCTGTAGTTACAAGCTCTTATTCTATAGTATCTGTGAGACTCCCACTGGTTTCCACCTGTATTCTACTCAGGCTGCTCTGGCTGCCAGGAGAGGTCACTTTTGCCTTTCCACTGACAAAATAGTGTGCCATATCTTAAAAACAAAAGCCATGGTGAATGCATTTGAGATGGATATTCATTCACATTGTACCTCTCTCAGAAAAGATTGCAGAGCTCAAAGAGAAGATAATGCTAACACATATTCACATTTGCTAATGAAGTTTCTGAAAGAATTGACTCCTGGCCAGTCTGAGAAAACTGATCCAGAACTAAGTCTTCAGTATCAGCAGTTTGGATGTGTAGTTTACAAATTATTCATTTAAATAAAAGGTTTGTGGCAACCCTGCATCAAG
This sequence comes from Tamandua tetradactyla, assembly GCF_023851605.1. Lineage (NCBI taxonomy): Eukaryota > Metazoa > Chordata > Mammalia > Pilosa > Myrmecophagidae > Tamandua > Tamandua tetradactyla. Next base: position 81,107,209 of record NC_135340.1, read on the forward strand.
CAAGTCTTTCAGCGTAATTTTTTCCAACAACATGTGCTTACTTTGTGTCTCTGGGTCACATTTTAGTAATTCTTGCAATATTCCAAACTTCTTTAATATTATTGTATCTATTATCGTGATCTCTGATCTTTGATGTTACTATTGTAATTTCTTTGGAGTGCCATGACATTCACTCATATAAGATGGCAAACTTAATCTATAAATGTGTGTATTCTGACTGCTCCACTGACCAGCTATTCCCCCAAGGGAATTTCCCCCAGAGGTCCCCAAGGCCATCTCCTTGTGCCTCCCTATTCCCAAGACATAAAAATATTGAAATTAGAACAGTTGCTAACCCTACAATTGCCTCTAAGTGTTCATGTGAAAGGAAAAGTCACGTAGCTCTCACTTCAAATAAAAAACTAGAAATGATAAGGTTTGTGAGGAAGGCATGTAAAAAGCTGAGATAGGCCAAAAACATTTCTTGCTACAGTTAGCTAAGTTGTGAATGCAAAAAAAAGGTCCTTGAAGGAAATGAAAAGTGCTAATCCAGTGAGCACACAAATGATTAAGAACACAAAACAGCTTTATTGATATAGAGAAAATTTGAGAGGTCTAGATAGAAGTTCAAGCCAGCCATAATATTCACTTAAGCCAAAGCCTAGTTCAGAGCATGGCCTGAATTCTCTTCAGTTCTGTAAAGGCTGAGAGAGGTGAGGAAGCTGCAGAAGAAAAGTTCGACACTAACAGAGGTTGGTTCATGAGGTTTAAGGAAAGAAGCTGGCTCCAGAATATAAAAGTGCACGGTGAAGCTGTAGGTGCTGATGTGGAAGCTGCAGCAAGTTATCCAGAAGGTCTAGCTAAGATAATTGCTGAAGGTGGCTACATGAAACAACAGGTTTTCAACGTAGACAAAACCTAACCTTCTATTGAAAGAAGTTGCTCTCTAGGATTTTGAGGGCTAGAGAGGAGAAGTCAATGCCTGGCTTCAAAACTTCAAAGGAAAGGCTGACTCTCTTATTAATGTCTAATGCGTCTAGTGACTAAGGTGAAGCCAGTGCTCATTTACCAATCTAAAAATCCTAGGGCTGTAAAGAAATATGCTAAATCTACTCTGCCTGTGCTCTCTAAATGGAAAATCAATACCTGAATGACAGCACATCTGTTTACAGCATGGTATGCTGAATATTTTAAGCCCCTTGTTGATACCAACTGCTGATAAAAAAGAAATGATTCCTTTCAATGTATTACTGTTCATACACCTTGTTACTCAAAAGCTCTGATGGAGATGTACAATGAGAGGAATGTTGTTTTCATACCTGCTAACAGAGCATCCATTTTGCAACCCATGGGTCAAGGAGTCATTTCAACTTTTCAAGTTTTGTTATTTAAGAAATTCGTTTCATAAGGCTGTAGCTGCCGTACATACTGATTCCTCTAATGGATCTGGGAAAAGTCCGTTAAAAACCTTTTGGAAAGGATTCACCATTCCAGATGCCATTAAGAAAATTTGTGATTCATGGGAGGAGATCAGAATACCAACATTAACAGGAGTTTGGAAGACGTTGATTCCAACCCTCGTAGACAACTTTGAGGGGTTCAGCACATAAGTGGAGATGGTAACTGTAGATGTAATGGAAATAGCAAGAGTACTAGAAAGATGGGACTGAATTGCTGCAATCTTATGATAAAACTTTAACAGATGAGGAGTTGCTTCTTAAGGATGAGTAAAGAAAGTAGTTTTTTGAAACATAATCTACTCCTTGTGAAGATGCTGTGGACATTGTTGAAATGACAACAGAGGATTTAGATTATTCCATAAATTTAGCTTGTAAAGCAGTGGCAGGGTTTGAGAAAAATGATGCCAATTTTGAAAGAAGTTCTGCTGTGGGTAAAATGCTGTCAAACTGCATTGCATGCTACAGAGAACTCTCTCATGAAAGGAAGAATCAATTGCTACAACAATCTTCGTTGTTGTCTTATTTTAAGTAATTGCCACAGCTACCCAAACCTTCAAAAACCATCACCCTGTTTAGTCAGCAGCCATCATCATCCAGACAAGACCCTCAACCATCAAAAAGATTGTGACTTGCTGAAGGCTTAGAGGATGGTTGGCAATTTTTAGCAAAAAAGTATTTTTTAATTAAAAAAAAATTGGTTGTTAGGAAGGACTGGGCTTTCAAGAGGAATACAATGCCTGTGTGTAGTTTACGTTGGTTTACATCAAGTTAGCTATATATTGGCTATATCCATCTTTAGATGAGAAAAAGAAAATACAGAAAAAATAAATGGCTAGTTAAAACTCCTAATTCTTACCTTAAAATATAAAATGTCTAGTTTGTTCAGACAGTTTGTGTGTGTGTGTGTGTGTGTGTGTGTGTGTGTGTGTGTGTGTGTTATACCACCCTACAGGAGGAAAGGCCAGATGCACAGAAGGATATTCATTTAGGGGAATGCAACATTAATGATCCACACAACTTCCTGAATTTGTTTTATGTCACAAAATGCTTTATTAATTCTATAATTCTAGTAATTCTGCCAAGATACTGTAGCATTTATGTTTGATTTTACAAGGTATGCATCAGGAATCTCCTATTTTAGTGTCAATTTTTCAATAAAGTTTTGATTGTGTGGTAAAAAACAATGTGTTAGTTTATTTCTGAACTCTCAGTTCTATTTCTCTGGTCTGTATGTCTGCCCTTGTGCCAGTACCATGCTGCTTTTATTACTGTAGCTGTGTAGTAAGTTTTTAAATTGGTTAAGTGTGAATCCTCCACCTTGTTTTTCTTTTTCAAGATGTTTTAGATATTTGGGACTCCAGGCCATTACATAAGAATTTAATTATTGGTTCTTGCATTTCTGTGAAGAAGGCTTAATTTTTATTGGATTACATTGCATCTGTAAATCAGGATTCTTTGTGTCATTTATCTCTACTCTGATCTTTATTTCCTTCTCGCTGCTATTTTTTGTTCCCCCTTGTTGTAAGAGTAAGTCACTAATTTGGGATCTTTCTTCCTTTTTATGAAAGTATTTAGTGTTATAAATTCCTTTCTCAGCACTTTCTTTGCTGTATCCAATAAGTTTTTGTGCGTTTTGTTTTCGTTTTCATTTACCTCACAATATTTCCTAATCTCCCTTAGGGTTTCTTCTTTGACCCATTGGTTATTTAATAGTATATTATTTAATTTCCACATATCTATGAGTTTTCCAGTTTTGCCTCTTTTATTTATTTCTAGCCTCATTCCATTGTGGTTAGAGAAGATACATTTTATGATTTCAATATAAATTTTATTGAGACTTGTTTTGACGTAATATATGGTTTCTCCTTGTCAATGATCCATGTGAACCAGAGAATGTATATTCTGCTGTTGTTAGGTAAAGTGTTCTGTTTATATCTTTAGATCTAGTTGGTTTATAGTATCATTCATGTGTTCTCTTTTCTTATTGATCTTCTGCCTAAATGTCCTATCCATTGTTGAAAGTGGCCTATGAAGTCTTCTACTATTAATGTAGAACTCTCTATTTCGCCCTTCAGATCTGTCAGCCTTTGCTTCATATATTTTGGGGCTCTGTTGTTAGGTGCATATATTTTAATAATTATTATATTTTACTATTTAATTGACTATCAGTATTTAGTGAACTTCTTTGCCCTTGTAACAATTTTTACTTAAAGTCTGTTTTATCTGGTATTAGTATAGCTTCCCCAGCTCTTTTTTATTATTTGCATGGAATTCTTTTTTCATTCCCTTCACTTTCAACCTGTTTGTGTCTTTGAATTTAAGGTGAGTCTCTTGTGAGCTTGAGCTCTTTGAGCATATTTAAGACAATGTTTTAAACATCTTTGTCTTGTATGTTCATAATCTGATAGTCCTTGTTGACAGTTTCTAGTGCTTTCTTTTGGTCCTTTACATGGGCCACGATTTCCTGTTTCTTTGTACGCTTAGTAATATTTTGTTGTGCCCTGGACATTTTAATATTTTAATGTCTTATTTCTGGAATTTGATCACTGAGGTATCTGTATCTCAAGCTTTTATGCAGCTATTATATTGAGAGAGATTTCCTTGAATATTATATACTAGCAAAACAAAAGAAGAATTTGTATTTTCACCCATGCTAGTGGGTTTTTCAGACCTTAGCCTGGCTAATCAAATGATTGAAAAAGAGCCCAAGGCAAAAGCATATGATCCTACCTGTTCTTTTTTGCACATGTGCCTTATCCTGCCTGCATTTGCACCCATGGACCTAGAAATTCCCTCATCTGCATGGATATAAAAGTCTCCCTTCCTGTTCCCCAGGAAATAGTCCCTCTTCTCAGTCCTGGTTGCTATGCTAGGTATCTTAAAGATATCACTCCTTTACCCTAGGCACCATCCATTTGGCCACTCTCTCTCACATAGCACTCCAGCTGCCTTGCAGGTCACCTCTACAATAGGGCAAGCTCTAGGTTGTCAAGCCTGCAACTAGCGACCTGATTAAGATTTTAAAATGTTATTTGCATATTTAAAAACCTGCATTCCAGGGACTCTTGGGCAGGAGGGAGTAGAGGCAGGAAATTTTATTTGTTTTTTCCTAATATGTCCCCAACACCTGGAACAGTGTGACTCATAGCAGACACTCAATAAACACAGTGAATGAATTTTATGTTACAAAAAAGCATGCATTCAAACAAACATACACTGAAAATAACCTTACTACATATATTGAGTTCCTTCTTACACAGGGTAGTGGTAGTTCTCACAGGGAAAATTTGAAGCCTATGGTCCACTAAAGCTAACTAAAGCAGTAATAAAACCCAAACCCAACTCTACTGACTAGATAGACTCAACCACCAACCCTGATAGCCTAAAAGAAATCAGTGTGATTATTTTCAGACAGAAGTACTATTTAACTTAGTCTCTACTGTTTTTTATGACACAGTGTCTAGTTCAAATAAAAAAACCAAAAGACATATAAAAAAGCAAGAAAAAGAGTACAAGCCAAACCAGACCGGAGATGGTCCAGGTATTGAAACTATTAGAGATCTTTAGTAACTATGATTAACATTTTAAAGGATCCAAAGGAAAAATCCTTGCCCTTACACTCTGGAGGACAAAGACAGACAATAAGCAACATAAATATATAGTGTGATGGACAGTGATGAGTGTTGTGAAGAAAAACGAAGGCACTTGGTATGGTGTATTTTGTTTTATATATATATATATATATACATTTAAATATATAAATATAAGTATATAAAATATATATTTTTTAAAGTATATATTCTGAATATGTCCTTTATCTCATATGTGATTTGCAAGTATTTTTTTTCCCAGTCCTTGTAGCTTGTCTGTTCATTCTCTTATCAGTAACTTTCAATGAGCAGAAGTTGTTAATTTTGATGTTTAATTTCATCAGTATTTTCTTTAGTGGATAAAGTTTTGGGGCACATATCTAAACCTTATCTAGTTCAAGTTTACAAAGATATTCTCCTGTGTTTTCTTCTAGAACTTTTATAGTTGTAGGTTTTATATTTAAGTCTAACATCCACTTTGAGTTGATTTTTGTATATTGTGGTGAATTGATTTGTGTACCCCAATTTGGACATTTCTTGGACTTGGTTCACACTCTGGGTGTGGACCCAGTGTAAATAGGGTCTCTTGAAGATGTAACTTCAGTTAAGATGTGACCCAAATGAATTAGGTTGGGTTTTAATCTGGATTACTAGAGTCTTTTATAAGCAGAATGATATGTAGGCATAGAGAAAGCCATGGGAAGAAGCTGAAAGTCAACAGAACACAGAGGAGAAAGAACACATCACCATGTATATTACAATATGATAGAAAAGCCAGAGACCAAAGATAAATGGCATCCGGGCTTGGAATGCTGACACCTCAGTTTTAAACTTCTTCTAGCCTCAAAACCGTGAGCCAATAAATTCCTGTACTTGAGCAAGCCTATAACATGGCATTTGTTTTAGCAGCCAGAAAACAAAGATATATGTGGTTCAAGGTGTGGATAGGTGTTTTGTTTTTCGGATTTTGATTTAATTTTTGCTTTTTGTTTATGGGTTATACTATGCTCCAGTAGTGTTTGTTGAAAAGGCTGCCCTTTTCTCTCTTAGATTGATTGCCTTTTCACTTTTGTCAAAAATCAATTAAAAAAATATATATGTATATGGTTCTGTTTCTGGACTGTCTTGATTGCCTTAACTTTATAATAATCTTGAAGTTAGTTGGTGTAAATTCTTCAGCTTATCTCCTCTTTTTCAAAGTTGTTTCAGCAGGTCTTGGTTCTTTGATTTTCATAATAAATGAAAATCAGTCTGTCGATCTCTAAAACAACCTGCTTGGATTTTATTTGGGTTTGCATTAAATCTACTGATAAATGTGGGGAGAATTGACAGCAATATTAAGTCTTCCAGTTCATGAATATAGTATATATCTCATATATTTTAGGTGTACTTCAGTCTCTTTTATTAGTGTTATGTTGTTTTTAGTATACAGATTTTATACAATTTTGTCTTTTTTTATTACTAATTTCATATTTTTGATACAATTATAAGGGGTGTTTTTAAATTTCAATTTCTGATAGTTTATTGATACTATATTAGAAATAAAATTAATTTTTGTAAATTGATCCTATATCCTGTAACCTTGCTAAACTAATGTATTAATTCTTGAAGCTTTTTTGCAGATTCTGTAGAATTTTCTACCTAAATGGTGCTGCATGTAGTTTGGAGAACAAGTAGAAACTGTTACTTTAGTGTACTTCAAGCTATAGTGGTAGGTCCTAATTGAATTTAATATGAGAAATTTTTTGTTTTTTTTTTAATGTGGTGGTGCCTAACTTTGTAAGAATAGCTTTAGTAAGAGTTTTAATTGTGCCTCTAATTTACTATATAATATACCCTAAGATTTGTTATCCGCCCCCCTCCCTTAGAAATGTTTTTTTTCCTTTGTTATTACTAAACTGACACACTCGTGGAGAAAAGTTGGAAGATACAGAGTAGGATAGAGGACGGAAATCACCTATAGTCTAACATGTTGCAATAACCACTTTTACCATTTGGACTCTTTTCCCTGATTGAATGCAATTACCATTGAGTTCCTGTTTTTTATTTATCTTTTTTCTTTGTTTAATTTAGAATTCTCTGTAAGCATTTTTAGTTATTGCTATATCCTCCAGAATCAAGATTTATCATAAATTACTCAACCATATCCCTAAGTCCCTAACATTAAATTTTTAGGTTATTTTCACTTTTTTTTTTTTTTTTTTGGTAAATGAATTCTTTCGGGTTCATTTCATTTATTTTTGCATTTCAATTGCATTTCAATTATTGCATTTCAATTATTTTTCATGGGTAGATTTTTAAATATGCATAATGTTATAGTGAACATCTTAGTGCAAACATCTTGGTTTGCATTTCTTTTCTTTCTTGGTTAGATTCTTAGAAATACAGTAATTGGGTCAAAGTTTTGAACCTCATTAGCAAAGTTGAATAATTTTTCAAATGTTTTGAACCACTTTACATTCTTTTGTAACGTCCGCTTTAATTTTGTCTTTGGAACTTTCTGGATCTTAGTTTTAAAAATATATTATTTGTAGGAACCCTTTACTAAGACTATTACTCTGCTGTCAAATAATAATAAAAGCACTTACTTTATGCTCAGCATTACTCTAAATGTTTTACATACATTGATTTGTTTAGCCATCCTCACAATCAGTTTTTCGATTTGTGAAAAACAAATTACATAAGGTTAAATAAGTTATCAGTTTCCTATGCCTACCTAAAAATTTAACGTAGATATCTTTGCCATTCCCTACTAACCACTAATACTTAAGACTTCTTTTCTAGACTTTGGCATAATACCAGTGTATTTATTCTGTTTATAACCTCATACCACCACATTGACCAATACTCTTTGTTACACAGGGTGTATTTACCTTCTGATTTGAGCCTCTCTACTACAGTTTTAATAGTACCTACCCAAGTCTATTGACATTTTGTCATAGTGGCTAGATTTAGGATGTAGTTATTCATCACTTGAAACAATTTAAAAATTGTTATTCATCTCCCATCTGCTTTAAAAAATAATTATAAGACATTTTATTATAAATAAGATATACATAGGTCTTTATTTCACTTTTCCCCCCAAGTTTTATGCATTTATTCAGCAAACCTTTATCCCAATGCATAGTTGTTGAATATTCATGTCCTGGACACCAGTGCTAGACTCTGGTGATTTAAAATTATTGCTTTTATTGTGGTAAACTATACATAATAAAATTCACCATTTTAACAATTTTTAAGTGTACCATTCAGTGACACTGAGTATATTTCACAATGTTGTACAACCATTACACCATCTATTTCCAGAATTTTTCATCATTCCGAACAGAACGCTGTGCCCATTAAGCAATAATTCCCTATTTCCCACCCCACCGCCACCTCCTAGTCCTTTCTAATCTACTGTCTATTTCTGTGGATTTGCTTATTCTAAATGCTTGCATGTTGATGAGTGATACAGAATGTGATAGGACATACTGAAATTGAACTATATATAATATCAAATATTTATTCACGAATGAGTATTTGTTCCAAGAGCAAAAAATAGTCCTATATAAGCAGAAATTTGAGGTTGAAATTGTTGGAAGAGAAGCTTCAGAAGTGTCATGGAGGCCTTTTTTTTTTTTTTTTAATTTATTTATTTTGTTTGCATGGGCAGGCACTGGGAACTGAACCCGGGTCTCCACCATGACAGGTGAGGACTCTACCACCTGAGACACTGTTGCCTGCCCGGGGGCCATTTTTGAAGGCACATAAATTTGGACTGACTCCTAGTCAGTGAAAGGTTATTATAAATTTTTGAGCCATGTAGTGATGTCATAAAAAGGTATCTTAGGAGGTTGAATTCTGGTAGTGATAAATAATGATTGTTTCAAAGGAAAAGGTACCAAGAAATCACATAATGGCTCCATTTCTGCAGTCCACCACTGTTGATTCCAGAATTTGATATCTACTACTCTAACCGAGGTTAAGAGCACCAGCCTCATTTGGTTCCTGTTATGTTTCCATTCTTACCTCTCCCAAGAACCCGCCATACTGAACTACCTTCTGTTTCCTGAATTTGCAATATCTTTTCCATTCTCCGAGTTTTAATGCATACATGTTTCTGGCTGACACACTTTGATTTCCCCTTCCCTCCCCATCTCTTTCAACGCCTTTCCCTCACCTCCTCTCTTAATCAGGAAAGGCTTCTGTAGAATCTTGCCCCTTCTTAGCTTTGTGACCTTGGTTAATTTACTTAAACCTCTCAAAGTCTCAACTTCTTCATCTGTCCAATGTGGATAATAATAGCAGTTGCTACTTCATGAGATTGTTGGGAGTATTAATGTATAAATAGGTGGAATGCTCTTAAAACAGCACTTGGCACTTAATAAGCACTATGTAAGTGTTGTTACTGTTTTTGTTGTCTGGCCCATACTCATTTTTCCTGATCTCAATTTAGAGTTTACTTCTTCCTTCTGGGAAGAAGGAAGGAACTTCCTTCCTTCCTTCCCTTACCCAAGTCTAGATTAGACCCTCCTGTGTGTTCTCTTAGATTCTTATGCTTCCCTCACAATGTTCTGTTATTATTGCCTAATTGTTTGGCTGCCAGAAATTCTGTTTCTGCTACTATCATATCACATCCTCCTTGACTATCACATAGTAACTGCTCAGTAAATATTTTTTGTCTAGCACAAACAGTTCAAATAGAAAGCTAAAATTAACTATAATGTAGGAAAATTTTAGTTTTTGAACTAAACCTCTAAGGTTTATTTCAAAGAACTTTATTTATATAGCTTTGAAACTCGAAATCCTTTCTGCTCTTTTTCCTGTTGCCATTCCCTTTCTAGTCAACAAATCTTTGATCTGATTCTTGACCCAAAAAGTTAAGCTTTTTTGGGCTATGCCACCCGATTTCCATTTTCTAGTCTGAAATCGAACAATTGTGCCAAATGCCCTCTTCAGTATCAGAGGGAATTCATGCCTTTGCAGTTAAATTTAGCTCTTTAGCTTTGGCTAGAATGTGAAGAAATGTCAAGAGAGGATAATTCCCAGGCCGAATCCTGACTGTGCACCTTTTAATGGAGGGCCTCAAATATATAAATTTTTTATTTTAGACCAAGGAGGTGCTTATTGTTCTGCCTTGATTACAACTTATGTTTGAAAAGAAGAGATCCCTTGTTTTAAAGATGGAATAAAAAAAATGTGGTAGTGAGATTCGAGTCCTGGAGATAAAAAGTGAATGGGGCATTGATAAAAAAAAAAAGACAGGAGAAGGAGGTCTGGAGGAGGGCACAGAATTGAAGAATATGAGTAAAGGTAACTTAAAGGAAAAGAGAGAGAGAAGTAAAATATAATATATACAGACCTGACAAATAAAAACTTAAAGGACAAGGGCAGTGCAATGCTGGCTTAGCAGGCAGAATTCTTGCCTGCCATGCTGGAGACCTGGGTTTGATTCCTGCTGCCTGCTCATGGGAAAAAACAAACAAACAACAACAACAAAAAATAAAAGACAAGATGGTGGAATCAACTACTGCTTTTACAGTACATACTTTGAATGTTAATGGACTAAACTCACCAATTAAAAGAGTTTTAATCCATTCTGACATAATGGATCAAAAAACATAATCTATCTATATACTGTTTACAAGAGATGTGTCTTAGACTCAAGTACACATTTAGATTGGAAGTGAAATGATGGAAAAAGATCTTCTATGCAAGCTATAACCAAAAGAAAGCAGGTGTTGCTATACTAATAACAGACAAAATAGGCGTTAAATGTAAAGACATCATAAGAGACAAAGAAGGGCACTACATATTAATAAAAGGGACAATTCACCAGGAAGAAATAAAAATCATGAATGTTGTGTGCTCCCCATCAAGGAGCTCCAAAGTACATTAGGCACATATTGGAAAAACTGAAGGGAGCTACAGACATATCGACAGTAGTAGTGGGAGACTTCAGTACACCACTCTCCGTTACAGATAGAACAACCACACCAGAGAATCAACAAGGAAATAGAGAACCTAACAATAAAATAAATGAATTAGATCTGATAGACATATATAGATCATTAGATCCCAAAACACCAAGATACACATTCTTCTCTAGTGTGCATGGAATGTTCTCCAGGTTAGATCATATACTGGGACGTAAACCGAGTCTCTATAAATTTAACAAGATTGAAATTATTCAAAGCACTTTCTCTGATCACAATGGAATGAAGTTTTAAATTAATAATCACTAAAGAACCAGAACTTTCACAAATATATGGAGATTAAACAACACACTCTTATATAATCAGTGGGTCATGGAAGAAATTGCTAGAAAAATCAGTAAATATCTGGAAATGAATGAGAATACAACATATCAAAATTTAGGGGATGCAGGGCGGTGCAATGGTGGCTCAGTGGCAGAATTCTCACCTATCATGCCAGAGACTCAGGTTCGATTACCGGTGCCTGCCCATGCAAAACAAACTTATGAGATGCAGCAAAGGAAGTACTGAGTGGAAAATGTGTTGCTTTAAATGCCTGTATTGAAAAACAAGAATGTGGTAGAATGCTCCCCTTCCATGCAGGTCAATTCTCGGACCATGCACCCAAAAAAAAAAAACAAACAAGAATGAGCAAAACTTGAGGATTTAACTGCTCACCTGGAGAATTTATCCAACTAACCCCAAAGCAAATAAAAGAAGAGAAATAATAAAGACTAAAGCAGAAAAAACAAACTGAGAACAATAAAACTGAAAGTTGGTGCTTTGAGAAAATTAATAAAATTGATGATCCCCTAACTAGACTAACAAAGAAGGAAAGAGAGAAGACACAAATAAAGTCAGAAATGGTGGTGGTGGGGGGGGGGTCGGTTGTTACCACAGATCATGAAGAAATTGAAAAAAATCATAAGAGAATATTATGAGCAACTATATGCCACAAACTAGATAACTTAGATGAAATGGACAGATTCCAAGAAACACACAAATTACCTATACTGACTTGAGAAGAAATAGAAGATCTCAACAAGCCAATTACAAGTAAAGAGATCCAACAGTCATCAAAAATCTTCCCACAAAAAACACCCGGGACCTGATGGATTCACAGGAGAATTTTATCAGACTTTTCAAAGAGAACTGACACCAATCCTACTCAAACTTTTCCAAAAAAATTGAAGAAAAAGGAACATGGCCTAACTCATTTCATAAGGCTAACATCACTTTAATACCAAAATTGAGTAAAGATGATACAGGAAAAGAAAACTACAGACCAATCTCCCTAAAGAACATAGATGTGAAAATTCTTAACAGAATACTAGCAAATTATATCTAATGCCATATTAAAAGAATTATACATCATGATCAAGTGGGATTCATACCAGGAATGCAAGGGTGGTTCAACATAAGAAAATCAATCAATGTAATACAACACATTAACAAATTGAAAGCGAAAAGTCACATGATCATATCGATTGATGCTGAAAAAGCATTCAACAAAATCCAGCATCCTTTCCTGATGAAAACACTTCAGAAGTTAGGCATTGAAGGAAACTTTCTCAATGTCATAAAAGGGATATATGAAAAACCCATAGCCAGCATCATACTTAATGTGGATAAATTGAAAGCCTTCCCCCTGAGATAGGGGGCAAGACATTATGCCCATTGTCACCACAATTATTCAACATTGTATTAGAAGTACTAGCTGGAGCAATTAGACAGGGAAAAGTTATAAAAGGTATCTATATAGGAAAAGAAGACATAAAACTTTCGTAATTTGCAGATGACATGATCCTCTAGAAAACCCTGAGAAATCTACAGTAAAACTATTTGAGCTAATAAACAAATTCAGCAAAATGGCAGGATAGAAGATTAATGTACAAAATCAGTAATTTTCTATACACAAGCAATGATCCATCTGAGGTGACAACTAAGGAAAAAATTCCATTCAGAATAGTGACCAGAAGAATTAGGTATCTAGGAATAATCCTAACCAGGATGTCAAGGACTTATACCCAGAAAATTACAAAAGAAATGCTAAAAGAAATAAAAAATGACCTAAATAGATGGAAAGATATTCCATGCTTATGAATAGGAAGGTTGAATATCGTCAAGATGTCAGTCCTTCCCACTAATCTGCAGATTCAATGCAATACCGAATAAAAATCCCAACAATCTACTTTGAAGACTTGAACTCAATGGGAGAAAATATTTGGAAACCATGTATTGGATAAAGGCTTGATATTCTGTGTACATAAGAAATTATACATCTCACCAACAAAAAAACAAACAAACCAATTATAAAATGGGCAGAGGAAATGAATAGATGCTTTCCTGAAGAACAAATACAGATGGCTAAAAAGCACATGAAGCACTGCTCATCTTCATTGGCTATAAGGGAAAAGCTAATCAAGACAACAATGAGATATCACCTCACATCTATAAGAATGTCTGCTATTAAACAAACAGGAAACTATTAATGTTGGAAAGGATGTGGAGAAATTGGAACACTTACTCACTATTGGTGGGAATGTAAAATGGTTCAGCCACTGTGGAAATCAGTTTGGCAATTTCTCAGAAAACTAAATATTGAGTTGCCCTATGACCCGGCAATATCAATACCAGTACCAAAACCAATACTCAGTATATACCCATAAGAGTTGAGGGCAGTGACAGAAACAGACCATCTTGCACGTCGATGTTCATAGCAACATTATTCACAATTACCAAGAGATGGAATATTATGCAGCATTTAGACAAAATGATGTCCTGAAACATATGACAATGTGGATCAACCTTGAGAACATAATGTTGAGTGAAGTAAGTCAGACACAAAAGGACAGATACTGTATGATGCCATTATTATGACTCTGATAACGCTGCCAGTGTTTTGGAGCAGCTAGAAGGAAAAATCTGAGTTGAGGGCGTATTAGCCCATGACAAACTCTGGGACCTGTTCTGTAGCTGCTTGTTGAAGTGTGCTTTAAAAATTACTGCCTTTTTTCTTTCTTTTCTTTGTATAAATATGCTATATTTTACAACTAAAAAAAGTTAAAGGTTAAAATATATTTGGTAGATGGAAATACTAGTGGTCAGTAAGAGGGAGGAAAAGGGAAGGGGTATGGTATATATGAGTCTTTTCTTTTTTCTTTTTGTTTCTTTTTCTGAACTGATGCAAATGTTCTAAGAAATGATCATGGTGATGAATATACAGCTATGTGATGATATTGTGAATCATTGATAATATACCAAAAATGGAATATTCATATGTGAAGAATGGTTCGTGTTTGTATGTTGTTATGTTTTGTCAGTAAAAATTTTTTTTAAAAAGGTTAAGAAAAAAAAAAAACTACAGGCAATTATAATAATATTAAATAAAATAAATTCCTGAAATTTAAAAAAAAAAGTGAAGGGGCAAAAGCTGACCCTCAGCCTGGGTTGGTAGTAGAGAAAAACCTCTTAGTAGCAGCAATCAAGGGGAAAGGAACATTGGCTGAGGCCTGAGGGTTTGTAGTAAGGAGACCATTCATGAGTGGCCAAGTCAGAACCTGAGAAGGGGCCCTCTTGCAGCTGTGCAACAGAAAAGCCTTGATGTGAAGTATTCCCAATACTGAAATTTATCAGATGCTTATAGTTACTGTTAGGGTGAATTAAAAAAAAAGAAGAGTGATATTGCCTCCTAGAAAGTTCCAGTATCTGGTAGGAAAGATGGACATATAATGAATAATTAATAATTTTAACATTTCCCACCACATCCAAGACTATAAACTCCATAAGAACTAACCATGACTGTTTTATGTCTGGCACAAGGTAGTTGCTCAATAAATAGCTGTTGAGTAAGTGAATTTGTTTAACCTTTTCCTTTACTAGGTACCTTCACAGATATCCCATTCAGTATTCTACCTTCATTTTTATTCACCCACTTGGTGATGTAAACAAGATGGATAATAGTATCCATAAGAATAATAGTATAATGTAAGAGAATAAATTAAGCTAAATAAAATTTCAAATGTAAGAATTTAAAAGAGAACAAATTAATGCTGTCTTGATAGGGTTAAGAAAACCTCTCTAAGGACATGTTCTTTTCTTTTAATGCAACTTTATTGCAATGTATTCACACACCAAATAATTCATCCAGTGTATACAGTCAGTGGCTCCCAATATCATTATAGTTGTGTGCACATTTTTCACCACAATCAATTTTCAAAAATTTTCATCACTCCAAGAAAAAATAAAAAAGAACACCCAGAACATCCCATACCCTTTGTCCCCCTATTATTTATTATCTGCTGTACACTGGCTAAAGGGAGTAGAACATGTTCTTTTAATCAGGACTTAGAGAAGAATATGGTTACCTAAAGATCCTTTGACTTTCTATAACCCCACCAGATGCCATTCCATCTAGACTGAGTTTATTTCTTGTTCATATTCATCTCCTACCAGGGAATTCCTTACTTTCTATTCTTGAAAATTGAATATTCTGTTTCATACTCACTATTTAAATTCTAACATAGAAAACTCAGGGACCTCCCTTTCAATAGAGTGGTCTCTTAAATATTCTGCCTATCTGTGTGCATTCACACTTGTATTGGGAGAAGGAGAGGAAAAGAACAAGAGATGGGAAAGATTTTGAACTAGTTTGCTTGGCAAAGAGAATAAATAGATGATGATCATGAATGAAAACTTGCAGGACTTTTTAACTGACTGGATTAGGAGAGCAAGTAATAGAAACCAGTCAAAGATGACTGAAGTCCATGGAATCTGTCTTTTAATTTAAGTGCTTAACTTCCTTCATATATTTTTCATAAACTTTGAAGGATTATTGGCCTTATGTGAACTTTAACAGGAAAAAGCATCCTTAGATTTTGAGCATAGCCTCAATGTCACTAATTCCTCTGCTAAAAATCTTCTGAGTCACTAAATTATGGTTCTTTTTTTTTCTTTCGTTTTTCCCAAGGCCAAAAAGCCTAACCTATCTGACTGTGGTTGCTGATCTTATTACCACTGTTCTCCATTGCTGATTTTATTACCAGTTGTGTTAGTTAGATTCAGTTGTCAGCTTGGCCAGGTGAGCATACCTAGTTTTGTTGCTGCAGACATAAGTCAATGGTACGTGAACCTCATCTGTTGCTAATTACATCTGCAGTTGGCTAGGAGGCGTGCCTGCTGCAATGAATGCCGTTTGACTTAATTGGCTGGTGCTTAAATGAGAGAGCACAATGTAGCACAGCCCAAGCAGCTCGGCATTCCTCATCTCAGCACTCGCAGTGCAGCTTAACCCAGGCCTTTGGAGATGCAGAAAGAAGTCACCCTGAGGAAAGTTGTTGGAACCCAGGGGCCTGGAGAGAAGGCCAGCAGAGACCATCCTGTGCCTTCCCACATAAGAAAGAACCTCAGTGGAAAGTTAGCTGCCTTTCCTCTGAAGAACTAACAAAATAAATCCCCTTTTATTAAAAGCCAATCCGTCTCTGGTGTGTTGCATTCCGGCCCCTAGCAAACTAGAACACCAGTGTTCTCCATTTAGTGTTACGTATCAACCACACAGGCCGCACAGGCTCTGCCCCAGAGTTTTTTGTATTTGCTGGTCCCTTTACCTTGTTGTGCCTCCCTTTAATACCTACCTAGCTTACTCATCATTCGGCTATGAGGTCTTCCTGACTCAATTATTTAACTGGTATCTTCCCTTATCCCTAGTCTTAACCCATCACCTTGTTTTGTTTATTATAGTACTTAACATTTTCTGAAATTGTTTTATTTTCTTTTTCTCTTTTAGAGAAATCTTGTGAGGGTCGTTCCTTGTCTGTTCTTCATTTCTGGAGTTCTTTTGTTCAGCCTTCTTGTCTTACTAGTTTTAATGTAACAAATCAAATTAGGATAGATCTTAACTTAAGAAAAAAAGTGATGCTGTTTAATAAGATTTGATTAAGACCTGAGTTTTCGGTTCTCTAAATCCCTTTCATCCATGCAAATTGGATTGTCACATAATAATTTTCATTCTTAACTCCTTTTCAGAACCGATCTCTAGAGAGAAAGCTGTACTTAACAAGGTATTATGGCCAAAAACCCATCCTAGAAAACAGGTCAAGTTTTAATATTATGTTTCTTTTCCTCTGAGGACCAGAAACCAAACATTATTATGTTTGGGTATTGTAGGTTTAGAAACCAATCGATTATTTTTCCAAGCAAGCTTTAGTGCATGCTATTTATAAAGACCTGGAGTTTGTGTTCAAGTTTCAAGATAAGGGTAAACGCCCACTGCCTGTGACATTTTGGTGTTATGTTGTGCCGGATCGAATCTGTGGTGGACCCTAGAAAAGCCATGTACTTTAATCCTCATTCAATATTGCTGGGTGGGAGCATTTTGATTGTTCCCATGAAAATGTGACCCACCCAATTGTGGGTGGTAACTTTTGTTGAGGTGATTTCCATGAAGGTGTGTCTCCACCCACTGAAGGTGGAGTTACTTGCTGGAATCCTTTAAAAGAGGAAACATTTTGGAGAGAGTCCCTTTTGTAGAGCCACAAGAAAGCCAGCAGACACCACCATGTTCGCCATGTGCCCTTCCAGCTGAGAGAGAAACATTGAACTTTATCGGCCTTCTTGAACCAAGGTTTCTTTCTTTGGATGCCTTAAATTGGACATTTCTATAGACTTGTTTTAATTGGGACATTTTCTCGGCCTTAGAACTTTAAACTAGCAACTTATTAAATTCCCCTTTTTAAAAGCCATTCCGTTTCTGGTATATTGCAGTCCGGCAGCTAGCAGACTAGCACAATGTTTACCAAATAATAAATGGTACCATTTGACATCAGATGCATCTCTTTGAGTTTTACAAACCACCACACTTTAGAATTTGCAAACTCCTGAGAATGTCTCCAATCTTAATATAAAACTTAATAATTTCAGTTCAGGCTTGTCATTCTCCAAGATCCGCTATTCATTCCCTTAAGTACAAGCATATTTCTCAGTGTAGTATGTTACCAAGCATACTGTTCAACAATGTTTGTTCCTCCCAAAATGTAGAAACTCTGTTCTGTTAATTGTAATTAGTAATAATAGCTATCATTTATTTTGAGTGCCTTCAAAATGGATTGTGAGGCAGCAGTGTATCTTGATAACTTCACAACAGCCTTGACAAATAGATGGCAACTATTCTCATTTTGCATTTGAAGAAATTCTGGCTTAGAAACATTAACTTCCTCAAGATCACATAGCTAGAAAGGATCAGAACTGATTTATCACTTAAATCTATGTGACTTCAAAGCTGGTTATCTTACCACTATGCTTAGCTATCTGTATCATTTAATGTAATAGAGGCACTAATATGATACCCACATTAGGCTTATGTATTAGCTCTATGTCACAACCATTCATATTCTTAGAATTCCCAGCTGAGAAAATTCTGCATAATTCTGTTAAACTTCTCAAATGGTGCTAGACAAATACAAAGGGATTTTGAGGTTTTTCTTTGTTTACAGTAATCTCATAATTAAGATAAAACCTGAGCATAAAATTCAGAAAGAGAAGCCAAGAAAAATATTATCTTATTGTTTGCAGTAACTTTATGTGTGTATATTTGTGTCAGTGTCTGTGTGTGTGTATCACAATTGCAAAAAAAGACTATTCTATACCCTAAAAAAGCCATGTTTTAATCCTGATTGAATTGTGCAGGCAGCCATTTCTTTTAATCCCTATTCAGCACTGTAGGTTGAAAACCTGAATAGATTATCTCCACAGAAATGTGACACACCCAATCGTGGGTATTAACCTTTGATTAGAGGGAGCTGTGACTCCACCCATTCCAGATGGGGTGATTAGTTCACGGGAATCCTTTAAAAGAGGAAACATTTTGGAAAAAGTTGTAGAGCCCCTGCACCCAAAGACCTTTGGAGATGAAGAATGAAAACACCCTCAAGGGAGTGTCATGAAACAGGAAGCCTGCAGAGAAAGCTAGCACATGTTGCCATCTTTGCCGTGTGCCTTTTCAGTTATGAGAGAAACCCTGAATGTCATTGGCTTTCTTGAACCAGGGTATCTTCCCTGGATGCCTTAGATTGTACATTTTTATAGACTTGCTTTAATTTGGACATTTTCACCACCTCAGAACATGTGAACTTGCAGTTTAATTAATTCCCCCTTTTAAAAGCCATTCAGTTTTTGGTATATTGCGTTCCAGCAGCTTGCAAACAAGAACACAGCCGAGCTGTCTATCAGCAGATGAATGGATAAACAAAGTGTGTGTGTATATATATGTGAGTGTGTGTGTGTATATATATCTATATACACAGTAGAGTTATTACTCAACCTTAAAAAGGAATGAAATTTCAATACATACTACTACATGGGTGAACCTCGAAGACATCATGTTCACTGAAATAAGTCATATACAATGAGATGGATATTGTATGATTGCACTTATTATGAAATAGCTAGAATATGGAAACACATGGAGACAAAGTAGAGCACAGGTTACTAGGGGTCGGGGTTGGGTAGGGGAAAATGGAAAGTTAATGCATAATGGGTATAGGGATTCTGGGGTGATGGGAAAGTCCTCATAATGGGTGGTAATGAGGGTAGTACAACATGTGAATATGATTAATCCCACTGAATGGTATGCTTGGAAGTAGTTGAGATGGGAATGTTTATGTTGCAAGTGTAAGGAAAAAAAAGAGCAACTAAAGAGGCAGTGACAAAATTCAGTACATGATCCTGGACTGGGTCTAATAATGAGGAGAAGAGACCCAAAAGGACATTATTGGAACATATGAAAAAAAAATTGGACTATAGGCTGTAAATTTCATCATCAACATTAAGTTCTTAATATCTTAACTGCACTTAAGGTGGACATAAGTGAATATCCTTTTTTCTTAATCTGTTCAGGAAGCATGATGTATACAATCCATTCTCAAATATTTGAATATTTATAGATGGATTGATAGGTGGATAGATAGAACGACAGCAAATGTGGCAAAATGTTAAAATAGGGGGATATCGTTTCTGTGGGGGGAGGGAGCTATGTTGGAGTTCTCTGTATGGGATTCTGTATTTTTTTTCCCAACTATCCTGTAAGTTTGAAATTATTTCAAAATGAAATTTACAAAACAAATAAATAAAAAACCTTGATCCCTCTTCATCACAGACCACTTAACTCAAAGTCTCCAGTAGTGGGTCCCAGGCATCAGTATTTTCTTAAATGCCCCAGGTTATTCCAGAGTGCAGCCAAAATTGAGAATCAACAACTGTCAATCCTAGTAATCTTCAGTGAGTGTCCAGAGTATTTAGGTCAGCAGTTGACATATGACATTTTTTTTCTGACCAGAAGAAGAGAGATGCAGTGAGGTGCCAAGGTGTTACAGGTTTTTCCTTTTCTTTCAGTAAACATTTACTGAATGTCTGTAGTGCTTAAAATACTAATCTGGGTTCCATTTATAATGATGAATAAGAGGTATTAACTATAATGTACTGAAAAGACCATGGACTTTGGGGTGAGACTTCTGTGGAATTAAATTCTAGCTTTGCTATAAACAAGTTGTGAGCCTTGAGCTAAGAACTAAATCTTCTGAGGCTGAAATAATGAATGACCTGGCGTACCTTTCAAATGTCATTTCTGATTACTCTCATTGCTGCCTTTATGCTCCAGCCGTGTTGGCCTTCTTTCTGATCTTCAAATATTTGAAGTTCATATCTACTCTGAGACTTTTTTTTACTGGTTTCCCCCTTTCCTGCCTCCACCCTTAATACAAGCTGGCCTTCACTTGTTCAGGTTCCAGCTTAAATACCATGTCCTCAGTGAAGCTTCCCCTGAACCTCTGATCTAAAGTAACCTCCCAGATAGTCCATATCATATCATAGTTAGATTTTCCTTTTGGCATTTAGCCCTTCCTGAGGTTATCTTATTTGTTTGTGTCTCCTTACCCCCTCTAAAATATGTTATGTGAGAGCTGAGGCCTTACCTGTTTCCCGTATTCCTAAAAAGTGTAGAAAAATGCCTGACACATAGAGGATGCTTAATAAATACATTGAATTAATGAATAAGTAAAACATTGACAGTAATCTTACCTAATGTTTAAGATAACTTATGAAAAGCTCCTGGGGACAGTCTTCTGTCGACCTTCACATGCCCTATACCTAAAAAAGCATCTTTGCTTATAAATGCTAGGTTTTATTTTTAACATTTCTGATTGTGAAATATAACATTTATACAAAAAAGCAATAAATTTCAAAGTACATTGTAACAAACAGTTTTAGAACAGATTTCAGAGTTTGGTATGGGTTACAGTTCCAGAATTAGGTTTTTTCTTCTAGCTGTTTAAAGACATTGGAGACTGAAAGAAATATCAGTATATTGATTCAGCAGTCCAACTCATTTGTTAAATCCTATTTTCTCTGTAATAACTCCTCCCTGCCTTTTTTTTTTTTTACAGATGTTTCTTTTTTTTTTTCTTTTTTTTTATTAATTAAAAAAAGAATTAACAAAACAATTAGAAATCATTCCAATCTACATGTACAATCAGTAATTCTTAATAACATCACATAGTTGCATATTCATCATTTCTTAGTACATTTGCATCGATTTAGAAAAAGAAATAAAAAGACAACAGAATAAGAATTAAAACAATAATAGAAAGAAAAAAAAACAAAAAAAACAAAAACAAAAAACCTATACCTCACATGCAGCTTCATTCAGTGTTTTAACATAATTGCATTACAATTGGGTAGTATTGTGCTGTCCATTTCTCAGTTTTTATATCCAGTCCCGTTGTACAGTCTGTATCCCTTCATCTCCAATTATCCCTTCTCTTTTTTCTTTTTTTTTTTAATTAACGGAAAAAAAGAAATTAACCCAACATTTAGAGATCATACCATTCTACACATACAATCATTAATTCTTAACATCATCACATAGATGCATGATCATCATTTCTTAGTACATTTGCATTGGTTTAGAAGAACTAGCAACATAACCGAAAAAGATATAGAATGTTAATATAGAGAAAAAAATAAAAGTAATAATAGTAAAGTCAAAACAAAACAAAACAAAACAAAACAAAAACCTATAGCTCAGATGCAGCTTCATTCAGTGTTTTAACATGATTACTTTACAATTAGGTATTATTGTGCTGTCCATTTTTGAGTTTTTGTATCTAGTCCTGTTGCACAGTCTGTATCCCTTCAACTTCAATTACCCATTGTCTTACCCTGTTTCTAACTCCTGCTGAACTCTGTTACCAATGACATATTTCAAGTTTATTCTCGAATGTCCGTTCACATCAGTGGGACCATACAGTATTTGTCCTTTAGTTTTTGGCTGGATTCACTCAGCATAATATTCTCTAGGTCCATCCATGTTATTACATGGTTCATAAGTTTATCTTGTCTTAAAGCTGCATAATATTCCATCGTATGTATATACCACAGTTTGTTTAGCCACTCTTCTGTTGATGGAGATTTTGGCTGTTTCCATCTCTTTGCAATTGTAAATAATGCTGCTATAAACATTGGTGTGCAAATGTCCGTTTGTGTCTTTGCCCTTAAGTCCTTTGAGTAGATACCTAGCAATGGTATTGCTGGGTCGTATGGCAATTCTATATTCAGCTTTTTGAGGAACCGCCAAACTGCCTTCCACAGTGGTTGCACCCTTTGACATTCCCACCAACAGTGGATAAGTGTGCCTCTTTCTCCGCATCCTCTCCAGCACTTGTCATTTTCTGTTTTGTTGATAATGGCCATTCTGGTGGGTGTGAGATGATATCTCATTGTGGTTTTGATTTGCATTTCTCTAATGGCCAGGGACATTGAGCATCTCTTCATGTGCCTCTTGGCCATCCGTATTTCCTCTTCTGAGAGGTGTCTGTTCAAATCTTTTTCCCATTTTGTAATTCGGTTGGCTGTCTTTTTGTTGTTGAGTTGAACAATCTCTTTATAAATTCTGGATACTAGACCTTTATCTGATATGTCATTTCCAAATATTGTCTCCCATTGTGTAGGCTGTCTTTCTACTTTCTTGATGAAGTTCTTTGATGCACAAAAGTGTTTAATTTTGAGGAGTTCCCATTTATTTATTTCCTTCTTCAGTGCTCTTGCTTTAGTTTTAAAGCAAGAGCACTTGCTTTAAAGTTTTTTTTAAGGTCCATAAAACCGCCTCCAGTTGTAAGATCCATAAGATATCTCCCAACATTTTCCTCTAACTGTTTTATGGTCTTAGACCTAATGTTTAGATCTTTGATCCATTTTGAGTTAACTTTTGTATAGGGTGTGAGAGATGGGTCTTCTTTCATTCTTTTGCATATGGATATCCAGTTCTCTAGGCACCATTTATTGAAGAGACTGCTCTGTCCCAGGTGAGTTGGCTTGACTGCCTTATCAAAGATCAAATGTCCATAGATGAGAGGGTCTATATCTGAGCACTCTATTCGATTCCATTGGTCGATATATCTATCTTTATGCCAATACCATGCTGTTTTGACCACTGTGGCTTCATAATATGCCTTAAAGTCAGGCAGCGCGAGACCTCCAGCTTCGTTTTTTTTCCTCAAGATGCTTTTAGCAATTCGGGGCACCCTGCCCTTCCAGATAAATTTGCTTATTGGTTTTTCTATTTCTGAAAAATAAGTTGTTGGGATTTTGATTGGTATTGCATTGAATCTGTAAATCAATTTAGGTAGGATTGACATCTTAACTATATTTAGTCTTCCAATCCATGAACACGGTATGCCCTTCCATCTATTTAGGTCTTCTGTGATTTCTTTTAGCAGTTTTTTGTAGTTTTCTTTATATAGGTTTTTTGTCTCTTTAGTTAAATTTATTCCTAGGTATTTTATTCTTTTAGTTGCAATTGTAAATGGGATTCGTTTCTTGATTTCCCCCTCAGCTTGTTCATTACTAGTGTATAGAAATGCTACAGATTTTTGAATGTTGATCTTGTAACCTGCTACTTTGCTGTACTCATTTATTAGCTCTAGTAGTTTTGTTGTGGATTTTTCCGGGTTTTCGACGTATAGTATCATATCGTCTGCAAACAGTGATAGTTTTACTTCTTCCTTTCCAATTTTGATGCCTTGTATTTCTTTTTCTTGTCTAATTGCTTTGGCTAGAACCTCCAACACAATGTTGAATAATAGTGGTGATAGTGGACATCCTTGTCTTGTTCCTGATCTTAGGGGGAAAGTTTTCAATTTTTCCCCATTGAGGATGATATTAGCTGTGGGTTTTTCATATATTCCCTCTATCATTTTAAGGAAGTTCCCTTGTATTCCTATCTTTTGAAGTGTTTTCAACAGGAAAGGATGTTGAATCTTGTCGAATGCCTTCTCTGCATCAATTGAGATGATCATGTGATTTTTCTGCTTTGATTTGTTGATATGGTGTATTCCATTAATTGATTTTCTTATGTTGAACCATCCTTGCATACCTGGGATGAATCCTACTTGGTCATGATGTATAATTCTTTCAATGTGTTGTTGGATACGATTTGCTAGAATTTTATTGAGGATTTTTGCATCTGTATTCATTAGAGAGATTGGTCTGTAGTTTTCTTTTTTTGTAATATCTTTGCCTGGTTTTGGTATGAGGGTGATGTTGGCTTCATAGAATGAATTAGGTAGTTTTCCCTCCACTTCGATTTTTTTGAAGAGTTTGAAGAGAATTGGTACTAATTCTTTCTGGAACGTTTGGTAGAATTCACATGTGAAGCCATCTGGTCCTGGACTTTTCTTTTTAGGAAGCTTTTGAATGACTAATTCAATTTCTTTACTTGTGATTGGTTTGTTGAGGTCATCTATGTCTTCTTGAGTCAAAGTTGGTTGTTCATGTCTTTCCAGGAACCCGTCCATTTCCTCTAAATTGTTGTATTTATTAGCGTAAAGTTGTTCATAGTATCCTGTTATTACCTCCTTTATTTCTGTGAGGTCAGTAGTTATGTCTCCTCTTCCATTTCTGATCTTATTTATTTGCATCCTCTCTCTTCTTCTTTTTGTCAATCTTGCTAAGGGCCCATCAATCTTATTGAATTTCTCATAGAACCAACTTCTGGCCTTATTGATTTTCTCTATTGTTTTCATGTTTTCAATTTCATTTATTTGTGCTCTAATCTTTGTTATTTCTTTCCTTTTGCTTGCTTTGGGGTTAGCTTGCTGTTCTTTCTCCAGTTCTTCCAAATGGATAGTTAATTCCTGAATTTTTGCCTTTTCTTCTTTTCTGATATAGGCATTTAGAGCAATAAATTTCCCTCTTAGCACTGCCTTTGCTGCATCCCATAAGTTTTGATATGTTGTGTTTTCATTTTCATTCGCCTCGAGGTATTTGCTAATTTCTCTTGCAATTTCTTCTTTGACCCAGTCGTTGTTTAGGAGTGTGTTGTTGAGCCTCCACGTATTTGTGAATATTCTGGCACTCTGCCTATTATTGATTTCCAACATCATTCCTTTATGGTCCGAGAAAGTGTTGTGTAAGATTTCAATCTTTTTAAATTTGTTAAGACTTGCTTTGTGACCCAGCATATGGTCTATCTTTGAGAATGATCCATGAGCACTTGAGAAAAAGGTGTATCCTGCTGTTGTGGGATGTAATGTCCTATAAATGTCTATTAAGTCTAGTTCATTTATAGTAATATTCAGATTCTCTATTTCTTTGTTGATCCTCTGTCTAGATGTTCTGTCCCTTGATGAGAGTGGTGAGTTGAAGTCTCCAACTATTATGGTATATGAGTCTATTTCCCTTTTCAGTGTTTGCAGTATATTCCTCACGTATTTTGGGGCATTCTGATTCGGTGCGTAAATATTTATGATTGTTATATCTTCTTGTTTAATTGTTCCTTTTATTAGTATATAGTGTCCTTCTTTGTCTCTTTTAACTGTTTTACATTTGAAGTCTAATTTGTTGGATATTAGTATAGCCACTCCTGCTCTTTTCTGGTTGTTATTTGCATGAAATATCTTTTCCCAACCTTTCACTTTCAACCTATGTTTATCTTTGGGTCTAAGATGTGTTTCCTGTAGACAGCATATAGAAGGATCCTGTTTTTTAATCCATTCTGCCAATCTATGTCTTTTGATTGGGGAATTCAGTCCATTGACATTTAGTGTTATTAATGTTTGGATAATATTTTCCTCTAACATTTTGCCTTTTGTATTATATATATCATATCTGATTTTCCTTCTTTCTACACTCTTTTCCATATCTCTCTCTTCTGTCTTTTTGTATCTGACTCTAGTGCTCCCTTTAGTATTTCTTGCAGAGCTGGTCTCTTGGTCACAAATTCTTTCAGTGACTTTTTGTCTGAGAATGTTTTAATTTCTCCCTCATTTTTGAAGGATAATTTTGCTGGATATAGGAGTCTTGGTTGGCAGTTTTTCTCTTTTAGTATTTTAAATATATCATCCCACTGTCTTCTAGCTTCCATGGTTTCTGCTGAGAAATCTACACAAAGTCTTATTGGGTTTCCCTTGTATGTAATGGATTGTTTTTCTCTTGCTGCTTTCAAGATCTTCTCTTTCTCTTTGACCTCTGACATTCTAACTAGTAAGTGTCTTGGAGAACGCCTATTTGGGTCTAATCTCTTTGGGGTGCGCTGCACTTCTTGGATCTGTAATTTTAGGTCTTTCTAAAGACCTAAAAGACTCTAAAGAGTTGGGAAATTTTCAGTGATAATTTCTTCCATTAGTTTTTCTCCTCCTTTTCCTTTCTCTTCTCCTTCTGGGACACCCACAACACGTATATTTGTGCGGTTCATATTGTCCTTGAGTTCCCTGATACCCTGTTCAAATTTTTCCATTCTTTTCCCTATAGTTTCTGTTTCTTTTTGGAATTCAGATGTTCCATCCTCCAAATCACTAATTCTATCTTCTGTGCCTTTAAATCTATCATTGTAGCTATCCATTATTTTTTCTGTGTTTGCTACTTTATCCTTCACTTCCATAAGTTCTGCGATTTGTTTTTTCAGTTTTTCTATTTCTTCTTTATGTTCAGCCCATGTCCTCTTCATGTCCTCCCTCAATTTATCGATTTCATTTTTGAAGAGGTTTTCCATTTCTGTTCGTATATTCAGCATTAGTTGTCTCAGCTCTTGTGTCTCATTTGAGCTATTGGTTTGTTCCTTTGACTGAGCCATAGTCTCAATCTTTTGAGCGTGGACAGTTATCTTCTGCTGCTGGCGTCTGGGCATTTATTCAGATTTCTCTTGGTGTTGGACCCAGCAAGGTTGTAATATTTTTCTGTGAAATCTCTGGGTTCTGTTTTTCTTATCCTGCCCAGTAGGTGGCGCTCGTGGCACACGTTTGTCTGCGGGTCCCACCAGTAAAAGGTGCTGTGGGACCTTAAACTTTGGAAAACTCTTGCCGTCCTGGGGGTTCGCTAGCCGAAGCGGCTTGAGCCGGCCCGGGGTCCGAACGCAGGGAGGGTTGCTGGTCCCCGCAGCCAGGGAAAGAGCCCGTCCGAATTTCCTAGTCGGCCCTGGGCAACAAGCGTGGCGGGAGGGCGCCAGTGGCAGCGGCCCGCCCGAGAGAGTGCACGTTCCCCGGGAGTCACGGGGTCACCGTTCTCCGCGGCCTGGGGGTTTCCGATCCAATTCTCTCAGTTGGTCCGGGGGCTGCGCGTGGTGTGGGCGCCAGTTGCCTTGGTTTCAGGGGACCACCTCTCCAATTATCCCAGCCGGCCCGGGAAGGGGGAAGGGAGTAACTCCGGCCGCTTGCCACCCCGCCCGGTAAGGCCCGCGCGCCTCGGCGATCTCACCCGAGCTGCTTCTCTCAGCCAGCCAGCCGTTCCAGGATGGGGTACGCTGTCTTTTTTATCTCTGTTGTGGCTTTGGGCGCTTTCTGTATCGTTTCTACTCCCCTAGTAGGTGTCCTGGAGAAGAAACTAAGATCCGCGCGTCTTACCAAGCCGCCATCTTCCAGGAAGTCTCCTCCTCCCTGCCTTTTGATCCTGCTCCCATGCTTTAAGGATATTTGGGCTCTGCCCGTCCTAAGTTTTTCACATCGGAAAGGGGTGTTGATAATACGGCATAGAGGGATGGAACTAGTTAATGTTCATGGAGAAGCTGGCCTCTCTAGGGTTCGGGACTTACCTGGCCTAGGAACCCACCTAGAGGTTGTAGGTTTCTGAAAAGTAATCTTAGTGTGTGAAATTTTTGTGGAATCTCAGATAAAGCCCTAGATGTTCTTTAGGGTTGGCAAGAATGGTTTTGGTTGGGGTTTGGCAAGCCCTTGTAATTAACAGTATCTAGTTGAAGCTAGCGTAAAAGTCACCAAGTTTGTGGTAATTGTTGCAGCAGCCCCAGGAAACTAATACTTCCACCTTCTGTATCGTTAGCACTTTTATATACAGTATATCTGGGCTATATATATATACTTTATAGAGCCAAATTCAAAGACACTAACTTTCATGCTGAGAAAAGTTCTTTTTGTTCGGATTTACCTGTCTGAAAGAATAAATTCATATTAATTGGTAAGTTCATTCATTTATTCATTTAATCAACAAATATTTAAGAACTTTCTATGTGCTAAGCACTGTGCCAGGTATTATTTTCATGACAAATAGCTTATTGAAAAAGATGTCCACTTATAAAGTTAATTATTGTACTTTTTTGTTGCAAATCATAAGTATTAAGCCTTAGTAAGTAACACTTCAGGCTGTTCCTGCCCCTCCATTCTCCCTATTATTTCAAACTGAAAGCAAGCTGATCTTGCTAAAGGTTGTTTATAATGAAAATGATGTTGCTAATCCTAAAATGATGTATTGTTCTTTATTTGACCCCAAATCCTAGATTGTTAAGTTGAAAGGGACCTTAGATATAATAAGTAATTTTCTTTTTTTCTACATTCCGAAAATGAATTCTAAAGAAGAAAAGTGATTTGCCTAAAATCATGAAAATAATGAATGGAAGAACCGAAATTCCACCCAATTTATCCTTTTCACTATGGGCAGAATCAAATTTACTATAAGGTAATTTTAGAATTTATATTTAACTCTTGAAATGTTGCCCTGATGGAGGTTTCCCCCAAAATGGGCAGGTTATTTCTGTACAGCTTTTGCATATCACACCCATATAGTCACATGTTTTAACTCCTCTGTATTCATTTCCCTTCTAAACTTGGATCTAGTGTTAAAAGCCTAAGATTTAAATCTACCCATTTTTTTACTTTATTCCTCCCTATTATTTATTTGTTATACTCATCTATCCATACCCTGATAAAACAAGCATCAGATATAAAATTTTCAAATTCACACGGTCACATTGTAAAAGCTATATAATTGTACAGTCATCTTCAAGAAACAAGGCTATGGGGCTCAGTCTCTCTAAGACCAACCCTGCAAACGAAATCATTGCCCTCCCTGCTATGTGGGACATGACATCCAGGGGTGAAAGTCACCCTGGCAATGTGGGAGAGGACTTCCAGGGATGAATCCAAACTTGGCACAGTGGGATCAAGAGTTCCATCCTGACCAAAAAGGGGGAAAGAAGTGTAATTAATAAAGTATCAGTGGCAGAGAGAGTTCAAATAGAGTCGAGGCTACTCTGGAGGTTGCTCTTACACAAGCTTCAGTTAGACCTTGCTACCAATCATAACCTGCCAACCCTCAAACAGGTCCATTCCAGGCAATTCTAAGGAACACCTAGGGCAATATATAAGATTCCACAAGTGTTCCATGCACTAGAGTAACTTTCAAGAAACCTACAACCTTCAGTTGGGTCCCTGCTCCAGATAAGTCCTGAAACCTAACCCAGCCTCTCCAGAACATCAGATAATTCCATCTCCCTACCCAAAATTAGTGACAGACCCTTCCAATATAAAAAATTTAGAATTAACATAGCCCAAAATTCCCCTTAAGAGAGGAATGTAAAGATCAAAGGTGATGGTGGAGTTATACAGAGAAGATAGGATTTAACAAATAAATGTGAGTGCTGAATCATTAAATTGATACCTTTCTTAGTCTCCACTATTTTAGAAGTAAAAACCTAAAATTGTGGAATTGTAACCCATACAAAACTCTGAAATCTGTTCTACAACTACTTATTGTGCTGTGCTTATTCCTTTTTTGTATATATGTTATTTTTCACAATAAAAAGAAAAAAAAGAAATAAGACTACTGGAATACAATTCAGCAGTTTCAAGTACTTCCCCTTAGATACTCCAATATACCATAAACTAAAAAGGGATATATATATATATATATAAAATACATAAGAATAGCCACCAGGATAACCTCTTGACTCTGTTTGCAATTTCTCAGCCACTGAAATTTTATTTTGTCTCATTTCCCTCTTCCCCCTTTTGGTCAAGAAGCCTTTTTCACTCCCATAATGCCAGGTTTTGTCTCATCCTGTGGTTCTTGTCTCCCATTGCCAGGGAGATTTATGCCCCTGGGAGTCATGTCCCACATAGGGGGACTGGATAGTGAGTTCTCCTGCCAAGTTGGCTTAAAGAGAGAGGCCACATCTGAGCAACAAAAGTGGTTCTTTGGGGGTAATTGCTAGGCATAATTATAAGTAGGCTTAGCTTCTCCTTTCCAGGAATAAGTTTCATAAAGATAAACCTCTGGAGGGCAGCATGGTGATTATACAGGGGTCTACGGGTGGGATTGCCATATGATCCTGCAGCCCTGTTGTTAGATTTATATCTGGAGGAACTGAGAGTGAGCACAGGAATGGATGTTTGCACACTGGTGTTTATGGCGGCACTGTTCATGATTCACAATGGATGGAGGTGGCCTAAGGTACAAGGACTGAGGGATAGAAGGGGGAACAGTGGTATTTACATATAACAGATTATTGAGTGGCTGCAAGAATGAATGAAGGTGTGAGGCACATGCTCCATAAGAACAGTTTTATGTCTTTTTTTGTTTTGTTTAAGTCCATGTCAGTGCCAAGAATGAGATATCACTTTATCTCATTCTTGAGTGAGTGCTAAGGTCAATACAAAAATTAATCCTAGAAGACAAAATTAGAAATGTTAGGGTATCCCTCCCAAACAGAAAGTTTAGCAGAGTGCATAGTCACCCAGAAAACAGTTCATAATGCTGCCACTCATGATGATGAGAATAACAGCTAAATTCAATAGGAAGCACTTTACATGTATTAATTGAATGGATTAAACTAGTTGATAAATGTATGTAGATAGTATCTGATACGTGGTGAGAGCTGTATAAATATAAGCTGCAACTATCAATTTTTAAACATTTATTTATTTTATTAGAACAGTTGCAGGTTTACAGAAAAACCATTAATGAAATAGAAAGTTCTCATATACCATCCTGTTATTCTATCTTGTATTAGTGTGGTACAGTTGTCACAGTTCATGAAAGGAAATTTTTATAATTTTGCTATTAACTATAGTACGTTGTTGACAATAGGGTTCTCTGTGTTATACATTCCTGTGGGGCTGTTTTGAAATTTTTTATTCTAGTAACATATATACAACTAAAATTTCACCTTTTAACCACAATGGAATATATCATTCAGTGCTGTTAATTAAATTCACAATGTTGTGCTACTATCAACACCATCCCTTACCAAAACTTTATAGTCAACCAAAATAGAAAATCTGTACAATTTCAGCATTAACTCCCCATTCCCTACCCCCACCCCAGCCCTTAATAACCTGTATTCTAGATTGTGACTCTGAGTTTGCTTATGCTAATTATTTAATATCATTGACATCACACAATATTTGCTCTTTTATGTCTGTCTTATTTCTCTCAACATGATATCTTCTGGGTTCATCCATGTTTTAGCATGTCTCAGAACTTCATTCCTTTTCACAGCTGAATAATATTTAATTGTATGTATATATTTATAATTCATAGATTGATAGACACTGGAGTTGGTTGTACCTCTTTGCAGTTGTGAATAATGCCACTGTGAACATCAGTGTGAAAATACCTGTTCGAGTCCCAGCTTTCAGATCTTTTGGGTATATACCTAGGATTGGAATTGCCAGGTGATATGCTAGTTCTTTACCTAACTTTCCAAGGAACCTCCAAACTGCTTCCACATTAGCTGTACCATTTTGCTTTCCCACCAAAAGTGAATGAGTGTTCCTATTTCTCCACAACCTGTCCAACATTTAAAATTTTTGTTTGTTTGTTTTCAGTTTATAGTAGCCATACTAATAGATGTGAATGCAATCTCATTGTGGGTTTGATTTTCATTTCCCTAATAGATAATGATTCTGAACATCTTTTCATGTGCTTTTTAGCCTTATGTATTTCCTTTTTGGAGAAATGTGTTCAAGTCTTTTGCCCATTTTTAAAATTATTTTTGTCTACTATTGAGTTGAAGGATTTATTTATATATTCTGCGTATTATACCCTTATCAGATATGTGGTTTCCAAATATTTTCTCCCGTTAAGTAGACTGTCTTTCTCTTTTATGAGAGAATCCTTTGATATACAAAAGCTTTCAATTTTGATGAAGTCCCATTTATCAGCTTTTTTCTTTTGTAGCTTGTGGTTTGAGTGTATTGTCTAAGAAACCATTGCTTAAGGTCCTAAAGGTGCTGTCCTACATTTCTTTTTTACAGTCTTGTTTTTTTTTTTTTTTCTCCATTGCACCTTTATTTGAATGTAATATTTGGAACAATTATCCAAAAGGGCCAGTATTTCCCAATTTAACCTAGGGTCATAATGGAGCATCAACAAAACAGTATTTGGAATTTCAGGTTTTCACCCTTATCATTAAGACTCACTGCCTCCCATCATCAGTATTTATTGAGCATTTACAGTGTACTAGGCACAATAGAACATACAGAAAATATTGTCTCTGCTCTTGAGGAGCTTACATTCTAAAAGAAAAAAAATACTTTATGTTTGGTGTTTTCTGCAAGGTACTGAGGAAATAGTCTGAAGGGTGAGCTCTGGGTATAACTTAGCCCCATCATTATTTAGAGAATAGAGGAAAAAGGCATTAAAGGTAGACAATGACAGGCCATTCAAGATAGGTTGGGTTTAGAGGGAGATAAGCACAATCTCATCAACTAAGGAGAGATCTGCCACAGTAAATAGGATGAGGAAAATAGTTTGTGGGATGCAAGCAAAGGAAGTAGGATGGTATCTTAGACATTGAGTGGAGCCAGAAAGATCATGTGGACTTTTTCCAAGTACACAGCCACTAAGTAGGAATGGTTGATGATGAGACAGAAGAAGGATAAAAAAGGAATGTAATGTGTACCCAACAAATAGAAGGAATAAAGGATCAAAATTGAAAGCAGACTGCAAGAGTATCAAGAAGTTCTTAAAAACCAAAAGTAGAAGCACAAAACTTACAGTTAATGCTTCCCAATATCATGATGGGCCAAGAACATTGTGGCTTCTGAAGTTAGAAAATACCATATACCAAAAATTTAAATGAAGCACATTACTTTTATGTAATTGACAGCCCCCCCCCCAACTCCCCTGCAAGAGAAATTGATTTGAGGGGGTAGGGGTGGAGGGAAGGAGGGAAGAAAAGGAGAATGGGATATGGTTGTAAACAGTAGTTACATGAGTAGTATTTTTGTCCTTAGGATAAACTTCTTTTTTAAACTTAGTAAAAGCCCATTAGCTGCCAAAAGGGAATAAGAAATAAATTTCCAAAAATGTACAATTTCTTTTAGAGAAGTTTCAGAACCAAGGACTAATTTACATGAAAAGCTGTAATTAGTTGAAAACTCCATTCGTAAAACTTTTATTCCATTTACGTCAACTTAATACCCGTGTTCTTAACAATTATATTTGGATTATTCATGAAAATTTCATAAGACATTAAACAAAGCTAGCCATCATCAAGTTATTTCCCTATTAACTATTTTTACAGCACATGCATGTTAGGCAAGTATCAAAAAAAAAAATCACAAAAGCAAAACCCTAAAAAATTAACTGCATGGTTTTTTGTTTTACTGCTATGCTTGATAAACATGAAGTAATGAATATCAAGCAACTCATTTTTACTGTGTCGTTACTTGTGTATTTGTTCTTAGGTTGTCATAAACATTTAAATACAAATAAAATGAGTGTAGCAAAAATAATGAAAGCAAACAGCAGGTGACTTTACAAACAATAGGATGTGAACCATTTCTGCCCTTCTCCAGAGTAAATTGGATCACAACTTTGTCTAAAGGAACACTTCTACAGCTCTAGTCAAGGGTGTACACATTGAGAGTGTGTATTCCACAAATATACATGGTTAAACATGTGTTATCCATGGGATACCTATTTCTTCCACAGCCTTGAAAGTGCTCCAACTTTAAAGTACCCGCAATAACTATACTTGTGACTGGAACCAATTATCCCTTTATCCCCCACGGGGACAAACCAATATGTAGTAGGCAGTTTTCTTTGCTTAGACATGGAAGCAGTTTTAACACTGGCCCTTGTGGAGCCATAATGCACTAAAAGTATTTATAACTTGTATAAAAATTCCACATCCCCATATTAGCCACCTCAAAATGAAAACAGATAACTCTCTAAATATTAACTGGCTGTACTCCTGTGCTGGTTTGAAATGATGTATGTACCCTAGAAAACCATGTTTTAATCCTAATCCCATTTTGTAAAGGTTGCCATTTCTTCTAATCCCTATTCAGTATTGTATGTTTGAAATTGTAATTAGATCAGCTCCCTGGAGATGTGATTTAATCAAGAGTGGTTATTAAGATGGATTAGGTAGAGGCGTGTCTCCACCCATTTGGGTGGGTCTTGATTAGTTTCCAAAGTCCTATAAAAGAGGAAACATTTTGGAGAATGAGAGATTCAGAGAGAGCAGAAAATGCTGTAGCACCATGAAGTAGAGTCCACGCCAGCGACCTTTGGAGATGAAGAAGGAAAACGCCTCCCGGGGAGCTTCATGAAACAGGAAGCCAGGAGAGAAAGCTAGCAGATGATGCCACGTTCGCCATGTGCCTTCTCACTTGAGAGAGAGAGATTCTGAACTATATCGGCCTTCTTGAACCAAGGTATCTTTCTTTGGATGCCTTTGATGGGACATTTCTATAGACTTGCTTTAATTGGGACAATTTCTCAGCCTTAGAACTGTAAACTAGCAACTTATTAAATTCCCCTTTTTAAAAGTCATTCTGTTTGTGATATATTGCATTCCAGCAACTAGCAAACTAGAACTCCCCTAATATTAAACATAACAACCACATGGGAAATACAGAAATTCAAATAGAAATAACATAATATACCTGTTATAAATCATATACAAAAAAATTATTTGTGGGACAGCATGGATGACAAGTGGTCTACTGTGTAAATTTTAGAATGAGGCAGACAAAAGTTGGAAGGCTGGTTAGTTTTCCTCTCCTTCTCCTGCTTCACCTTCATCTCCTTGGGTATCCGATCTCCACAATGTCAAGTTGTCTCTCAGTAACTGCACTATTAGCATGCTGTTTTTGTATGACTCTTCATTTAATATAGCAAGTTCAGCAATGGTTTCATCAAAAGCTGTCTTTACAAGAGAGCAGGCTTTCTCTGGGGAGTTCAGAATCTCATAATAGAACACAGAAAAATTAGGGACTAGACCCAGTCTGATAGGATGTGTCAGTTGCATTTCCTTTTTGCTGATTTCAAATCCTCTTGGTATGCTTGATATGACTGATCCACAATGCCTTTCTTGTCATCATCAGCGGCAGCCTCAGCCAAGTAATGACAGTTTCCTTTCTTTTTCAAATAGAAGACTTTGCTCTGTGCTTGTGAGGCATTGGGCATCAAAAATTTTTCCAAAAGAGACATTATGTCATTGCAGATATCTCTTAACGTGGTCTCAGTTTTCTCTGTATTCGTGAGCAATCTACTGTTTTTTTTCAGCACCTTCCGACTTTTGCTCAATACTTGAGACAACCCTCTAAGATGACCTACAAGTTCCTACAATATTTTTATAAGCAACTGGGATACGACCTCTCCTTGTTGAATAATTCGGCTCCTTGCTCAGTAACAGGCTTCATGCAGGCTGCCATGTCATCATATCACTCAGCCTGCTCAGCCAGTTAGGACTTCTGCACCAACCGATTTTAATCCATGACTGGATATTCTGTGTCTGGAGTAGGTGGCAGTGGACAAACGGGACTCAGCAGTCTCTGGACAGCAGCAGCGGCCTAATCTTTGTTCTTTTCTTTTTTTTTTTTTTTTTTTTTTTAAAGGAAAGACAGAGAGAAGGAAGGAAGGAAGGAAGAAAGGGAAACATTTTTAAACATTTTCTTGTTTTATTGTATTTTGTTTTTCCGTTTTTTGTTACATGGGCTGGGGCCGGGAATCGAACCGAGGTCCTCCGGCATAGCAGGCAAGCACTTTGCCCGCTGAGCCACCGCGGCCCGCCCTGTTCTTTTCTTTTTTTATCCATATGTTTTACGCATCTGTCCATAAGGTAGATTAAAGAAGCATCAGGTACAAGGTTTTCACAATCACAAGTCACCTTGCGATGGCTATATCATTATACGATCATCTTCAAGAAACATGGCTACTGGAACACAGCTCTACATTTTCAGGCAGTTCCTTCCAGCCTCTCCATTACATCTTGCCTAACAAAGTTCATTTGCTAATGTCAGTTCATATCAGTGAGACCATACAGTATTTGTCCTTTTGTTTCTAGCTAATCTAACTGAGCATAATGTCCTTAAGGTCCATCCATGTTGTTACATGCTTCATGACTTTATTTTCTCTTACAGCTGCATAATATTCCATCGTATGTGTATACCAGAACTTGCTTAGCCACTCCTCTGTTGGTGGACATTTTGGCTGTTTCCATCTCTTGGCAATTGTAAATAATGTCACTATAAACATTGCTGTGCAAATGTCCATTTGTGTCCTTGCCCACATGTCCTCTGAGTAAATACCTAGCAATGATATTGCTGGATCATATGGCAGTTCTATACTTGGGCTGCCTAAGGAACCACAACACTGCCTTCCACAGTGGTTGTACCATTTGACATTCCTACCAACAGTGGATAAGTGTACCTCTTTCTCCACATCCTCTCCAGCACTTGTCGTTTTCTGTTTTATTGATAATGACCATTCAGGTGGGTGTGAGATGATATCTCCTTGTGGTTTTGATTTGCATTTCCCTAATAGCCAGGGAAGTTGAGCATCTTTTCATGTGCCTTTTGGCCATTTATATTTCCTCTTCTGAGAAGTGTCTGTTCATTTCTTTTGCCTATTTTGTAATTGGATTGTCTTTTTGTTGTTGAACTGAACAGTTTCTTTATATATTCTGGACACTAGACCTTTATCTGATAGATCATTTTGAAATATTGTCTCCCATTGTACAGGCTGTCTTTTTACTTTCTTGACAAAGATCTTTGATGCACAAAGTGTTTAATTTTGAGGAGTTCCCATTCATTTATTACTTCTTCAATGCTCGTTCTTTGGGTATAAGGTCTAGGAAACCGCCTCCTGTTATAACATTGATAAGATATTTTCCTGCATTTTCTTCTACAAGTTTTATGGTCTTAGATCTAATGTATAGGTCTTGATCCATTTTGAGTTAATTTTTGTATAGGATGTGAGATATGGATCCTCTTTCATTCTTTTGCATGTGGATATCCAGTTCTCTAGGCACCGTTTATTGAAGAGACTGTTCTCTCCCAGATACGTTGGCTTGACTGCCTTATCAAAGATCAATTGTCCATGCATAAGAGGCTCTATATCTGAACATTCTATTCGATTCCATTGGTCAGTATATCTATCTTGATGCCAGTACCATGCTGTTTTGACTACTGTAGCTTCATAATACGCCTGAAAGTCAGGTAACATGAGGCCTCCAACTTCATTTTCTTTCTCAGGATACTTTTAGTTATTCAGGGCACCCTACCTCTCCAGATAAATTTGGTTATTGGTTTTTCTATTTCTGAAAAGTAAGTTTTTGGGATTTTAATTAGTATTGCATTGCATCTGTAAATCAATTTAGGTAAAACTGACATGTTAACTATATTTAGTCTTCCAACCATGAGCACAGTATGCCCTTCCATTTATTTGGGTCTTCTGTAGTTTCTTTTGAGAATTTCTTGTAGTTTTCTTTGCATAGGTCTTTTGTCTCTTAAGTTAAATGTATTCCTAAATCTTTTATTTTGGTTGCAATTTTAAATGGAATTTTGTTCTTGATTTCCCCCTCAGATTGCTCATTCCTAGTGTATATACTAGTATATACTACAGATTATTGAGTATTGATCTTGTACCCTGCCACTTTGCTGTACTCATTTATTAGCGCTAGTAGTTTTGCTGTGGATTTTTCAGGGTTTTCAACATATGGTATCATATCATCTGCAAACAGTGAGACTTTTACTTCTTCCTTTCCAATTTTGATGCCTTGTATTTCTCTTGCCTTTCTAATTGCTCTGGCTAGAGCTTCCAACACAGTGTTGAATAACAGTGGTAAAAGTGGGCATCCTTGTCTTGTTCCCGATCTTAGGGGGAAAGTTTTCAGTTTTTCCCCATTGAGGATGATGTTAGCTGTGGGTTTTTCATAAATTCCCATCCTTGCATACATGGGATGAATACTACTTGGTCATGATGTATAATTGTTTTAATGTACTGCTGGATTTGATTTTCAAGAATTTTTTATATTCCCTTTATCATTTAAGGAAGTTCCCTTGTATTCCTATCCTTTGAAGTGTTTTCAGCAGGAAAGGATGTTGAATTTTGTCAAATGCCTTTTCTGCCTCAATCGAGATGATCATGTGGTTTTTCTGCTTTTATTTGTTGATATGGTGTATCACGTTAATTGATTTTCTTATGTTGAACCATACTCGCATACCTGGGATGAATCCTACTTGGTCATGATGTATAAGTCTTTTCAATGTGTTGCTGGATTTGATTTGTTAGAATTTTGTTGAGGATTTTTGCATCTATATTCATTAGAGAGATTGTTCTGTAGTTTTCTCTTTTTGTAATATCTTTGTCTGGCTTTGGTATGAGGGTGATGTTGGCTTCGTAGAATGAGTTAGGTAGCTTTCCCTCCTCTTCAATTCTTTTGAAGACTTTGAGCAGGATTGGTACTAATTCTTTTTGAATGTTTGGTAGAATTCATATGTGAAGCCATCTTGTCCTGGACTTTTCTTTTTGGGGAGCTTCTTAATGACTGTTTCCATTTCTTTCCTTCTGACTGGTTTGTTGAGGTCGTCTGTTTGTTCTCAAGTCAATGTTGGTTGTTCATGCCTTTCTAGGAAGATGTCCCTTTCATCTGCATTGTCTTATTAGCATACAATTGTTCATAGTATCCTCTCATTACTTCTGTTATTTCTGTGGGGTCAGTGATTATGTCTCCTCTTCCATTTCTGATTTTATTTATTTTAGTGTTCTCTTTTCTACTTTTTTGTCAACCTTGCTGAGGGTCATCAATCTTATTGATTTTCACATAGAAACAACTTCTGGTTTTGTTGATTTTCTCGATTGTTTTCATGTTGTCAGTTTCATTTATTTCTGCTCTAATCTTCATTATTTCTTTCCTTTTGCTTGCTTTGGGGTTAATTTGCTGTTCTTTATCTAGTTCTTCCAAGCGGACAGTTACTTCCTCAATATTTGCTCTTTTTTTTTTGATATAGGCATTCAGGGCAATAAATTTCCATCTTAGCACTGCCTTTGCTGCATCCCATAAATTTTGATATGTTGTGTCTTCATTTTCATTTGCCTCAAAGTATTTCCTGATTTCTCTTGTAATTTCTTCCTTGACCCACTGGTTGTTTAAGAGTGTGTTGTTGATAAATGCATACACCTGTTTGTCAAAAAAAAAAAAAAAAAAAAAGAGTGTGTTGTTGAGCCTCCACATATTTGTGAATTTTCTGGCATTCCGCCTGTTATTGATTTCGAACTTCATTCCTTTATGATCTATGATCTGAGAATGTATTTTTTATGATTTCCATCTTTTTAAATTTATTGAGATTTGCTTTGTGACCCAGCATATGGGCTGTCCTTGAGAATGATCCATGAGCAGTTGAGAAAAAGGTGTATTCCCTGCTGTTGTGGGGTATGATGTTCTATATATGTTTGTTAAGTCTAGTTCAATTATTGTATTATTCAAATTCTCTGTTTCTTTATTGATTCTCTGTCTAGATGTTTTGTCCATTGATGAGAGTAGTGAACTGAAGTCCCCAACTATTATGGTAGATGTGTCTATTTCTCTTTTCAGTGTTTGCCTCAAGTACTTTGGAGCATTCTGGCTCAGTGCTTAAAAATTTATGATTTTCATGTCTTCTTGTTGAATTGTTCCTTTTATTAATACATAGTGTCCTTCTTTGTCTCTTTTAACTGTTTTACATTTGAAGTCTAATTTGTTGGATATTGGTATAGCTACTCCTGCTCTTTTCTGGTTGTTATTTGCATGGAATATCATTTCCCAACTTTCAACTTATGTTTATCCTTGGGTCTAAGATGTGTTTCCTATCAACAGCATATAGAAGGATCCTGTTTTTTCATCCATTCTTCCAGTCTTTGTCTTTTGATTGGGGAGTTTAATCCATTAATATTTAGTGTTATTATTATATGTCAGTACTTTCTTCTACCATTTTGCCTTTTAGATTTTATATGTCATATCTAATTTGTCTTCTTTATACCTTTACTGATAGTTTTCATTTCTATACCCTTCTCCACACCTCTGTCTTCTGTCTTACTTATCTGTCTCTAGTGCTCCCTTTAGTATTTCTTGCAGAGCTGGTCTCTTGGTCACAAATTCTCTCAGTGAATTTTTATCTGCAAATGTTTTAATTTCCCCTCATTTTTTGAGGGACAGTTTGCTGGATATAGAATTCTTGGTTGGCAGTTTTTCTTTTTTAGTATCTTTTATATATCATCCCACTTTTTCCTTACCTCCATGGTTTCTGTGCATAGTCTTATTGTCTTCCCTTGTATGTGATGGATTGTTTTTCTCTTGCTACTTTCAAGGTTCTCTCTTTCTCTTTGACATCTGACATTCTGTTTAGTAAGTCTGTTGGAGTACATCTATTTGGATCTATTCTATTTGGACTGTACTGCACTTCTTGGATCTGTAATTTAAAGTCTTTCATAAGAGTTGGGACATTTTCTGTGGTAATTTCCTCCATTATTTTTCCTCCTCCTTTTCCCTTCTCTTCTCCTTCTGGGACACCCACAACACTTATATTTGTGTGCTTCATATTGTCATTCAATTCCCTGAGTCCCTGCTCATACTTTTCCATTCTTTTCCCTATATTTTCTTTTGCTTGTCAGATTTCAGATGTCCCATCCTCCAGTTCACTAATCCTATCTTCTGCCTCTTGAAATCTGAGTTGTAGGTTTCCATTGTTTTTTTCATCTCCTCTACTGTGCCTTCCATTCGCCTAAGTTGTCATTTGTTTTTTCAGATTTTCAGTTACTTCTTTTTGTTCCTTCCTTGCCTTCTTTATGTCGTCCCTCAATTCATTGATTTGATTTTTTTTTCACATTTCAAAGTACATTTTAATAAGTAGCTATAGAACAGATTTCAAACTTTAGTATGGGTTATAGTTCCCCAATTTCAGGTTTTTCCTTCTAGCTGCTTCAACACACTGGAGACTAAAAGCAAGTATTGATATAATGATTCAGCGGTAATACTTATTTGTAAAATCCTAACTTCTCTGTTATAACTCCTCCTTCTCCTTTGATCCTTCTCCCTGTCTTTGGGTATATTTGGGTTATGTCCATTCTAATTATTTTCATGTTGAAAAGGGCTGTCAACAATATGTAAATGGAACTGGCTGATGTTTTTGGAGAGATTGTCACCTCTGAGTTTCAGGACTTACGTGGCCTAGTTTGTGGTAGTTTTGACTTGAAGATATCGACATAAGTTGTCCAAAATTCTGATTTCCACTTCAAAGCTTTAAGTTTTTCATTGACAACAAATATTGTCAGTAGTTCTTTGTTACCAAGGAAGTATTCCAAGTTTATTCACTAATGTCAGTTCATATCAGTGAGATCATACAGTATTTGTCCTTTTGTTTCTGGATAATCACACTCAGCATAATGTCCTTAAGGTCCATTCATGTTGTTATATACTTCATAACTTTATTCTGTTTTACAGCTGCATAATATTCCATCTTATGTAAATGTCACAGTTTGTTTAGCCAACTGTCTGTTGATGGACATTTTGGCTGTCTCCATCTCTTGGTAATTGTTAATAATGCTGCTATAAACATTGGTGTGTAAATTTCCATTTGTGTCCTTGGCCTCGTGTCCTTTGAGTAGAGACAGCATATAGTTGGGTCCTGTTTTTTTAATCCATTCTGCCAGACTATGTCTTTTGATTGGAGAGTTTAATCCATTAACATTCAGTGTTATTACTGCATGGGTAGTACTTTCTTCTACTATTTTGCCTTCTGGATTTTATATGTCATATCTAATTTTCCTTCTTTCTACCTTTACTCATAGTCTTCCTTTCTACACTCTTCTCCACACCTCTCTCTTCTGTCTTCGTATCTGTCTCTAGTGTTCCCTTTAGTATTTCTTGCAGAGCTGGTCTCTTGGTCACAAATTCTTTCAGTGATTTTTTGTCTGAAAATGTTTTAATTTCTCCCTCATTTTTGAAGGACAATTTTGCTGAATATACAATTCTTGGTTGACAGTTTTTCTCTTTTAATAATTTAAATATATTATCCCACTGTCTTCTCGCCTCCATGGTTTCTGCTGAGAGATCTGCGCATAGTCTTATTGGGCTTTCCTTGTATGTGATGGATTGCTTTTCTCTTGCTGCTTTCAAGATCCTCTCTTTCTCTTTGACCTCTGACATTCTGACTAGTAAGTGTCTTGGAGAACGTCTATTTGGATGTATTCTCTTTGGGGTATGTTGCACTTCTTGGATCTGTAATTTTAAGTCTTTCATAAGAGTTGGGAAATTTTCAGTGATAATTTCCTCCATTAGTTTTTCTCCTCCTTTTCCCTTCTCTTCTCCTTCTGGGACACCCACAACGTGTATATTCGTGCGCTTCATATTGTCTTTCAATTCCCAGAGTCCCTGCTCATATTTTTCCATTTTTTTTCCTATAGTTTCTGTTTCTTGTCAGTTTTCAGATGTTTCATCCTCCAGTTCAGAAATCCTATGTTCTGTCTCTCGAACTCT
Source organism: Tamandua tetradactyla (assembly GCF_023851605.1). Taxonomy (NCBI): domain Eukaryota; kingdom Metazoa; phylum Chordata; class Mammalia; order Pilosa; family Myrmecophagidae; genus Tamandua; species Tamandua tetradactyla. The sequence continues at coordinate 81,150,218 of NC_135340.1, forward strand.
ACCATTGTAGGTTTCCATTGTTTTTTTTCATCTCTTCTACTGTCTTTCATTCCCATCAGTTCTGTGATTTGTTTTTTCAGACTTTCAGTTTCTTCTTTTTGTTCTTTCCTTGCCTTCTTTATATCCTCCCTCAATTCATTGATTTGATTTTTGATGAGGTTTTCCATGTCTGTATATTCTGAACTAATTGTTTCAGCTCCTGTATCTCATTTGAATTGTTGGTTTGTTCCTTTGACTGGGCCATATCTTCAATTTTCCTAATGTGATTTTGTTATTTTTTGCTGACATCTAGGCATTTAATTACCTTAATTAGTTTATTCTGGAGATTGCTTTCACTTCTTTTATCTAGGGTTTTCTTGCTGGATGAATTTGTTGTCTATCTGTTCTTTGACATTCTGTTCAGCTTTATGTGGACCTTTAGCTTAAGTTTTGTTTAACAGAGGAGAATTTTTCAGTTCTTGTTTTTTTGTTTCTTGCCCTGCTTGTTTGGTGCTTTTCCCCCACACACACACTTAGGAGGGTCTACTTAGATATTATAGACCCCAGCCAGATTTTCCCAGAACAAACTGGCCTCCTATCAGGAGGAAAGAGTCACCTGCGTCGGTTTTCCCTGAGGATGAGACCCAGCAGGTTGAAAGACTTTCCTGTGAAGTCTCTGGACTCTGTTTTTCTTATCCTGCCCAGTATGTGGTGCTTGTCTGACTGCAGGTCCCACCAGCATAAGATGGAGTGGTACCTTTAACTTTGGCATACTCTCCCTGCTGGGGGCGTGTTGGAGACAGAGGAGAGGTTGTAGGCTGGTTTTAATGGCTTCAAATTACCAAGCCCTGGTGTCTGAATTCCTTGATGGAGGGATTCCACCTGGATGGGGCTTCACCCCTCCCCTGGGGAAGGCACAAACTCCAGATAAGCCCCCAAAAGAGCTCACTTCTGCCTATGCCTGGGGCCGTTGCAGCCTGAGAAGTCCTGCTGCTGTATCCAGAGGCAGTTAAGCCTTTGTAGATACACAGCCACAAAAACCTCTGGTTCCTTCTTTTTTTTTTTCCCCCCCTTTTTCTGTCAGTCCTGCCCCCTTGGCACGGGGGCAAAGATGAGCAACCTCCACTTTGATCAGTTTCACCTAAGCTGGGGGCCTATTTTTAGTAGTCAGAATTTGTTAATTAGTTCCACAATTGGTTTGATTGTGCCCAGTCCCTGCTTCTGGTAAAGTCCTTTCCTTTCCTCTCGGGAAGCGGCCTGTTGGGGAGGGTCGCTGGCCGCAGCAGCTTTGGGAACTCATGGTTCTGGGGGGTGCTCGCAGCTGGTCCAGGTGGTCCAGACTGGGGTACACCATGTGTCCGGTCACTATCATGGCCCCGGGAGCTGTTCTGTACTGTTTCTGGTTATTTAGTAATTGTTCTGGAGGACAGACTAAAATGCGCACGTTGTTAAGCCGCCATTTTGAACCGGAAGTCCTGATTTGATTTTTGATGAGGTTTTCCATGTCTCTTCAAACATTCTGAATTAATTGTTTCAATTCTCATTTGTATTGTTGGTTTGTTCCTTTGACTGGGCCATTTCTTCAGTTTTCCTAGTAGGGTTCATTATTTTTTGCTTGTTGTCTAAGCATTTAATTACCTTAATTTAATTGATTCTGGAAATTGTTTTCACTTCTTGTACCTAGGATTTTCTTGCTGAGTGACTTTGTTGTCTATGTGTTCTTTGATATTCAGTTCAGCTTATTCTGGAACTCTAGCTTAGGTTTTGTTTAACAGATCAGAATTTTTCAGTTCTTGTTTTATTATTTCTTGCCCTGCCTGTATGGTGCGTTTTTCCCCCCTTAGGAGGGTCGAATTAGTTATTATAGACCCCAGCTAGCTTTTCCCAGACCAAACTGCCCTCCTCTCAGGAGGAAAGAGTCACCTGTATCAGTTTTCCCTGATGGTGAGAGCCACCAGATTGAAAGGGTTTCCTATGAAGTCTCTGGGCTTTCTGTTTTTCCTATCCTCCCTGGTATGTGGCACTTGTCTACCTCCAGGTCCCACCAGCATAAGGTGATGTGGTACCTTTTACTTCAGCATACTCTCCCTGCTAGGGGTGTGGTGGAGACAGAAGAGAGATTGTAGTCTGGTTTTAATAGCTTCACTTTTACAGACCCTGGACTCTAAATTCCTTGAGGTTGGTATTCTACCTGAGCTGGGCCCCATCCTTCTTTTGGGTTTGGCACAAGCTTAATTCTGCCTATTCCTGGGGCAGTGGAGCCTGAGAAGCCTTGCAACTTTATCCAGAGAGTAGTGAAGCCATAGAAACACAGCCACCAGAATGAAAGGGAAGAATCCTTTTCAGAGTAGGACCCCCATTCCTCGGGTTTGCCAATCAAGAGCTTAAGTTGGTATGTTGCTCTGTGTATTGCCAGGTCCTGTGTGCCCCCTCCTTTCCTTCATGGCCCAGATCTTTTCAGATCCAAAAATACGTCTGTTTTCTTTTTTTTCTTTTTTCCATCAGCCCTGCCCCCTCTGCACTGGGGCAAAAACCAGGGACCTCTGCTTCCACTCAAAGTTCAGCTGAGCTGCGGGCCTATTTTTAGTTGTAGAATTTGTTAATTAATTCCACAATTGTAGTTTGGTTGCGCCCAGCCCCTGTTGTTGGTTAATTCTCTTTCCTTTCCCCTCTGGGAAGCAGCCTGTGGGGGAGGGGCAGCAGCTGCCATGGATTGAGGAACTAAGGTTTTTGAGTGGGCTCACAGCCCGTCCAGCTGGTCTAGACTGGTGTATGCTGTGTGTCGGGTTATTGACATGGCCCCAGCAGTTGTTCTGTACTATTCCTGGCTATTTATTAGATGCTCTGGAGGGCGAACTAAATCCCACACCTCGCTAAGGTGCCATCCTGGTCCACAGTCTTGCCTTGGTTCTTATATGTAAGTTTTTGACCCATTTTGAGTTACTTTTTGGATGTGGTGTGAGATAGAGGTCCTCGTTCATTCTTTTGCATATGGACATCCAGTTCTTTCAGCACCATATGTAGAAGATACAATCTTTTCTAAATTGTGAGGACTTGGCAGCCTTGTCAACAATCAGTTGGCCATTGTTTCTTGGCCATTTGGCTAAGATCAAGTGTAGCATCTGTTCTTATCAGTTTAGTATCTGATACATCCATTTTCTGAGGACAATATATTAAGTGGATTTTTGAAACTGTGAGATGGAGTAGGAGCTTGCTCCATCCACTCCATGCATCGACCTGGTATTGCAGTACTTCCAGGAATGGTGCACCCCCCTCAGGGAAGCAATAAGTGTATTTAAAAAAAAAAAAAATCAGTTGGCCATAGATATGAAGATCTACTTTTTTTCTTTATTTGTTTGTTTAAGTTTTTTAAAAATATTTTTATTGAGAAATCCTCACAAACATAAATTTCAGACATAGTATACAAACAATGGCTCACAGTATCATCACATTGTACATTCATCACCACTATCATATTTTAGAACATTTGCAACACTTCGGAAAAAGAAATAAAAAGATGAAAGAAAAAGCTCATACATACCATCCTCCTTACCCCTCCTTCTCATTGACCACTAGTATTTCCATCTACCCAAATTATTTTTCCCCTTGCCCCCCATTATTTATTTACTTTTTTATCCTTTTTTTTTTACAACTCATCTGTGCATATCCTGGATAAAAGGAGCATCAGACACAAAGTTTTCACAATCACACAGTCCCATTGTAGTCTTTATATCTTTATACAGTCATCTTCAAGAATCAAGGCTACTGGAACACAGCTCATCAATTTCAGGTGCTTCACTCCAGCCACTCCAATACACTATAAACTAAAAGGTGATATCTATATAATGCATAAGAATAGCTTCTCAACTCTATTTGAAATCTCTTAGCCACTGAAAGTTTATTTTCTCGGATTTCTCTCATCCCCTTTTTTGTCAAGAAGGCTTTCTCAGTCCCTTGATGCCGGGTCCCAGGTCATCCCAGGTTTTCTGTCCCATGCTGCCAGGGAGATTTACACACTTGGAAGTCATGTCTCACATAGCAGGGAGGCAGTGAATTCAGAGAGGCCACATCTAAGCAACAAAATTAGTTCCCTAGCTGTGTCTCTTAGGCATAATTTTAAGTAGGGTTAGCTTATCCTTTGCAGAAATAAGTTTCATAAGGGTGAACCCCAAGATCATCGGCTCATCTTGTTGATTTTGTTGTCCCACTGCTTGAGAGAATGTCAGAAATTCTCCAAATGGGGAATTGAATATTTCCACCTTTCTCCCCATTCCCCCAAGGGGACTTTGCAAATAATTTTTATTCTCTGCCCAAATTACTCTGGGATATATCAGGGCATTAACTCACCTGGAACAAACCAACAAAGTCTCATGTCCTATTCAAGTTTCCATGTGCTTATGATGGTCCACTAATTTTAACCATACAAGTTCAGTTAGGAAGTGCACTACTACAAATATAAGTTTTGCACCCAATATACTTCTTTGCGTTCAGTTTCACAGAGAATTTATAGTTTTACATTATGAGCGATATCATCCTTTACCCTGTATTCTGATATACCTTAGTCCTATCCAGATGAACTTCATTCATATCTCTTCTAGAATGGGGTACTGCTGACTTTGTAGCTTCAGAGCTCTGAGTCTCATGTGTCATGTAAATACCTGAGGTTTCTGGGAACATGAGGGTCTGTTTTTGAACCCTTAATTTGATTCCATTGGTGTACTTATCTGTTCTTCTGTCAGTACTATGACATTTTGGCCACTGTAGCTTTGTAATAAGTTTTAAGGTCAGTAAGTGTGAGTCCTCAAGTTTTTTCTTCTTTTTAAAGATATTTTTAGCTATACATGAATCCTTTCCTTACTGGTAATCCTTATCTCTACACTCTTCTCCAAGCCTCTCTCCCTGTCCTTTCTTTTCAGCCCATAGAACTCCCTTTTCTATTTCTTATATTTTCTATTTCCTTTTAACAAACTCTCTTAGTTTCTGTTTGTGAATATATTAAGCTGTCCCTCAATTTTGAGGGACAGTGTTACCAGATAAAGAATTCTTTATTCAGTTTTTCTCTTTCAGTACCTTAAGTATATCATACCACTATCTTCTCCCCTCCATGGCTTTTGATGAAAAAACTTCTTTTGCTGCTTTCAGAATTCACTGTCTTTGAAAGTTGACATTCTGATTTTTTTGTTTCTTCGAGTGCGTCTCTTTAACAATTTATTGTGTTTGGTGTACACTGGGATTCTTGTATTTGCATTTTCATGTTTTTTATAGGGTTTGGATAATTTTTAGCCGTTATTTCCTCACATATTCTTTCTGGGCATTTTCACCTCTCATCTCCATTTGGAATACCCATGATGATTATTGTTTTGGTTTTCTAAAGCTGCCAGAATGCAATATACTAGAAATGGATTGGCTTTTACAAAGGGGATTTATGACAATACAAATTTATAGTGCTAAGGCTGTGAAAATGTCCTAAGTAAGACATCAAGAAGAAGCTATTTGACCCAAGAAAACCTGATCACATCCGGGATTTCTCTGTCAGCTGGGTAGGCACACTGTTGACATCTCCTTTTCTCCTGGATTGCGCTGTTTTCATCTTCTGATTCCAGTGGCTTCCTATGTCAGCTTTGTAACCAGCTCCAAAGCTGCTTACTAGATGTCTGCTCTGTGGTGGCTTTTTTATTGGCTCCAGTAAACTAATTAAGATCAACCTTGAATGGGCAGGTTCACATTTCCATGGAAATAATATTGGAAAGGATTCCACCCACAGTTGGATGAGTCATATCTCCATGGAATCAATCCAATCTAATGGTCCCACCCAACAGTATAGCTGTCCCCACAAGATTAGATCAGGATTAAATTAACATGGCATTTCTGGGGTACATAAGAGTTTCAAACCAGCACACTTAGGTTTTTACACTTTAGTTTGTCAGTATTTTCCCTCAGATCCTGCTCAAAATTGTCCATACTTTTATCAGTCTCTTCTTTGATCTGTTTGAATTCAGTTGCTGTGTCTCTTCTAGTTCACTGATCTTCTCCTCTGCCTCTTCAAATCTGCAATCCTGTGTCTCCAGTATAATTGTAATTTCATCTGTTGTCTTTTATAACCATAATGTCTGGAGGGCTTCCTCTTCACCTTTTTGACAAAATTCTTTGAAGCACTGAAGTATTCAACATTTAGGAAGTTCCTATTTATCTTTTGTATCTTTACTTGCTTATGCTTTGGGTGTAAGAAGCTGCCTCCTATCACTTGGTCTTAAAGATATTTCCCTATATTTTCTTTTAGGAGGTTTATGGTACTGGCTGTTGCATTTACGACTTTGATCCATTTACGACTTTGATCCACTTTGAGTTAATTTTTGTATAGGGTGTAAGGTAGGGTCCTCTTTCATTTCTTTGGTTATGGATATCCAGTTCTCCCAGCACCATTTATTAAAGAGACTATTCTGTCTCATTTCAGTGGAACAGGAGGTCTTGTGAAGAATCAGTTGACCTGGCGGGCAACAGTGGCTCAGTGGCAGAGTTCTCGCCTGCCATGCCGGAGACCTGGGTTTGATTGCCAGCGCCTGCCCTTGTGTTTAAAAAAAAAAAAAATCAATTGCCATAAATGTAAGAGTCTCTATCTGAACTCTCAGTTCTATTTCTTTGGTCAATATGATGAAGATTAAACTTTCTTTGTGCCAATACCGTGCTGGTTTGTTCATTATAAAACAGTGTACCTTAAAGTCAGAAATTGTTAAGTCTTCCCACTTCATTCTTTTTTAGGATGCTTTTTGCTATTTGAGGCCCCATTTCCTTGAAACTAAATTTGATAACTAAATTGTCCAAGTCTGCGATGTAGATAGTTGGAATTTTGATTGTATTGCATTAAATCTTTAGATCAGTTGAGGTAGAATTGACATCTTAACAACATTTAGGCTTCTGAAACATGAACATGGAATGTTCTTCCATCTATTTAGGTCTTTTTAAATTTCTTTTAGCAGTGTTTTGAAGTTTTCTGTGTACAGGTCCTTTACAACCTCAGTTAAGTTTATTCCTATAGACTTGGTTCTTTTCGTTGCTATTGTGAATGAAAGTTTTATCTAATTGCTTATTTGATTTGGTCATTACCAGTATATAGAAACACTGCTGATTTTTTTTTAATTTTTTAATTTAATAAAAGAATTTTTTAAATATGACAAAGAAACACAAACATTCTTAACATATGCTCATTCCATTCTACATATATAATCAATAATTCACAATATCATCACATAGTTGCATATTCATCATCACGATCATTTCTTAGAACATTTGCATCAATTCAGAAAAAGAAGTGAAAAGACAACAGAAAAAAATTCATACATACCATACCCCTTACTCCTCCCTTTCTTTTTTTAAAATAATTTATTTTTTGTTTATGATATATAACCATACAAACACAAACATTCTTATCAAATGATCATTCTGTTCTTGTTATATAATCAATAACTCACACTATCATCACACAGTTGTATATTTATCATCATGATCATTTCCTAGAACATCTGCATCAATTCAGAAAAAACAATAAAAAGAAGACAGAAAAAACTTCATACATACCATACCCCTTACCCCTCCCCTTCACTGATCACCAGCATTTCAATCTACTAAATTTATTTTAACATTTGTTCCCCCTATTATTTATTAATTTTTAATCCATTTATTTTACTTGTCCATTGATAAGGTAAACAAAAGGAGCATCAGACACAAGGCTCTCACAACCACATAGTCACAGTGTGACAGCCATATCATCATACAATTATCTTCAAGAAACATGTCCATCAGAGCACAGCTCCACATTTTCAGGCAACACTACTGATTTTTGCGTGTTAATCTTGTTTCATGCCACTTTCCTGAATTCGTTTGTTAGCTCAAATAGCTTTGTACTAGGTTTTTAGAAATACAGGATCATGTCATTTACAGTTAGTGAGTTTTACTTTTTCCTTTCCACTTTGGGTGCCTTTTATTTCTTTTTCTTAGATAATTGCTCTAGCTAGAACTTCTAGCACAGTGTTGAATAACAGTGGTGACAGTGGGCATCCTTGTTTTATCCTGATCTTAGGGAGAAAGCTTCCATTCTCTGATTATTGAGTAGTTTTTATGCCCTGCAAGAAATACTAAACTGAGTTCTCTTGACTGGGCAAAAAAAGCAGGAGAGAGCAATCAGGAGAAGGGTACAGAATTGAAGAGTTTGTGTAAGGGTAAATTAAAGGATAAAAAGAGAGAAAAAAAATGGATAGGACAAATAAAATCCAAAAAATAAGATGATTGGATCAAGAGCTGTCTATAGTAATAGCTTTGAATGTTAATAGATTAAAATCCCCAATTAAAAGATGCAGACTGATGGAATGAATTAAAAAATATGATCCATTTATTTCCTGTTTATAAAACTCAGATGCTCTGAGTTTTAAATCTGTTCCTTTTACTTGGCCATAACTTCCTTGTTTCATAGTGTGTCTTGTAATCTTTTACTGGTACCTGGGCCTCTTACTATCCTGATAAAATTATTCTGAAGGTCAGATTCCCTTTCTTGACTAACATTTTTAATGAAATTTTATTGAGATACATTGTATATTCATATTCCACATATCCAAATTTTACAATCACAGGTTTCACAATATCATCATAGAGCTGTGCATCCTTCATCACAATAGATTCTTGAACATTTTCATTGCTCCAAAAATATATAAAAATAAGAATAAAATTAAAAATAAAAGAACACCCAAAACATTCCATGCCATTCACCCCCTATTATTTATTTATGTTTTGGCTCTCTTTCATTTTTCTTGCTCATGTATCAATATACTAGATAATGATAGTGTCAGTCACAAGGTTTTCATAGTCATATGGTCACACCTTAAAAGCTCTACAGTTATTCAGTCATCTTCAGGAATCAAGGCTATTAGATTACAGTTCAACATTTCCCTGTAGCTTGTCTGTTACCTCCAAAGCTGAAAGGTGATATCTCTATAGTGCATAAGAATAACCTTCAAAATCACCTCTTGACTCTATTTGCAATCTCTCAGCCACTGATACTTTTTTTTCATTTCTCATCCCACTTTCGATCAAGTCTTTCTGAATTCCATGATGTCAGGGCCAGACTCATCACTGGGGGTCATGTCCCCCATTGTCAGGGATTTACACCCCTGAGAGTCATGTCCCACATAAGGGGAAGGACATTAAGTTCACCTGCCAAATTGACTTAGAAAGAGAGGCCACATCTGAGCAACAAAAGAGGTTTTCTGGAGGTGTCTCTTAGGCATACTCCAAAGTAGGCTTAGCTTCTCCTTTGCAGGAATAAGTTTTATAATGTTAAGCCCCAAGATCAAGAGTCTTTCCCATCAAACTGCTAGTCACCAATGCCTGTGAGAATGAATATCAGGTCTTCCCCAGTTGGGGAAGCTTACTGTTACCCTTTTTAATCTCCTGCCCAGATTACTCTGGGATGTATCTGGGCATCACATCAACCTGTACAAACCAACAAGTTCTCACATTTTATTCAATGTTTCATGAAATTATGATGTTTGAATAAGCTGACCATACAAGTTAAATTAGATAGCGTGCTTCAGAAAATATAAATTCTACACCAAATAAATATATCTTCCATTGGTCTCACTCAAAAGGTGAAGTTTTAAAATACAGTTAATATCATTTTTTACCGTTTTGTCTGATTTACTCTAATCCTGTCCAGATCAGCTTCATTCATATCTCTAATAGAAGCCTCATGTCTTTTTCAGGTTTTTTTTTTTACCGCTTATATAGGGTAATGCTGACTTTCATACCTGCAGAAGCTATAGCTCTGAGTCTCAGGTGTCACACTGATTCCCCAAGTTCCAAGGAATGACCATGTTTTACGCAAAGAGCTCAGCATCTCAACAGGAATAGATGTGACCTGTGATAGCATTTGCAGTCTAGGAACCTTTACCATAAATCTTGCACCTGATAGCCTATGCTCTCGAGTCTGCCCATTATAATTAGTCCATGTGAGCGATGCATTATAATATTTCTCTTTTCATTTCTGGCTTATTTCACTCAGCATACATAGTGTCCTCAAGGTTCATTCATTTAGTTGTAACTAAGGGTTGCGGGATTATATGGCAACCCTACCTCTGTCCTCCTGTAGAGCCACCACACAGCTTCCTACACCACTCCACTGCCCTACCAACAGGGAGGTCGGTCTCTCTCTCTCTCTCTCTCTCTCTCTCTCTCCCCACATTTTCTTCAGCACTTGTATCTTTCTGTTCATTTTTTTTTTTTTTTTTTTTTTTTTTTTTTTTTTTTTAAGGAAAGACAGAGAGAAGGAAGGAAGGAAGGAAGAAAGGGAAACATTTTTAAACATTTTCTTGTTTTATTGTATTCTGTTTCTCCGTTTTTGTTACATGGGCTGGGGCCGGGAATCGAACCGAGGTCCTCCGGCATAGCAGGCAAGCACTTTGCCCGCTGAGCCACCGCGGCCCGCCCTTTCTGTTCATTTTTAAACACTTTTATTCACACATCATATGATCCAACCTAAGTATGAAATTAGTTGTTCCTTGTATACTCACATAGCCATGCTTTCACCAGCAGAATCTGTATGAGAACATTTCCATTTCTTCTGCAAAGAATCTCTTACCCCTCTTCCATATCCCCCACTTAATGACATTTGTTACTTTGGCATATTGTCTTTGTTACATTCAGTGGAGGCATACCACAAAATTACTATTAATTATAGACTCTACTTTGCATTGATTGTATTTTCCCCCTGTGTACCACCGTATTTTCAACACCTTGCAATGTTGCATTCATTTGTTCCCCCTCATGCAAAAACATTCCTGTATTTGCACATTTAATCATCATCATTGTCCATTGTAGCCATCACTAGTTATATTGTTCCAATCCTTATGGTCTGTCTTTCCTTCTGCTGCCATATATGCCTCCACCCCTCACCCATCAATCACACTCACACTCTGCTTCACTTACTGTACTTACAATATTGTGCTACCATCAGATAGTATTGTGCTATCCATTTCTAAATCTTTACAATCAGTCCTGGTCCACATTCTGTACTCCTTCAGCACCAAAATGCCCGGTCTCTGCCTTCTTTATATCTCCTGATAAACCTGTACTCTTTTATTTATTTTTTTATTTTTATTTTTTTAAATACAAAGAAGCACCAAATAAATGCAAACATTCCTATGTTGATCATTCCATTCTACATATATAATCAGTAATTCACAATATCATCACATAGTTGCATATTCATCATCATGATCATTTCTCAGAACATTTGCATCAATTCAGAAAAAGAAATAAAAAGACAACAGAAAAATATAACAAAAATAGAAAAAAAAATTTTACATACCATACTCCTTACCCCTCCCTTTCACTGATCACTGGCATTTCAAACTAAATTTATTTTAACGTTGTTCCCCCTGTTATTTGTTTTTATTGCATATATTCTGTTCGTCTGTTGACAAGGTAGATAAAAGGAGCATCAAACACAAGGTTTTCACAATCACACAGTCACATTGTGAAAGCTATATCATTATTCAATCATCTTCAAGAAACACGGCTACTGGAACACAGCTCTGCATTTTCAGGCAGTTCCCTCCAACCTCTCCATTACATCTTGACTAACAAGGTGATATCTAATGCATAAGAATAACCTCCAGGATAACCTCTCAACTCTGTTTGGAATCTCTCAGCCATTGACACTCTATTTTGTCTCATTTTGCTCTTCCCTCTTTTGGTTGAGAAGGTTTTCTCAATCCTTTGATGCTGAGTCTCAGCTCATTCTAGGATTTCTGTCCCACACTGCCAGGAAGGTCCACACCCCTGGGAGTCATGTCCCACGTAGACAGGGGGGAGGGTGGTGAGTTTGCTTGTTGTGTTGGCTGGAGAGAGAGGCCACATCTGAGCAACAAAGGGCTCTCTTGGGGGTGACTCTTAGGCCTAATTTTAAGTAGGCTTGACCTATCCTTTGTGGGGTTGAGTTTCATATGAGCAAACCCCAAGACTGGGGGCTCAGCCTATAGCTTTGGTTGTCCATACTGCTTGTGAGAATATCAAGAATTCAACTTGGGGAGGTTGAATTTTCCCCCGTTCTCATCACCCCTCTGAAGGGGACCTTACAAATACTTTTCCACTCACTGATCAAATCACTCTGGACAAACCAATAAAATCTCATGTCCTACCCAAGGTTCCATGTACTTATGGAGTTCAACTGAGCTATCTACATAAGTTATATTAGGAAATGCACCAGTCAAAATATAAATTTTGCACCAAATAAGCATTTTTTACCTTAGTCTCACACATTAGCTGAAATTTTCAAATATTAATTACAATCTATTTTCAGCACTCTGCAGTAATGACACTCCCCTGTTCTTCCTCATGCAAAAACACTTTTAAGATTTGTACATTTAGTTACTATCATTATACACTCCAGGCATTCCTACATCACACCATCTCAATCTTTATCATCCATCTTTCCTTGTGATTTCATTTATTCCCCCAGCCCTCCTCCCTCTATCTCTCTCACATTCAGCTTCATTCAATGTTTTAACATAATTTTATTACAGTTAGGTAATATTGGTCTGTCCACTTCTGAGTTTTTATATTCAGCCCTGTTGTACAATCTGTATCCCTTCAGCTCCAATTACCCGATATCTTACCCTATTTCTATCTCCTGATGGTCATTGTTACCAATGAAATATTCCAAGTTTACTCACTAATGTCAGTTCATATCAGTGAGACCATATAGTATTTGTCCTTTTGTTTTTGGCTAATCTCACTGAGCATAATGTCCTTAAGGTCCATCCATGTTGTTACATACTTGATAAGTTTATTCTGTCTCACAACTGCATAATATTCCATTGTATGTATATACCACAGTTTGTTTAGCCACTCATCTGTTGATGGACATTTTGGCTGTTTTCATGTCTTTGCAATTGTAAATAATGCTGCTATAAACATTGGTGTGCAAATGTCCGTTTGTGTCCTTGCCTTCAAGTCCTTTGAATAGATACCTAGCAATGGTATTGCCAGGTCATATGGCAGTTCTCTATTTAGTTTTTTGAGGAATCACCAAACTGCCTTCCACAGCAGTTGTACCATTTCACATTCCCACCAACATGGATAAGTGTGCCTCTTCTCCGCATCCTCTCCAGCACTTGTCATTTTCTGTTTTATTGATAATGGCCATTCTGGTGGGTGTGAGATGATATCTCATTGTGGTTTTGATTTGCATTTCTCTAATGGCCAGGGACATTGAGCATCTTTTCCTGTGCCTTTTGGCCATTTGTATTTCCTCTTCTGAGAAGTGTCTGTTCAAGTCTTTTTCCCATTTTGTAATTGGATTGGCTGTCTTTTTGTTGTTGAGTTGAACAATCTCTTTATAAATCTGGATACTAGACCTTTATCTGATATGTCGTTTCCAAAGATTGTCTCCCATTGTGTAGGCTGTCTTTTAACTTTCTTAATGAAGTTCTTTGATGTGCAAAAGTATTTAATTTTGAGGCGTTCCCATTTATTTATTTCTTTCTTCAGTGCTCTTGCTTTGGTTGTAAGGTTTATGAAACTGCCTCCAGGTATAAGATTTATAAGATATTTCTCTACATTTTTGTCTAACAGTTTTATGGTCTTAGATCTAATGTTTAGGTCTTTGATCCATTTTGAGTTAACTTTTGTATGGGGTGTAAGATATGGGTCCTCTTTCATTCTTTTGCATGTGGATATCCTGTTCTCTAGGCACCATTTATTGAAGAGACTGTTCTGTCCCAGGTGAGTTGGCTTGTCTGCCTTATCAAAGATCAAATGTCCATAGATGAGAGGGTCTATATCTGAAGACTCTATTCGATTCCATTGCTCAATATATCTATCTTTCTCAAGTACCACGCAGTTTTGACCACAGTAGCTTCATAACATGCCTTAAAGTCAGGTAGCATGAGACCTCCAACTTCATTTTTTTTCCTCAGGATACTTTTAGCTATTTGGGGCACCCTGCCCTTCCAGATAAATTTGCTTATTGGTTCTTCTATTTTTGAAAAGTAAGCTTTGGGAATTTTAATTAGTATTGCATTGCATCTGTAAATCAATTTAGGTAGAATTGACGTTAACTATATTTAGTCTTCTAATCCATGAACACGGTATGCCCTTCCATCTATTTAGGTCTTCTGTGATTTCTTTTAACAATTTCTTGTTGTTTACTTTGCATAGGTCTTTTGTCTCTTAAGTTAAATTTATTCCTAAATATTTTATTCTTTTGGTTGCAATTGTAAATGGAATGTTTTCTCGGTTCCCCCTCAGATTGTTCATTAATAGTGTATAGAAACACTACAGATTTTTGAATGTTGATCTTGTAACCTGCCACTGTGCTGCACTCATTTATTAGCTCTAGCCGTTTTGCTGTGGATTTTTCAAGGTTTTCGACATATAATATCATAATATCTGCAAACAGTGAATATTTTACTTCTTCCTTTCCAATTTAGATGCCTTTTTTCTTTTTCTTGTCTAATTGCTCTGGCTTGAACTTCCAACACAATGTTGAATAACAGTGGTGATAGTGGACATCCTTGTCTTGTTCCTGATCTTAGGGGAAAGTTTTCAGTTTTTCCCCATTGAGGATGATATTAGCTGTGGGTTTTTCATATATTCCCTTTATCATTTTAAGGAAGTTCCCTTGTATTCCTATCCTTTGGAGTGTTTTCAACAGGAAAGGATGTTGAATTTTGTCAAATGCCTTTTCTGCATCAATCGAAATTGTCATATGGTTTTTCTGGTTTAATTTGTTGATATGGTGTATCACATTAATTGATTTCCTTATGTTGAGTCATCCTTGCATACCTGGGATGAATCCTTCTTGGTCATGGTGTATAAGTCTTTTAATGTGTTGCTGGATTTGATTTGTTAGAATTTTGTTGAGGATTTTTGCATCTATATTCATTAGAGAGATTGTTCTGTAGTTTTCTTTTTTTTGTAATATCTTTGTCTGGCTTTGGTATGAGGGTGATGTTGGCTACGTAGGATGAGTTAGGTAACTTTCCCTTCTCTTCAGTTTTTTTTTTGAGGAGTTTGAGCAGATTTGGTACTAATTCTTTCTGGAATGTTTGGTAGAATTCACATGTGTAGCCATCTTGTCCTGGACTTTTCTTTTGGGGGAGCTTCTTAATGACTGAGTCAGGGTTTTTTTACTTGGTTTGTTGAAGTCGTCTATTTCCTCTCAAGTCAAAGTTAGTTGTTCATGCCTTTCTAGGAAGTTGTCCATTTCATCTATAGTGTTGTATTTATTAACATAAATTGTTACATAATATCCTGTCATTACTTCCTTTATTTCTGTGGGTTCCGAGTGTTTATGTCTCCTCTTCTATTTCTGATCTTATTTATTTGCATCCTCTCTCTCCTTCTTTTTGCCAATCTTGCTAAGGGTCCATCAATCTTATTGATTTTCTCATAGAACCAGCTTCTGGTTTTATTGATTTTCTCAATTGTTTTCGTGTTCTCAATTTCATTTATTTCTGCTCTGATCTTCGTTATTTCTTTCCTTTTGCTTGCTTTGGGGTTAATTTGCTGTTCTTTCTCTACTTCTTCCATGTGGACAGTTAATTCCTCAATTTTTACCCTTTCTTCTATTTTGATATAGGCATTTGGGGCAATAAATTTCCCTCTTTACCCTGCCTTTACTGCATCCCATAAATTTTGATATGTTGTGTTTTCATTTTCATTTGCCTTGAGATATTTCCTGATTTCTCTTGTAATTTCTTCCTTGACCCACTGGTTGTTTAAGAGTGTTGTTGAGCCTCCACACATTTGTGAATTTTCTGGCACTCTGCCTATTACTGATTTCAAACTTCATTCCTTTATGATCTGAGAAAGTATTTTATACGATTTCCATCTTTTTAAATTTATTGAGTTTGCTTTGTGACCCAGCATATGGTCTATCCTTGAGAATGATCCATGAGCATTTGAGAAAAAGGTGTATCCTTTTGTTGTGGGGTGTAATGTTCTATAAATGTTTGTTACATGTAGCTCATTTATTATATTATTCAAATTCTCTGTTTCCTTATTGATCCTCTGTCTAGATGTTTTGTCCATTGATGAGAGTAGTGAACTGAAGTCCCCAACTATTATGGTAGATGTGTCTATTTCTCTTTTCAGTGTTTTTAGTGTTTTCCACATGTATTTTGGAGCATTCTGATTCAGAGCATAAATAATTATGATTTTTATGTCTTCTTGATGAATTATTCCTTTTATTAATACATAGTATCCTTCTTTGTCTCTTTTCACTGTTTTACATTTGAATTCTAATTTGTTGAATATTGTATAGCTACTCCTGCTCTTTTCTGATTATTATTTGCATGAAATATCTTTTCGCAACCTTTCACTTTCAACCTATGTTTATCCTTGGGTCTAAGATGTGTTTCCTGTCGACAGCATATAGATGGGTCCTGTTTGTTCATCCATTCTGCCAGTCTATGTCCTTTCACTGGGGAGTTTAATCCAATAACATTTATTGTTAGTACTGTACAGGCAGTACTTTCTTCTACCATTTTGCCTTTTGGATTTTATATGTCATATCTAATTTTCCTTCTTTTTACCTTTACTCATTGTCTTCCTTTCTACACTCTTCTCCTCACCTCTCTCTTCTGTCTTTTCATATCTGTCTGTAGTGCTCTCTTTGGTATTTCTTGCAGAACTAGTCTCTTGGTCACAAATTCTCTCAGTGATTTTTGTCTGAAAATGTTTTAATTTCTCCCTCATTTTTGAAGGAGAGTTTTCCTGGATGTAGAATTCTTGGTTGACAGTTTTTCTCTTTTAGTAATTGAAATATATCATCCCACTGTCTTCTTACCTCCATGGTTTCTGCTGAGAAATCTATGCATACTCTTATTGGGCTTCCCTTGTATGTGATTCATTGCTTTTCTCTTGCTGCTTTCAAGATTCTCTCTTTGTCTTTGACCTCTAACATTCTGATTAGTAAGTGTCTTGGAGTACGTCTGTTTGGTTCTGTTCTCTTTGGGGTACACTGCACTTCTTGGATCTGTAATTTTAAGTCTTTCATAAGAGTTGTGGAATTTTCTATGATAATTTCTTTCTTGAATGCTTGATAGTATTCACATGTGAATCCATTGTGTCCTGGTCTTTTTGGGGGGAGCTTCTTGATGACTGATTCAATCTATTGTGATTGATTTGTTGAGGTTGCCTACTTCTTCTTGAGTCAGTGTTGGTTGTTCATGCTTTTCTAGGAATTTGTCCATTTTGTCTACATTGTTGGTTTATTAGCATAGTTACTGATAGTATCCTCTCCGTATCTCCTTTATTTCTGTTGGGTCTATAGTTATATTACCTCTCCCATTTCTAATTTTATTTATTTGCATCCTCTTTCTCTCTTTTTTTTTTTCTCAGCCTAGCTAAGGGTCTATCAATTTTATTGATTTTCTCAAAGAGCCAACTTCTCATCTTGTTGATTCTCTCTATTGTTTTCATGTTCTCAGTTTCATTTATTTCTGCTAAATTATTTCTTTCCTTCTGTTTTCTTTCAGGTCAGTTTGCTGTTCTGTCTTTAGCTCCTCTAGGTGAACTGTTAATTCCTTAATTTTGGATCTTCTTTTTTATTATAGACATTTTGGGCAATAAATTTCCCTCTCAGTACCACCTTCACTGCCTCCTATAAGTTTTGATATGTTGTCCTTTCATTTTCATTTATTTAAGATTGTATTGTTTAGCCTCCATATATTTGTTTATTTTCTGGCCTTCTACCTGTTATTAATTTCTAACTTCACTCTGGTATTACCTGAGAAAATGTTTCATATAATTTCAGTCTTCTTAAATTTATTGAGACCTGCTT
This sequence comes from Tamandua tetradactyla, assembly GCF_023851605.1. Lineage (NCBI taxonomy): Eukaryota > Metazoa > Chordata > Mammalia > Pilosa > Myrmecophagidae > Tamandua > Tamandua tetradactyla. The sequence continues at coordinate 81,168,033 of NC_135340.1, forward strand.
TGTGATCCATCATGTGATCTATCCTGGTGAATGATCCATGAGTACTTGAGAAAAATGTGCATCCTTCTGTTGTGGGTTGTAATGTTCTGTAAATTTCTTTTTCTTTATTGATCTTCTCTATATATGTTCTATCCATTGATGAGAGTGGGAAATTGAAGTCTCCAACTATTATTGTAGAGGTGTCTACTTCTCTCTTCAGTGTTGTCTGTGTGCTTCATTTATATTAGGCCTCTCCAGCTCATTGCATAAATATTTATGATTGTTGCATGTTCTTGATGAATTGTTACTTTTATTAATAGATCTTACCCTTGTTTCTTTTCGTTATTTTACATTTGAAGTCTAATATATTGGCTATTAGTATAGCTACCCCTGCTCTTTTCTGGTTGTTGTTTGCATGAAATATCTTTTTATAACCTGTATCTTTTTATAAACCTTTCACTTTCAATCTGCTGTTTTGAAATATTTTTATCAAGTAATCTTCACATACATACAATCCATACATGATGTACAATCAGTGGCTCACAATATCATCACATAGTTGTGTATTCATCACTGTGATCATTTTTTAGAATATTTCCATCACTCGAGAAAAGGAAATGAAAAGAAAAAAGAAAAAACTCACAAATACCATACACCTGATCCCTTCCTATTATCGACCACTAGTATTTCCATCTTCATTCTGTTGTAGTCCTTGGGTCTAAAGTGTATTTCTTATACAGCATATAGATGGGTTTAGTTTTTTAATCCATTCTACCAGTCTGTGTCTTGATTAGGAAGTTTGGCCCATGAACATTAATGTTATTACTGTATAGGCAGTACTTTCCTCTACCATTTTTTCTTTTGCATTTATGTGTCATATCTCATTTTTTCTCTCTTTTTACCTTTATTGATAGTCTTCATTTCTACACTTTTCCCCAGACTTCTGTCTCCTTTCTTTTGTTATTTGTCTGTTGTGCTCCCTTTATTAATTTTTGCAGAGCAGGTGTCTTGTTCACAAACTCCTTCAGTTACTGTTTGAGAAAATTTTAAACTGTCTCCTTTTTGAAGGACAATTTTACCAGGTTTAGAATTCTAGTTTTGCAGTTTTTCTATTTAAGGACTCATATATATCATACCACTGCCTTCTTGCCTCCATGTTTCTACTGAGAAACTTTCACATAGTATATCATCTGGGATTTTCTTTCTGGATGACTTTGTAGCCTATTTGTTCTTTGACATTCAGTTCAACTTATTCTAGACTTCTAGCATGAGTTTTGTTTTACAAATCAGAATTTTTTGGTTTTTGTTTTCTTCTTTCTTGCCCTGCTATATGGTGCCTCTTTTCTTTCTTTCTTTTTTTAACCTTAGGAAGGTCTACTTAGGTATTATAGACCCCAGCCAGATTTTCTCAGACCAAACTGGCCTCCTCTCAGGAGGAAGACTCACCTGAGTCATTTTTCCCTGAGGGTGAGACCCACCAGGTTGAAAGGCTTTCCTATGAAGCCTCTGGGTTCTCTGTTTTTCCTATCCTGCCCAGTATGTGGCACTTGCCTGCCTGCAGGTCCCACCAGCATAAGGTGATGCAGTACCTTTATCTTCAGCAGGCTCTCTCTGCTGGAGGTGTGGTGGAGACAGAGGAGAGGTTGTTGGCTGGCTTTAATCACTTCACTTTTCCACACCCTGGCGTCTGAATTCCTTGAAGGAGGGAATCCACCTGAGCTGCGCCCCACCCTTCTTCTGGGGAAGGCATAGGCTCCAGACTTACACTCAAACAAGCTTAATTCTGTCTTTACCTGGGGCATTTGGAGCCCGAGAAGCCTTGTAGCTTTATCCAAAGAATAGTCAAGCCATAGAAGCACAGCCAGAAAAAAGAAAAAGAGAAATCCATTTCAGAGCAGGGTCCCCATTCCTCAGGTTTGCCAATCAAGAGCTTAAGTTGGTATGTTGCTCTGTGTATCTCCAGGTCCTAAGTGACCCCTCCTTTCCTTCAGGGCCCAGACCCTTTCAAGTATTACTTGCTGTCCAATCCGAAAAACCTCTGTCTTTTTTTTTCCTTTTTTCTTTTTCCATCAGCTCTGCTCCCTCTGTGCCAGGGCAAAAACCAGCAACCTCAACTTTTACTCGAGGTTTAGCTGAGCTGGGGTCCTGTTTTCAGTAGTCAGAATTTGTTAATTAATTCCACAATTGGAGCTTGGTTGCGCTCAGCCTCTGCTGCCGATACAGTCTCTTTCCTGTCCCCTCTGGGGAGCAGCTTGTTGGGAAGGGGCACCGGCCATCACGGCTTGAGGGACCCACAGTTCTGGGTGGGCTCGCAGCCTGTCCAGCTTGTCCAGACTTGGGTATGCTGTGTGACCGGTCACTGACATGTCCCCAGCAGTTGTTCTGTACTGTTCCTTGCTATTTATTAGCTGCTCTGGAGGACAAACGAAATTCTACACCTCACTTCACTGCCATCTAGGCCCCCTCAGCGCCACATCAGATTATTTTGAGGTATTAACTCTAAAGGTCAGTTTCTCCCTCTTGCCTAGGGTTTTATTATAAATTGGCGATGTGCTAACTTCTTAACTTACATTGAACCTTTAGAGTAGCCCATGTTCAATAGTTCACATTTTCTTAAGTCTACTACACCAGTTTCTTGCCCTATACATGCAGTCCATCTTTTAAAAATTGCACTTTTAAATATGATTATTTAACCTCCAAGAGAAAGCTTACATTCCTTGTCCAAGAATACTGATTTGTGCTGTTTGTTTTGTGCAAAATTTTCTCCCTAGCTCCCATGATTTGTTTAATTTCTCTCCCTCAGTATACTTTTCAGTCCAGTTTTGCTTTTAATTTTTCTATGAAGCCTTTCTGTTTCCCTTTACTTCCCCTTTGAGGTATCCCACTCCAAAGAGTCAATGGGGTCATTGTTCAAAAATGTCCTTTTTTTATTTAGATAATTCAGAAATCAACGACTGGATTAGCTGTGTGCATCTCTTGTGTAGCTGTCTCCTTTACTTCCTGGGAGCCCTTTCTCATGCACCTGTTCACCAACTGCTTGTGTTCCATCCTAGTTCTCTGTGGACTTGGGATCCTATGCCTGTATATGCGTGGGCTTCTGTCTTGCTGCTTTGAGGTGCTTTGTGGTCTGTGTGCACAGCAAGAGGGACCTGGGCCGTGCCTCCCAAACTCTGTGACTCTTATAATGTGCAAGACCGAGTACCCAAGGAAGACCCCTTAGAGGAATTGGCATTTAGGCTGAGACTGAAAGATAAAAAGCTAGTCATATAGAAATCTGGGGGGGAAAGAGTTCTAGTCAGAGAGTATAGTAAATACCAAAGTTGTAAGTAGAGAATTGGCTTGCTGTAGTTTTAAGCATAGAAATTTCACCTTCTCAGTGAATCCTTCCCTGAATACTCCATATACAATTACATTATCTATACAGACTTTCTAGTCCTTCTTCCCTTGTTTTATTTTCTCTATAGCGTTTTTCACTGTCTAACATACCCTCCAAATTATTTTGGTTTTGTCTTTTTCCCCTACCATGGTATATAATCTCCATGAGGACAGGGATTTTTGTCTTGATTTGTTTGTTTCTGTCCCCAGGGGCCTCTCTTGGGCTATGAAATTGCTTTCAACAAATTAAAAAAGCCTCTCCCTTCCAGGAGGGTTATAGCCCCACATCAGGACACGTGGTTTAGCTGGAAAACATCACCTGGATTTTATCACTTTCCTTTCTCCTCAGCAAATGGTCTTTATTCAATACATAATTGAAGAGCCATTACACTGAAGCTCTGGATGCATCTGCAGGACTTATAACAGTTCCAGCATGTAGCAGCCACTGAATAAATATTTGTAGATTCATGAAATAGTTTAGGATGAGGAGAAAGAGTGATTATGAGACAAAAAGGCAGGGAGAGACCAGATCTTGTGGAGATTTCTAAGGAGTGTGGTTTTTTTTTTTTTTTTCCTAATAGCGGGGGCAGCTTGTAAGTCACATGGAATACTTTTCATTGAACCATACTCTTCTGTACTTTTAATAAGTACTATTAATGATTCTTATGCTCACGCAAGTTTGAAAATTATTATAGTAGAGAAAGTCATAGGCTAAGTTAGTTGAAATCCAACTTTTAATACCTTTGAAATGTAGCCTCAAGTATCTGTTCCAGGCCTACTTCAGAACTTTGTCTATTTGGCATTACATTTGTCTGCATATGTTGATTTACCATGTGTATTAGTCAGGGTTCTCTAGGGACACAGAATCAGCAGGAGATATCTGTAAATATGAGATTTTATAAAAGCGTGTCACACCACTGTGGGGATGCATGAGTCTGTATTCCATAGGGCAAGCTGACAGCTCCATTGAAAATCTTCACTGAATTCCCCAGAAGATTCACCAGCTGGCTAGGTGAAGTGGAGAAAGAGATTCTCTCTTCTGAATTCTTTAAAGCCTTCAACACTAATTGTGGAAGACACTCCCCTTTGCCGACTGCAGATAATTTAATATACCAGCTATCTAGTCTCTTAACCAGTCATGAAATGTGCACAGAAATGACTAGGCTATTGCTTGCTTGACCAGACAACTGGGCACCATTACCTGGCCAAGTTGATATATGAGCCTAACCATAATACCATGTTCTGTTAAGCTCCATGCTAGGGGCTTTGTGATGAACTATATATAAAATGACCATTTTTTGATGGGTTCCTGCCCCACCATGCCCTCAGCCTACAACAGACATGCTGCTGATAAATCACTACTGTCTGTATTTAGTATTTTCTGATCCTCATATCCCAGTATTGTGCAAAGCCCAAGGAAATTAAAGACTAAATCACCCACTTGATCTGTTGGCTTTCTCCCCCCATCACCTTTGTTGGTGGCTACATAGAGGAATATGGGAGACATAAAACCCTAAGCAACAGAAAATCTGGACTGTGCAACTTTATTGCTGCTTGGGAATTGGCCTGGGAGCTTATATGGAAGGATTTGATGCCCTCTGTGCAGTTGCCGTAAATAACCTGTTTTCATTAGGGGTGAAGATGAAGTATTTCCACATGGTTGCTCAAGACTCTTTTTTTCTTTGCACTGATACTCCCGCTCCCCTTCTGTCTTGGATTAATTGCTTAGCAATTGCTGATGCAATTAAAATGAGATGTATCTATAGCCTCTGTGGTGTGCTGTCAGGGCCCTCTCTCTAAGGTCTTCATCTTGCTGCTGGGGATGAGTGAACCTCTGATTTTGAAGCAAGAGGAGGGAGGGACCAGTAGTTGCAGTTAAATGCTTTTTTCTAAAAAGCAGCACTTGCTATCTGGATTTGTCATGACACTCTGATCATTCCACCAAAACCAGCCCTAGTGCCTTGTGCTGTTCATTAATGAGAACTTGTATTTGGCAGCATAGCACATATAAATAAATTCTGCTGAATTGCTTTTGTTGGCTATATAGGAAGTGCTTTCATTTTTTAACTAAGGCAAGAACAGAAAGGAGACAGCAGACTTAAGTGTAGAAAAGTTAAAAATTTGAGGGTTTCCATGGAAAACAAGAACTTAGAGATATTTAATGGGCTGGATTGCAACAGTCTGTTTTGGGACATTGGATAGAAGATATCAGACATCTATGTATATCTTCTTCCTGGCCAGCATTTTCAGCCTGCCTCTGACTTTTGTTCTCTTTTGCTTGTCTTTGAAATTGCCTTGAAAAACTCAGAAGGTCTTACTCTTCTGTTTCTGGAAAAGGAGGATTGACTGCTTGTTTTACCACAACTGCCAAGAACATTGCTGTCTGACATGTATTCCCACCTGCCAACCTGTGCTCCAGACAACCGTTTGTGTTCACAGTGCTCACAGAATGATCACATTGCCTAACACAGTGATACTCAAGCATGCATAGGAATCACCTGAAGATCAAGTTAACCCCCCAGAGTTTATGATTCAGTAAATCAGCAATGAGACTCATTAATTTGCATTTTTAACACATCAACCAGGAAGTGTTGATGCTGCCAATCTGGAGACCACAGTTTGAGTAATACAGGCCATAATACTTCGGACATAGCTAAGATCCAGTGAATATTTGTTGATTTGATTTTTCTGGTAGTTTATTCTTTCTTAGGATGTGTCTGACATTCAGCCACCCTCCCCCATATTTCTCTTTCAGTTCATCACTGTTAAGGTGCTTGACTATGAAATACAAAGCTAAGTTTTTCTGAAACGTAAGTGGCTTCATATTTATGATTAGGACAGTTGATCTGATACTAGTTATATGCCTGGATGACAGATTCCAAGGGTAGGACAAGTGTGTAATGTGTATTTCTTTGTGAACTCTAATTTTTCAGTTCTCTTGCCCGCCCTGATTTGGCTAAATCCCATTTTTACTTGGGGACATGGATCTTTTTGTTCTCTTTGTAATAGACTATTTCTTAGAACAGTTTTAGATTTACAGTAAAATTGAGATAATAGTCTTCTTGTATTCCAACACCCAGATTCCCCTATTATTAGCAACTTATGTTAGTATGGTACATTTCTTACTATTAATGAACCAGTATTGACACATTATTATTAACTAAAGACCATACTTTATTCATACTTCCTTAGTTTTTTGGTTTTTGGTTTTTTGGTTTACTTTTTGCATGGGCAGGCGCCAGGAATTGAACCTGGGTTCAGTTGGCAGGCGAAAATTCTGCTACTGAACCACCGTCACACCGCCCTCAGACTTCCTTAGTTTTTACCTAATTCCTTTTTCTCTTCTGGAATACCATCCGGGATACCACATCAAATTTAGCTGTCATGCCCCTTGAGGGTCTTCTTGGCTATGGTAGTTTCTCAGACTTACCTTGTTTTTTTTTTTTTATGACCTTGACAGTTTTGAAGAGTAGTGGTCAGCTGTTTTATAGAATGACCATTATTGGAATTTGATGTTTTTCTTGTAATTAGACTGGAATTATGGATTATTGGGAAGATGACCACAAAGATTAAGGTGCCATTTTCATCATCTCATATCAAGGGTACACACTACCAAAATGATTTATGACTGCTGATGTTGGCCTTGACCATCCGGCTGAAATAGTGCGTGTTAGGTTTCTACATTGTAAAATTACCTTCTCCCCCCTGCCCCTTTTTCTGTTCTGCAGCCTCTGAAGTCACTTTGTATTACTCACTCCTAAGGAGAAGATATTTAGGCTCACCCTCCTTGAGGTCAGAATATATGTGTAAATTATTTAGAATTCTTCTGCAGGGGATATTTGTCTCTTTTCCCCGTTTATTAATTTATACACTCATTTATTTATATGAATATGTACTCATGGATATTTGTTTTATACTTTGGGTTATAATCCAATACTACTTTTTAAATTCTGTGGCTGAAATTTTTCAGCTTTGGCCATTGGGTACTGTTTTATTTGGCTGTTGTGCTCCTTGGACATATCTGCATCAATATGTATGTATGTGTATGATTTTTTCTTTCCCCCTCTTGTATCTTTCTTTCTCTTCCTTACTTTTTGGTACAACAAGATGCTCCAGACTCATCTTGTATATTTCTTGCCCCTGTCCTAGATTCAGCCATTTCTCCAAGGACCCTCGTTCTTTTTACTGGAGAATAATACTAGAAAACAAGATCTGGGCATTAGGCATATTCTTTGCTACTAGGCTGGGAAGATTATTTTTTAGACATTATTTCCATTGTTCTATATTTTTAATGCTTTTAGTAAATAAATGGGTTTGTTGTTGCTATTAAATTTAGATAAATATGGTTCTTAGAGAGGTTGAGGCTACATTGTACATATTCTATATTGATTCTTAATTGCTTATTAATATTTTAGAAACCCTTAAGTAGTTGTATGAAGTTAGTGCAAGTTTCTCCTGGCCCTTAGTATAAATTTCTCCTTTATTTCCTTTAGCTTTAACTAAGCCCCGATCATTCATTCTGTCTGAGAATGCTTACTTTATTGTAGAACACTGATGGAGGGTCCAAGCCCTCCAAAAGGGAACCAAAAGGAAGATTCGAAGGGCCCCTACGTACACATTTCTCTCATTAAGTAAGAAAAAGAGAGTCCTTTGAATACCAGTGTTTTGAACATTGAGACCCAGAGATTGAGCTGGGGAAGAATGGAAGTAAAAATGGAGGAGAAGAAATAATCAAAATTTGATTGCTTGTTATCAAAAAGGGGATTTGACACTTCAATTAATGTTCAAGTGGTTTGCCTCTGGGAAGGAAAAGTGGGACAGGAACAGGGGTAGGGAGGAGGAATAGCTACTGTTTTTCTTAAACTTTGTAGAACTAGTTGACTCTTTTAAAAAATATGTTTAACATGTTTAACTTGGATCTTTAAAAATTATTGTGGGCCTAGAGGGAAATGTTAAAGAAAAAAAAATTGACGCACAGGTACTCTCAAAACAGTAAATTATATTGGGATAAGAATCCTTGTTCAGTATATGTATACCTTTAAAGTGGTTTAGTAAAGAAATTTATTATATCCCGTAACAGAAAGTTCAGTGTTAGGTTAGGTTTTTGCATTGTTTATTTTGGATATTCAGCTTTGCTAGCATCACATCTAAGTTAGGTTTTTGCATTGTTTATTTTGGATATTCAGCTTTGCTAGCATCACATCTAAGTACCACAACATAAACTGCAAAAGGAAAATCTGCTTCTCTTTCTAAGAGTAAGGAAGCTCCTAGCAAACTTTTATTCTTACATCTCATTAATCATAACTGAGTAATAAGCCCTTTTCTCATCACTGACAATAGGAATGAGATTTAAGTAATTGTCTTAGACTGATCTCTGAAGTAGAACAGATGTTGGGAGTTAGCCATAATGTCTGCTACTGTAATTACTTATCAAATATTAATTGAGAAACTATTCCTGCTTTCAAAAAGCTTTATTGTTAATTTGGACATTGTCATGGCCTTAGAACTGTAAACTTGCAACTTAATAAATTCCCCCTTATAAAAGCAAAAAAAAAAAAAAAAGCTTTATTGTTTAAGAAAGTAGGCATATGAAACAAGTGATCATCAGTATGGACAGTGCCACATACTTTTTATGTAGTCAGCAAATATTTATTGAATGAATTAGGTGAGCATAAATAAAACTTTTTGACATAGATGTAAGTGCTTTAGAAGTTCTAAAATAGGGAAAGATACAAGAAGTTTAGATCAGAAATCTTCTTGAAGAAGTTAAAAAAGACTTGAGCTACTGTATATTTATTAGCCCATCACAATGATGTCATCCTGGAATAAATATACTTCTGTCCATTGGTGTGTTGGAGATGTTTAACTTGCTTGGGGGAAGGGAGATGACTTATTCATTAATTATTAATTATTAAATTAATTTCCATAGCATAAATCTCACCATGACCAGTTTCAAACTGTCAACGTGGAACCAACTATTTTCCACACTACTGCCTCTCTCTAATAGAATTATTTTTATTTCTAATTAACTTATTGAAACCACACATGGATAAGAGCAGCATTTAATTTTTTTAGCCTTATAAGTGATTTACATTAAAACCCAAACTATTATTATAATATAAGTATTAGTTAGGGTTCTATAGAGAAACAGAATCAACAGGAAACACTTGCAAATATAAAATTTATAAAATTGTCTCACTTAACTGTGGGAATGCAGAGTCCAAAATCTGCAGGGCAGGCTGTGAAGCCGACGATTCCAGTAGAGAGTTTGGACTAACTCCACAGGAGAGTCTCGCCAGCCAAAGCGGGAAGAGAACCTGTCTCTTCTGAATCCTCCTTAATAGGCTTCCAGTGATTAGATTAAGCATCACTCATTGCAGAAGACACTCCCCTTGGCTAATTACAAATGATTACATCATTACAAGTGGATACAGCTGATGTGATCATGATTTAATTCTATGAAATGTCCTCATCGCAACAGACAGGCTAGCACTTGCCCAAACAAACAGGTACCACCACTTGGCCAAGTTGACACATGAACCTGACCATGACAGGTGGTTTTTATATTTATTTCATTTTTGGAGTTTTAGATGTTGGTATGTTGGAGAAAGTATAATTTTAAGGTAATATTAAGTACTGGTTTTTGGAGACTTTGAGAAATAAAAATAGTCTTACTACTAACTTTACGTACTAGATAAAATGTTACTCATTCCGTTTTTATGGGCCACCACCTATGTGCTCAGCATTCCAAAAACAAAAATAAATAAGACTAGAATTTCAAAGAGGGCCTCTCTCCCAGTCTGTTGGGAAGATAATTATCTAACAGATAACTTGTAGTGGAAGATATTTAAGAGCTCTTGAGTTTGAAACAAGTGCTATGATAGTACAAAACAGAGAGGGCAACTAAATAGGAGGATGACGTGGAAGAGAGTGAGTTATATCTCGAAAGGATATATGGAGTTTACCAGGAAGAGATAAAGAGAAAAATATCTTTCAGGCAGTAGAAACAGCATGTGCCTAGTTGCTGGGGCATGAAAAATCTGGCATGTTCAAGGCTTTTTGTATGTGATGTGTGGTAAAAGCTCAGAGAGGATAGAGAAGGGTAAGGCAAGAGCCTCCATAAAGAAATGCAGGCCAGCTGATAACCTGATTTTATCCCAGGTGATCCATTTCTGACTTTAACCTTAAGGTGATAAATTTTTGTTATATTACCACTAAGTTTGTGGTAATTTAGCAGCAATAGGAAATTACAGCTATGGAGTTAGCTTTACTGGTTTTCCTTATTTCTTCCTTTGGGTACAGTTAGTACTTCCAGTCCTTTCACTTAAGTGAAAAGATTCACTTAAGTGTTTTCTATAGAGTAGACCTATAGTAACAGATTCTTTCAGTTTTTGTTTATCTGGGATTCTTTCAGTTTCTCATTGTTTTTGAAGGATAATTTTGCAGGATGTAGAATTCTTGTTGGTAGTTTTCTTCTTACAGGACTTTAATACGTCAACTCAACTTGTTTTCTGGCTTCCATGGTTTCTAATGAGATACCAGCTGTCAGTCTTACTGAAAATGTCTTGTATATGATGAGTACCTTCTCTCTTGCTGCTTTTAAGATTCTCTCTTAAACATTCAACAGGTTGATTGTGATGTCTCTAGGTGTATATCTCTATGAATATATCCTTTTTAGAGTTGGTTGAACTTCTTAGATGAGTGGATTAATGATTTTCATCAGTTTTGAGAAAATTTTATCCATTATTTTTTCAAATATTCTTTCTGCCACTTTCATTCTCTCCTCTCCTCTTTTTCCTCCCTCTTCTGAGGTATACCATACTTTGAATGAATGTATTCTACATATAGAATGGTATTCTACATGTATCTGAGGCCCTGTTAATTTTTCTTCACTATCTTTCCCTTTCCTTATACTGGATAATCTCAGTTCAAGTTCAGGTTTGCTGATACTTTCTTCTGCTTGCTCAAATCTGCTATTGAATCCTTCTGCTAAATTTTTCACTTCAATTATTGTACTTTTCAACTCCAGAATTTCTGTGTGGATCTTTCTTTATAGTATCTATCTCTTTATTGACATTTTGAATTTGGTGAGATATCAATCTTATCCTTTCCTTTAGTTCTTTTTATTTATCTATTTATTTTTATCATTACAATTGACTTTTCTTTTTTGTGAAAAATAACATACACAAAAAAGTAACAGATTTCAGAGTACATCACAACAGTTAATTGTAGAACACATTTCAGTGTTTGTTATTGGTTACAATTTCACAATTTTGGGTTTTTACTTCTACTGCTCTAAAATACTGGAGAGTAAAAGAAATATCAATATAATGATTCAGCAGTCAGACTCATTTGCTAAACATACTTTTTCTGTATATCTCTACCATCACCTTTGATCTTTCTCCCACTCTTTAAGGGTATTTGGGCTATGGGCATTCTAACATTTTTATGTTGGAAGGGGCTGTCAGTAATATGGGCTAGGTACTTAAAATTAGGCCTAAGAGTCGCCCCCCAGAGAACCTCTTTTGTTGCTCAGATGTGGCCTCTTTCTCTCAGCCAACATGACAAGCAGACTCACTGCCCTCCCCTTCTCTACATGGGACATGACTCCCAGAGCTGTATACCTTCCTGGCAACGTCAGACAGATATCCTAGCATGAGGAGGAACTCAGTATCAAGGGGTTGAGAAAACCTTGACTGAAAAGGGGGAAGGGAGAAATGAGACAAAATAAAGTGTCAATGGCTGAGAAATTTCAGAGTTGAGGGGTATCCTGGAGGATATTCTTAAACATTATATAGATATCACCTTTTTAGTTAAGGTATATTGGACAGGCTGGAGGGAAGTGCCTGAAAATATAGAGCTGTGTTCTAGTAACCATGTTTCTTGAAGATGATTGCATAATGATATAGCTTTCGCAATGTGACTGTGTAATTGTGGAAATCTTGTGTCTGATGCTCCTTTTATCTATGGTATGGACAGGTGAATAAAACATATGGGTTAAAAATAAATAAATAATAGGGGGGGCAAATGTTAAAATAAATTTAGTAGATTGAAATGCTATGATTAATGAAAGGTAGTGATAAAGGGTATAGAAAAGAAATAGGGGAAACAGGCTAAAATATATTGGGTAGATGGAAATACTAGCAATCAGTGAGAGGGAGGGGTAAGGGATATGGTATGTATAAGGTTTTTTTTCTTTTTTCTTTTTATTTCTTTTTCTAAATTGATGCAAATGTTCTAAGAAATGATCATGGTGATGAATATACAACTATGTGATGATACTGTGAGTTATTGATTATATACCAAAAATGGAATGATCATAAGGTAAGAATGTTCATTTTTGTATGTTGTTAGGTTTAAAAAATTTTTTAAATAATAATAATATAGGCTAGGGATATGGAACCAGTTGATGTTCTGGAGAGGCTGGCCCCTCTGCATTTCAGGACTTATGTGGTCCAGGGACCCATCTGGAGGTAGGTTTCTGGAAAGTTACCCTATTGCATGGAAACTTTGTAGGATCTTATATAATGCCCTACGTGTTCTTTAGGATTGACAGGAATGGTTTTGGTTGAGATTTGGCAAGTTATGATAGGTAGTATTGTCTTAACTGAAGTTTGCGTAAGACTGACCTCCAGAGTAGCCTTGCATTCCTATTTGAACTCTCTCAACCACTGATACTTTATTTGTTACACTTCTTTTCCCATTTTTGGTCAGGATGGCATTGTTGATTCCACGGTACCAGGGACAGGCTCATCCTTAGGAGTCATCTCCCATGCTGCCAGGGAGACTTTCACCTCTTAATGTCATGTCCCATGTAGGGAGGAGGGCAATGATTTCACTTGCAGAGTTGGGTTTAGAGAGAGAGAGGCCACATCTGAGCAACAAAAGAGGTCCTCCAGAATTAAGTCTTTGGCATACCTATAGGTAGGCTCAGCTTCTCTGCTGCCTACATAAGCTTCACAAGAGTAAGTGTCAAGATCAAGGGCTTGTCCTATTAATTTGGGTTCCCTAATATTTAACATAATATCAGGGGATTCCCTGATGGTAAAGTTTAACAGCTCCATATTTTTTCAAAATACATTTTTGAAAGGTGTTATAGAGACCTATGTGTCCCATTGATTAATACTGGAAATATAAATAAGTTCTTGCAAGAACTACTTCAAAGGTGTGATTCATGTACAAAAAGCGTTTAAGTCCAGGCTGCAGAGGGAAAACTGCTATTCCATACTGTGGGCTGTGTTTAACAAAAAAACGTCAGCAGTACCACAGCACAGCAGGGGTAGATAATGGGGCAAGGGACAAGAGTTAAGGGGAGGTACAGATTTCCTATTTGATGAGGGTGTGTTTATTGGTTATCTTTATTTTGGGAACAATGAAATTATCTAAAATTGAGAGTGTTGTAAGCTCTTGCTTATATTGGTCTCACAAAATGTTCCATAGGCTCATTCATAGTGTTGCATACCTCACAAATTCATTCCTTTTTGTAGCAGCACAATATTCATTCATATGTATACACCGTTGTTCGACAATCTACTTCTCAGTCAGTGCATCCTTCAGCCACCTCCATTTATTGGGCATCATGTATAATATCCAAAGTCAACAGTCCATTAACACTCCCAGTGTTAGACAATTTCATTGTTCCTGAGGAAAGATAACCAGTAAATACACACTCATCAAATAGAAAATCAAAACTTCCTCTTAACTCTTATCCCTCCTCACTTTATTTACTCCTGGTATTGCCCTAGAACTGTTAATGTTTTCCCAGTAAACATAATCCATAACATGCAATAGCACTTTTCCCCATACCCTGAACTTACACACTCTTTGTATAAGATTCATACCTTTGCAGTAGTTCATACAAAAACTTATTTATATTTGTAGTGTTAATCAGTGGGACACCCGGGTCTATATAGTCACTTTCAATTATGTTCAACTCCAATATGGTAATATTACTTCTAGACCCACTAGTGAACCACCTTCACTTCTATCCATTCCCTTACATTTAAATTCAACCTTATTAGCTAAGTGTTCACTCATGCCTAGCTTCCGTGTGTCTGTAGGTCCCCTATATTCTGTACTATTAGCCTCTGTACTATTAGCCTCTGATATTACCCTTACCATGGTCCATAAAAGTGGAATCATACCATATCTATCCTTTTGTGTCTGGCTTATTTTAGTCAGTATTATGTCCTCAAGGCTCATCGATCTTGTCATGTGCTTCAGGATGTCATTTCATCTTACTGAGGCATAACTTTCCTTTAGTTCTTTAGACATGCTTTCCTTTAGTTATTTGAACATATTTCTAATAATTGATTTAAAGTCTTTGTCTAGTAACTCCCAATGTCTGGGCTTCCTCCAAGATGGTTTCACTAGATATAGACTAGACTTTCTTATTTCTTTGTGGGTCTCATAATTTTGCATTGAAATTGAGACATTTTAAATAACATGATAGGATATCTCTGGAAATTGTATTTTTCCTCCTTCCTGGGGTTTGCTGTTATTGCTATTTGCTGTTATGCTTGTGGTTTGTTTGGCGGCTTTCTTAACTAATTTCTGTAGTCTCTATTATTTGCATTTGTGGCTCTGCTGTCTCTAGTAATCTTACAGGTCACTTGATGATTGGATAGAGATTTCCTTAAATGCCTGGAACCAATAAATTACCCAATCTTTGTTGAAATATTGGCACATGTTTTCAACATTCAGCCAGGTAGCTGATAACTCTGTTTTAGCCTTCACTTTCTGCTTATACAGAGCCTCGAAGGTGAAAGCTTAGGGCCTTCTGTGGTCTTCCATTTGAATGCACTGAGCCCAGAACATGAACACATCCCTAAGTATACATATGGCCTTTATTTTTTTTTTAACTTTTTTTTATTGTATAGGATAACATATATACAAAGCAAAGAAATAAAAAAGCAATAGTTTTCAAAGTACTCTTCAACAAGTAGTTACAGAACAGATCCCAGAATTTGTCATAGGCTACCGTGTGATCCTCTTAAATTTTTCCTGCTAGCTGCTGCAGAATATAGGAGGCTAGAAGGCATAAATATTTTTTTATCATAATAATCGACTTTTTTTCCTTTTTTGGTGACATATAACATACATTCAAAAAAGCTATAAATTTCAAAGCACAGCACCACAATTAGTTGTAGAACATATTTCAGACTTTGACAGGGATTACAGTTCCATAATTTTAACTGCTGTAAAGTACCAGAGACTAAAAGAGATATCAATTTAATGATTTAGCATTCATATCCATTTGTTAAGTCCTGTTTTCACTGTATAACTCCATCACCTTTCCTCTTTCTAT
Source organism: Tamandua tetradactyla (assembly GCF_023851605.1). NCBI lineage: Eukaryota > Metazoa > Chordata > Mammalia > Pilosa > Myrmecophagidae > Tamandua > Tamandua tetradactyla. Next base: position 81,183,694 of record NC_135340.1, read on the forward strand.
CCCTCTCTTTAGGAGTGTTTGGGCTCTGGCAATTCGAAATTTTCAATATTGGAAAGGACTGTCACTAATATTAGGGAAGGAGATGGAACTATCTGATGTTCTGGAAAGGCTGGGCTAGATTTCAGGACTTATGTGGACCAAGGGCCCATCTGGAGGTTGTAGGTTTCTGGAAAGTTACTCCACTGCATGGAACCCTTGTGGAATCTTATATATTGCCGTGGGTGTTCTTTAGGATTGGCTGGAATGGTCCTGGTTGGGGGTTGGCATGTTATGATAGGTAGCAAGGTCTACCTGAAGCTTGCATAAGAGCAACCTCCAGAGTAGCCTCTTGACTCTATTTGAACTCTCTCTGCCACTGATCCTTTATTACACTTCTTTTCCCCCATTTGGTCAGGATAGAATTGTTGATCCCATAGTGCCAGATCTGGATTCATGCTTGGGAGTCCTCACCCATGTTGCTAGGGCGACTTTCACCCCTGGATATCATGTCCAACTTAGGGGGGAGGGTAATGATTTCACTTGCAGAATTGGGCTTAGAGAGACTGTGGCCCCATCTGAGCAACAACAGAGGTCCTGCAGAAGTAACTCTTAGGCATGCCTGTAGGTAGTCTAAGTTTCTGTGCTACCTACATAAGCTGCACAAGAGTAAGCCTCATGATCAAGGGCATGGCCTATTGATTTGGGTGTCCCTAATGTTTGACACAGTATCAGGGGATTCCCTGATGGTAAGGTTTAATAATTCCATATTGTTTCTCCCCTCCCTCAGGGGACTTTGCCAATACTTTTTGATTATCTGCTTAATATACTCTAAAATGTTTCCAGGCATTACAATAATCTATACAGGATTAAAGGACCTCTTTCTTATTTGGTGGTCTCTGTGTTTCAATTGTTCATATGAGCTATACAGATAGGTTGAATTAGATTATGCAGTACAGAAAATTTCAGCTGCAGATCAAATAAACCTTCCTTCCATTGGTCTCAAAGAGTATGTGTGGTTCTAAAATATAGACACTGTCTTCCTTACCCCTATGTTCTGAATTACTTTAACCCCAACCTATTTGGCTTAATTCTTATCTCTAAATATCAGGTTATATAGATAAAACAGCCTCTCAAAATCCAGAAATAATAATCACCACCCCAGATTTAATGTGTCTGCTCTGAAAGCTTATACTCTAGACCCCTGTTTTCTTATAAGCATTTTCTAAATGTGACCATACCATTCTTCTTTTTTTCTGGCTTACTTTGTCTCAGCAATTGTCCCACATGTCCACTGTGCTGGTTTGAAAGGATGTATGAACCCTAGAAAAGCCATGTTTTAATCAAAATCCCATTTCATAAAGGTAGAATAATCCCTATTCAATACTGTATATTTGAAACTGTAATGAGATCATCTCCCTGGTTGATGTGATTTAGTTAAGAATGGTTGTTAAACTGGATTAGGGGATGACATGTCTCCACCCATTTGAGTGGGTCTTGATTAGTTTCTGAAGTCCTATAAAAGAGGAAATATTTTGGAGAAGGAGACTCGCAGAGAATGCTGTGGCACCCCGAAGCAGAGTCCACCAGCCAGTGACCTTTGGAGATGAAGAAGGAAAATGCCTCCCAGAGAGCTTCATGAAACTGGAAGCCAGGAGAGAAAGCTAGAAGATGATACTGTGTTCGCCATGTGCCTTCTCACTTGAAAGGGAAACCCTGAACTTCATTGGCCTTCTTGAACCAAGGTATCTTTCCCTGGATGCCTTTGATTGGACAGTTCTTTAGACTTGTTTTAATTGGGACATTTTCTCAGCCTTAGAACTGTAAACTAGCAACTTATTAAATTCCCCTTTTAAAAAGCCATTCCATTTCTGGTATATTGCATTCCAGCAGCTAGCAAACTGGAACATCCACTCACATCGTTGCATTCCTCACAACTTTTTTCCTTTTTGTAGCAGGAAATTTTAGTTTCTTTTGTTCATAAGTATACACCATCATTCACCAATCTACTTCTCAGCCAGTGCAGCCTTCAGCCACTTGCATTCATCGGGCAACATGTAGAGGGCCCAAAGTCCACAGTCCATCAACATTCTCAATTTTAGATAATTTCGTTCCTTCTAAGAGGAAGAAAATCTCACCAAATAGAAAATTTAAACCTCCTCTTAGCTCTTGTCCCTCCCCCCATTATTAACCTCTGCTGTTGCTGTGGTAGTGCTGATGGTTTCCTTTTGAACATCATAGCATGCAATATCAGTTTTCCCCCTGTACCCTACACTTACACACTTTGTACGAGAATCATATCTTTGAAGTAATTCTTGCAAGAACTAATTTATATTTCTAGTGTTAATCAGTGGGACACATAGGTCTATACAACCCCTTTCAATCTTGTTCATCTTCGATATGGTAGTACTACTTCTAGACCCACTAGAGAACCACCTTCACGCCTATCTATTCGCTTACATTGGAGTTCAGTGTCATTAGCTAACGGTTCACTCATCTCTAGCTTCTGTGTATCTCGAAGTCCCTTATATTCTACATTATAAGTCCCTAATTATACCTTAATGCTGGTCATAAAAGTGGAATCATACAGTATCCTTTTGTATCTGGCTAATTTCATTCAGCATTATGTCCTCAAAACTCATCATCCATCTTGTCCTGTGCTTCAGGACATCATTTTTTCTTGCTGCTGCATAATATTCCATCATTGGAATATACCACATTTTGTTGATCCACTCGTCTGTTGATGGGCATTTTGTTTGTTTCAATCTTTTGGCGACTGTGAATAATGCTACTATGAACATCGGTGTGCAAATGTCTGTTTGTGTTGTTGCTTTCAGCTCTTCTGGGTATACACCAATTATTGCTATTGCTGGGTCATAGGGCAACTCAATATTTAGTTTCCAAAGGAACTGCCAAACAGTCTTCCATAGTAGCTGCAGCATTATCCATTTCCACTAATGGTGCATAAGTGTCCCAGTTCCTCCACATCCTCTCCAATATTTATAGTTTCCTGTTTCTTTAATAGCAGCCATTCTTACAGTTGTGAGTTGGTATTTCAGTGTGGTCTTGATCTGCATTTCCCTTTTAGGCAATACAAATGAGCATCTCTTTATGTGCTTTTGAGCCATCTGTATTTGCTCTTCAGAAAAATGTCTATTCATATCTTTAGCCCATTTTATAATTGGGTTGTTTGTTCTTTTTTCGTTGAGTTGCATTATTTCTTTGTATATACTGGAAGTCAAACCTTTGTCCAAAATATTTCCAAACATTTTCCCCATTGAGTTGGCTGCCTCTCCACCTTTTTGATAAAGTCTTTTGAGGTGCAGAAGGATTTAATTTTGTGGAATTCCCATGTATCTATGTTTTTCTTTTGTTGTTTGAGCTTTGGATATAAAGTTTAGGAAGCAACCTCCTGTTACTAGGTCTTGAAGATGTTTCCCTACATTTTCTTCTAGTAGCTTTATAGTGCTAGTTCTTATATTTAGGTGTTTGATCCACTCTGAGTTAGTTTATGTGTAGGGTGTAAGATAGGGGTCCTCTTTCACTCTTTTGGCTATTGATATCCAGTTATTCCTTGCCCAATTATTGAAAAGACTATGTTCTCCCAGTTCAGAGGATTTGGGGGCCTTGTTGAAAGTCAGTTGACCATAGATCTGGTAGTCTATTTCTGCACTCTCAATTCAATTCCATTGGTCAATGCGTCTGTCTTTGTGCCAGTACTGTGCTGTTTTCACCACTGTGGCTTTATAATAGGTTTTAAAGTCAGTGAGTGTTAATCCTCCCACTTCGTTCTTCTTTTTTAGAATACTTTTATCCGTTTGGGGTCTCTTTCCTTTCCAGACTAATTTGGTAGTTAACTTTTTCAAATCTTTAAAGTGGGTTCTTGGAATTTTGATTGGTACTGTGTTGAATCTGTAGATCAGTTTGGGGAGAATTGACATCTTAACTATATTTAGCCTTCCTATCCAGGAGCAAGGAATGTCTTTCCACCTATTTAGGTCTCCTTTGATTTCTGTTAGCAATGTTGTGTAGTTTTCTGCGTACAAGTCCTTTACGTCCCTAGTTTAGGTCATTCCTAAGTACTTGATTCTTTTAGTTGCTATTTTGAAGGGAATTTTTTCCTTAACTGACTCTTCAGATAGATCATTGCTTGTGTATAAAAATGTTACTGATTTTTGCACATTAATATATCCCACCACCTTACTGAATTTATTTATTAGCTCAAGTAACTTTGCTGTAGATTTTTTAGGATCTTCCAAGTATAGTATTATATCATCCTCAAATAATGAGAGTTTTACTTCTTCCTTTCCAATTTGGATGCCTTTTATTCCTTTGTCCTTCCTGATTGCTCTGTCTAGTACTTCTAGCACAATGTTGAATAATAGTGGTGACAGTGGGCATTCTTGTCTTGTTCTTGATCTTAGGGGGATCAGTCTCTCTCCATTGAGTACAATGCTGGCTATCGTTTTTTTTTATATATTCCCTTTATCATATTGAGGTAGTTACCTCTAATTCCTATCTTTGAAGTATTTTTATCAGAAAAGGATGCTGAATTTCATCAAATATTTTTTCAGCATCAGTTGAGATGATCATGGGCTTTTTTCCTTTCGATTTGTTAATGTGCTTATTACATTAATTGATTTTCTTGCTTTGAACCATCCTTATGTTCCTGGTATAAACCCCACTTGGTCATGGTGTATAATTTTTTTAATGTGTTGTTGGATTCAATTTGCTAATATTTTATTGAGAATTTTTGTGTCTCTCTTCCTTAAGGAGATTGGCCTGTAATTTCCCTTTTTTATCGCATCTTTACCGTGTTTTGATATTAAAGTGATATTAGCTTCATAAAAGGAGTTAAGTAGAGTTCCTTTTTCCTTAAGTTTACAGAAAAGAGTGAGCAGGATTGGTTTTAGTTCCTTTTGGAATGTTTGATAAAATTCCCCTCTGAAGCCATGTGGGCCTGGGCTTTTCTTTGCAGGACAATTTTTTTTTAACTTTTTTTATTGTATAGTATAACATATATACAAAACAAAGAAATAAAAAAGCAATAGTTTTCAAAGCACTCTTCAACAGGTAGTTATAGGACAGATCCCAGAGGATACCACATGTTTCTCCCGTAGTTTTCCTTCTAGCTGTACCAGAATATAGGAGGCTAGAGGGCTTAAATACTTTTTTAGCATCACAATCGACTTTTTTTCCTTCTTTTCTGTGAAAAATAACATATATACAAATACATTATAAATTTCAAAGCAGAGCACCACAATTAGTTGTAGAGCATATTTCAGACTTTTACATGGGTTACGATTTCACAATTACAGATTTTTACTTCTAGCTGCTCTAAAATACTGGAGACTAAAAGAGATATCCATTTAATGATTCAGCATTCATATTCATTTGTTAAGTCCTATCTTCTTTGTGTAATTCCACCATTATCTTTGGTCTTTCCATACCTCTCTTTAGCATTTTTTGGGCTATGACAGTTCTTAATTTTTATATTGGAAGTGTCTGTCACTAATATGGGGTAAGAAGATGCAACTATCTGATATTCTGGAGCGGCTGGGCTAGTTTTCAGGATTTATCTGGACCAGGGACCCATCTGGAGGTTGTACGTTCCTGGAAAGTTACTCTAGTGCCTTGGAATCTTTGTGGTATCTTATATATTGCCCTAGGTGTTCTTTAGGATTGGATGGAATGGTCCTGGTTTTGAGTTGGCAGGTTATAATAGGTAGGTAGCAAGGTCTGCCTGAAGCTTGTGTAAGAGCAACCACCAGAGTAGCCTCTGGACTGCATTTGATCTCTCTCTTAAAATAATGGATTTTGATGACTGATTGAATCTCTTTACTTGTGATTGGTTTGTTGAGATCTTCTATTTCTTCCTCAGTCAGTGTAGATTTTCTGCGTGTTTCCAGGAATTTGTGTATTTCATCTAAGTTGTCTAGTTTGTTGGTATATAGTTGTTCATAGTATCCTCTTATGATTTCTTCAGGGTCTGTGGTAACACACACCTTCTCATTTCTGATTTTGTTTATTTGCATCATCTCTCTTTTTCTCTTTGTCAGTCTTACTAGTGTCCCATCAGTTTTATTGATTTTCTCAAAGAACCAACTTTTGGTTTTATTGAGTCTTCCTGTTGTTCTTTTGTTCTCCCGTTCATTTATCTCTGCTTTAATCATTTTTTTTTAATTGTTACATGTTTTTTAAATTAACAAATACAAACACAAATGTTCTTACCATATCATCATTTTATTCTTGGTATATAATCAATAACTCAATATCATCACATAGTTGTATATTCATCATCATGATCATTTCTTAGAACATTTGCATCAATTCAGAAAAAAATAGAAAATTCAGGAATAAAGAGGAAAAAGAAAAAAATTTCATACATACCGTACTACTTACCCTTCCATTTCATTGATCACTAGCATTTCAATCTACTAAATTTATTTTAACATTTGTCCCCCTATTGTTTATTTATTTTTAATCCTTATGTTTTACTCATCTGTCCATAAGGTAGATAAAAGGAGCATCAGATACAAGGTTTTCACAATGACACAGTGACATTGCAAAAGCTTTATCATTGTATGATCATCTTCAAGAAACATGGTTACTGGCACACAGCTCCACATTTTCAGGCACTTCCCTCCAGCCTTTCCATTATACCTTAACTAAAAAGGTGATGTCTATATAAGGCATAAGAATAACCCCTCTCAACTCTGTTTGAAATCTCTCAGCCATTGACATTTTATTTTGTCTCATTTTTATCTTCCCCCTTTTGCTTGAGAAGATTTTTTCAATAGCTTGATACTGAGTCCCAGCTCATTCTAGGGTTTCTGTTCCATGTTGCCAGGGAGATTTACACCCCTGGGAGTCATGTCCCACATAGAGACGGGGAGGGCAGTGAGTTTGCTTGACATGTTGGCTACGAAAGAGTCCACATCTGAGCAACAAAAGAGGTTCTCTGGGAGTGACTCTTAGGCCTAATTTTAAGTAGGTTTAGCCTTTCCTTTGCAGGGATAAGTTTCATATACACAAACCCCAAGATTGAGGGCTTGGCCTATTTCTTTGGTTGTCCCCACCAAATACCAGGAATTCGCCACATGGGGAAGTTGAATTTTCCCCCTTTCTTGCCATTCCCCAAGGGGACTTGGCAAATAATTTTTTATTCATTGTTCAAATCACTCTGAGATTTATCGGGGCATCACTGTGGATAAACCTACAAAATCTCATGCCCTACTCAAGTTTCCCTGTACTTATGGTATTCAGTTAAACTGTCCGTATAAGTTATATTAGGAAATGCACTAGTCAAAATATAAATTTTGTAGGAAATAAACATTTTTTGCTTTAGTTTCACACAGAAGTTAAAGTTTTAAGATATGAATTACCATCTATTTTCATCACCCTGCAGTATTGGCATTCCTCTATTCTTCCTCATGCAAGAACATTTTTAAATTTGTACATTTAGTCACTCTCATTATACATTCTAGGCATTTCTAAATTATACCATCTCAGTCTTTATCATCTGTCTTTCCTTCTGATTTCATTTGTGCTCTCAGCCCTCCTCCATCATTCTCACATTCATCTGCTTTCACCTTTGTTATTTTTCTTCTTGTGTTTGCTTTCGGGTTAGTTTGCTGTTCTTTCTCAAGTTTCTCCAGGTGTGCTGTTAAGTCCTCGATTTTTGCTGTTTTTTGTTTTTTAATATAGGCATTTAGGGCAATAAATTTCCCTATCAGCACAGCATTTGCCATATCCCATAATTTCTGAGAAGTTGCATTCTCATTTTCATTCATCTTCAGATAGTTACTGATTTTCTTGCAATTTCTTCTTTGACCACTGTTTATTTAATAGTGTGTTATTTAATCTCCATATATTTGTGACTGTTCTTGTTCTTTGGTGGTTATTGAGATCCAGTTTCATACCATGTGATGAAGGAAAGTGCTTTGAATTATTTCAGTGTTTTTAAATTTATAAAGACCTATTTTGTGCCCCAGTATATGATTTATCCTCAAGAATGTTCCGTGAACACTAGAGAAGAATGTATATCCTTGTGTTTTGGGGTGCAATGACTTATATATGTCTGTTAAGTCTAATTCATGTATCACGTTATTTAACTTCTCTATTTCCTTGTTGATCTTCTGTCTGGTTGATCTATCTGTAGAAGAGAGTGGTGTATTAAAGTCTCCTGCTATTATTGTTGAAACATCTCTCAGTGCCTTCAGTTTTGCCAGCATCTGTCTCATGTACTTTGGAGCTCCTTAATTGGAAGCATAAACATTTATGATTGTTTTAACTTCTTGGTGACCTGACCCTTTAATTATTATATAGTGTCCTTCTTTGTCTCTTATTATGTCTTTACATTTAAAGTCTATTTTGTCTGATATTAGTATAGCTATTCTTGCTTTCTTTTGGTGACGTCTTACATGAAAAATCTTTTTCCATCCTTTCATTTTAAATCTATTTGTGTCCATTTGTCTAAAATGAGTCTCTTTTAAGCAGCATATAACTGGATCATGTTTCTTAATCCATTCTGCCAATCTGTATCTTTTCATTGTTTAGTCCATTGATAGTTTAGTCCATTAACATTCGAAGTTATTACTGAAAAGACATTTCTTGGTTCCAACATCTTATCTTTTTTATTTTATTTGTCAGATCTATATATTCTTTTCCTTCTTCCTCTTTGTATTCCTTAAATTACCCTTAGTGGTACCCTTCAATTCTGTGCCCTCCTCCAGACCTCACTCTCCCATCTTGTTTTTTCAGCCTGCAGAACTCCTTTTAGTATTTCTTGAAGGGCCAGTCTCTTGTTAACAGATTCTTTCAGGACCTCTTTGTCTTTGAAAACTTTAATCTCCCCCTCAGTTTTGAAGGACAGTTTTGCTGGGTACAGAACTCTTGGCTGGAAGTCTTTCTCTTTCAAGATCTTGAATATATCATACCACTGCCTTCTTGCCTCCATGGTGCTAGTTGAATTGTCTGAACTCAGTCATATTTGATTTCCCTTGTATGTAGTAGGTTGTGTTTCTCTTGCCACTTTCAGGATTTTCTGTTTCTCTTCAGCATTTGACAGACTGATTCGTATGTGTTTTGGGAAAGGCCTATTTGGATTTATTTTGCTTGGAGTTCTTTGGACTCCTTTGACTTATGTATTTATGTCCTTTGTAAGGGTTGGAAAGTTTTCCCCCATTATATTCTCAACTACTCTCCTAGCTCTTTACTCCTCTCTTCTCCTTCTGGGACACCAGTGATTCTCATATTTGTACACTTTGTTTTGTCTATCATTTCCCTGAGATCCAATTTAATTTTTTCCATCTTTTTTGCCGTTTACTGTTTTGAGTCTCCGAAGCAATTATCCTGTCCTCTATATCACTTATTCTTTCTTCTGTCTCTTCAAATCTGCTGTTCTGTGCCTCTAGTATGTTTTTTATTTGGGGAACAGTCTTTAATCTCTGATATCTGCTATTTTTCTATTTATTCTTTCAAATTCCTCTTTGTGTTCTTCTGCTGTCTTTTTGATCTCCTTTTTGTTGTTTGCTGTCCCACTCATTTTATTAAGTAGAGTTATATGAACATCTTTGATTAGTTCTTCCAATGTCTGTGTCTCCTCTGGTGTTTTAATTTGGTCATTAGGCAGGGCTATATCTGGCTGCATTGTGATGTGCTTAGTTATCTTCTTCTGTCTTCCTGGTGTGTAAATATCTTGATTGATTTGCTTTGAGCATTGATTTCTTTCAGTAGTCTAAGGCCTTGTGTTTGCTGGGTGGTTGTGCTTCAGGGAGCAGGATACGGGATGGGGCACTCACAACACATCCCGTTGTGATTTGTTTCAGGGCAGGTATAGACGCTGGTTGGGGATGTTACGCTGATGGTCATGAACATTATCGCCTAGTCGCCAAGGAGTATGTAGCTGTGTGGGTGCCCTGATCTGGGGAGTGTAACCCTGTTTTACACTGGTCTAAGGCACAGAGCCCTTTGTACGCATGTGTAGATCTGTGGCAGCAGGTGGGTCTTATGCATTCGTGGATTGGGAGCAGATGTGACCTGACTATGTAGATCAGCACTTTCTCAGAGCTGGGAAGTGTGGCTGAGGGTCATGTACATGCACGGTTCTAGGACTTCTGTAAAACTGAGTTTCCCTGAGCTGAATGATGTGATTGGGGCCCGTGTGTATGCGTGGACCTGGGAGTGCCATAAACAGATGTGCTGAGCTCAAGGGGGTGTGGGGGCAGCCTGGGTATGGCGGTTAGTGTCTGCAGCCTTTATACCCTGGCAACAGCCTGCAGGGAATAGGCAGGAGAGGCAGTGCTCCTTAGGGGCTCAGGAGAGGTGAGTTGGTCTGCACTTGGGGTGGGGATAGGGTGCAGGTACATGCACTGGGGGCTGGTGGGGTGGGGGTGCCTGGAGCACAGGAAATAGTGGGTGACAGGGTTCGGATGCATCAGGTGTGGGGTGAGTGCTCTTTTGAGGGTATCATGCCAAAGGAATGCAGGCTGGCTTACTCCTAGTTCCAGACTCCCGTCCGTGCACTCCTGTGGGCTCTGCACCTCCACACCAGGCTCCAGCTTTCTTCCTCTGAGTTTCTCAGCCTCTGCAACTAGGGCCACCCCATATGTCATGCAGAAGGCTCCCTAAGGTCAACTGCACTCCTGAATTGCCACCCATACATATGGCCTTTAGATTCTCAGAAATATATCAGAGCTTTTCAGAGCTCCTGTGGACATCTTCTCCCCCACACCAGCTTTTCCTTTTAAGGTTTTTTATTAATCTATTATGTGCCCAACTGTTATCCACAGTTGCAGGCAGCCTTGAAGTTAAATACTTGCCTGTAATTCTTTCTGAAAAATACCTAGTCCCTGGAGAAAAAGCTTTTCAGTTTGAGTAGACTGTGATGTCAAATATAAGAGAGTCTTGCAAGTAAGGTCTTCCAGGGAACCGTGAGAAGTGTTAAATAAGGACAGTTCTCTGTGAATGAAGCTTTGAAGGTGCTCAACCCTATTTCCCCTCTGGTATGGTGAAGCTGCTTGTTTTCACTCTGATTGCGGACTGTTGGTTTTCAGTGCAGAGGATAGGAATAGGTCATATTAAAGTTCCACAGAGCTCACTGTTCGTACTGTGACTCATGTTTTTCTTGATTAAATTCTCCCCAGATTGCTACAGCCTTTGATTAGTTTCCAGGGTTTGAAAAATTGATTCTGACATTTTTTGCCAGTTTTCCTGTTATTTTTATTGAGGAAGGGATTTTCAGAGATCCTTTTTCTGTTATTTTCACTGTTATTTCCTCCCCATTCTTTAAATATTTTAGATTCTGGCTCAAAGTTTCTCTCTCCAACGCTATTCCTGCCTTAAATCTTGGTGAATTCAATATTCATATTGTTGATCATTCCAACATCTTTGCTTCTTAGTTTCTTGACCACCTTTCTTCCAGTGATTTTGTCCTCTATCCTAACTCAGCTAATAGTCCCTCTCTCATACACTAGATTAGTGCTCTGTGAAACAAACTGCCAATTTTTGTAAGTCAAGTTTTTTGCATACAGCCATGCACCTTCGGTAAAGTATTGTCTGTGGCTGTTTTTGTACTACAGTGACAGAATTGAGTTGCCAGGATCATTGGCCTATAAGCCTAAAATTTCTGTTCCCTGGCACTTTACAGAAAATTTGCAGATTCCTGCCCTAAACCTTGTCAGTTAGGACTGCTTCTTCTCTACTATCTCAATTTAAAGTATCCCATTTTCTATCCATCACCTCCTATTTTTACAGCTCCCTTCTTCTAGAATTTCAGTTCCATTATTCCTTTGACCTCACCACCTTTTGGACTTTGCATTTCACTCTTTTTACATCTTTCCTTCCCTCCTTATGTGGCTTCTATTCATTATAATTACTATCTTCTGTATGTTTTTATCACGGATAAACCCCAACCATAGTTAAATCCAACTTTTTACTTACTCCATGCCTGTACCTGTGTATCTAAATTTGGATGAAGAAAGTCACACAATTCTTCTGCCTGGTCTTACTTTAAGTTCATGGCCATTAACATTATGGAACCCCTTAAGACTGTACAACAACCCTGCTACATTTACCTATCCATTTACTCTTTCAAACTTTCTTATTTGTTCAAACTTCCCACATCCCTCTCCCTTCTTTAATCTCATCTTGCTTACTGTTTCAATATAAAAATAGAATTAAGAACTTCTGCCCATTTTACATAATCTGGCCATTTATTTTTACTCACCTCTACCCATTTATCTTTGCCCATGAACTGCTTATGCACCTATCTTGGGCTAATCCCTCCTTTCATGCTCAAGATGTCATCCTCTTGCCTACTCAGTGATTTCACTCCAGCTATTCTCCTTTAACTCCCTTGCAGATTTTTTTTTGTGGGGGGGGCTATATGGAGGATTATTTCCATCAGCACACAAACATGCACTAAATTTCCCTAATCTTTTAAGAAGAAAAATCTTCTAGTTCTTACATCCCCATCCTGCAAGTGCCCTGTCTCTCTACTTCCCTTAGCAAAACACTTCAAAGAGTAGTTTATACTCCATGTATAGTATAGACTCCAGTTATATTCATCTGATTTTAATTTTTGTCTTCCTTTTCTCGCTGAAACCTACTCTAATCAGGCCTCTGCCTCTGCCATTCCACAGAAACTACCCTTGTCAAAGTCACTAACTACCTCTCCATTGGTAGATCCAGTGACTGGTTCTCAAACTTTTTTTCTTTTAAATAACAGCTGTATTAAGAGAAAAATCATATGCCATAGAGTTCACCTTTTGAAAGGGTAAAATTCAGTGATTTTTGTATATTCACAGAATTATGCAGTCATCACTACTATTTAATTTTAGTACCTTCCCATCACCCCAAAGAAACCCGTACACATTAGCAGTTGTTACTCAGCCCCTCTATCCCCAATCCCCACCCCCTCAGCTCCTGGAACCACTAAACTACTTTCAGACTCTATGGATTTGCCTACTCTGGACATTTCCTATAAATGAGGTCATATATAGGTGGCTGCCTTCTTTAACTTAGTATAATGTTCTTAAGGAGTATCCAGATTGAGGGTTATATCACCTTCATTCCTTTTTATAGCTGAATGACGTTCTGTTGTATAGGTGTGTATCATGTTTATTTGCCCATTTATCAGTTGATGGACATTTGAGTGCTTCCTCTTTTTGGCTATTATGAATAATGCTGCTATGAACATTCACATGCAAGTTTTTGTGTGGACATATGTATTCAATTATTGGGATAAACTAGGAGTAGAATTGCTGGCTCACATGATAACTAAGTTTATCATTTTGGGAACTGCCAAAGTTTTTTCGCACCATTTTGTAATGCTTCCAACAAGGTATGAGGGTTGCAACCTCACATTCTCATCGATGCTTGTTATTATCTATCTTTTTATTTTAGCCATCCTAGTGAGTATGAAGTAGTATCTCATTTTGATTTGATTTTTAACATTTTTTATTGTAAAATATAACATATATACAAAGCAAAGAAAGAAAAAAACAGTAATTTTCAAAACACACGTCAACTTTTTGCTTTTGGTCCCATATAGTAGGTAAAGTTCTAGAGTGCATACACTATCCCCTTTTACTGTGTTCTAGTTTCCTAGCTGCCAGAACGCAATATACCAGAAGCAGAATGGCTTTTAAAAGGGGGAATTTAATAAGTTGCTAGTTTACAGTTCCAAGGCTGAGAAAATGTCCCAATTAAAACAAGTCTATAGAAATGTCCAATCTGAGGCATCCAGGGAAAGATACCTTGGTTCAAGAAGCTGCTGAAGTTCAGAGTTTCTCTCTCAAGTGAGAAGGCACATGGCAAACACAGTCCGAGTTTCTCTCTCATCTGGAAAGGCACATAGTGAACACAGTCAGGGTTCCTCTCTCATCTGGAAGGGCACATGGCGAGCACGGTGTCATCTGCTAGTTTCTTCTCCTGGCTTCCTGTTTCATGAAGCTCCCCAGGAGACATTTTCCTTCTTCATCTCCAAGGGTCACTGGCTGGTGGACTCTGCTTCTCGTGGCTATGTCGTTCTGCTCAGCTCTCTCTGAATCTCTTTTTCATTCTTCAAAATGTTTCCTCTTTTATAGGACTCCAGAAGCTTATCAAGACCCACCCAAATGAGTGGAGACATGTCATCACGTAATCTAGTTTAACAACCACTCTTGATTAAATCACATTTCCAGGGAGATGATCTAATTACAGTTTCAAACATACAATATTGAATAGGGATTATTCTGCCTTTACAAAATAGGGTTTAGATTAAAACATGGCTTTTCTAGGAGGCATACATCCTTTCAAACCATCACACCCTGTATTCTGATTTATCTTACACCCAGCTAGATTGCCTTCATTTTTAACTCTCACTTTGATTTTAATTTTCATTTCTCTGATGAATAATGATGTTGATCACTTTTTCGTGTATTTTGTGACCATTTTTCTATCTTCTTTGAAAAAAAATGTGTGGTTTAGATGCTTTGCCCATTTTTAATTTTTCTTATTATAATTTTTTTTTTATTGTTGAGGTATAAGAGTTCTTTATATATGCTGGATACAAGTCCCTTATTGGATATATGATTTGGAAATACTTTCTCCCGTTCTGAAGGTTGTCTTTTCACCTTCTTGATGATCCCAGTTCTCAACTTTTATCTTGCTTAAACTTTCAGCATATTTGATTACTCTGTCCTTCATATAGTTTCTTCACTTGGCTTCCAAAATACTTCTGGTTTTCTTTTTAGCACAGTTTTCTTTGCTGTGTATTTTACATTTCTCCAACCTCTAAGCACTGCAGTGTCCCAGGCCCAATTTTTAGACTCCTTAGTCTCTGTCCATACCTACTCTTTTCATTATCTCCTCTCCTTTCCTTTATATACTGGTAACCTGAAATTTACTAACAGTCACATATATTCATCTACCTACCTGACATTTCCACTTGTATGTCTGATAAGTATTTCAGTCTTATTATCGCAAAAACCAGACTCCTCATTTTTCCTCCAAGCTTACTCCTCCCTATATCTTCCTCTAATCAATAAATAGCTATTCCATTTTGATATTAATTGGGCCAAGGAGTCCT
Organism: Tamandua tetradactyla; assembly: GCF_023851605.1. NCBI lineage: Eukaryota > Metazoa > Chordata > Mammalia > Pilosa > Myrmecophagidae > Tamandua > Tamandua tetradactyla. Next base: position 81,198,743 of record NC_135340.1, read on the forward strand.
CCTTGACTTTCCATTCTCTTGTCTCCACCTTTACTACCACCAGCTTGGTCCAAACCTCTGTTTAACCAATTATGGATTATTGCAATAGCTCTTAATTAGTCTCCCTGTTTCTGTCTTTAGTTCTCTGTAGCCTATTTTCACTATGGCAACCAGAGTGATCTTCTTAAGCATGTCAGATTATTTTATTCCTCTATTTATAACCAGCTAGTGTCTTCCATATCATTTAGGAAAATCCAGAATCCTTACAATCACTCGTATCAATTAACTCCCATTTCCATTCTAACTCTATACACTCTTTTCTACCATTCTCTCATTCTTCTTCAGCCACACTAGTTGCCTCATACACTGCAGAACATTTCTTCATTATGAACTTTGTGTACTTTTCCTTCTGCCTGCAATGTCTACTGTGGTTCTCTCCATGGCTTCAATAACAGTGCATGCAAAACCATATTGAAGCCTGAATAAAAAGGCAAATCAATAATATTGATCCAATCTTTATGTAAATCTTTGCATTTTGTTTATCATGCCTTTTTTTGCATTAATTTTTATTTTTTTAAACATTACCTTGATTATTGAGTTTTTGGTGCCCCCTTTGGTGCCTCCCTTGCCTCATTTGTATCACCTAGTGCATGTCCTTCTCAGGAAATCAGGTAAAGAAGGGGAAACTCCCCTTAACTACTACTCTATACCATAAACTTTCAGATAATATCATACTGAATGATGAAAGACTGAATGCTTTTGCCCTATGATTAGGAACAAGGCACTTCTATTCCTGATTGCCCTGGAGCTTCCAGACAGAACAAGCAGCAAGTCCAGGAAACAAAAAAAAAAGCATCTAGATTAGAAAGCAAGAAGTAAAACTGTCTTTATTCATAGGTGATACGATCATCTTTGTAGAAGCCACCAGTAAAAAAAGCTATTAAAATTAATACATGAATTTAGGAAGATTATAGGATAGAAGAGCAATATGAAAATCAATTGTATTTTTGTATGCTAGCACTCAAATTGAATTTTTGCTTTTTGTATGCTGTATGGTGGGGTCAAATTTCATTATTTTTCCATGTGAGTAGCCTGTTATTACAGCACCATTTGTTGAATTTTTGTTTGGTTGGTTTTTTTGTTTGTTTGTTTTGCGTGTTTGTTTGTTTGGGGGGGGGGGGGGCGGGGAGTAGTACATGGACCAGGAATTGAACCCTGGTTTCCTGCATGGAAGGTGAGAATTCTACCATTGAATTACCCTTGCATCCTCCTCAAATTGAAATTTAAAATTTCATTTACAATGGCATTAAAAATATGAAATACTTATGGATCAACCTGATAGAAGATATGGAAAACCTGTACGAAGAAAACTATAATACAGCACTGAGAGAAATTTCAGAAGACCTAACTAAATGTAGAGATATACAATATCATGTATCAAAAATGTCAATGGTATTATGATGTCAGTTCTCCCCAAATTGATTGATACATTCAGTGAATCTCAGTTCCCAGAAAGCTTGAAATTGACAGGTTAATTAACTAGAAATTGACAAGTTAATTTTAAAGTTCAATATGGAAATACACTTGCAGTACCTGACTTCAAGACTTATTATAAAGCTACAATAATTAAGACAGTGTAGCATTGGGATCAAGATATACAAATAGATCAATGGAAGAGAATTCAGAAATTGGCCCACATAACTGGGCAATTGATTTTCTACAGAGGTGTAAAGAGAATTTGATGGAGAAAGGATAGTTTTAACAAATGGTGCTGTAACTATTTGATATCCATATACAAGAGAGTACAGTTCAATTTGAACTGCACAACATATACAAAATTTAACTTAAAATGGATCCTAGACGTACAGATAAAATCTGATAGAGAAAAATCATATCTTGCCCTACCCCCCATCCCCTACATGGGATATGACTCCCAGGGGTGTAACTCTCCCTTGCAACGTGGGACAGAAATCTCGCCATGAGCCAGGATCTGGCATCAAGGGATTGAGAAAACCTTTTTGACCAAAAGGAAGAAGAGAGAGAAATGAGACAAAATGAAGTTTCTGTAGCTGAGAGGTTTCAAACAGAGTCGAGAGATTATCCTAGAGGTTATTCTTGCACATTATATAGATATCCTTTTTAGTTTGTAGTGCAGTGGAGTGACTAGAGAGAGGGAAGTACCTGAAACTGTAGAGCTGTGTTCCAGTAGCCTTTATACAATAAAGATGATTGTATAATCGTATAGCTTTTGTAATGTGACTGTGTGATTGTGAAAACATTGTGTCTGATGCTCCTTTTATCTAGGGTATGGAGGACAGAAGAGGAAAAAATATGGATTAAAAAAATAAACAAGTATGGGGGGACAAAGGTTAAAATAAATTGGGTAGATAAAAATACTAGTGGTCAATTAGAGGGAAGGGTAAGGCATATGATGTATATGAGTTTTTTGTTTTTTATGTCTTTTTCTGGAGTGATGCAAATACCCTAAAAAACGATCATGATGATGAATACACAACTATGTGATCATATTGTGAGCCACTGATTGTACACCATGTATGGAATGTTTGTATGTCAAGAATGTTTGTATGTCAAGTTTTATCAAGAAAATTTTTTTTTTTTTTTTTCCGGCATGGTCATGCTCCGGGAATCAAACCTGGGTCTCCAGCATAGCAGGCAAGAATAAGAAAAATATTTTATTTTATTTTTTTGGCAAGGGCAGGCCCCGGGAATCGAACCCAGGTCTCCAACATGGCACGTGAGAATTCTGCCACTGAGCCACTGTTGCACCACCCTAAGAAAAATATTTGAAAAAGACAGAAAGCACAGGGGAAAATCTTTCTGGCTTTGAATTAGGCAAAGATTTCTTAAATATGACACCAAACATGTAATCCATGAAAGATGAATTTGATAAACTGAACTTCATCAAAATCAGAAAGTTCTGCTCTTCGAAAGATATTCCTTAAGAGAATGAAAAGGCAAACCTCAGATAGAGAGAAAATATTTGTAAATCACATATCCAGTCAAGAATTTGTGTCCAGAATGTGTTAAAAACTCACAAAACTCAATAAAAATAAAGAATCCAGACAAAAGATGTGCAGAAAATTCTGAACAGACACTTCACCAAATAAAAGTGTATAAAGAAATGTCCATCATCATTAACAAATAGGGAAATGTAAATCAAATCTATAATGAGATACCAGTAGGCACTTGTTATAGTATCTAAAATTGAAAAGAATGCCTATATCCAGTGTTAGTGAGGAGCAACTGAAACTATCTTACATTGGTAATAGGAATGTAAAACAATAGAAACACTTTGAAAAACAGTTTGACAATTTTTTTGAGACGTTAATAATTTACCTAACATATAATATAGCCATTACATTCCAGGATATTTACCCAAAATTAATAACAGCTTTCATCCACTGAAATTCTTGTACATAAATACTCATAGAAGCTTTATTTGTCGTAGTCCAAAACTAGAAACAACCCAAATGTCCATGAACAGGTAAATGGATAAACATATTTTGGTATATCGATGTAATGAATTCTTACTCGTTATTAAATAGAGTGATCTATTGACTCATACAACATGGGTGAATATCAAAATGATAATCCCAAGTAAAAGAAACCATAGAAAATAGAGTACATTTGTATAAAATTCTAAAATATGCAAAATATATGTCAAACATCAGATTGTATACTTTGAATTTGTGTCTTAATGTATGTCAGTTATACATCAATAAAGCTGTTAAAAAATAGAACTAAACTTGATTGTCCATTGTAATTAGAGTGTGAGGCACCTCATGTTCTGTTACTAGGAAAATTCATTGGTTAGACTTCACTGGACTACACATTGAGAATATGCATTGAAAATGTTTATGCCCTTTGTCACAATAATTCCACTTGTAAGAGTTCATCACAGGAAAAATTACAAGAGTTTGCAAAGAATTGTGGTCAAGGATGATAAACAAAGGTAAGAAACCTGAAATACTATCATAGGAAACAACCTAGATAAATTCCACTGTTGCTGTGTGAGGAACATTTTGCAGCCATTGAAAACTGTATTCTTATTCGGATGACAATGATCATATGAAAGTGAAAAAAACAGATTAGCAATGCATGTGCTCAATATGCCCAATATTTTTCTTTAAACGTAAATATCAAAGTGTAATGATGGTTTTCTTTGGGAATATGCTTACCAGTGCTTTTTACTTTCTCTGTATTTTGTTTTTTTCCTCTCTGTACTTTATTTTTAAATATTTTTTACCTCAAAACTTAGTTATGCAAATGTAATTTTAGATGAAACTTTAAATGTAAATATTGGTCTAATATGGTTTGAAAGAAAAGGGAGACTTTAAATTCTTGAGTAAAATGGGAATCTACAGTTTCATGAAACTGCTCTGTGCCAGAAGCAGGAGTTGATTTTTTTTTTTTTACATGAGCAGGCACCAGGAATCAAACCCCCTTCTCCAGCACACCAGGCGAGAACTAAGCCACTGAGCCACCGTTGCCCGCCCTGGGGTTGATTTTTAAGAAGTGTATCTTATCAAATTCTCTGCATACTTATAAACACATTGACTCACTTTTAAAATGTAAAATTCTTTCTAATTTGACAAAAGGTTGAAGTTGGTTTTTAGGCAGAATAAAATATGCAACTAAGGAATTTACTGTTCCTGACAATATTTAGTTTTTTTCCTAAAATAATAGAAAATTGGGAATAGAGTAATGTTGTTCCAGAAATCAGCTCAGCAACATGCATTTTATCGTGGATTCATCGGCCAGTCATATTGAATTCATATAAGAAAAAACCCCATGAATCAAGTTTTAAACATCCACATTCATAGATCACACAGATTAGTTTGATTGGTTTTCTATAGGATCTCTTGATGTGTAATTTTTATGCATAGAAAAATGTTTTATTCTTTTAACTTTTGTAATTTTTTATGCATAGGAAAATATGTTTTATTCTTTTAATTTTTATATTTTAATAATTTCAAATTTACAGACAAAAAACAAGAATATAAAGAAATCCCGTATGCCATTCACCCATATTCCCCCAAAATGATAACCTTTTAGTACATTTCTTTCTTATTCTCTCCCCTTCTCCCACATATGTGTATTTTTTCTGAAATGTTTGAGAATAACCTATAAACATGATGCTCCTTTATCACTGAGTAATTCAGTGTGTGCTACCTATAAGTAACAAGTGATAGCTATCAGTGTTACTATTATGCTCTTTTTCCAGTTGCTATCTCTGTTTTCATTTTTCCCTTTGACAGTGGTTTCTCTGGCTCAAAGGGATGAGAAGGGAATGCCTGGAACCACAGATGCTAAACAGAGAGGGAAGCCTTTCTTAATTCCACCTATTAGAATTAAGATCTCCCCTTATACATCCCTAGATACCTTGTGAATATTCTTTGCCAGCTCTCATCACACTTTTAATTTTTGTTCAAAGGAGTATTCCGCATCTGTTACAGAGTCCAGTACCTAAAACACAAACAACAAATATACATCCAGTGAAATCTGACTTCCTAAGAGAACTGTGTATCAGGTCTAGACTAGACAAAGGGAAACTTTACTATTAGTTGGAGCTTGTCCTAATCCTAATGAGGAATTTTCCTATTAGTGAAGTAAGGTGGTCATAAATTGGGGATTTTTTTAATTTACGAAGTGGACCTAAATCTTTGAATCAAAATAGAAAAGGAAACAGCTTCATTTCTGCTTTCCCTCTAGACCAGTCATTTGCCACTCTCATCGTACATCAGAATGACTCAGCTTGTTTTCTAAAACTGTGGAGACTTGATACCTGGGCCCAGTATGCTTCGAAAGATTCTAGAGTTTCTAACTTAATTGACTCGGAGTAGGACCCAGCTACATTTTTTAGTTGTCATTGTGTTTTTGTTTTTTAATGTTTTTTATTGTAAAGTATAACATAAATACAAAAAAGCAATAAATTTCAAAGTACATCTTAAGAAGTGTTGCTCTAAGACACTAGAGACTCAAAGAAATATCAATATAATGATTCAGTAGTCATACTCATTTGTTAAATCCTATCATTTCTATTATGATGCCTCTTTCTCCTTTGATCTTTCTCCCAATCTTTAGGGGTATTTGGGCTCTGCCCATTCTAACTTTTTTATGTTGGGAAGAGATGTCACTAATATGGGATGGGGAAATGGAACTACTTGATGTTCTTAGAGAGGGTGGCCTCTCTGGGTTTCAGGACTTATATGGCCTAGGAACCCATCTGGAGGTTGTAGGCTTTTGGAAAGTGATCTTAGTATGTGAAATTTTTTTGTCAAATCTCAGATAGAGCCTTAGGTATTCTTTAGGGTTAACAGAAATGGCTTTCTTTGGGTGTTGGCAACCAGTGGTAAATAGCAATATCTAGCTGAAGCTAGTGTAAGAGTAGCCTCCATAATAGCTGCTTGATTCTATTTGAACTCTCTTAGCCACTGATACCTTATTTTATTTCATTTCTTTTTCCCCTTTTGGTCTGGAAGGGGTTGTCAATCCCATGGTGTCAAGGCCAGCTCATCCGTGTCTCACATTGTCAGAGAGACTTTTTCCCAGATGTCGTCTCCCACTTAGGGGGAGAGTAATGATTTTGCTTGCAGAGTTGGGCATAGAGAGAGAGAGAGAGGCCATATCTGAGCAGCAAAAGAGGTTTTCTGGAAGTAACTCATAGGCATAATTATAGGTAAGCTTAGCTTCTCCACTATGGAAATAAGCATCACAAGAGCAAACCTCAAGATGAAGGGCTTGGCCTATTGACATGGGAGTCCCTAATGTTTCAGAGAGTATCAGGGGTTTCTCTGTGGCAAAGCTTAATAGTTCCAAAATTTTTCACTAGTCCTTCAAGGGATTTTGCCAATACTTTTTAGTTATCTGGCCAACATACTCTGGGATGTGTCTGGGTATTGCATTAATCTATACAGAATAACAAGCCCTCATTCCCATTATGGGATCCATGTCTTTGGGTTGGTTAAATGAGCTGCCCAGACAGGTTGAGTTAGATTATGGGCTACAGAAAATGAAATTTTGGGTAAAATAATCCTCACTTCCTTTGGTCTCATACAGTAAGTGAAGTTCTAAAATACAGACAATGTCATCCTTACTCCTGTGTTCTGATTCACCTTAGACCCGATCAGATTGGCTTCATTTTGTCTCTAATTGAAGCCTGATCCCTTTTTCAGTTTCTTTAACAGTTGTTGTATGTAGTAGCAATGCTGACTTTCAGCACTCCAGAACTCCTACTCTGTCTTAGGTTTCACACAGGTAGCCAAAGTACCACGGAGATACCAGGTTATAGATAATATAGCACGCCATCTCAAAATCTAGAAATAACATTTACAGCTCCAGATTAAATGTGACTGCTATAAGAGCTTACAATCCTGGCCCAAAATTTCTTAAAAGAATTTTCTAAAATTATATATCCAATAGAATCAAGGGGAGGTTTGGATTTTCTAATTGATGTGTAATTTTGATGTGATTAATTTAGATGATCTTCCAAAGGGTTTAGCTTATTATGACTAATGCTTTTATGTGTAGATTATTTAATGAGATTGTAACTCATTTGGCATATTACCTTAATATCTATTTATTAAAATAGTATCTGTATATAGTTTAAGTTAAAAGTACAGCTTGACTTTCAATAGAACTGTCCCATGCCCTATCCCTCCTTACTGTTGTTTCTTCTGGTGTTTTCTTTCGTCATTCAAAAAATATTCTATTTTTTTTAATATTTCAAATGTATTTAATTATCTGTTTACTTACTTCTATGAAAGATGAGATTAGCTCTTACTCCTTCCTGGCACATGCACATTGCCTCTCCTTTTCCTTTCTTGTACAGCCTTTTGTTTTTCCTAAATTTGATTTTTTTTTTTGTTTCTTTGTTTGCTTAGATTTTTAATATCCATCAGCTATTAATCTCTAAACTCTCCAATAGCTGACAGTCTCTCATTTTTTTCTTTCTTTCTAATCTGGATGTCTTTTATTTATTTTTATTGCCTGATTACTCTGCTTCCAATACAATGTTGAATAGCATTCTTTTATTTATTTATTCATTTTTTTTATTTATTTTATTCATTATATGTTTTTACTGAGATATCTTCACACACATACAGTCCATCCGAAGTATACAATCAGTGGCTCACAATATCATCACATAGTTGTATTTTCATCACCATGATCACTTTTAGAGCATTTGCAGTACTCCAGAAAAAGAAATAAAAAGGAAAAAAAAAAAAAAAAAAACCACATACATTCCATACACCTTACACCTCCCTCTCATTCACCACTAATATTTTAGTCTACTCAATTTTTTTTACCCCCCCCCAACTCCGATTATTTATTTATTTTTTGCCCTTATCTTTCTACTCATCTATCCATACCCTGGATAAAGATTGATAGTTTCTTTCTGGACTGTTTTTCTTTCCTGGTGTATTTCATTCAAAATAATGTCCTCAAGGTATATTCACCTAGTTACATGGCTCACAACTTCATTCCTTCTTGCAGCCACTTAATTTTCCACTGTATCTATACAGCACAGTTCACCCTTTCCATTCATCAGCTCACCTTAGGCCGCCTCCTTCCATTGCAAATCATGTATACCGACACCATAACCACCAATGTACAAATGTCCATTTGTATTCCTCCTGTCAGTTCTTCCAAGTATATACCTAATAACAGGGTTGCAGGATCATATGGCAACCATATACTTAGCCTCCTGTGGAACCACCACACTGCCCTCCAAAGGGGCTGCACTATTCTACTTCCCTACCAATAATGAATAGGTTCATCTCTCTCTCTCCGGGTTTTTTCCAGCACTTGTATCTTTCTGTTTATTTTTAAATAGGTTTTTTTTTTAATTGTAGAAACTCATTTATTTCTTTCTCTTGAGAAAGGGCACTCACAAGGACAAGTGGCAAGTCAATGCAAAGTATGGGAGTGCACAGGCTCCCTTTATCTTAGTCCCTAATCAAAGGAGCCCCTCCCCCAGTTCACCATTGTCTGGCTACTTAGGAGTTACAATCTAGTCTCAGAAACTAGCTAATCAGAAAATGAGTTTTCTACACCTTATTATCATAATTATTCTTTTTAGTTTTTGACCGTAAATAAGGGTTTGTTCAGTCCATCCTATTTGCATATCTGACTGCCCGTATATAGAGAGGATCAACTGAATAAGCTTTATGCCCTTAACACCTATCATATTCTAGTCAACTTAATCCTTCATTATCAAATGCTGACCTGGTTTTGGGGAATGTGGCCCTGGTTAAGCAGTGGAGACAAGTTATTATGATTAAGATTTAAAGAAAGGGACTTCCATACTTCCTTATTTGAGCGGGAAGAGTCCACCATCCCTTACAGTCCCTCCTCTTTTTCTTTTACAATTGGACTCCTTTCACTCTACTTCTGGTATAGGTTTTCAGTTTCCTCATCAAGGTTAATATGTTCTTCAGGTATTTTAGTTTTTCTCATTATCATTATATACTCAGGTTTTCCATTTAGTTATTTAATACCTATTATTTGCATATTTTCAACAGTGCTTTGTATAAGCCTAATAAATAAGGAAATTAAGCATGGGATTATTAGCAGGCCACCAAGTAGGCATAGTAGGAAGAAGATAATTTTGTTCCACCAGGCCCGAGAAAGCCAAGGTTCTAACCAGTTGATCCAAGAGTTTTTAATTTCAGAATTTTAGACTAGCTCCTCGGAGAGGGTGGTTGGACCTTGGACTACTATAGTTACAGACCCAACAGGGGCAGTGTTATTTGGTATATAAGTGCAACAACTACCCATTATCATCACACAGACTCCACTCTTCTCTGCTAAGATCATGTCTAGAGCTATTCAATTTTCCCAAGCCATTCTACTCATGGCATCCAATTGGGATGCAATTCCTTTGACTGCATCTTTTGTTTAATTGATAAATCTTTGTTGATTATAATAAATGTAATTAATCCAATCTACATTCTTATTTATAGTTAACCACCAGAACTAGAAGGACTCAAATCCTGTGGCTATTTGACTTCTAGCTTTATATTCATTTGGGACCCCTCTAGAGACCCCTGTGGCATCGATGTAAACTCTGTCATCAAAGGAGCCCTTGGGTATGTCTTGGTGCTTTTTTAAATAGTTTTATTCATATACCATATAATCCATCCTAAGTAAGCAATCAATGGTTCCTTGTATAATCACATAGTTATGCATTTATTCACCACCACAATCCATATGAGGACATTTCCATTTCTTTCACAAAGAAAGAAAAGGAGAAAAAAGTAAAGTATAAAAAATATATATAAATAATAACAACAAAAAATTTGAATAATAAAATAAGGAGAAACAGCAGCACCAAGAATCCCTTATCCCTCATTTACATCCCCCTCTTAATGACTTTTAGCTTTGGTATATTGCCTTAGTTACATTTAATGGAAGCATATTACAATGTTACTGTTAACTGTAGATCCTAGTTTGCATTCATTCCATTTTTTCCTTATACCCTCCCATTTTGAACACCTTGCACTGTTGACATTCATTTGTTCTCCTTCATGTAAAATCATTTTTATATTTGTACATTTAATCACCATGATTTCACACTCTAGGTTTCTCTAAGTTATACAGTCCCAGTCTTTGTTTTCTATATTTCCTTCTGGTGTCATACATGCCCCTAGCCTTCCTCTTTTATCCGTACTCCCATCAGCTTTGTTCAGTGTACTTTAAATATTGTGGTACCTTCAGGTAGTATTGTGCTATCCATTTGTGGATCCTAACAAATAAAATCCTGTTGACCATTCAGTACCCCTTCAGCATCAAATGCTCAGTATCTACCCTCTATCTCCTAATAACCTGTGTTCTCAATTTTAAATCTCAAATTTTGCTTGTTAATGTTCATATTAGTGAGACCATACAATATTTTTCCTTTTGTTTCTAGCTAATTACCAGTTTCTAGAGGGTGGCTGAGACTGGACAGGGGATGGAGGTGCTTGGGGTTTTTTAGCAGCTAGCTCTGGAGATCCTGAGACAGATGAAGAGAATGAGACCATCTTTACAGATTAAGGGCTTGGTGAGGCAGCCTTTTTTTGTCATTTTGTTTTCCGGAGTTCTGGATACTCTCCTAATGTTCTAGTACTTGGAGATGTGGACTGCCTTCTTTGGGGTGATATTCATGCTCCTCTTCAATTGAGGGGAGGATGTGAGGTGATCTGAGGAGGTCAAGGCTGTGATGAGACCAAATGCCATTTGGTTTTCGAGATCATGCCTTCCAGGTAGATCTTCTTGGGGAAGACCCTTTCTTATGCTTCAGTGATAACGATGGCAAACGTCTCCTGGTGACTGGGGAGATTCTTTGTTTGGGAGGTGGAGAATGGGAGACCCTACACTTTGACAGTGGAGATGGCGATGCCCTGTTTTTAGGAATGGGAGGGGAGAAGCTGTTCTCTTTGGTGTAGAGAAGGAGAATATCTCCTCTGTATTTCAGGAGAGTATCTTCTTGAGGAAGGTGAGCACCAACATGGTAGAGAAGGAGTCCTTCGTCATAGTGGTGCTGTGGGAGAGCTGTGCCCCCTAGGAGGAACTGGAGAAGAAGAACATCGCCTTCTGGTGGGTGATGGGGAGGGACTTCTCCATCTACCACAGGGGAAAGTCTCTTCTGGTACTTTTGTGGTGATGGAGAGGCACTCTGGGAAAGGGGAATGTCTCTGCCGCCTGCCTACCTCACCATTATTCATATGGGACCTCCTGGGTCGCTCATCTTCTGAGGAGGAGGAGGAGGAGCTGGAGTCAGATGAAGACTGCCGATTTTGTCACTGTATTGGCATCTCTGCTATACAGAGTCTGCTGCCATTTAGTCACCTTTATCTTCTTCTGATTTTGATAACTCTACTTTTATAGGCTTGGGGACTGGTGAAGGAGCATCTTTTTTCTTATTACCATTATGTTTTGTCTGTCTCTACTCTCCAAGGCAAGACAGAAACACAACTTTTTCTGGTATGGTTTGACTACTAGGGTGTTGGGGAATGACAAGTTTTGGGTGGTGGGGTTGGTCAAGGGTGAAGGCTTATGCCTTCACCTTGGAGGACTTGCTGAAGGAGATAACCTAATGAGGTTTTCTAGGGGGCCTAGATGTCCTGTCAGGAAACTTCAGTGATGGTGACCAGGAATGAGATGAAGAGGATGATGAGCTGCTCTCAGACAAGGATGCTGATAAGTGCCTTCTTCATCTCACTGGAGATTTGCTCCTTCTATGCCTTGGTGGAGGAGGCTTTCATCTTGGTAGAGTTTTTTTCTAAAAAAAACTTTTCTTGGCAGCTTTCTAGGTGAATGTGATTTGGATCCAGATTTATGGTGCCTTCTAAGTTGAGTATAAGATGGAGAGTGGGAATGAATCCAGGACCTTGATTTGGAAATGACCAAGATCTTGATCAAGTCTTATCCTTTTCTTTTTTGGAATTTTTTTCAGGAGAAGGTTTGTTAGGCTTGGGAACTATTGGAATACCACTAGCAAAAATGGCTTCTTGTACTGAAGTTTCTTTTACTTTTATTAAAGGTTCTGGGAGCTCTGGAGTTTTCTCCTTCTTTCCTGGAGCAGGTGAAGGACTCAGACACTTGGTTCTGTGATGGGGAGGTTGAGAATAGCCATGCTTTCTCTCTCTCCTGAGAGGGGAAGATCATCTTCTAGGAGAAGGAGATCTGGATTTGTGCTTTGAAACCTTTCCCTTTTTTCTCCGCTGCTTTCTTTTTCTTTCTTATCCCTCTTATCTCTGTTTTATCTTGCTTTTTCATAGATGCCAGTTTTTCCTATTCAGTATATCTCTGTTTTATTTCCTCTTTCCTTCAGTTCTAGGAGAACAGAAGGGGCTCCAGCAATGTTTTCTCGTGCACTTAACAGCAGGGGCCGCAGTTCTCCTGTAAATTCTCTAACATTTTTTTATTCAGAAACCCTGTCAAGTTGATTTGCTTCATTTCAAATTCTAGATTCTTCCAACTGATTGAATATAAACTCACGACAACATCTTTAAATCCAGGGATTTCCATTACTTGTTTCGTTATCCAAGGCTTTATAACAATCCAGATTTACTTTGCTCATGTCCACCTTTTTTTCTAGGCATTCTGCACATTTCAGCTGCTTCGGTAGCTACTTCTATTTGTTGCTGAACTGCTTATCCTGTTATGCACTAATTCCACAGAAGAATCCCATATCCATCTTGCTGCCTTGTGCAGAGACCATTCCCTCCCAACGTCTTCTTTATACCTTTATCTCTTTTGCCGTATCTTCCCCTCAACATGTTGATTTGTTTTTTGAATTGATTTAGCATGCTTGTTTGAACATCTTTATTTAGTTGTTTTAAGTCCTGTACCACGTTTAAAGTGTTAGTTTGTTTCTTTGACTAGGCCATATCTTCATTTTTCCTAAAGTGTTTGAAACTCTCATGTATCCCATAAAACCATGCTCTTTAATCAGTATTGCTGGGTGTGATATTTTTTATTGTTTCCATGGAGATGTGTCTACACCCGAAGTGGGGTTGCTAACTGGAACTGCTTCAGAGGAAACCATTCTTGGAAAAAAAATTGAGAGCCAGCAGAACCATCAGCCCACACAGCCATTGACCTTTGGAGATGCGGAAGGAAGACATCCCCCAGGGAAGCCTTATGAAAGGAGGAGAGAAACCTAGCAGACTTGTGTTCCTTCCCAGCAGAGAGAGGTGTCAAGAACCTAAACACACCAACAGACACCAGCCATGTGACTTCTCATCTGACAGAAGTGTTCTGAATGGTACCAGCCTTTCTTGAGTGAGGTTAACCTCTTGTTGGTGCCTTAATTGGACATTTCATGGCCTTAGAACTGTAAACTTGCAACATAATAAATTCCCTTTTTAAAAGCCATCCCATTTCTAGTATATTGTGTTCCAGCAGCTTTAGTAAACTAAAACACCTAGTATGACTTATAATGTTTTGCTGGTGCCTAGTCATCTGATCTCATTGATTAGTTTATTCTTGAGGTCGTTTTTACGCTTTTACCTAGGGTTTTCTTGTTGGTTGGGTTTGTCCTCTATCTGTTCTTTGGCATTCAGTTCAACTTATTTTAGACCTCTAGCATAGATTTTCTTTAACTGATCAGAATTTTTCAGCTCTCACTTTTCTGGTTCTTGTTCTGTCTATATGTAACCTTTTTTTGAGGAGGATCCCCCCCTCCCCAGATATGTTCAACCCCAATCAAATTTTACCAAACAGAGTAGGCCCAGGTCTCAAGAGGAGGGTGTAATCAGTATGAAGTTTCCCTGAGGATGAAACCCAGCATGTTGTCTGGCTTTCCTGTGGAGCCTCTTAACTCGGCTTTCTTATCCTGCCTAGCAGGTGACGTTTGTTAGACCACTTCCCCACCAGCATAGAGGGGTGTGGAGCCTTTAATTCTAGCCTGCCAATGGCGTAAATGAAATGGAACCTGAGGTGGAAGGCAAGCTTAAGCTGTTTCTGATGCCCAGCTCTTGTGATCTGAATTCTCTGAAGGAGGCCTGCCACTTGATCTGGGCCCTGCCTCCCCTTTTCTTGGGGGAAGATATGCCCTTAAAGGATTTATCTTCTTGATTTGACTTGTTACTTTATTTCCCAAACCTATCTTAACTCCGCCTTGCCTGGGTCAGCACTGACAACTGAAAATGCCCCAGGCTTTCCCTAAGGAGCTACTTAGAACACTTTTTAAAAAGAAAAAACAAGAGAGAAAAGAAATCCCTTTTCTGAGTCAATCTTCCCAGCCCACAGTGTTCTGTCAGACATGAGCTGGAGGTGGTACCCAGGTCTGTGTGCCCTTTTTCTTGTGGCACAGCCCTTTTCAGTCAATTCCAGAAACCTCTGTTTTTTCTTTTGTTGTTGTTGTTGTTGTTTTCTTTGTCAGCCTCAACTCCTCTCTGTTAGGAGTGACCTTAGGGTTACATTCTTGCCTTCTCTGGGTTTGTCTATGTTCAGAACTGTATTAAACAGCCCAAATTTGTTCATTGAAATTGCAGTTGGAGCTTGGTTGAGCTATCTTCCCTTTCTCCTACTAGAGAGGGCTTCTAGTTTCCCATCAGAAAGACCCAAATCAGCCTGCGATGTCAATGGGGAAAGGATGCCAGCTTCTGTAGTTTAGAAGCTTTACTTACAGTTCTGTACAGTGATCTCAGCCCTTCTACACATTCCAGACTGTAGCACAGTTGCAAATGTCCCCCAAACAGTTGTTCCAGACAGTTCTTGGCTATTCACTAGCTGCTCTAGAGGACTAACTAAATTCTTGCCACCGGGGTCAAGATGGCAGCTTAGCAATGTGCATGTTTTAGTTCGTCCTCCAGAGCAACTACTAAATAACCAGAAACAGTACAGAACAGCTCCCGGATCCACGATAGTGACCGGACACACAGCGTACCCCAGTCTGGACCAGCTGTACCGACTGCGAGTCTCCGGAACCGTGAGCTCCCCAAGCCATGGTGGCTGGCGCCCGGCGCCCCTTCCCCACAGGCAGCTCCCCGGAGGGAACGAGACTCTAACAGTAGCAGGGACTGAGTCCAAGCAAACACCAATTGTGGCATTAATAAACAAATTCTGACTACTAAAAATAGGCCCCCAGCTCAGGTGAAACTGGTCAAGGCAGAGGTCGCTTATTGGGCTAACTGAAAAAGAGGAAAGGGGACGAAACAGGTTTTTGTGGCTGTTTCTACAGAGGTTTGGCTGCCTCTGGATTCAGTGGTGGGACTACTCGGGCTGCAACTGCCCCAGGAATAGGCAGAAACAGACTGCTTTCAGGGCTATCTCCCACGTGTGCCTTCCCCAGGGGAGGGGTGAAGCCCAACTTAGGTGGAATCCCTCTCTCAAGGAATTCAGACCCCAGGGCTTGGCAATTTGAAGCTATTAAAACCAGCCTACAACCTCTCCTCTGTCTCCACCATGCCCCCAGCAGGGAGAGCCTTCCAAAGTTAAAGAAGCCACAACATCTTTTGCTGGTGGGATCCGCAGACAGACAAGCGCCACATACTGGGCAGGATAAGAAAAACAGAGCCCAGAGACTTCAAAGGAAAGTCTTTCACCCTGCTGGGTCTCACCCTCAGGGAAAACTGATGTAGGTGACTCCTTCCCCCTGATAGGAGGCCAGTTTAGTCCGGGAAATCCCGGCTGGAGTCTGTAATACCTATGTAGACCCTCCTAAGGGTGGGGAGGGAAAAGGCACCTTACAAGCAGGACAAGAAACAAGAAAACAAGAACTGAAAAATTACCCTCTGTTAAACAAAACTTAAGCTAGAGGCCCAGAAAAAGCTGAACAGAAGGTCAAAGAACAGATAGACAACAAGCTCATCTAGCAAGAAAACCCTAGGTAAGATAAGTGAAAGCAATCTCCAGAATAAACTAATTATCCTGAGCTTTCCCACATAAGAAAGAACCTCTGATGAAAGTTAGCTGCCTTTCCTCTGAAGAACTAATGAAATAAATCCCCTTTTATTAAAAGCCTCTCCATCTCTGGTGTGTTGCATTCCAGCAGCTAGCAAACTAGAACAGGCTAGTTATATTTTCTTGAGAGAAATCAACCAATCTTTTACCTGCTTTCTCAGATCTCAGTGAAGCAAAAAGGGATTGTTTCCAAAAAATGGTGTAAAGGAGGTGGTCTCTTGACTGCACTGGGTAGTAGAGATGATCTAGAGGTCTGCTTGTATCTTTTAAAAATTTTATGCCAGTCTTTCTGTTTTCAGCTCTCCCCTATGCCCTCTTTTCAGAGGTACTTGGTGCTGTTAATTTCTGGGCTTTTCCTGTGTTCTGAGTGTTTGTTAACATAGTTCTTCTACCATCACCAGTCTCTTACAGCCTTAGGTTTCAGCTTCCTCTGGTCTCTTAGGTTAACATTTGTCCATCTGCTTTCCAGTTCCCAAAATGTTTTTGACATCTCCTATCTCCTGTTCTCTTCCCTCTTATTCTCCTTGTCCTTAAGAATTTATACCAGTTTTTCTCTTTTACTTAGTTTCATTTTAGTGAGGTTTTGGAAAGGAGAGGAGAAAAAAGTGTATGAAGGGCAGTCATCCTCAGTTGCCCAGGGTTTGTCCTTCACTAGGGTGCCCTGCTGAGGGAGTTTGAATGAAAGTTAAAATCCAACTTGAGCGTGGCTCACAATACCTTGAACATGGTTAGCCCAGAAGGCGGCTTCTCTCTAATTCACAAAGGTCTTATGCTAGAGATGGCTCTGTGTATGTGTTAGTTGCTCTTGTCGTTAGCTAATAACTTGAATCTGACTTGGGTTTAGTGAAAGAAAATAGTTCTCAAATTTATTAATGGTTTTTTGGCTCTTGCCTCTAATTTTAACCTTTTCCCATATATTGCTTTATTATAATTTTTTTAGTTCTGTAGCAGATTGTGAATGTCCTTTACTGGTTAAGTTACCCAGTTTCTTTGTAAATGTCCCTGTGTATTCCCTTTGAATAAAGTAATACACAAGTTTTATTTCTAAATCTTCTTGACTAGTTTTTGTAACTACCTTAGTAGCTAATTGAGTACTCAGTAACCTTAATTAATGTTCATTTGCCTTTCATTTCATTGAATCCATAGTCAGTTGAATCAGGCTTGGCTGTATTACTTCATCATTTCTTAGTACTAAATTCTTATTCCATTAACAGTGAGTCACAAAAAAGGAGAATGAATCTAAGGGATTCTGAGATGTATATTTTTAATTGCAGTAATGTCCAAAAGGAAATATGCCTTTATTACTGGACAAAAGCCATGGATTCTTTTGCCCAACATGCTCAGTAACCAATTCCTGAGACAGAGGCGTTTAAAGAAAGAAAGAGTTTATTAGTAGGTGCATAGTAGGAGAGCAGATGGCCTAACAGCACCAAATCTGTCTCCCCAAACTGTAGTAATTCTGATAATTTTATTAGGGAAAAGATAGGGCAGGGTTTAGGATAATAATCACAGTGAGCCCAGATGATATAATTAGAGGTAATCTAATTATCAAGCATTTATAGATTGATTACATGGTTAGTCACAGAACGTATTTAAGAGAACCTTGGAATGAGGTATAGGTGACTTGTAGGTTAAAGTCAAGCTACTGCGCATGCCAGGTGGACCCATATTGGTTAGATCCAGTCTCAGTTATCAAGATAACTTTGGACTTGGGGTGGGTTAGTTCTGGGATCACCCAAGACTCTTCATTAATTAACATTAGGAACTATCTTTAGTGATTGCAAGACTCTAAAGTTGAAAAACTGGATAACTGAGTGCAATTGAAGGTTAGTCATAAAGCACAAGATGAAGGTTATATATCTTACCATCTTCACTTATTCATGGAGTAGTGAGTATTTTATAGATAAATGGAACTGTTTGTCTTGTCAGAGCTGTAGCTTCAGCATCTAGCATAGCACCTACTTCTTGTAGGACCTTTGTCTATGAGAAAGACATAAGGTTAGGTAGGACCTTATGTTCTAAATGTATGGTAGGACCTTAGGGTGAATGTTGAAATGACAATTAAGCTCTGGGACAGTGGCTCAGAGGGCCAATAACAGAGATGAAGCATCGAGTTTCTAGAGAATTGTATATTGTCCTGCGTTTCTGGAGAGACTAGTAAAATCTCTCCTGCCTAAATTGGATTCTCAAAGTCATTCATTTATTCATTCATTCAAAAAATATTTTTTTAGTTCCTCCCCTGATCGGGCATTCTCCTTGACACCAGGATTGAGTGTTGAAGGAGATCTTTATCAACCTCTCCCTGGAACTTACAGTTTATTATGGGTGGGAGACATTTCAAAAATAGTCATTTTGCAGATAATAAGTGCTACAGAGGAAAACTGTATCTTTAAGATACTATGGAAGTGGACTCTAGCTTAATTTTTCTGAAAACTAATGTGGTTAGTAGAATCTCTGTACTCCCCAAAGAAGTTCTCCGGAAAGTTTGTCATGTTTCCTCAATGTAACCATGTATAGGAACCAGAAAATAATATTTTACCTCCAGTTGCTATTTGTTTCGTTCTCTTAGTTTTAAATTGTGAGATATATCCTTTACAGTTTAAAGAATAATAATAAAAACAATACCTTTACTTACCTTACTCAAGCATTAGCAACACTTTAAATTTAGAACCTTCTGTATAACCCTTCACCCATTGTACTCGTTCTCTCTCCTCCTGTCTCCCCCTATCTGACATTTTGTATTAATTATTAGCTTTATTCTTATATTTTTCAATTTGTCTGTAACTCTTACCAAAACTAAGACGTTTTGCGTGATTTGGCTATTTATTAAAGTAGAATCATGGCAACATGTCTTTTTCTGTAATTTGTTTTCTCCTTACTGCTGAGATTCATCCATGTGCAGTCCATTATAGTGTATACATTATAAATATGCAGTGTAGTTAATTTATTTTCACAGCTTTTAGTATTCTATTGTATGATTATGTGAAAATATGTATTATTACATCTATCATTGCTGGATATTTAGATTGTTTCCAGCATTTTTACTGTTACAAACATTGCTGCTATGTTGTTTATATCACCTGGTGCCTATGTACAAACCTAGGAGTGGAGTTGCTAGGTAGTAGGTTATACATATATTCTACTTTACTAAGTAAGACCAAATAGTTTTCCAAAGCAGTTATACCAGTTTATTATACTTCTACCTGTAATGGGTTCTCTTTGCTTCACCAATACTTCCTATTAGGGTATATCATACTGTCTTCAGTGTGACCAGGAATGTGATTAAGTACAATGTGAACACATCAGTATGTTGTATGCTGAAGTTTATCATTTCTTCCTCTTACACTCATTCTTTAAAAGAAAGAAACTCAAAAAGGAATAGTACAGGTTTACCCCAAGTTTATATGGTGCAAAATATAGTTCTTCTGAGGGCTGTGAAACAAGCACAGTATATTAAGATAACATCTCTATAAGCAAAAGTAAATACAGGCTTTTTTCTCTGATTTGCAGGTTTAGTCTTGTTAGGGTGGTAATGGAATAACTTGATAGCC
Organism: Tamandua tetradactyla; assembly: GCF_023851605.1. Classification (NCBI taxonomy): domain Eukaryota; kingdom Metazoa; phylum Chordata; class Mammalia; order Pilosa; family Myrmecophagidae; genus Tamandua; species Tamandua tetradactyla. The sequence continues at coordinate 81,218,689 of NC_135340.1, forward strand.
ACATAGTTTGCAGCAGTGTGTATAATGAAATGAAAACTTCTTGGAATGTGACTTCATTTTCTTTTTCTCTTTCTTTGAGAGATTAGAAAAGAAATGCCTTGAATTACAATTAGGTAAAACCTTAGTTTGGTAGAGAACAGATATATGAATTGGATATATTCATGTTATCATTATTTATGTGGCACAAAGTGATGCACTCAGTAAAACTTTACTTAGAGTTTCTGTTTAGACCAGTGGAGTTATTTGGATGTTGATTGCAGATGTGAGGTAAACAATGAGGCTTAAAAGTATGTGTTTTTGTCACATGTACTTGTCAAAAATGCAACAGTAATTAATATTTCTCTTCTCTACTGGTCTCTTCCTCTGTTCTGGGAGAAAAGGCCAGCAGAGACCATCCTGTGCCTTCCCCTGTAAGAAAGAACCTCAGTTGAAAGTTAGCTGCCTTTCCTCTGAAGAACTAACAAAATAAATCCCCTTTTATTAAAAGCCAATCCATCTCTGTTATGTTGCATTCCAGCAGCTAGCAAACTAGAACAGATTTGGTACCGAGAGTGGGGTGTTGCTGCAGTTTGCAAATACCAGATATGTTGGAACAGTTTTTTGGATGGCTAAGGGGAAGATTTTGGAGGAGCTGTGAAGAGAATGATGGAGGAATCCTGGAGTGCTTGAAGAGACTGTTGGTGTAAATGGAACCACTGCCAATCTAGACAAAGGGGGACACAAAAAGGACAAATTGGAGTTTGCAAAGTGAGAACCATGGAAGCTCAGGTCTGAAGCTAAGAAACCTTGGCCAGGAGAGTGGACCCACCCATATACATGGAGAGGGTGAGTTTGCCCTGAGGGCAGAGGATGAGTCTCCCCTTTCATTGCAGTGGAAGAGTTGTGCAGCCTCAGGCCTTGGAAGAGGGATTGCACACTTCTTGGGTGACTGGGGAGAGCCTAGCTGCCACCACATGGAGGGGTTGAATGTCTGCCACAGAAATGGTAAAGAGCCCAGATGTGGCCGCGATGCCTGGAGAGAGTGGAGCCAAGATAAAGGTCGTCTCCTCAGTGTTCCCTGAGGTTGATTTGAAAGGGGCAGGCCACTGCATAGGCCCTTGGAAAGGGCAGGACTGCCACTTTCTAAAGCCGATGGATAAATGACTTTCAGACTTTGAAATCCCATGGCGCTTGCCCTGCAGGTTTTACATCTGTGTTTCTTCCAATTTCTCCCTATGGAAATGAAAACCTATATCCTGTGAATATTCTCCTTTGCATATTGGCACCAGACAGCTTGTTTTGAGATTCACAGGTCCACAGCCAGAACACAGTTTTTTGCACTTAACATTGTTTAAGGTGATATGTGTATTTGCCAAGTTGACAAGGGGTGGATATGTAGTAGTTAGATTCAGTTGTCAGCTTGGCCAGGTGAAGGCATCTAGTTCTGTTGCTGTGGACATGAGCCAATGGTACTTGAACCTCATCTGTTGCTCATTACATCCACAGTCGGCTAGGAGGCATGCCTGCTGCAATGAATGATGTTTGACTTAATTGGCTGGTGCTTAAATGAGAGAGCTCAACGTAGCACAGCCCAAGCAGCTCAGCATACCTCATCTCAGCACTCACAGTTCAGCCCAGGCCTTTGAAAATACAGAAAGGAATCACTCTGGGGAACGTTGTTGGAACCCAGAAGCCTGGAGAGAAGGCCAGTAGAGACCATCCTGTGCCTTCCCACGTAAGAAAGAACCTCAGCTGAAAGTTAGCTGCCTTTCCTCTGAAGAACTAATGAAATAAATCCTCTTTTATTAAAAACCGATCATTTCTGGTGTGTTGCATTCCGGCAGCTAACAAACTAGAACACATGGGTAGGCTCCAGAAATCAAACCCCGGTCTCCTGCTCAGCAGGTCAGAATTCATGCCACTGAGCCACGGTTGCACTGCCCTCTTCCTCTGTTCTTGCAGTCATGATTTGGTTTATTTGATTTCTTGCTAGTTCTTGCATGCATGTGCTTTCTTTTCGCTCTAATCTCTTATTTAATCAGATCAATCCAGTTTTGTGGTAAGAAATCTATAGAATCTCTTCCAGCAATCTGAACAAAGCCCACAAAGAAAAAAAAATAAAGAACTTCTTTAGAAATAGGCTCTGGGACATTGGAGATGTGAAAATAATACCAAAATGGGCCATCTTAATATTTCATAGATTGAAAGATGATGTCTCATTACCTGAAGCATAAGTGCATCTGAACTGTTTCACCATGTATTTTATTTGAAATACACATATCTCTATGGAGCTCAAAAACTGTGATTCTAACACCTGTCATGCTTGGACCCTAAGCCACAGGGCCATTGTGCTTTAGTTTAGGTGCTGCCTTTCTCTCAGTCATATCATTTTAAAGATGTTCCTGGTTGATTTTGTATTTTATTTTTATACTGGAAATGCTACCTGCATGTAGAAGTTCTCATTTTGAGGGATACCCTTGCCATAAAGCTTAAGTTAATGACAGTGCTGTTAAGGATAGCTGTTCTCGGTAGTCATACCAATTTGGATTTAGGCAAGATTAAAATTTAGAATAGAGAATAAAATCCTTAAGTTTTATTTATCTTCAAAGAGACTGAGACCAACAGAGCTTAAGTGACCATAGCTAATGTCTAGAAATCTTTAGGGTGCTAGAAAACTTAGCAATAGGAGCAAGGAAACCTTCCTTTGCAGAAAAATTAAAGTCTGCTTGTTATAGAGAAGAGGGGAGAGTCACATTGAAGGACATTTCCCAGATCTTTTTTAAGACAGCTGAAGTATTTGTGCTGTAGACATTTTCCCTGTGTTAGAAACCGTCTCATCCATTTGATTTTCCAAAGTTTCCGTCTCAGATGAGTGATTAGCCAACTGCGTCATTAAAGTGGCAATTAAATGCTTTCCCTCTAACTCCTTAGAGAATTATAGGATTATTTACAACTTGTCACCGACTGATGTTTTATCTGCCTTGGGGAGACTCTACTCTTAGGTTATGCAGCTCGTCCTACAAGAAGGGGAAAATTGTAGAAATAACTGGTGATTATGGCATCCTTTTTTGTCAGTCTTAATAGTGCAACAAAACAATATTTCAGCTACCCAAATGAGACAGGTAGTTTGACTACACATCAAAATGTCATTTTGGAACTTTCTCTCCTGAGTTCACTCTTCACTCACTCAGATGAGCACTAGCAAGTTCTATTTAAGTTCTTCTGATGGAGCCCAATCTATAAGAATTGTGGAAGGTGTACCAGCTTTATATGCAATTCCAAGTAAAGATGACCTTGAAAAACCAAAAAGGAAGAAAAACTAATTTGATTTTTTAATTGATGATTTAGCAGCCACTTTCTAACCTGCTAGTAGCCTGAAAAGAGCTGCTAACATGTGATTTGTGAACTTTCCAATATTTGTTTTGAGATAAAGGTCAGTGGATGAAGTCTCTGGAGGATCCCTAGGACACATTTAATAACAGCAGTAAGTGTAGCTGCAGCAGCAAACATTCATTAGACTATGTGCCAAGCAACAATGCTAAATGCTTTATATATGGTGTTTCATGTAACTCTTATAATAGTTCTATGATAAAGGTACTAAAATAATTTTTACTTCACTAATGAGAAAACTGAGGCTTTAAAAAGTTGAATTACTTGTCTGAAGTGGCACAACCATTAGTGGAGGACCCATTTGAACCAAATTTGGCTATCTTCAAAGTCCATTTCTCTAAATTATCTCCCCCTGCTTATCCTCATCTTTTACTTCATTTTGAAGATGCCTGTGTTTCCTTATTTCATTCATTTTTCTTTAAACATTTTTTATTATGAAATAGAACAAATATAAAAAAACAATAAATTTCAAAGTACATTGTAACAAATAGTTATACAATAGGTTTCAGAGTTTGGTGTGGGTTACAGTTCCACAATTTCTGGTTTTCCCTTCTTGCTGCTCCAAGACACTGGAGACTAAAATAAATATCATTATAATGAAATCAACAGTCCTAGTCATTTGTTAAATCCTGTCTTCTCTGTTACAACTGCTCCTTCTCCTCTGATTCTTCCAATCTTTAGGGGTATGGGCTCTGCCTTTCTAGCCTTTTCATGTTGGAAAAGGGTATTGATCATATGGGATATGGGGATGGAACTAGTTGTTGTTCTTAGAGGGGCTGGCTACTGTGGGTTTCAGGAATTATCTGGCCTAGGAACCCATCTGGAGGTTGTAGGTTTTTGGAAAGTAATCTTTGTGTGTGAAACTTTTGTCGAATCTCAGATAGAGCCCTAGGTATTCTTTAGAGTTAACAGGAATGATTTTGGTTGGGGTTTGGCAAACCTTGGAAATTTGCAATATCGCTAGCTGAAACTGTGTAAGAATAGCCTCCAGAAAAGCCTCTCAACTCTATTTGTACTCTCTTAGCCACTGATACCTTATTTTATTACATTTCTTTTTTCCCTTTTGATTAGGAAAGCTTGTCAATCCCATGGTACCAGGGTCAGGCTTGTCTCTGGGAGTCATGTCCCATGTTACCAGGGAGACCTTCACCCCTGGATGTTATATCCCATGTAGGGGGAAGGGTAATGATTTTACTTGCAGAGTTAGGCTTTGAGAGAGAGAGGCCATATCTGAGCAACAAAAGGAGATTTTCTGGAAGGAGCTCTTGGGCATAACTATCAGTCAGCTTAGCTTCTCTACTACAGAAATAAGCTTCACAAAAGTAAGCCTTAAGATCAAGAGCCTGGCCTATTGACTTGGAAGTCCCTAATATTTGAGACAGTATCAGGGGTTTCCCCAGTGGTAAAACTTAATAGTACCATATTTTTTTCTCCTGTCCCTCAAGGGAATTTGTCAATACTTTTTAATTATCTGCCCAGCATACTGTGGGATGTATCCAAGTGTTACCTTAAGCTATTCAGAATTACAAGCCCTCATTTCCATTAAGAGGTCCATGTCTATGGGTTGTTTAAATGAGCTATCTGGACAGGTTAAGTTAGATTATGTGCTACAGGAAATTTAGGTTTTGGACAACCCAAACCTCTTTCTTTGGTCTCCCTGAGTAGGTGAAGTTCGAAAATACAGACAGTGTCATCCTTACCCCTGTTTTCTGATTCACCTTAGTCCCCACCTGATAACCTTCTTTCTTATCTCTAATTGAAGCCTGATGTCTTTTTCAGTTTCTTTATCAGTTGTTGTATGCAACAGTGCTGACTTTCAGAGCTTCAGGACTCCAACTCTGAGTCTTAGATGTTACACGGGTATCCAGAGTTCCAGGGAGATTTCAGGTTATACATAAGTTAGTATAGCATCTCAAAATCTAGAAATAGCATTAAAAGTTCTGGACTAAATGTGACTACTTTAAGTGCTTCCAATCTAGGCCCCAATTTTCTTATAGGTATTTTCTGAAAGAGACCATGCAATATTTGTTCTTTTGTCTCTGGCTTATTTTGCACCACATAGTATCTTCAAGGTTTATTCACTTGCATACCTCATGCAATCATCATTCCTTTCTTTAGCCACACAATATTCCATCATATATATACACTGCAGGTCACCATTCAACTTCTCAGTCAGTGTATCCTTCAGACACCTCCATCCATTGGGCATCATATATAATGTCCAAAGTCAACAATCCATGTCTCACATTATCCTCATTTGTACAATTTTCATTGCTCCAAAGTGAAAACCAATAAATACACCCTCACCGAATAGAAATTCCAAACCTCCCCTTAACTCTTGTCCCGCCCCCCCCCACGCCCCCAGGTATTTACCACTGGTATTGCTGTGGTACTGTTGATGTCTTCCTGTTAAATGTAGATCACAGCATGCAGTGATCCCCCTATACTGCTCTATTTTTGGCCCTTTACCCAAGATTCATACTTTTGGAGAGTTTCATGCAAGAGCTTATTTATATTTGTAGTGTTAATTGGTGGAGTACATCACTCTATAGAAACCCTTTCAATTATATTCACCTTCAATATGGCAATATTACTTATACACTGACTAATGAATGAATTGCCTTTACTTCTGTCCATTCCAGGTGAGCTGAATGGAGACCCAGTGCAATCCCAGCCAGGTCCCCTGGTCCCGCAGTGCACTGAAAGCCACCAACCCCAAAGCTGGGGGGTGGGCAGTGTGCACCTCAGCGGAGATTCTGCTTGTGGGCCCTATGGGACTGGTGGCCCCCAGGCTCCCACTTGGAATGCCCTTCGGTTGTGGAACTGGGTATATAAGCTGCCTCAATCCATAGCCAACCTGGAAGTGCCTGCTAGTTAGGTGTACTGCTGGGCCTGGATCTGGGCATGGGGGTTCATGGAACAGGGGAGCTAGGTGGGGTTGGGGGCGTGGGGCCATGGAGGGTGCATGGCTGGGCACAGTATGAGGTGGACGCAATCAGAAATGGGCCTGAGGTATGTGGGGCAATGGGTGCTTAGGCAGTGGGGGTTGGGTGGTGCAGGTGGACAGAAGATACCCGGGTACAGTGTACAGTGTGACTTGCTTCCTTATCCCTGCCTCCATGTCCCTGTACTCCTAGGGCTCTAGGCCTCCATAACGAAAGTTGAACCATAAGCCCTGTGCACTAGGTGGATGGTCTCTGTGAGCAGGGAAAGTAAGTTTACTGGCTTCCATGTTCCCAAAGAAGCTAAGGGGGCTCAGATCCCAAGCTATCTGCAGGAACAGGCACTTTCCTGGGTGTGACTTTTTGTCCCTGGTGGAGTCCCAACAGCCCATTCACCCTATTCTCTGTATCTTAAATCTTCAGCATTTTTATCCAGGACCTCCCTGTATAGAGTAAAAGATTCTCTCAGTCACCCGCACCCTGGAACTGCTGTCCCAGTTGTTTTTCTGTCACTTTCGTTTGTCATGGTTGTTCCTTGAAGCAGAAGTAACCTCAGCCTATCCTATTTCAGCATCTTCCTGAAAGTTCTTTTTCATTCATTTTTAAACCAAATCTCTCCTCTAATCCTTCCTGGAATAGTCCTCATCTGTGGAATGTTTCAGCAATATTCTTTATATCTTGGGATACTATTTTCTACAAGGTTAAGAATATATAAATAAAATGATTAAGATATTTCACATCTTAGAAAAAGACCCAGACTCTTAAGAAGTTTGTTCAATATAGAGATATCCTTTTTGAAAGTTCTTGATGGTGTTCACAGATCAGTGAAAACTGAGACTGATGATGCTACTAAATTTGGTTCTTTGTGCCATAATATTTTTTCCACTTTGATAATCTTTACTTCAAATTTAATAGTCAAACACCCACAGTAAAAGAGAAAAGGTACATCAATGAATAATGTAGAAGGAATGGTCCATCACCTTTAGTATCATATGGTCTAGATGAATTAACAGATTAGACAAACATGAATGACTTTCAGGTATTGAGTAACATTATTACCCTGGAAGTTGTTTTGGGTTGTGGTTAAGGCACAGTTGATTAATCCTGGCAGTCCAGATTCAAAACTTATTTCTGCCATGTTTCAACTTTGTGGATTTGGAAAACTGTTTAACCTCTCTGTGCTAATTTGGAGCTGTTATGCACCCCAGAGAACAGCATGTCCTTGTTTTGTTTTTTTTACTTTTTAATTTGTATGCTATAACATGTATACAAAGCAGAGAAAGAAAAAAGCAATAGTTTTTAAAGCACTCTTCACCAGGTGGTTACCGTACACATCCCAGAGCTTGTCATGGGCTACTATACCACCCGTGCCTTGGACCAGCACACACCAGGGTTACGCCCCCCAGACCAGTGCACCTGCGCAGATACATCGTCCCTGGCTGCTGGGTGTCGACATTCACAAGCATCAGTATAACATCCCCAACCTGCGCCCATACCTGCCCTGAAACAAATCACCACACTGAGTACTCCACACCATGCCCTGCTCCCTGCTGTGCAACCATGCCACAAACACAAGTGCTTAGACTACTGAAAGAAATCAACTCCCAGAGTAAATCAAAAAATATATTTATATGCCACGAAGACAGCAGAAGATCACTAAGCATATCACAATGCAGACAAATATAGCGCGGCCTAATGACCAAATTAAAACACCAGAGGAGACCCAGACTTTGGAACAACTAATCAAAGTTGTTCATATAACTCTACTTAATAAAATAAGTGGAATAGCAAATGACATAAAGGAGATCAAGAAGACAGTAGAAGAACACAAAGAGGAATATGAATGAAAAAATAGAAAAATAGTGGATATCACAGAGATTAAAGACTCTGTTGACCAAATGGAAAACATGCTAGAGGCACACAACAGCAGATTTGAAGAGACAGAAGAAAGAATACGTGATATAGAGGACAGGATAATTGACTTTGAAGACTTAAAACAGCAAATAGCAAAGAAGATGAGAAAAAACTGAATGGGAACTCAGGGAAATGATAGACAAAACAAAGTGCACAAATACAAGAATCATTGGTGTCCCTGAGGAGAACAGAGGATTAAAGGGCTAGGAAGAGTAGCTGAGGATATAAAGGGGCAAACTTCCCAAACCTCATAAAGGGCATAAATATACAAGTCAAAGAAGTCCAAAAAATACCAAACAGAATAAATCCAAATAGCCTTCCTCAAGACACATACTAATCAGTCTGTCAAATGTTGAAGAGAAACAGGAAATCTTGAAAGCAGCAAGAGAAAAACAATCTACTACATACAAGGGACACCAAATAAGACTGAGTTCAGACTACTCAACTAGCACCCCGGAGGCAAGAAGGCAGTGGTATGATATATTCAAGATCCTGAAAGAGAAAGCCTTCCAGCCAAGAATTCTGTCCCCAGCCAAATTGTACTTCAAAACTGAGGGAGAGATTAAAAATTTCACAGACAAAGAAGTCCTGAAGGAATCTGTCAATAAGAGACCAGCCCTACAAGAAATACTAAAAGAAGTACTGCCAGTTGAAAAAAAAAAAAAGACAGGAGAGGGAGGTCTGGAGGAGGGCACAGAATTGAAGAGTACCACTAAGTGTAATTTAAAGAATACAAAGAGGAAGAAGGAAAAGAATATATAGATCTGACAAATAAAATAAAAAAGATAAGATGGTGGAATCAAGAAATGCCTTTTCAGTAATAACTTTGAATGTTAATGAACTGAACTTACCAGTTAAAAGATACAGATTGGCAGAATGGATTAAGAAAAATGATCCAGCTATATGCTGCTTACAGGAGACTCATCTCAGACACAAGGTACAAATAGATTGAAAGTGAAAGGATGGAAAAAGTTTTCCATGTAAGTTGTAACCAAAAGAAAGCGGGAGTGGCTATACTAATATCAGATAAAATAGACTTAAAATGTAAAGACATCATGAGAGACAAAGAAGGACATTATATACTAATTAAAGGGTCAGGTCACCAAGAAGTTAAAACAGTCATAAATGTTTGTGCTCCCAATCAAGGAGCTCCAAAGTACATAAGACAGACGCTAGCAAAAATGAAAGGAGCAATAGATGTTTCAACAATAATAGTAGGAAACTTCAATATACCACTCTCCTCTAGATAGAACACCCAGACAGAAGATCAACCAGGAAATAGAGAAGTTAAATAACTTGATAAATCAGTTAGACCTAACAGACATATATAGGTCATTGCACCCCATAACACAAGTTTAAGCATTCTTCTCTAGTGCTCGTGGAACATTCTCCAGGATAGATGACATGCTGGGGAACAGAACAGGTCTTTATAAATTTAAAAATATTGAAATTATTCAAAGCACTTTCCCTGATCACAGTGGGATGAAGCTGGTTCTCAATAACCACCAAAGAACGAGAACACTCACAAATAAATGGAGATTAAATAACACACTCTTAAACAACTAGTGGGTCAAAGAAGAAATTGCTAGAGAAATCAGTAGATATCTGGAGATAAATGAAGATGAGAATACAACTTATCAGAATTTATGGGATGAAGCAAAGGCTCTGCTGAGAGGGAACTGTATTGCCTTAAATGCCTAAATTAAAAAACAAGAAAGAGCAAAAATTGAAGACTTAATAGCAAACCTGGAGGAACTTGAGAAAGAACAGCGAAGTAACCCCAAAGCAAATAGAAGAAGAGAAATGACAAAGATTAAAGCTGAGATAAATGAAAGGGAGAACAATAGAAAGAATCAATAAAACCAAGAGAGAGGATGCAAATAAACGAAATCAGAAATGAGAAAGGGTGCATTACCACAGACCCTGAAGAAATAAAAGAAATCATAAGAGGATACTATGAACAACTATATGCCAACAAACTAGAGAACCTAAATGAAATGGACAAATTCCTGGAGACACAGAAACAAGCTACACTGGCTCAATATGAAATAGATCTCAACAAACCAGTCACAAGTGAAGAGATTCAATCTCAACAAAAATCTTCCTACAAAAAAAGCCCAGGGCCAGGTGGCTTCACGGGAATTTTATCAAACATTCCAAAAAGAACTAACACCAATCCTGCTCAAACTTTTCCAAAAAATTCAGGAAAAAGAAACTTTCCTAACTCATTTTATGAAGCTAATATCATTTTATTACCAAAACCAGGTTAAGATGCTGTAAGAAAGGAAAACTACAGGCCAATCTCCCTAATGAACATAGATGCAAAAGTTCTCAGTAAAATATTAGCAAATCAGGCCATCTAGCCCTCCTCTTCCTCTTTCTCCGCCGGCGGCGCTCCCGCCGCCATCTAGCCCTCCTCTTGCCCCTTCTCCGCCGGCGCTCCCGCCGCCATCTAGCCCTTCTCTGCCGGCGCTCCCGCCGCCATCTAGCCCTCCTCTTCCCCCTTCTCCACCGGCGCTCCCGCCACCATCTAGCCGTCCTCTTCCTCTTTCTCCGCCGGCGGCACTCCTGCCGCCATCTTGCCCTTCTCTTTCCCTTTCTGCTCCGGTGGTGGTCCATCCGCCATCTTATCCTTCCCTTTCTCCTCCTACTCCAGCGGCTCTCCAACCATCACCGTGCCCTCTTCCGCCTTCACCGGCTCCTCCGCCACCGTCCTCGACAGCCTTGCCATCCTCACCTTTCCTTTTCCAGAAAAGCTACTAAGGGACTAGAAATGATACAGAACAGCTCCCGGAGCCACAACAAAGATCAAAAAGACAGCGTACCCCATCCTGGAACGGCTGACTGGCTGGGAGAACCCGCTCTGGTGAGATCGCTGAGGGACGCGGGCTTACACGGGCAGGGCGGCAAGCGACCGGAGTCCCTCCTTTCCTCCTTCCCGGGCCAGCTGGGAGAAGTGGACAGGCGGTCCCCTCAAGCTGAGGCGGCTGTCGCCCCCACCACGCGCTGCCCCCTGGACCAACTGAGAGAATTGGATCAGAAATCCCCAGGCCACGGAGAACGGTGACCGGGGGGGTCCCTTCCAAACACGTGACTCCCCGGTCCAGCTGGAAACGGTGCACTCTCCCGGGCCACGGTGGCTGGCGCCCTCCCGCCACGCTTGGCGCCCCAGGCCGACTAGGAAATTCGGACGGGCACACTCCTGGGCTGCGGCGGCCGGCGACCCTCCCCGCATTCGGACCCCCAGGCCGGCTGGCACTCTTCCAAGCCGCTTCGGCTGGCGAACCTCCCCCACGGAAAGAGTTTTCCAAAGTTAAAGGACCCACAGCACCTTTTACTGGTGGGACCCGCAGAAAAATGTGTGCCACAAGTGCCACCTACTGGGCAGGATAAGAAAAACAGAACCCAGCGATTTCACAGAAAAATCTTTCAACCTGTTGGGTCCAACACCCAGGGAAATCTGACTAAATGCCCAGACGCCAGCAGAAGATAACGGATCACGCTCAGAAAATTGAAAATATGGCCCAGTCAAAGGAACAAACCAATAGTTCAAATGGGATACAGGAGCTGAGACAACTAATGCTGAATATACGAACAGAAATGGAAAACCTCTTCAAAAACGAAATCGATAAATTGAGGGAGGACATGAAGAAGACATGGGCTGAACAAAAAGAAGAAATAGAAAACCTGAAAAAACAAATCACAGAACTTATGGAACTGAAGGATAAAGTAGAAAAGATGGAAAAAACAATGGATACCTACAATGATAGATTTAAAGAGACAGAAGATAGAATTAGTGATTTGGAGGATGGAACATCTGAATTCCAAAAAGAAACAGAAACTATCGGGAAAAGAATGGAAAAATTTGAACAGGGTATCAGGGAACTCAAGGACAATATGAACCGCACAAGTATACGTGTTGTGGGTGTCCCAGAAGGAGAAGAGAAGGGAAAAGGAGGAGAAAAACTAATGGAAGAAATTATCACTGAAAATTTCCCAACTCTTATGAAAGACCTAAAATTACAGATCCAAGACGTGCAGCGCACCCCAAAGAGATTAGACCCAAATAGGCATTCTCCAAGACACTTACTAGTTAGAATGTCAGAAATCAAAGAGAAAGAGAGGATCTTGAAAGCAGCAAGAGAAAAACAATCCATCACATACAAGGGAAACCCAATAAGACTATGTGTAGATTTCTCAGCAGAAACCATGGACGCTAGAAGACAGTGAGATGATATATTTAAGTTACTAAAAGAGAAAAACTGCCAACCAAGACTCCTATATCCAGCAAAATTGTCCTTCAAAAATGAGGGAGAAATTAAAACATTCTCAGACAAAAAGTCACTGAGAGAATTTGTGACCAAGAGACCAGCTCTGCAAGAAATACTAAAGGGAGCACTAGAGTCAGATACGAAAAGACAGAAGAGAGAGACATGGAGAAGAGTGCAGAAAGAAGGAAAGTCAGATATGATATATATAATACAAAAGGCAAAATGGTAGAGGAAAATATTATCCAAACAGTAATAACAGTAAATGTTAATGGACTGAATTCACCAATCAAAAGACATAGACTGGCAGAATGGATTAAAAAACAGGATCCTTCTATATGCTGTCTACAGGAAACACATCTTAGACCCAAAGATAAATATAGGTTGAAAGTGAAAGGTTGGGAAAAGATATTTCATGCAAATAACAACCAGAAAAGAGCAGGAGTGGCCATACTAATACCCAACAAATTAGACTTCAAATGTAAAACAGTTAAAAGAGACAAAGAAGGACACTATCTACTAATAAAAGGAACAATTAAACAAGAAGACATAACAATCATAAATATTTACGCACCGAACCAGAATGCCCCAAAATACGTTAGGAATACACTGCAAACACTGAAAAGGGAAATAGACACATATACCATAATAGTTGGAGACTTCAATTCACCACTCTCATCAATGGACAGAACATCTAGACAGAGGATCAATAAAGAAATAGAGAATCTGAATATTACTATAAATCACCTAGACTTAACAGACATTTATAGGACATTACATCCCACAACAGCAGGATACACCTTTTTCTCCAGTGCTAATGGATCATTCTCAAAGATAGACCATATGCTGGGTCACAAAGCAAGTCTTAACAAATTTAAAAAGATTGAAATCATACACAACACTTTCTCGGATCATAAAGGAATGAAGTTGGAAATCAATAATAGGCGGAGTGCCAGAAAATTCACAAATACGTGGAGGCTCAACAACACACTCTTAAACAACGAGTGGGTCAAAGAAGAAATTGCAAGAGAAATTAGTAAATACCTCGAGGCGAATGAAAATGAAAACACAACATATCAAAACTTATGGGACGCAGCAAAGGCAGTGCTAAGAGGGAAATTTATTGCCCTAAATGCCTATATCAGAAAAGAAGAAAAGGCAAAAATGCAGGAATTAACTGTCCACTTGGAAGAACTAGAGAAAGAACAGCAAACGAATCCCAAAGCAAGCAAAAGGAAAGAAATAACAAAGATTAGAGCAGAAATAAATGAAATTGAAAACATGAAAACAATAGAGAAAATCAATAAGACCAGAAGTTGGTTCTATGAGAAAATCAATAAGATTGATGGGCCCTTAGCAAGATTGACAAAAAGAAGAAGAAAGAGGATGCAAATAAATAAGACCAGAAATGGAAGAGGAGACATAACTACTGACCTCACAGAAATAAAGGAGGTAATAACAGGATACTATGAACAACTTTACGCTAATAAATACAACAATTTAGATGAAATGGACGGGTTCCTGGAAAGACATGAACAACCAACTTTGACTCAAGAAGACATAGATGACCTCAACAAACCAATCACAAGAGATTGAATTAGTCATTCAAAAGCTTCCTAAAAAGAAAAGTCCAGGACCAGGCGGCTTCACATGTGAATTCTATCAAACATTCCAGAAAGAATTAGTACCAACTCTCCTCAAACTCTTCAAAATAATCGAAGTGGAGGGTAAAACTACCTAATTCATTCTGTGAAGCCAACATCACCCTCATACCAAAACCAGGGAAAGATATTACAAAAAAAGAAAACTACAGACCAATCTCTCTAATGAATATAGGTGCAAAAATCCTCAATAAAATTCTAGCAAATCATATCCAACAACACATTAAAAGAATTATACATCATGACCAAGTAGGATTCATCCCAGGTATGCAAGGATGGTTCAACATAAGAAAATCAATTAATGGAATACACCATATCAACAAATCAAAGCAGAAAAATCACATGATCATCTCAATTGATGCAGAGAAGGCATTTGACAAGATTCAACATCCTTTCCTGTTGAAAACACTTCAAAAGATAGGAATACAAGGGAACTTCCTTAAAATGATAGAGGGAATATATGAAAAACCCACAGCTAATATCATCCTCAGTGGGGAAAAATTGAAAACTTTCCCCTTAAGATCAGGAACAAGACAAGGATGTCCACTATCACCAGTATTATTCAACATCGTGTTGGAGGTTCTATCCAGAGCAATTAGACAAGAAGAAGAAATACAAGGCATCAAAATTGGAAAGGAAGAAGTAAAACTATCACTGTTTGCAGACGATATGATACTATACGTCGAAAACCCGGAAAAATCCACAACAAAACTACTAGAGCTAATAAATGAGTACAGCAAAGTAGCAGGTTACAAGATCAACATTCAAAAATCTGTAGCATTTCTATACACTAGTAATGAACAAGCTGAGGGGGAAATCAAGAAACGAATCCCATTTACAATTGCAACTAAAAGAATAAAATACCTAGGAATAAATTTAACTAAAGAGACAAAAACCTATATAAAGAAAACTACAAAAAACTGTTAAAAGAAATCACAGAAGACCTAAATAGATGGAAGGCTATACCATGTTCATGGATTGGAAGACTAAATATAGTTAAGATGTCAATCCTACCTAAATTGATTTACAGATTCAATGCAATACCAATCAAAATCCCAACAGCTTATTTTTCAGAAATAGAAAAACCAATAAGCAAATTTATCTGGAAGGGCAGGGTGCCCCGAATTGCTAAAAACATCTTGAGGAAAAAAAACGAAGCTGGAGGTCTCACGCTGCCTGACTTTAAGGCATATTATGAAGCCACAGTGGTCAAAACAGCATGGTATTGGCATAAAGATAGATATATCGACCAATGGAATCGAATAGACTGCTCAGATATAGACCCTCTCATCTATGGTCATTTGATCCTTGATAAGTCAGTCAAGCCAACTCACCTGGGACAGAACAGTCTCTTCAATAAATGGTGCCTAGAGAACTGGATATCCATATGCAAAAGAATAAAAGAAGACCCATATCTCACACCCTATACAAAAGTTAACTCAAAATGGATCAAAGATCTAAACATTAGGTCTAAGACCATAAAACAGTTAGAGGAAAATGTAGGGAGATATCTTATGAAACTTACAATTGGAGGCGGTTTTATGGACCTTAAACCTAAAGCAAGAGCACTGAAGAAGGAAATAAATAAATGGGAGCTCCTCAAAATTAAACACTTTTGTGCATCAAAGAACTTCATCAAGAAAGTAGAAAGACAGCCTACACAGTGGGAGACAATATTTGGAAATGACATATCAGATAAAGGTCTAGTATCCAGAATTTATAAAGAGATTGTTCAACTCAACAACAAAAAGACAGCCAACCCAATTACAAAATGGGAAAAACACTTGAACAGACACCTACCAGAAGAGGAAATACAAATGGCCAAAAGGCACATGAAGAGATGCTCAATGTCCCTGGCCATTAGAGAAATGCAAATCAAAACCACAATGAGATATTATCTCACACCCACCAGAATGGCCATTATCAACAAAACAGAAAATGACAATTGCTGGAGAGGATGTGGTGAAAGAGGCACACTTATCCACTGTTGGTGGGAATGTCAAATGTTGCAACCACTGTGGAAGGCAGTTTGGCGGTTCCTCAAAAAGCTGAATATAGAATTGCCATACGACCCAGCAATACCATTGCTAGGTATCTACTCAAAGTACTTAAGGGCAAAGACACATACGGACATTTGCACACCAATGTTTATAGCAGCGTTATTTACAATTGCAAAGAGATGGAAACAGCCAAAATGTACATCAACAGACGAGTGACTAAACAAACTGTGGTATATACATACGATGGAATACTATGCTGCTTTAAGACAGAATCAACTTATGAAGCATGTAATAGCATGGACCTAGAGAACATTATGCTGAGTGAGTCTAGCCAAAAACTAAAGGACAAATACTGTATGGTCCCACTGATGTGAACCAACATTCGAGAATAAACTTGTAATATGTCATTTGTAACAGAGTCCAGCAGGAGTTAGAAACACGGTAAGATAATGGGTAATTGGAGCTAAACGGATACAGACTGTGCAACAGGACTAGATACAAAAACTCAAAAATGGACACACAATAATACCTAATTGTAAAGTAATCATGTTAAAACACTGAATGAAGCTGCAACTGAGCTATAGGTTTTTTTTTTTTACTATTATTATTACTTTTATTTTTTTTCTCCATATTAACATTCTATATCTTTTTGCGTTGTGTTGCTAGTTCTTCTAATCCGATGCAAATGTACTAAGAAACGATGATCATGCATCTATGTGATGATGTTAAGAATTACTGATTGCATATGTAGAATGGTATGATTTCTAAATGTTGGGTTAACTTCTTTTTTTCCGTTAATTAATAAAAAATATATATATTAGCAAATCGAATCCAACAGCACATCAAAAAAATTATACACCATGTCCAAGTGGGATTTATACCAGGAATGCAAGGATGGTTCCTACACAAGAAAATCAATTAATGTAATGCAGTACATTAACAAATCAAAAGAGAAAAATCACATGGTCATCTCAATTGATGCTGAAAAAGTATTTGACAAAATTCAGCATCCTTTTCTGATAAACCCTACCTTTTCTATATGACTCCACCATTACCTTTGATCTTTCTGTCCCACTCTTCAGGGGTATTTGAGCTATGGCCATTCTAACTTTTTCGTGTTGGAAGGGGCTGTCAGTAATATAGGGTAGGAAGCTGGAACCAGCTGATGTTCTGGAGAGGCTGGGCCTTCTAGGTTTCAGGACTTATCTGGTCTAGGGACCCATCTGAGGTTGTAGGTTTCTAGAAAGTTACCCTAGTGCATGGAACCTTTGTAGAATCTTCTATATTGCCCTTGGTGTCCTTTAGGATTGGCTGGAATGGTCCTGGTTGGGGTTTGACAGGTTATGATAGGCAGCAAGGTCTAACTGAAGATTGCTCAAGAGTGATGTCCAGAGTAGCCTCTCAACTCTATTTAAAATACTCTGTCAGCCACTGACACTTTGTTATACTTCTTTTTCCACTTTTTGTCAGGCAGGAGTTGTTGATCCCACAGCCCCAGTGCCCGACTCATCCCTGGGAGTCATCTCCCACACTTCCAGGGAGACTTTCACCCCTGGATGTCTTGTCCCACATAGCGGGGAGGGCAATGATTTCACTTACAGGGTTGGGCTTAGAGAGAGTGAGGGCACATCTGAGCAACAAAAGAGGTCCTCCAGAAGTAATTCTTAGGCATACCTACAGGTAGACTAAGGTTCTGTGCTACCTATATAAGCTTCACAAGAGTAAGCCTCAAGATCAAGGGCTTCTCCTATTGATTTGGGTGTCCATAATGTTTGACACAGTATCAGAGGATTCCCTGATGGTAAAGTTTAATAGTTTCATTTTATTTTTTCCCATCCTTCAAGAAACTTTGCAAATACTTTTTGATTATCTGCTTACAATATTCTAGGATGTATCCATGCATTACATTAAGCTATACAATATTAAAGGCCCTCATTCTTGTTCTGGGCTCCCTGTGTTTCAGTTGTTTAACTGAGCTGTGCAGACAGGTTGAGCTAGATTATGTGTTATAGTAAATTTAGGTTGTGGACCAAGTAAACCTTTCTTCCTTTGGTCTCAAAGAGTAGGTGCAGTTCTAAAATATGAATAATGTCTTCTTTATTCCTGTATTCTGAATTACCTTAATCTTTATCTGCTTAGCCTCATTCTTATCTCTAAATACCAGGTTATGCATATATAAACCAGCCTCTCAAAATCGAGAAATAATAATTACCATTCAGGACTAAATTTATCTGCTACATGAGCTTACAATCTAGGCCATTGTTTTCTTATAAGCATTTTGTAAGGGAGAACATACAGTAATTGTTCTCTTGTTTCTGGTTTATTTTGCCTCACCAAATATCCCCCAGGTTCATTCACATTGTTGCATGCCTCACGACTTGTTCCTTTTTGTATCATGTGCCATAATATTTTATCCCAGCTTTTTTATCCTATGTAGTGACTTTTGAAAAATGATTTCTCAAATGTTACATGATTGATCATACTGGTTCTGGTAAAATCTGCAGCACTATTCTAGTTTACTAGAAAGTAGAAGAGTAGACTTGGAGCTTGTCTTCCCGGAGAAATTGAAGATACGAATCAAAATCTCACACTATGCAAGGCCCCATTTAATTTATGGATTTAAATCTTCCTGGCCACCAACTACTTCCTGATTAGAAATCTCAACTCCTAGTCTGTACTCTAAGAAACCCATACATCCTGGTTTAAGAGGCATTCAGACTCTACTCATACTTTTAGACTTCAGGCCTTTCTTTATTTAAATATTATCACCTATGTGTCTTGGTTTCCAGAATGTATGACAGATACCACATAATTGGTTGGCTTAAACAACAGGAATTTTCTGAGTCACAATTTCAGTGTCTCAAAGGCGTATTTCTTCCCAGGGTCAGTAGCATTCTGGCTGGCTGGCAGTACCGGGGTTATTTTACTTTCCTGTCATTTGGCAATGTCCTCTCTTTTCCCTTCTGGGTACCAGCTTCCATGGTTTTCTCCTTATAAGGCTTCCAAGATTAAGACCCATCCTAATTCAGCTAGCCGCATCTTAATTAAAAATAATGTCTTCAGGGCAATGGTGGCTCAGTGGCAGAGTTCTTGCCTGCCATGCCAGATACCTGGGTTCGATTCCCAGTGCCTGCCCATGTTAAAAAAAATAATAACAGTGCCTGCCCATGTTAAAAAAAAATAATAAAAAATAATATCTTCAGAAGTTCCCACTTATAATGTATTCACACCTACAAGAGTGGGACTAAGATGAAGAACATGTCTGCTTGTTTGTTTTCCCCTGGGTACATAATACAACCTACCACACTATGTATAAATATAAGGTCACACAGTGTGGGGGAGAGGAAAAGAATAAATTGAACTGTATATATTCTGGGTTTTGAGTAACAGTTTTGAACTCATGAAAGGAATCTAGAAATTAGTGTAGACCTCTTTAAGTGACAGCAAGAGCACTTGTAATGTTGACGTTACAAATGGCTGTAAATGTCAACAATTTACAAGGTTATGGTCAGGAAGACATTTCAAACAAATAAAATGTTATCATCCTTTGGGAATAAAAACAAATAAGACCTGAATTTCTGGTGATAGAAAAGTCCTGAAAAGAATAAATAAATTAGTCCAGAAATCTGGGCAGTACTATAAATGTTTTTTGAAAGTGTCAAACACCTGTTAGTTGGTTGACTAATATGAATCAAAAAGCCTTAAAATGTACTTAAGAAAGAATAAATGGGGGGTGTGTCGCCAAGATGGCAGCTTAGCAATGTGTGCATTTTAGTTCGTCCTCCAGAACAACTACTAAATAACCAGAAACAGTACAGAATAGCTCCCGGAGCCATGTCAGTGACCGGACACACAGCATACCCCAGTCTGGACCAGCTGGACCAGCTGCGAGCCTCCTCAGAACCGTGAGTTCCCCGAGCTGCCGTGGCCGGCGCCCCTCCCCCACAGGCTGCTTCCCAGAGGGAAAGGAAAGAGATTTTAACAGCAGCAGGGGCTGAGTCCAACCAAACACCAATTGTGGCATTAATTAACAAATCCTGACTACTAAAAATAGACTGCCAGGTCAGGTGAACCTGGAGAAAGTGGAGGTCACTCATTGGGCTAACGGGAAAAGGCAAAAAGGAAAGAAACACTGGTTTCTGTGGCTGCGTTTCTACAAAGGCTTGACTGCCTATGGATTCAGCGGCAGGACTTTTCAGGCTGCAACTGCCCCAGGCATAGGCATTAACAAGCTCTTTTCAGGCAGGGCTTGTCTCGAGCCTTTGCCTTCCCCCGGGGACGAGTGAAGCCCAACTCAGATGGAATCCCTCCCTCAAGGAATTCAGACCCCAGGGCTTGGTAATTTGAAGCCATTAAAACCAGCCTACAACCTCTCCTCTGTCTCCACCACGCCCAAAGCAGGGAGAGTCTTCTAAAGTTAAAGTGCTGCATCATCTTATGCTGGTGGGACCCGCAGGCAGACAAGCGCCACATACGGGGCCGGATAAGAAAAACGGCGCCCAGAGACTTCACAGGAAGGTCTTTTAACCTGCTGGGTCTCACCCTCAGGGACAACTGACTCAGGTGACTCCTTCCCCCTGATAGGAGGTCAGTTTAGTCCAGCAAAACCCGGCTGAAGTCTATAATACCTACATAGACCTTCCTAAGGGTTGGGGGGGAGTGGGGGGGGGAGGCACCATACAAGCAGGGAAAGAAACAAGAAAACAAGAACCAAAAAATTCTCCTCTGTTAAACAAAACCTAAGCTAGAGGTACAGAAAAAGCTGAACTGAATGTCAAAGAACAGATAGACAACAAATTCATCCAGCAAGAAAATCCTAGGTAAGAGAAGGGAAAGTAATCTCCAGAATAAACTAATTAAGGTAATTAAGTGTCTAGACGCCAGCCAAAAATAACAAATCACACCAGGAAAATTGAAGATATGGCCCAGTCAAAGGAACAAACCAACAGTTCAAATGAGATACAAGAGCTGAAACAATTAATTCAGAATATACGAACAGACATGGAAAACCTCATCAAAAACCAAATCAGTGAATTGAGGGAGGACATGAAGAAGGCAAGGAATGAACAAAAAGAAGAAACTGAAAGTCTGAAAAAGCAAATCACAGAACTCATGGGAATGAAAGGCACA
This sequence comes from Tamandua tetradactyla, assembly GCF_023851605.1. Lineage (NCBI taxonomy): Eukaryota > Metazoa > Chordata > Mammalia > Pilosa > Myrmecophagidae > Tamandua > Tamandua tetradactyla. The sequence goes on from NC_135340.1 coordinate 81,239,973, forward strand.
ATAGAAGAGATGAAAAAAACAATGGAAACCTACAATGGTAGATTTGAGAGATAGAACATAGGATTAGTGAACTGGAGGACGGAACATCTGAAATCCGACAAGAAACAGAAACTGTAGGGGGAAAAATGAAAAAATATGAGCAGGAATTCAGGGAATTGAATGATAATATGAAGCGCATGAATATACATGTTGTGGGTGTCCCAGAAGGAGAAAAGAAGGGAAAAGGAGGAGAAAAACTAATGGAGGAAATTATCACTGAAAATTTCCCAACTCTTACGAAAGACTCAAAATTACAGATCCAAGAAGAGCAACATACCCCAAAGAGGATAGATCCAAATAGACATACTCCAAGACATTTACTAATCAGAATGTCAGAGGTCAAAGAGAAAGAGAGTATCTTGAAAGCAGCAAGAGAAAAGCAATCCATGACATACAGGGGAAACCCAATAAGACTATGTGTAGACTTCTCAGCAGAAACCATGGAGGCGAGAAGACAGTGGGATGATATATTTAAATTACTAAAAGAGAAAAACTGCCAACCAAGAATTCTATACCCAGCAAAATTGTTCTTCAAAAATGAGGGAGAAATTTAAACATTTTCAGACAAAAAGTCACTGAGACAATTTGTGACCAAGAGACCAGCTCTGCAAGAAATACTAAAGGGAGCACTGGAGACAGATACGAAAACACAAAAGAAAGAGGTGTGGAGAAGAGTGTAGAAAGAAGGAAAATTAGATATGACATATAAATTCCAAAAGGCAAAATGGTAAAAGAAAGTAGTACCTGTACAGTAATAACACTAAATGTTGATGGATTGAACTCCCCGATCAAAAGACATGGACTGGCTGAGTGGATTAAAAAACAGGATCCTTCTATATGCTGTCTACAGGAAACACATCTTAGACCCAAAGATAAACATAGGTTGAAAGTGAAAGGTTGGGAAAAGATATTTCATGCAAATAACAACCAGAAAACAGCAGGAGTAGCTATATTAATATCCAACAAATTAGACTTCAAATGTAAAACAGTTAAAAGAGACAAAGAAGGATACTATGTACTAATAAAAGGAACAATTCAACAAGAAGACATAACAATCATAAATATTTATGCACCAAGCCAGAATGCTCCAAAATACATGAGGCAAACACTGAAAATAAAAGTAGACACATCCACCATAATAGTTGGAGTCTTCAATTCCCCACTGTCATCAATGGACAGAACATCTAGACAGAGGATCAATAAAGTAACAGAGAATTTGAATATTACTATAAATGAGCTATGTTTAGCAGACATTTATAGGACATTACACCCCACAACAGCAGGATACACCTTTTTCTCAAGTGTTCATGGATCATTCTCAAAGATAGACCATATGCTGGGTCACAAAACAAGTCTCCATAAATTTAAAAAGATTGAAACTATACAAAATGTACTTAAGCTTTTACTGATTCATCTCATGTAGGACTTTTTTCTATGAAAACAGTGATGCAAGTGCTCATTGTTGTCCAAGTGAAAATTGGGACAGGCTAAATATTCATCTGTAGGAGATTGATCAAATAAAATATGAGTTTTTCATTCAAACAAATACTATTCAGGGCGTGCAGTGGTGGTGCAGTGGTGGTGCAGTGGCAGAGTTCTCACCTGCCATGCTGAAGACCCAGGTTTGATTCCCAGTGTTTGCCCATGTCCAAAAAAAGAATACTGTTCAAACATTTAAGATTATATTTTAAAATAATATCTAACTGATACAGTGAAATTCTGATAATCTGGTCTCTTGTAATGTGAAAATGCCAGTTGGTATTCAAGAAAGTTCTTGAATAGCTAGGCGACTGGTGGAGCACTAGGTACACATAGACCTGGAATCATAGACCTGCAGGAAAGAGGAATGCTGAACATACAGAAGCTACAGTTTCAAAAATTAAAATCTGAAAAGGCAAATATTCAGAGGGAATATGGTCAGATATTTATAAATTTTAGAGCAATTAGTAAACAAACCTGTCTCTTTCCCACTGACTTGGAGTAATGAACTTATAATGCTTGAACTGCTGCAGGTATTCTTCCCTTGCCTCTCAAGAGAAGACCATGTCTGAAAATGAAACTAGACCAGAGAAAGCAGAGACAAGAGAGGAAGGGATAGAAATCGGGCTTCCATGACATTTTTTGAGATGAGGCTGTGCCTGATTTTAACTTTAACATTTACGTGAGCCACTGAATTTGCTTTTAGTTTAAACCTCTATGAGTGTGGTTTTCAACCACGTAAGTTGACTCTAAGGACTCCTTAGAAATCATAAATTCCAACTATTTCATTTCAAGATTGAAGTTTGGAAAAATGAAATAACTTGACCAAAGTTATACAGCAAAATAGTGGAAAACTGGGACTTTGAGTAACTCTTTTTATAAGCTCATTAGTTCAACATCAATAAAGTTAAGTAGGTTTGGGACAAAGTCTGTGATGGGTTTGGAATGCCTTTTAAGATAAACTAATGGAAGTTGTCCCCACTCTCACAGAAAGTGTCCTTTTGAATGACAGTGACTGCTGTTAGCAGAAAACTGACCACCAGTTTTGTAACTCTTAGTTTTCTAAGCTGTTAGATAAGAGAACTGACCATAAACCATAGTGTCTTTGTGTTGATAACTTAATAACTAATTCATTGGCGAACTCAACATTTGCTTAAACTTGAAAGCCATTAGCTTGTCTAATGTGGCCTATTCCCTAAGCCCTCTAAGCTTCTAGAATTGGCAAACTCAAACCATTTTCCATGAAAATGTTAAGTAATGAAAAGAAACCCATTGAAGTGTCAAGTAATAAAATGAAATATGAACCTTAAATATATGCTAAACTCCTTCTTGTCTTAGGGGTTTGAATATGCTGTTTCCCTCTGCCTGCAGTGCTTATCCTTAGGCTTACTGTTTAACCTCTTCAGATATACCATCTGTGAATGCCCTAACTAGCTCACTCCCTGTTTTTTTATCACATAACTTGTTTCTTCATAGCAGTTTCTAATTTATAGTTATTTACTGATCTCTTTTGTTTAGCACCCTATACCCAGTGCTTAGAACAGTACCTACAGGTACTCAAAGATTCAGAGGATATGGTTTTACAAATTATAGAGCAGTTAGTAAACAAACCTGTCTCCTTCCACTGACTAGAATTTTGAGCTTGATTATTATTGGTTGAATGATTGAATTTTATGGCACCAGATCTTGTAGAAAAATAATAAAAAGTACTAAGTATTTGGATCTTTCCCACAACTCTGTGCCAGGTACCTTAATTGCCCTCACACCACCGCTGGTGAGCATGCAGAACAATTCCTGACAAGAAGGGAAACTAAAAACTACTTAGAAGCACTATACTGTTAGTTTTCTCTGGCAGTTTTGAGTTAATATTTTATTACTTCTATTTTTCAGCTTACCATTCCTTGATTTTTTTTTCTTTTCTCTTTGACTTCTGACCACTAGATTGACTCATATTCTCACACTAAAGAGGTATATCAGGGAAGTAAGGTGGCTCTGAGAGCAAGAGAGGAAAGCTGGGACAAGGGCAAGAGATCTCTTTCAAGACTTAACTGTCACAGTTTCACGTCTAGAATGAGAGGGACTTTGAGTGCCCCTTTTTCTTGTTCAGTGCCTTTCGCTTGAGTGCTCAGCCTGGCAGGCAGATACCTTTCCTCCTCAGTTAATGTCACAGCAACATGAAGGTCAGGCAGAGAGAAATAAATGAGTGCAGCTCTGGGAATGGAGGTTACCACGGTAACAAGCGGTGGGACTGCTGTTTGGAAATACACCTAATCTTTCTCCTTCTCCTTCATTTTCAGCACAGGAAGATAGGTATTGTTTAGCTGACCTGCATCCTTGGGGTGGAAACTATAATCCTTTTCTGACAGTTCCTAGTGACACTGGAGTAAGCTGCTTTGCATTTTAATTTGAAAAGAAGTAGCCACAATTTTCTCAGAAGTGCTGGAAACACAGCTTTTCCTGGCCCTTTTCCAGGTAGTATTCTGGCTGCTACAGAGAGGAGTTTGGATTTGTTGTTTATTCCTCACCAGATTCTGCATATATTGCATAGGTATACATGTATTGAAGGTGCCCTTGGTTCTAGAATAAAATGGGTGCAGACAGTTTCCAGGTTATGGGTATTTGCCTTATAAAGGTCACAAAGATATTCATGTAGTATTGTGCCTATCCCCAGCTCTTAGGGACTATCCAGCTTCTATGTGCCAGTCCTGTTGTCCAGTAACTTAATATCCTTAGCCTTCTGTCCCCTTCTATTTATGTGCTCCACTGATACTTCTCTTTTCACCTACCTGCCCATTTCATCATCAATCTAGGGCCCTTTTTTATATTAAACCTTAGCGTGTATAGACAGCCCTCCTCTTTTCTTTCACAATATAAATATTCTCAGTGTTACGAACCTAATCAATACCAAAAAATTTTTTAAACATAAAAATCATTCTGAATCTCACTGCAATCGAGGACTGCTAGAACACCATTCCAGATCTCAATCTCTATTTCTATCTGTTGACCCACATATTATGTAATAATCATATATATTTAATATAGAGGTGCATTTAACATTAACGGGCCAATACAATACATGCTGTATTGTAACGTTTTATCCTTTTTTATCCCCCAAAAAGGGTGTTGTGGATCTGTCTTTGACGGTACATAGAAATCTAGGCTATGATGAACATTTATATATTTCTGATTTTTTTATCGTTGTTTTTGTTTGACTATTAAAAGAAACACTGAAGCAAACATCCTGTATGTCATACATTTTGTGTACCTGTACTGTTACCTTCTTCATACAAATTCTTATTAATAAAATTTGGAAGCGAAAAGGCATGCACATTTTATATTTTGATGCACACTGTCATTTGCCCTCTAGAGCATTTCTACTAATTTATGTTCCCATCAACAAATGCTGATAAGAGTGCTTGTTTTTTCCTATATCCTTGCCGACTTGGGTATTGTTCCACTCTTTCATCTTTACCAGTCAAATAGGTGGAAAATTTTATTGTGTTTTTATTTGTATTTATATCTTATTCTGAAGACCTTAAAAATACTCAGAAGACCCCTTCAGATTGTACACTGAGGACCTGTCTACTTCTCCTGTACTTCCAGCCTTCTTTTCCTAGGGTGCTAGCAACAAGCAAAGTAAATAAAAACCTAATCACATTCACCTCTCCCCAACCTCCCTCAAAACGAAAACTGATTTTTCCTTTTTTTTTTCCAGTTTATTCATTCCCCAGTCATATGAATCAACAATTCTAAACATACCTGACTCTTTTGCTGATTACCTGCATGTCTGATGCCTCATAGAGCCAAATTGCTTATACAGCCTGAATATCTCTTTTAAAAAAAAATAATTCTTACTGACAAATCTTCGCACACATACAGTGCATACATAGTGTACAATCAATGGCTCATAATATCACATAATTCTGTATTCATCACCATGATCATTTTTAGAACATTTACATCACTCTAGCAAAAGAAAGAAAAAGAACAAAAAAGAAACTCATAATCCCATATCCCTTACCCCTTCCTCTCACTGACCACTAGTATTCCAATCTACCCAATTTATTTTACCCCTTATCCCCCTATTATTTATTTATTTTTTTATCCAAAGTTTTAACTTATCTGTCCATACCCGGGATAAAAGGAGCATCAGACACAAGGTTTTCATAATCACACAGTCACATTGTAAATGCTGTGTTATTATACAGTTGTCTTGAAGAATCAGGGCTACTGGAACACAGCTGCACAGTTTCAGGCACTTGCCTTAGCCACTCCCATATACCATAAAGTGAAAAGGGGATATCTGTTTAATGCGTAGGAATAACTCTAGGATAATCTCTTGACTCTGTTTGAAATATCTCAGCCACTGAAACTTCATTTTTTTCTCATTTCTCTCTTCACCCTTTTGGTCAAGAAGTCTTTCTCAATTCCATGATGCTGGATCCTAGTGAATCCTGAGAATTCTGTCCCACATTGCCAGGGCGATTTATACCCGTGTGAATCATTTCCCATGCAGGGGGAAGGGCAGCAAGTTCACCTGCCCAGCACACTTAGAGAGAGAGCCACATCTGAGCAATAAAAGAGGTCCTCTCGGGGTGACTCTCAGGCATAATTATAAGTACATTTAGCCTATCCTTTGCAGGAATAAATTTCATAGGGGCGAACCCAAACATCAGGTTGATTTGGTTGCCCCCACTGTTTACGAGAGTATCAGGAATTCTCCAAATGTGGGAGTTGAATATTTCCTCCTTTTTCCCCAGCCTCCCAAGGGACTTTGCAAGTACTTCTTTATTCACTGGCCAGATTCCTCTGGAATATATTGGGGCATCATACCAAACTGATAAAACCAATAAGATCTCATGCCCTATTCAAGATTCCATGTACATATGATGTTCAACTACACTGACCGTACAAATTAAATTAGGTAATGCACTACTGAAAATATAAATTGTGCACCATTTGGTCTTAAACAGAAGTTGGTGTTTTAAAATATAGACAATATAGTGATCCTGCATTCTGATCTACCCTAGTCCTATCCAGATCAGCTTCATTCATATTTCTAGTCAAAGTCTGATCCCCTTTTCAACTTTTCATGAGAAAAGGATGTTGAATTTTGTCAAATGCTTTTTCAGCATCAGTCAGTGTACTGTATTTGTATTACATTAATTGATTTTCTTGTGTTGATACACCCTAACATTCCTGGTATAAACCCCACTTGGTTGTGGTGTCTAATTAATGTGTCGATGGATTCAGTTTGCTAGTATTTTGTTGAGAATTTTTGCATCTATGTTCATTAGGGAGATTGGCCTGTAGTTTTCCTTTCTTATGTCATCTTTACTCGGTTTTAGTATTAAAGTGATGTTAGCTTCATAAAATGATTTGTGTAGTGTTCTTTTTTCCTCAGATTTTTGGAAAAGCTTGAGCAAGATTGGTGTTAGTTGTTTTTGGAATGTTTGATAAAATTCCCCTGTGAAGCCATCTGTCCTAGGGCTTTTTTTGTAGGAAGATTTTTGATGACTGATTTAATCTCTTTACTTCTGATTGGTTTGTTGAGCTCATCTATTTCTTCTTGAGTCAGTGTGGTTTGTTTGAGTGTTTCCAGAAATTTTTCCATTTTGTCTAAGTTGTCTAGTTCTTTGGCGTATGTTTGTTCATAGTATCCTGGTATTTTTTTTTTAATTGTTATTATTTCTTTAGGGTCTGTGGTAACAACTCCCCTCATTTCTGATTTTGTTTATTAGTATCCTCTCTTTTTTTCTTTGTCCACCTTGTTAGTGGTCCATTGATTTTATTGATTTTATCAAAGAACCAACTTTTGGTTTTATTGTTTATCTTTCTATTGTCCTTTTGTTCTCCCATTCATTTAACTCTGCTTTAATCTTTGTTATTTCTCTTCTTCTGTTGCTTTGGGGTTAGTTTGTTGTTCTTTCTCAAGTTCCTCCAGGTGAGCAGTTAAGTCCTCAATTTTTGCCCTTTCTTCTTTTTTAATATAGGCATTTAGAGCAATAAATTTCCCTCTCAGCACAACCTTTGCCACATCCCATAAGTTCTGATATGTTGTATTCTCATTTTCATTTGCCTCCAGATAGATACCGATTTCTCTAGCAATTTCTTCTTTGACCCAATGGTTGTTTAAGAGTGTGTTATTTAATCTCCATATATTTGTAAAAGTTCTCATTCCTTAATGGTTATTGATTTCCACCTTCACTCCATTGTGATCAGAGAAAATGCTTTGAATAATTCAATGTTTTTAAATTTATAAAGAGCTGATTTGTACCCCAGCATATATATGATCTACCGTGGAAAATGTTCCATGACCACTAAAGAAGAATGTATATCCTGGTGTTTTGGGGTATAATGACCTGTGTATGTCTGTTAAGTATAATTCATTTATCAGATTATTTAAGTTCTCTATTTCCTTCTTGATCCTCTGTCTGGTTATTCTATCTACAGAGGAAAGAGGTATATTGAATTGTTGAAATATCTGTTGCTCCCTTCAGTTTTGCCAGTATTTGTCTTATGTACTTTGGAGCTCCTTAATTGGAAGTATACACATTATGGTTGTTATTTTTTCTTTATAAATTGTCCCTTTTATTAATATATACCATCCTTCTTTGTCTCTTATGATGTCTTTACATTTAAAGTCTATTTTATCTAATATTAGTATAGCTACTCCTGCTTTCTTTTGGTTACAGCTTGCATGAAACATCTTTTTCCATCCTTTCGGTTTCAGTCTATTTGTATCCTTGTGTCTATGATGAGTCTCTTGTAAGCAGCATATAGCTGGACTATATTTCTTAATCTATCCTGCCAGTCTATATTTTTTAATTGGTAAATTTAGTCCATTAACATTCAAAGTTGTTACTGTAAAGGCACTTCTTGAATGCACCATCTTATCCTTTGGATTTTATTTGTTAGATCTATATATTCTGTTCCCTCTTTCTCTTTTTATCCTTTAAGTTACCTTACTGAAACTCTTCAATTCTGTGCCTTCCCCTAGACCTCCCTCTCCTGTCTTTTTTTTTTTTTTTTTCCCCAGCTGGCATAACTCCCTTTAGTGTTTCTTGTAGGGCTGGTCTCTTGTTGACATATTCTCTCTGCATTTGTTTGTCTGTGAAAATTTCAATCTCTCCCTCAGTTTTGAAGGACAATTTGGCTGGGTACAGAATTCTTGTCTGAAAGTCTTTCTCTTTCAGGATCTTAAATATGTCATAAGACTGTGTTCTCACCTGCATAATGCCAGTTGAGTAGTCTGAACTCAGTCTTATGTGATTTCCCTCGTATGTAGTAGATTGTTTTTCTCTTGCTTCTTTCAGGATTTTCTGCTTCTCTTCAACATTTGACAAACTGATTAGTATGTGTCTTGTGGTACACCTATTTGTATTTATTCTATTTAGAGTTTGGTTGGCTTCTTTTGCGTATTTATATCCTTTACAGGGTTGGGAAGTTTTCCCCCATTATATCCTCAACTAATCTTCCTAGCCCTTAATTCTTCTCTTCGCCTTCTGGAATACTGATAATTCTTATATTTATGCAGTTTGTTTTATGCATCATTTCCCTGAGATCCAATTCAAATTTTTCTATCTTTTTTGTCATTTGCTCTTTTTGTGTTTGAAATCAGTTGTCCTGTCCTCTAGTTTGCTTATTCTTTCTTCTGCCTCTTCAAGTCTGCTGTTGTGTGTCTCTGGTATCCTGTTTATTTGATCTACAGCATCTTTAATCTCTGTGATATCTGCTATTATTCTATTTATTCTTTCAAATTCCTCTTTATGCTTTTCTTGTGTCATTTTTATCTCCTTTATGTCATTAGCCATCTCATTGATTTTTAGTAGAGTATTTAGTGTATCCAAAGGTATGAACATCTCTATTCTAAAGTCTGTTTCTCCTCTGGTGTTTTAATTTGGTTATTAGGCTCGGCTATATCTGTCTGCATCTTTGTATGCTTAGTGATCTTCTGTTCCCTTCAAGGCACATAAATATCTTAGTAGAGTTACTTTGGAAGTTGATTTTCTTCAGTAGTCTAAAGCTTTGTATTTGCGGGCCAGTTATAGAGCATGATGCCAGGCATGGGGTGGAGCACAGCAGTACGGTGATGGGTTGCAGCACTGGTATAGGCATGGGTTGTAAACATTATGCTAGTGCCTCTGAGCGTAGGGTGCGAGGCATGGAGTGCAGGGTTGTGGGGGTGTGGGGCCGTGAGGACAGGGTGCAGCTCACGCAGTCCGAGCACAGAAACAGGGTGCAGGTAGGGCACACAGAGGTAAAGTGCCATGCGAGGCAGATTGGGGGGGCTTTGCAGTGCATGGGGGCTGGTGTACAGACAGGATGTGGGTGGGAGCATGGAGTGTGGGGGTTGTGGGTATCACCGTGTCGGGTATGGGACACAGAAGTGAGGGCACAGGGAGTATATGGCACGGATGCATCCTTGTGCACGGGGAGAGGTCCAGGGGGGGCCGAGATGCAGATGTGCGAGTGTGTAATAGGGGCAGGGCACAGGTTGTAGATTGTGGGACATGGGTGAGGGGTGGGTGATGTTGGATGGGTGGGGCCCTGGTACAGGTGTACATGTGCACAGGGATTGAGGCAGGGTGTATGCATGTGCAGAGTGGGGGCTATGTAGCACAGATTTTCACGTGAGCACCTGCCAAGTGCGGATGCAGGGCATTTGTGCTGGGGAGTGGGGCAAGTGTGTGCATCTGTGCAAGGCAGGGTTTGTGGTGTCCAGGGATCAAGAGATTGGTATATAGATGCGTGGACACCCAGTGAGGAGGATGTAGCTGTGTGCTTGCATGGGTCTGGGAGGCAGGGTCCTGGTATGTGCTGATCTCAGAGGCAGGTCCCTGGTGTGTGTGGGTCTTGGAGGTGGGGGTAGTTTTGCGCCTGGGTGGGGTGGGGGAGGGTGTGGTCCAGATGCACAGGTCAGTGTTTGCCTAGAGGTGGGGGGATTATGGTGGGGGTGCACATGTGTGCAGATCTGGGGGTAGGGCTGACACTAATGTATGTGTGCACAGTGCTTGGGGTTGAGTGACTGTATGGGCTAGGGGTGAGTGTGTTCTGGGCATGAAGGTAAGCACCTGCAGCTTGGACGTGCAGGTGACCTCCTACAGGGGACAGGGAGGGAGAGTTGGAGGTCAAGGGGCTGGTCACAGGTATCGGGAGGGGAGGGGCGAGACTGTGCTTCCGCACAGGAGAGGTGGTTTGGGTTGGGGCAGGTGTGCACACATGCACAGCAGGGTATAGGGGCCTGGCACGCAGGGTGGGGCTGGGCAGGGGTGCTTGGAGCATGGGGGGACAGATGATGGGGTTCAGGTGCATAGGGTTTGGGGGGAGTTGAGGGTCGCAGGGCGGGGGCAGTGCACATGAGGGTAGCGTGTTCAAGGAATGTGGCTTGGCTTACTTCCTTGTCCCTGTCTTCTGGTCCATGCATTCCTGAGGGCTCCGGGCTTCCTTTTGGAAAGGGATATGTTAGGCTGGTTGTGCTAGCTGTACAGTCTCTGGTTCTGTATCTCAGTTTGCAACCAGGGCCTCCCTATGTGGTGTAGAAGATCCTCCTAGGTCATTTACACCCTGGAATAGCTGTCCCAGTCACCTTTCGATCACTTCTTTAGCTGTTCCTTGGAGCAGGGGTGAACTCAACCTATCCTATTCTGCCATCCATCCCAAGTGATTTTGATGTACTCAGATTTGAGAACTATTGCAGTGAAGAATCTCGGGAGAGCGGTGGAGGGAAAGGGAATTGTTATATCTAGCTCTTATATTAACTCATTCACTAGGGATAGGGATGGGCTGTGTGTCATTTTTCAACTTTTTAAACAGTTCCTATATAGAGTAGTGCTGACCTTCATAGCTTCAGAGCTCTAACTCTGAGTCTCAGGTATCATAAACACCCAAAGTTTCTGGGAACAGAAACAGATCACTATCTCAGAACTTAGAATAACAGTTACAACTCCTGATTATCGTGACTACTATAAGAGCTTACAGTCTAGGACCCTTCACAATCAGCCCCAAATTGATAATGGGTGGTCTTAACTTTAGTTCACCAAGTATCATGGTCAGGTTCATGTGTCAGCTTGGCCAGGTAGTGGTGCCCAGTTGTCTGGTCAGGTAAGCACTGGCCTGTCTGTTGTTGTCTGGCCTGTCTGTTGTTGTGAGGACATTTTATGGACTTAAGTCATGATTACATTGGCTGCATCCACAGCTGATTGTGGTTGTAATCAGCTAAGGGGAGTGTCTTCTGCAATGAGTGATGCTAATCTAATCTTCAGAAGCTTTTAAGGACAATTCAGAAGACACATTCACTCTTCTGCTTCAGCTGGTGAGCATCTTCTGTGAAGTTCATCCAGACCCGTCATTGGAATCAGCAGCTTCACAGCCTGCCTTACAGATTTTGGACTCTTCAGTTTCCACAGTTGTCCAGCCAGCCTCTCCTGAGAGTTCATTGAGGAACCTCATCAGAGTTACCAGCTTGCAGCCTGCCCTGTAGACCTCACACCCTTACATTCCCACAGTTGCCTTCCAGCCTTTCCTGAGAGTTCGTTGAGGACCTTCATTGGAGTTACCAACTTGCGGCTGGCCTCAGACCTTGGACTTTACATTCCCACGGTTAAGTGAGACACTTTCATAAATTTTATATCTACAGATATCTCCTGCTGATTCTGTTTCTCTAAGAGAACCCTAGCTAATACAGCTTAGTACCAGGAGTGGTTCTTCAGAAACAGAATCATAAAAATGGATTTTTACAATTGGTTTTCTACTCTCACTGGACTCAAAGGCACTAAGGGCTCTGTTTCCTGTAATCATAATGATACTACCAATCCATGGGGTGAGCTGGCAAAAGAAATAGTCAAAATATCACCATTGGATTCTTCTAATGTTTCGCTTATACGAAGCCAAGCTCTGGGGGATAATGTTTTTGGCACATTTATGGAGTTTTGTGGAAATAAGAAGTATAGAGATGTTGGCTAGTTGTTGTTAAACATGCCATATACATTAATGAGGGAAAGGGATGAGCTGAAGGCTTCAGATGAGAATTTTACACACAGCATGACAGATGTAAACATTTCAGTGAGTGCCCTAAAATAAAATCTTATTTCCTGTAGCTGCAGACTTGAGAGCTCCAAAAATCAGACTCAGAATCTTATTGTTAGAGTAGCAACTTTACAACATAAACTGAAATCTCAATCTTGTATGGTATCTACCATTGAAGTGAGGGCATTGGTTGAAAAGGAGTGGGACCCTGAAAAATGGGATGGCGACATATGAATTGATAATGATGTTGGTGGAGAGGTTGAAGCCCTAGATTATGCTGAGTCTTTTCTAGATAACTCTGTAATAGTCTGCCCTGAGGACATAGCTGCCCCACCTCCAGCCTGCCCTGAGGAGTTGGCCACCTAACCTCCACCTGTAGGGATTAACCCTAGAGTGATTGTTCTTGTTTCACCAGATGAAACTGCAAGTGAATGCCTTGAAGAATGGCTTGGAAGATGCTTCTAATTCTTTTCATGACCCACCCCACCACCCCTCATTATTCCATACCTATAACTAGACTAAAGTCCCAGCAGGCCCCAAAAGGTGAGGTGCAGTGTCACCCATGAGGAGATACATTATACTTCGAAAGAATTGCATGAATTTTCCAATTTATATAGACAGAAATTGGGAATATGTGTGGCGATGAATTTTAAGGGTGTGGGATAATGGTGGGAGGAATATAAAGCTGGATCAGGCTGAATTTATTGATATAGGCCCACTAAGCAAAGATTCTGCATTCACTGTTATAGCTTGAGTATTAGAAAAGGCATTAGCAGTTTGTTTGGATGGTTGGCTGAAACATGGATCAAAAGGTGGCCGACATTAGCTGAGGTTGAAATGCCAGAACTACCCTGGTATAATGTAGAGGGGATCCAACAGCTTAGGGAAATTGCAGTGTTAGAGTGGATTTAGTGTGGAAAGCCTGCTCATACACCCCAGGAATGCCAGAGGATGCACCTTTTACCAGAACAGTGAGAAATAAATTTGTGAGACTAGCACCATCATCCCTTAAGAGCTCTGTAGTCGCCCTTCTCTGTACATCAGATATTACTGTGGGAATTGACCTGGAATCCTTAAACACGATGGGGATGATCGGATCCCAAGTTGGCAGAAGCCAGGTGGCAGCCCTTAATAACCAAAGACAAGGTAGGGGTGGCTATCATAATGGGCAGCAAACTCAAAGCAGGAGTCAAAATAATCTGACTCACAGAGAATTGTGGCATTGGCTAGTAGATTATGGGGTACTAGTGCAGGAGCTTTCCCTAGCTCCCGCCTGGGGTCTTCCTCGCAGCGAGACGGGGGAACTCGGTAGCCGACCGGTCCCGGGGGCTCGAAGGTCTGGAGGGCGCACAAGACGAAGAACGACTCGCGGGAACTGGAGGAGCTGGCAAGGCATGCGCACCAGAACGTTTATTAGAGGAAGTACAGAGCTTTATATAGTGGTGTGGCGGAAATAGGGGGGGGCCAGGGGAGGCGCACTGCGTGATTGGTGAGGAGGCTAAGGGGTGGCAGCGAGGGATTGGGTGAGCTGAGAGCAGAAAGGTCCAATGGAATAGCTTGAATATGTTGCTAGGCAGAGAGCTAGAGGAACGGGGCCGAAATTACATCCGGCAATTCCTCCCTTTTGTTTAATAGGAGAGGAAGAGAGAGTTAAAAAGAAAAAGGGGAGAGGCGAGGCCGGCTGCAGGTGCAGGTGGCCCGCGGGCGCCCGTGGGGCTCATGCGGATGAGCCAGCATATGCATGAGCCACGCTCCCAAAGGGTGATCAGTCCTTAGGGTGGGCAACACTCGCTAACCATACCTGTGCCTGTTGGCGATGGCCTGCGTCTGCGAAGGGGTTTTGAAGTTCGAGAGCTGCTAGATAGTTTGTTGTCTATGGTAGGAGAGTTGTCTATATATGCATTTGAATATAATAAGAACGACAATGAAGGCAAGTAATAGGAGTCCATAGAAGATGAGGTTAGAGGGTTTGAAGAAAGAAGAGAATTTTTTCGTTAGGTCAGAGAGAATGGAGGCAGAGACTTTAGGGATAATTGTTTTTTCTAGAGCAAGTATGTGAGCTTGGAGTTGGTGGGTATGATTCCAGAAAGATTCATTATAAGCCGTAAAGATCCAGTCACGCAAAGTGAGGCTGGGTTGGGAGTGATTAACAAGGACAGGGGTAACACAGAGGCTGGAAAAGGGGTACCGTCCATCACACGTGGAAGAAGCTATGTCGTAGAGGGCTTCGATGTCTTGGGCAATTAGGTCCATCTGCTGCTGTAGATTGAAGATGGAGTGGTGCATTAGAAGGTTTAGGTCTTCTTGAATGCCGAGTGCACCGGCAGCGGTACGAGTGAGGTTGTTGATGACTTCCGCGGTGGTGGAGGTTCGGGTGAGGGCGACAGCAGCTGTAGTAGCGGCGGCTAGAGGTGCGACGACAGCGGCAGTGATCGCGGCAGAAATCCCGAAGTCTCGCTTGCGGCGGAAGAATGAGGACAGTTCTTCGGTTCTGAAAGGATAGGGGAGTTGCGGGGCTACCCAGGTGGAGGCGTTCAGGGGGATCCATATCAGACGGGGCTGCAACACAATAAACGCATAAGGATATGAAACGTTCCAAAAGTTAGCGAGAACACAGTTTTGAAGGAGAGTTATGTTGGGGCAAAGATAGAAGAAGAAGGGCGGGGCGAGATGAACTGCAGCGGAGATGTTGATAGCAGATATAAGCAAGGGGTTATAGATTGGGCCGCTTGGTTGCTGCCTGGTTTTCCGGGCGCAAGTAGGGGTTGCATAGGCGGTACCTAATCTGAGCGGCTTGACGCCGGAGAGGGGGCGGAGGTTGAGGCAGGCATATTTGCCACATAAGTAATTGTCAACAAATGCGGGTAAGCCGAAACCTGCAAGATCTGATTCGTTAGCAGCATATGGAGAATAGAGGGAGAAGGAAGGATTTTGATTATAGGGGAGAGGGTAGTGACAGCGATACCAGGTGAAATGGCTAAGTGGGAGGGAATCGAATGTGGTCGTTTTAGTCCAGTGGGGTATAGGACAGGGATTAGTTGGCGGAACGGCGTGCTTGCGCGTGGCAAAATTGTGGTGTGGCAGTGATGGGTGTTTAGCCGTGAGGTTTTCCGGGTACCACCAAGTAGCATCAAGGGTGTAGGCTAAATAGCAGGAGTAAGGACACGTTTTAGAAGTACACGTTCGACACGCTTTGGAATTACACGTTTTGTTTTTGACGTAGTCCACAATGGTAATTCCCTGTAAAAAAAGGCAATTAGGGAAGGAAGGAGGGCAGATATCCACCTGGGAGTCCTCATCCTTGAGAATGAAAAGGAGCGCTGAGTGGGGTGAAGAAAGAGAGACATTAAGTGGGGCTTGACTGGGCAGAAGATAGGGGTTACAAGGGAGGCGGAGTGAGCAGTCGTTAAGCTGTAATGAGGGAAAAAGGGGGCTATCGGGGGTGATAAAAAGGACTCCAGAGGGGTTCTGCACTGCTGCCCAAAGTTCTCTGGGTGCTGCTGCGGATGCTGTGGGGAGAAGCGTAAGCATTATTAGAAGAATTTGCTTTAAGCTAGGGGAGGGGTTACCGCAACGCTCTCGAGCTCCGTCATATAGGCGGAGGAGTTGCCTTTTTTGAGCTCGAGGGCTGTTTTCCGGGTCGTCTTCTTCAAGGACTGCTTGCGTCATTTGCCAGACCAGGCACCTTGCCCGCCGGCGCAGGCATCTGGTGGTCGATGACGGCAGTGATGGTTGTGAATTTTTCTTTTCCGAGGGCTGTTCAAGGTGCATTTTTTCCAACTTCTTCTTCAGGGCTCACATTCTGCGTCGGTGGCGTCTGCTTGGTCGCCGTGGCCGGACGGATGTTCCTTCCGGGGATCCAGATTGGCTGCGGTCCATTCTCTGGAAAGACACAAGCAAAACCGCGCCCCTGGGCAAGGAGAGGGGAAGGCCCTTGCCACGTATTGGTGGCTGGGTCACGCCAGCAAACCAGCGGGGCTGGTGTGGGCCTGTGAGAGGGTCCCCAGTGTTTATGTAGGGGAGATAGGCCCTCTTGATCGAATGTGAGGAGATTTAGATGTATGAGAGAAGCTGTGACAAGGTCGCTAGGGGGTGCTCGAGGGCTGTTAGTCTTCTCCTTTTGTATTTGAATTTTAATTAGGGGCTAGTGGAAGGCTCAATGTGACCAGCTTCTAACTGCTCTAAGACGAGGGTTTTAAGTATTTCTAATTTATGGGAGGGTAAAGGCCACTGCTCCACCCAGATGGGCTCCTCTGTGTCCCATTGAAGAGGAGTGGGTGCCGGAGGTATTAAGCGAGCAGTGGCGCAAATTATTGGGGGGGCTGAGTGGTAATTATTGCCCCCGCGGCTGATAGAATGTCTCTGCCCCATAGGATTTGGTTAATAGTAGTTAGGAAGAGGGGCCAAAAGGTGCCTGAACGGCCTTCATCATCTTCCCATGTTAAGGGGCGAGCGGCGCGTAGAGAGGGGGCGGAGCCCGTGGCTCCGATGACTGAGGGGCCCTCCTCCACCTTTCACTGAGTCATTAGGCGCGCCGGTAGGCACGATATTTCAGCTCCAGAGTCAATAGTGCCTGTATACCACTGCTGATTTATTTTAAGCACGCGGGCGGGTTTGTGAGGTGTAATGGGAACTGCCCACATTATGGCTTGGGGCCCTGCTTGGTTTGGGCCTGCGCCTCTTGGGGGCGGGGCTGAGGCATGCCCCTCCTGGAGTTTAAAGGCTGCTGTACGGCTGGCGAGCGGCAGTCTCGGGCCCAGTGATAGCCCTTATTACAGCGAGGGCAGGGCGTAGGAGGCTTGCGTGAGGGCCCACGCAAGGGGTGGTCTATAGTTGGACATTCTTTTGCAAAATGGCCGGTTTTGCCACACTTAAAACAGCCTGAGGTGAGAGACATGGCGGTGGCGATGGCCTGGGCTAAGGAGGAGGTTTGGAAGTCAATGTTATCGCATGCTAGGACCCAATCATGCAGCCCCTTCTCCTCTACTGGAATGAGTGCTTGTGTGCAAGGGGGGTTTGCCCCTTCAAAAATGAGCTCTTTGGCAAGCGCCGTTTGAGCTTGCTCGCCAGTTACTTTTCGCTCGCAGGTGTCAGTGACTCGAGAGACGAAGGAGGCGAAATCCTCCTCTTTACTTTGAGTGAGTTTGGTAAATTTTTCGGGCTTAGCAGCAGGGCACGTACGGAAGGCTCGTAAAGCTAATTCCCTTAACTGGAGCCAGAAGCCTGCTGGGGCGTGCACGTATTGCGCGGGGAGGGTGTAGGGGCCTGTCCCGGTGTAGGCATCTGTTGGGATATTAATTCCGGAGGCCTGGTTGGTGATAATTTGCTTTTCTATTTCTGATTGAAAGTGAGCCCGCCAGTCGATGTATTGACCGGGGGTGAGAATGGCCCGCGCCAGTGAGAGCCAGTCAAAAGGGGGTACATAATTGTTGGGATAGCTCTTCTATGAGGTGGGTAGCGTACGGGCTGGTGAGGCCGTCCTCCTTTACGGCTTTGCGAAGCCGTTTGACTTCACTGGCATCAAAGGGGTACCATGGGAGAGGGCGTTGGGGAGTGGCCTGGATGTTTAAGGGGAAACAAGAAACTGGTTGCTGGAGAGGAGGCAGCACGTGCACGAAGGGGTTAGTGTGAGAGAGGGGCTTAGGGCTTATATTGCAGGCAGAATTGCCGGGGGGGGGGGGGCGGGGGGGGTGCCAGGGGTCGGCTGAGATCGCTGCCGGCGTAGCGGACAGCCAAGGGGCTGGGTTAATGGGCGTGGTGCCATTACAAGATGGCGGACGGGGCGGGGCAGTGGGATCATAAGATGGCAGACAGGGCGGAGCAGAGGCGTAAAATGGCTGCTGGGGGCTTTCCCCAGTGAGGGCGGGGGAAGGGCACTTCCTGTTTTCTGCTGGAGAAGAAACGGGGAGTTTGCCCTAGGCTTGGTTTGGACAAGAAGGAGGAAGTTCGCCATCTTTGCTAGCCTCGAGGTTGTTTTGTTTAGGGGGATCGAGCTCGAGCACATAATTTAGTTGTTGAAAGAGGGATTCGGTACCAGAATTAAAGTCATTGTGAGAGTCCTCGGCGTTATGGGGGTGTTGAGCAGACAAAGCCTCCCGCGGGGCGCAGTGGGACGGGGGTGTGAGCCTTGAAGGCAGGAACGAACAGTGAGTGATGAGCGTAGGTAAGAGACCGGGGTGGGGGGGGGAGCGCTTATTTTCGTTTTGCATAGCTTGGGTGACCCGATCGATTAGGCGATCATAGGTTTGTGGGTCCCACAGGTGACATGTGGCAAGCCACGGGTTAAATGGCAATAGGAGGTTGGCAAACGAACACCTTACATTTATGGGTGTCCAGGAGGGCGGCTAATCGCGAACTTGGGGCGCTTGGCGTGCCGTGAGGCGGTTGCCCATTCTCTTCTTTAGGGAGAAAAAGATAGGAGACGGGGTGAGGCTATTAGGCAGCTATCGGGGCCGGTCGCCGGGTTTAAGTGTGGCGAGTGGCGAGAAAGAGAAGACGGGGGCCGTTGCCAACAGTGGGGGCCCTTACCTGTTGAGTGTGGCAAACGGGGCTGGAGAGAAGACGAGCGGCGGGGAGGTCCCTGTTCGGGCGCCAATTGCAGGAGCTTTCCCTAGCTCCCGCCTGGGGTCTTCCTCGCAGCGAGACGGGGGAACTCGGTAGCCGATCGGTCCCGGGGGCTCGAAGGTCTGGAGGGCGCGCGAGACGAAGAACGACTCGCGGGAACTGGAGGAGCTGGCAAGGCGTGCGCACCAGAACGTTTATTAGAGGAAGTACAGAGCTTTATATAGTGGTGTGGCGGAAATAGGGGGGGCCAGGGGAGGCGCGCTGCGTGATTGGTGAGGAGGCTAAGGGGTGGCAGCGAGGGATTGGGTGAGCTGAGAGCAGAAAGGTCCAATGGAATAGCTTGAATATGTTGCTAGGCAGAGAGCTAGAGGAACGGGGCCGAAATTACATCCAGCATACTAGAAGTACAATAGATGGGCAATCTACTAAATTCTTGTATGAGTTGTATAAGCAAAAGAGTTCTAGGCCAAGTGAACAGAAGTCTAACTTGAATGACAAAAACAGAGTTGGGCGGGCCACAGTGGCTCAGCAGGCAGAGTGTTCGCCTGCCATGCCGGAGGACCCGATTTGATTGCCGGTGCCTGCCTATGTAAAAAAAAAAAAAACAGAGTCACGGCCTCTTAATCAATCTCCAGACTTGAGACGGTTTACAGACCCAGAGCCCCTTGAATGAAGGGGAAGCCAGGTCCCTTTAGGGGAGGACCCTGCTACACTGCCACAGATTTACACTGTTACTCTTCCTCTCAGCCTTCCCCAGGGAGACCAACGGCATTTTACCAGGGTAACTGTGCATTAGGAAAAGGAAATGATCAGATATTTTCAGGGATTATTAGATACTGGTTCAGAAGTGACTTTAATTCCAGGGGACCCAAAACTTCACTCTGGTCCACCAGTCAGTGTGGGGGCTTATTGAGCTCAGGTGATCAATGGAGTTTTAGCTCAGGTCCATCTCACAGTGGGTCCAGTGGGCCCCCAGACCCATTCTGTAGTTGTTTCCCCAGTTCCAGAATGCATAATTGGAGTAGACATACTGAGCAACTGGCAGAATCCCCACATTGGATCTGTAATTCATGGAGTGAAGGCTATTATGGTAGGAAAGGCCAAATGGAAGTGACTAGAACTGCCCCTACTTAGCAGAACAGTTAATCAGAAGTAACACTGCTTCTGGAGGGATCGCAGAGATTACTGCCATTCCTAAGGACTTGAAGAATGCAGGAATGGTGATTCCCACTACATCCCCATTCAACTCTCCTGTTTGGCGTGTGCAGAAAACATTTGGGTCTTGCAGGGTGACAGTGGATTATTGTAAGCTCAACCAGGTGATAACTCCAATTGCAGCTGCTATTCCGGATATGGTATCTGCTTGAGCCAATCAGTACATTCCCTGGTACCTGGTATGCAGCCTTTGATCTGGCAAACGCTTTTTTCTCAATAGCTGTTAGTAAGGACCACCAGAAACAGTTTGCTTTCAGCTGGCAAGGTCAGCAATATGCTTTCACTATCCTACCTCAGGGGTATATCTAACTCTCCAGCCCTATATCATAATCTTGTCTGCAGGGACCTTGATTGTTTCTCCCTCCCACTTGACATCACACTGGTCCATTATATTGATGATATCATGTTGATTTGACCTAGTGAGGGAGAAGTAGCAACTACTCGAGACTTATTGGTAAGGCATTTGTGTGTCAGAGGATGGGCGATAAATCCAACAAAAATACAGGGGCCTTCCACCTCAGTAAAATTTCTAGGTGTCTAATGGTATGAAGCGTGTCATGATATCCCTTCTAAGGTGAAGGATAAGTTGCTGCATCTGGCCACTCCTATGACCAAAAATCAGCAGAATGCCTAGTTGGTCACTTTGGATTTTGGTGACAGCATATTTCTCATTTGGGTATGCTGCTCCAGTCCATTTATCAAGTGACCAGAAAAGTGGCTAATTTTGAGTGGGGACCTGAACAAGAGTAGGCTCTGCCACAGGTCCACGCTGCTGTACAAGCTGCTATGCCACTTGGACCATATGATCCAGCAGATCCAATGGTGCTAGAAGTGTCAGTGGCAAATAGAGATACTGTCTGGAGTCTTTGGCAGGCCCCTGTAGGAGAATCACAACGCAAACCCTTAGGATTTTAGAGCAAACCCTTAGGATTTGGGAGCAAAACCTTACCATGTGCTGCAGATAACTACTCCTTTTGAGAAACAGCTTTTGGCATGCTATTGGGCCTTAGTAGAGACTGAACGCTTAACCTTGGGCCACCAAGTTACCATGAGACCTGAGTTGCCTATCATGAGCTGGGTGTTTTCTGACCCACCACGTCATAAAGTTGGGTGTGCGCAGCAGTACTCCATCATAAAATGGAAATGGTATTTATGAGATAGGGCCAGTGCAGGTCCTGAAGACACAAATAAGTTACATAATGAAGTGGCCCAAATGCCCATGGTCTCCCCTCCTGCCACATTAACTTCTCTTTCCAGACGAGAGCTGTGGCCTCTTGGGAAGTTCCTTACAGTGAATTGGCTGAGGAAGAGAAAACTTGGGCCTAGTGTACAGATGGTTCTGCACAATATGCTAATACCACCCGAAAGTGGACAGCTGCAGCACTACAACCCCTTTCCAGGTTGTCCCTGAAGGACAGTGGGCAAAACTTTGAGCATTCCCAGTGGGTAGAACTTCAAGTATTGTACCTGGTTGTTCATTTTGCTTGGAAGGAGAACTGACCAGAGGTGTGTTTGTATACTGATTCATGGGCTGTTGTTGCTAATGGTTTAGCTGGATGGTCAGGGACTTGGAAAGAGCATGATTGAAAAATTGGTGACAGAGAGATCTGGGTTAGAGGTATGTGGATAAACCTTTCTGAGTGGGCTAAAAACATGAACATATTTCTGTCCCATGTGAATGCTCACCAGAGGATGACTTCAGCAGAGGAAGGGTTTTTTTTTCACTATTCTTTTTTTTTTTTAATATTTTTAGTTTAAAACTTACAAACATACAAACATGGTGAACAATCAATGGCTCAAAATATCACCACATAGTTGTATAATCATCGTTGTGATCATTTTTTTTTTGAACATTTGCATCACTCCAGCCAAAGGTATAAAAAAAAAAGGAAAAACTTATATATACTATGCCCCTTACCCCTCCTTTTCATTGACCACTAGTATTTCAATCTACTCAATTTATTTTAACCTTTGTTCCTCCTATTATTTATTTATTTTTAGCCATATTTTTTACTCCTCTGTCCATATTGTAGATAAATGGAGCATCAAACACAAGTTTGTTTTCACAATCAAACAGTCACACTGTAAAAGCTATATTATTATATTATCATCTTCAAGAAAAAGGCTACTGGAACACAGTTCTACAGTTTCAGGTACTTCCCTCTAGCCACTCCAATACACCATAAACTAAAAAGGGGGTATCTACATAATGCACAAGAATAACCTTCAGGGTAACTTCTTGACTGTTTGAAATTTTTCAGCCACTCACACTTTATTTTGTCTCATTTCTCTTTTCCCCCTCTTGGTCGAGAAGGGTTTCTCAGTTCCTTGTTGCTGGGTCCTGGCTCATCCCAGGATTTCTGTCCCATATTGCCAGGGAGATTTACACACCTGGGAGTCATGTCCCACATAGGTGGGGGCAGGGGACATCACTGTTTTGTTTTGTTCTTTTTCTATTTTTTTGGCAAGGGAAAGCTCTGAGAATCAAACGCAGGTCTCTGGCATGGCAGGTAAGAACTCTGCCTCTGATCCACAATTGCCTGCCCATGAATCACTTTTCTTTTTAATAGTTGTGTGTGGGTGCAGGAGGTGGATGCATATGTAACAAGAAAGTTAAAGGTCCAGCAGAGGAAGGTTTTAATAATCAAGTGAATAAGATAACCCATTCTGTGGATACCAATCAGCCTCTTTCCCCAGCAACTCCTGTCATTGCCCAATGGGCTCATGAACAAAGTGGTCTTCGTGTAGGGATGGAGGTTATGTGTTGGCTCAGCAATATGGACTTTCACTCACCAAGGCTGGCCTGGTTGCAGCCACTGCTGACTGCCCAATCTGCCAGCATCAGAGACCGACACTCAGCCCCAGATATGGCACCATTCCCTGAGGTTATCAGTGGGCTACATGGTAGCAGGTTGATTACATTGGACCACTCCCATAATGGGAGGGGCAGCGGTTTGTTCTAACTGCAATAGACACATACTTTGGATATGGGTTTGCTTTCCCTGTATGCAATGCTTCTGCTAAAACTACCATCCTTGGACTTACAGAATGCCTTATCCATCATCATGGTATTCCACACAGCATTGCTTCTGATCAAGGAACCCGCTTCACAGCAAATGAAGTGCAGGAATGGGCATGTGCTCATGGAATTCTCTAGTCTTACCATATTCCCCATCATCTGCAGACAGCTGGATTGATAGAACAGTGGAATGGCCTTTTAAAAACTCAAGGTGCCAACTAAGTGGGCTGGGGTGATGTTCTCCAGGAGGTTCTGGACAGGCTCTGGATCAGCGTCCCCTGTAAGGTGCTGTTTATCCCATAGCTAGGACCCATGGGTCCAGGAACCAAGGGGTAGAAATGGATATGGCACCACTCACTGTTACCCCTGGCAATCCACTAGGAAAATTTTTGCTTCCTTCCCTGTGACCTTGAGCTCTGCTGGTCTACAGGTTTTAGTTCCAGAAGGGGGAGTGCTTCCACCTGGACAAACAACAGTGATTCCATTGAACTAGAATCTAAGATTGCCACCTGGTCACTCTGGGCTTCTCATTCTCCTGGATCAACAAGCCAAGAAAGGGATTACTTTACTGGCTGGGGTGATTGACCCTAACTATCAGGGGGAAATAGGACTGCAGCTACATAGTGGAGGTAAAGAAGAGTTTTCCTGGAATGTAAGAGATCCCCTAAGGTGTCTTTTAATACTACCATGCCCTGTGATTAAAGTCAATGGAAAACTGTCACAACCCAATCCAGGCAGGACTACCAGTGGCCCTTAAACTTCAGGAATGAAGGTTTGGGTCACCCCACTAGGCAAAGAACCACAGCCAGCTGAAGTGCTTGCTGAGGGTAAAGGGAATATGGAATGATTAAAGGAAGAAGTTAGTGGTAAATATGAACTATGACCATGTGATCAGTTACAGAAATGAGGGCTATAATACTGTTTTGTTCATGTTATGGTATTTAAGTTGTAAGATATCAAGTTTAAAAGTGAATATTACCCAAGGACTTGCATCCTGTTGTGGAGAGATTTAATGAGTTTCCGGTTGTATGCAGAACAGTTGAGTATCGTTAGGTGAAGAAACAATGTGTTTCTTTGTTTTCTCTTTAGAGATTAAGAATGGTTTAAGGTGACATGTACAGCTGCAGAATTGACAAGGGGTTGGACTGTCATGTTCATGTGCATGTGTCAACTTGGCCAGGTGGTGGTGCCCAGTTGCCTGGTCAGGGAAACGGTGGTCTGTCTGTTGTTATGAGGACATTTCATGGACTTAAGTCATGATTACGTCAGCTGCATCCACAGCTGATTGAATTTGTAATCAGTTAAGGGGAGTATCTTCTGCAACAACTGACGCTAATCTAATCTCCAGAAGGCTTTTAAGGAGGATTCAGAAGAGACAGTCACTCTTCCTGCTTCAGCGGGTGAGCCTCTTCTGTGGAATTCATCCAGACCCTTCATTGGAATCACTAGCTTCACCACCTGCCCCTATGGATTTTGGACTCTTGGATTCCCATGGTTGTCCAGCCAGCCTCTCCTGAGAGTTCGTTAAGGAACTTCATCAGAGTTACCAGCTTGCAGCCAGCCCTACAGACCTTGGACTCTACATTCCCACGGTTACATGAAACACTTTTACAAATTTTACAAGTACAGATATCTCCTGCTAATTCTATTTCTCTAAGAGAACCCTGACTTATACACTGAGTTTTTATATTATAGTTGGTCTATATGAGTGAGGCATGATAATATTTGCCTTTTTGTTCCTGACATTTGATTCAACATACAGTCCTTAAGATTCATTCACCTAGTTGCATGCTTTATAACTTCATTCCTTCTTGTGGCAGCTCCATGGTCTGTTGTATGTATACATCACAGTTCCCCCTTCCATTTCTCTGTCATTGTACCCTTAGGCCACCTCCATCCATTGTGGATCGTAAACTCTGCTGCCATAGAACACCAGTGTGTAAATGCCCATTTGCATCTCCACTCCCAGTTCCTCCAGGTGTATTCTGAGCAGCAGAGTTGCAGGATCATATGGCAGCTCTACCCCTAGCCTCCTGTGGAGCCACCACACTGCCCTCCGGAGGGGCTGCACCTCTTAGCTACCCTACCAACAGTGAAAACATACATCTCTTTCTTCATATTTTCTTTAGCACTTGTTTCTCTCTGTTTATTTTTAAACAGTTTATTTACAGATCATACAATCCAACCTAAGTAAATAAGCATGTCTTTACCACCATAATCTGTATGAAGGCATTTCCTTTTCTTCTGTATAGAATCCATATACCTCCCTCATGATCCCCACCTCACCTCCACTTGTGGACATTTAGTTTTGGCTTAATGCCTTTGTTACATTCAGTAAAAGCATTTTACCATGTTACTGTTGACTATAGACCCTACCTTGCATGGATTGTACTTTTTTCTGTATACCATCCATTTTCAACACCTTGCAGTGTTGACATTCATTTGTTTTCCCTCACGCAAAAATGTTTTTTATTTGTACATTTAATCACTATCATTCTCCACTCTAGGCATTCCTAAGTTATACCATCTCAGTCTTATCATCTATCTTTCCTCTGGTTTCAGACATGGCCCCAGCCCTTCTCCTTGGATCATACTCATGTTCACCTTCATTCATGAATGTCTCTTGATTACTCCCTGTTATTGCCCTACTCCTGACCTTTATAACTTATTAGTTCTATTGTAACAGACGTCCAACAAGGACCCTCCCTTTTCAATTAATTTTAGTCTACTCCTTTCTATTAATTTAATCTTCATATATACATATCTGATTTTCCTTAGTTTGGTTCCTCAGTGATACTTGCAAGGATAAATCCAAAGTTCATTGTCCTATACTTTTTGCTGTAACCAAACCAAACAACTTGTACTTCTTTGAATATGTTATCTTTGTTCATGCCTGTGCACCTTTGAACAGTCTGTTCCTTCTGTTTAGAGTATGCTTTCTTCTTCCTCTTCTTCTTCTTCTTGTTTTGCTTGGCAAACTCCTACTTATCCTTTCAGTATGCTCCAATACGAAGATTTCCTTGTTCCCTTTGGCAGTTGCTCCCTGGGCAGGGTATTTACAATGCTTTGTTCACTTCTTTTGTGAATTTTTTTATTTACCAGTTTTCATCTCCTGCTCTAAAATGAAGTTTTGCCAGCAAGCAAATAAAATTTGTGTTGACTCCACAAATATAGGTTGTCCATTTTTTCTGAGATTTAAGGAATTGAGTTATTCCCTATTTTATAACCCTGTTGAATGGATTGCTTGATTTTTGTGGATATTGAGAATAAGGACCATTTAATAGTAAAGGCAATAAAAGTCTATTAACTAGAATATAGCAATTCATACACTGTTGGGTTTGTCTAGTATTCTACCTTGTCTAAGGAGATTTTTAAGGATAGAGCTCTTTTTGAGATGTCTCTGATGTCTTTATAAGTTATGGTAACTTAACTTTTCTGTCTCTTGAAATATGAATTACTTCTCTCAATTTCTGTAGGAGTTTGTGAACCCCGTATGTGTAGGTATGTTCTTTAAAATTCTAACTTTCATACAGTGTTGCTCTTTGGTATTTTGGTTTTAGTTGGTTTGACTGTTTAGGATAGGTTAGCTAAGGAGTATTTGAAAGGTGAAATGTAGTTTAGCAAGTCCTGACTGCTTTATGACAGGTGTTGCAGTTCTTCTTTGGAGGATATTTGTATTGAAAAATCAGAACCATGTTATGATGTAACTTTAAGTAAAAATACATATATGAAACTAAGGATTGAGTTTGTCTAAATCTAAATTAATCATACTGGAGGATATTGAAAAAAATGCACATGTAGTCAGAGAACCTCTCATCTAGGGAATCCTGGTAAATGGAAGTGTACCAGAAGGCTGCAGACAGGCAAATGTCCAAATTTTCAAAATTGTAGACCATTGAGCTTGTTCTAGTTTGCTAGCTACCAGAATACAATATATCAAAAATGGAATGACTTTTAAAAAAGGGAATTTAATGAGTTGCTAGTTTGCAGTTCTAAGTCCAAGAAAATGTCCCAATTAAAACAAGTTATAGAAATGTCCAATCAAAGGCATCCAGGGAAAGATACCTTGGTTCAAGAAGGCCGATGAATTTCAGGGTCTCTCTCTCAAGTGAGAAGGCACATGGCAAACACAGTCAGGGTTTCTCTTTTGTCTGGAAGGGCACATGGTGAACAGGCATCATCTGCTAGCTTTCTCTCCTGGCTTCCTGTTTCATGAAGCTCCCCGGGAGGCATGTTCCTTCTTCTTCTCCAAAGGTCGCTGGCTGAAGGACTCTGCTACTCTTGACTACGTTGTTCTGCTCTGCTCTGCTCTAAATCACTCTCATCCTCCAAAATGTTTCTTCTTTTATAGGACTTCAGAAACTAATCAAAACCCACCCAAATGGGTGGAGACACAGCTCCCCTATTCCATCTTAACAACCACTCTTGATTGGGTTACATCTCCAGGGAGATGATCTAATTACATACAGTATTGAATAGGGATTATTCTGCCTTTACGAAATGGGATTTTGAGTAAAACATGGCTTTTCAAGGGTACATACATCCTTTCAAACCAGCACAGAGCTTAACATTGATTTCATTAAAATCCTAGAAGAGAACATTAAATAATTGTTTCATGAGCTACTTGTGCTCTCCTTTCTGGTCACAGGTCAGCTTCTCTAGAGTAGCGTGGTATAATGGAAAAGAACATCAACTTCAGAGTCACACCTTGGTTCAAATTCTGGCCCTCCTGCTTAATAACTGGGTAATTGTGAATAAATCAAGTAACCTTCCTGAGGCTCTGTTTATTTTCTATCAAACAAAGCTGCCATTTACTTCATAAAAGGGTTATGACATTTAATGAGATAACCTATGTAGAATTGGTATTTAGTAGGTACACAGTAAGTTATCTTCCCTTTACCTTAGCATGTTTAGCCTCTGTGCCCCATGCTTTGCTGCAACTAGAATTGCTTGCTAAGGTTATTTAACACTAGCCCATTTTCTTCTTAAACTTCATTTTCCTTTGGCTTCTTGTAGCATCATTTGGTTTTGGTTCTTATTTCTCTGTTCCTTGTGGCTGCTGGAGCCAAACTGCATGAGTGTGAATTATTAGATGTATGACCTTGGCCAAGTTACCTAACCTCTCTGACCTCATATATTCATCTTTAAAAGAAGATTAAAATAAATAAACAGTAATTACCCAAGAAGGTTGTTTTATGAAATAGAGTTCTAGTCTTACATATCTAGCTACCTGTGTAAACCTCATTGTGTCCAGTGTTAAATTTGTCTCTCAAGACTGTCCTGTCCACACATTGTTATTGTTGATGATGCTGTTGTTTTCTTCTAACTCCTGTCTGAGATAATGGCACCAAATACCTTGACATCAGCCCAGGATTTTCTTACTTCCTTAACATCAACTCAGTTACCCTATCCTATTTTCTACCTTTAATTGATCCCCTTCCTTCCATTACAACTATGACTACCTTGGTTCAAACCATCACCATACCATTATATCTTCTTTGAAGTGTTACAACAGTTTCCAACTGGTCTCTGCTTTCTAATTAATCTTCCTCAAAACCAAAATAAAAATTTTAATTCCTAATGAATCATGTCGCTTTTCTCTTGAAATTCCATACTGACTTTCTTTACCATGATATATAATGTCCACCCACCACTCCCTCCAACCCTTCCATGCTAAACTTTTTGTGGTGCCCCTTCAGCCCATGCATTTGGTATTATCACTAACTAAAATAACCTAATTTCTCTTTTCTTTCTGTTGAATTTATCTCTTAAAACTCAGCTGAAATGTAACCTCTCTCTCTCCACACGGTGACCACAAGTGATTCTGCCCCTTTGTACTTACCTCTTTTGCTTCCTTTTTTTGTAATTGTTTTATTGCCTGCTCACATTTGTCTGTCCCATCAGACCTAGGGATAGGTATTGAATTAGATTAATCACTTAACATAGTATAGTGCTTAGTGCATAGTAGGTATTTTTAGTGTTGCCAAATGAAGAAACTTCTCCAGAAAAAGAAGAGTGATTATTAGGAACCAAAGTAGATTCTAAAGCAAGGCACGCTAAACTACCCTACCTTTTTTTTCCCTTCCAATAGAGTTGTTAGATGGTTAGATTGGAGTGCCTTGACTTCTTTGTGGTATCTCAAAAAGCGTTTTATGATACTCATGACAACATATCAGTGAAATGTGGTCTGAATAGTGATATAGTTGGGTGATTTTATAGCTGACTGAAGAACTATATTTAAAGAGTATTCATTACTGGATGTTGGTCAGTGGAGATGGAGGTGGTGTATCACAAGACTCTGCCTTTGGTCCAGTCTTGTTCAATGTTTTTATTACAACTTCCTAACTAAATACAAGGAATGCATATAAATTTGTGAGTGATATATTGGTCAGGACTTTCTCAGTTGTCAGAGATAGAAACCTGGCTTAAGCAAACAAGGATTTTGTAGTTTCCCATTAATGAAGTTTATTAGTTTCAGCCAGGGGCCCAAATATGTCATTGGGGTTCTCCTTTTTCCCTAAACTGGCTCTATTCTTTGGCAATGGCTCTTTATGTGAAGAAATGGTCTTTGGCAGTTCCAGATTTAATTCATCTTTCCAGCTTCAGGTAGCAAGAAAAGAAAGAATGTCTGTAGCCTGAGGGGAACCTATTCCACATGGTTTTGGTAAAGCTAGGCCTGCTTCTGTTGTGGAGTAAGGTTCAGGGAATGAATTTTTCATAGGAAATGAAGATTTCTGAAAGGAAAGAGAAAGAAAAGTATAACAGAGTCAAAACTGTGCTACCATGAGCACACTAGATGTGGATAACTCAAGCACTGAGTATCTGAATAAAGACTGACAATATTATATGAAACTAGAAAGATGGAATTAAATTAACAAGATATTGTTATTACTATCATCATTAACAGTTAATAGTTACTGGACTTTTATTGTATGTTGTATACTGTTCATGAAGCACTTTACATTCCATTAATTGTTATAGTAACCTTATAAAATATGGATACCCTTGGTGGGTTTGTTGTTTTTATTTATTTATCTATTTATTTATTTATTTTGGATGGGCAGGCTCCAGGAATCGAGCCCGGGTCTCCCGCATGGCAGGTGAAAACTCTGCCACTGAGCCATCGTTGCCCGCCCTTGTTGTTTTATTTTTAAAGATAAGGAAACTAAGGCTCAGAACGATTGTACAATGTACCTGTGGTTACCCAGCTATTAAGATTTTAACCAGTTTGTCTTTTAGGAAGATTAGCATTTAAAATTTAAGACAGTTACCTACATATATTCTTATATGAACAGTAAGGTGCAGAACACTGTATATAGTATATTTTCACTTCTGTTAAAAAAGAAGGGAAAGGTACAAACAAACAAATACTTATGCATCACAGTGGTGCTTGTGGGAAAGGAAGCTGGGGATCAGAGATGGGAGAGAATCTTTTCACTGTATATCCTTTACGTTCACTGTATATCCTTTACTTCCACCTAGCAACACTATTGGAGAAAAAAAACAAAAACAAGTAGGGTAGTTTAGTGTGCCTTGCTTTAGAATCTATTTTGGTTCCTAATGATCACTCTTCTTCTTCTGGAGACCCTTCTTTATTTGGCAACACTAAAAATACCTACTGTGCTTTATTTTCAGAAGTAAAGTAAAAGTACAGAAATATGGGAAGTCTGGCAAAGTAAAAATTTGACTAGAAAAAGTTCTGGTGGATTTTAATGAATTTGAAATTCATCATGAACTTTTAAAAGTGACTTGACTATTAGAATAGTTACGAATAGCTCTTAAAGATTGTCAGAATACTGTAGGCACACTTGTAGATACTCAATAAATATTATAGATTTTGATATTTTCAGCCATCCTGATAAAGTAGCAGTTATTTTTTCTACCCAGCCAGGTAGTTGGGGGTGGAATTCTAATAGAGGCTAGATGACTACATATTGTGAGAAACTTTCCACTCTTGCATGAATAGCTAGAGTATCTTTAAGATTTTTCCACACATATGATACTATGATTCTGTTTGTGCTTATTCTTCTAAGAATCTTTTTATACATGTTATAAAATAAGACTGTGTTAGTTAGATTCAGTTGTCAACTTGGCCAGGTGAGCATACCTAGTCTTGTTGCTGCGGACATGAGCCAACGGTACGTGAACCTCATCTGTTGCCAATTATATCTGCAGTCAGCTAGGAGGCGTGTCTGCTGCAATGAGTGACGTTTGACTTAATTGGCTGGTGCTTAAATGAGAGAACGCAATGTAGCACAGCCTAAGCAGCTCGGCATTCCTCATCTCAGCACTAGTAGCTCAGCCCAGACCTTTGGAGATGCAGAAAGAAGTCACCCCAGGAAAAGTTGTTGGAACCCAGGGGCCTGGAGAGAAGACCAGCAGAGACCATCTTGAGCCTTCCACGTAAGAAAGAACCTCAGTGGAAAGTTAGCTGCCTTTCCTCTGAAGAACCAATAAAATAAATCCCCTTTTATTAAAAGCCAATCCGTCTCTGGTGTGTTGCATTCTGGCAGCTAGCAAACTAGAACAAAGACCCTATTGTATAAATATGCTAAGGGCCCAAATCTGCCTTGCAGTTTAAGGTGCTTTCTTTAGATTGAGATACCTCTCATTGGATTCACTGTTGTTTTCTGTCAAATCCAGGAGTCTTATATAAAAGTTATACAAAATCATTGGCTATTCTAGGACCTTTAGAACACAGAAATCACTTCTAATCACATTTGATGGCTGTTTCCTTGTAGATTCAGCAGTGCTGGGGTGTCCATAATCAGGAGCTGGCCTGTACCATACAACACCCTTTGTAGTTTTATCTTATGCCTTTAGCTTAAATGGCAAGGGCAAGGAAGGCTTCTGTAGGAAATGATGAGTCTTGTTCAAGACCCATTTAAAAATTTCGTTTAGATGCTGGCATTTTTATATACTTTTAGATACTGGCCTAACCTGTTTTGTTCTTTTCCTTTTCTGTACTATATAATTTTACTTTAGTGAGCATTATTAATTTTGCAACCGAAGTTATTTTAAAAGAAGAAACTCTAAAATGGAATGCAAAAGAAAAGGACAAAGGAAGTGATATTGTTTGAAGATATGATAGATAAAGTTGATGGAGCCTCTTGGAAGCATGAGAGAGCAACCCTAAGACCAAAAACCTACATGCAGAAGAATAGAAAAAGATCCCATGTTCTTGATATTAACAAGCTCTGAGAATTTCCCTATCTTTGGACCTATCTTATACAATATAATAAATCCTCTTGTTGTTAAGGTTGTTTGAAATGGGTCATTGATGTCTTGCCAACTGAAAGAATCCTGATTGATATGTTAATACTTCTCTTGGTACTGATTCTTATCAGACTCTACTTCTTATATCATATAGACCCAAATCCCAAATTTTTTTCAATATACCCTATCCCTCCTCATTCATTCAGCAAATGCTTGTGTACCTATTATGTACAACATTAGTATTAAGTTGGCAAGATCATTATATATACCGCTGTACATCTCTACTTTGTCAAAATTTAGAAGGTAGTGGAAGAGACAGATAAGAAGCAAAAAAGTTACCTCTACTCCATATTGGAATCCTTTTATCATTCCTGTAGCTGATGCAACTGCATTCTTTCACTTCTGCCTAGGCAGGAGTCCTGTCCCTGGCCAGAGGAACCAATGTCTTAGAGAAGTAGTTGTCAATATATGACCCATGGACTCCTAAGTATTTCCGAGGCTGTTTTAGGGATTCTGTGAGGTCAAAATTATTTTCATAATGTTTTAGCTTCCTGGATGCTAAACAAATATCATAGAGTGTGTTGATATAAAAACAGGAATTTATTGCCTCACAATTTCAGAGGCTAAAAGGCTTTCTTCCTTCCCTGCCTGTATCTTCTGACTTCCCAGCAATCTTTGGGGTTCCTTGAGTTTTCCAGCATATGATGATGTCTTCTCCTTTCTCCTCTGGGTTCCCTTGCTTTCTAACTTCTGACTACTCCCCATCTGACTTTCTCTCAGTTTATATGATCATATGATAAGAATGTTTGTGTTTGTATATGGATATGTAGCATAAAAAATAAATTATTAAAGAAAAAAGAACCCCAGTAATCTGAATTAAAGCCCAATCTTGATTTAATTGAGCCACACTTTAACTAAAATAACATATTGAAGCGTTCTTATTTACAGTGGACCCACACCTACCAGGATGCGGTCCATGACCAGAACATGTCCATATTGGGGTACACAATTCAATTCATCACATAATAATACTAAGACATCATTTGCTTTTTTTACCCTGTTGACATTTGCACTGCTGGCACTAAAGCAATTGTGGGTAAAAATGGCTGCCACCAGATATGAATCTAGGCAGTGGCATGAAATTGTACTAGGAGCCAACATATTCTTCACTGCTATGTACTCACAGTAAAAAAATAAATAAATAAAATAAAAATTTGTAAAAGCCTGTTTAACTTTTTAAATGTCCTTAGCGAAACAGTAAAAAGCATTAATTCTTTTAAAATCTCAACCTTTCAGTACATGTCATTTTATATTACATGTGTTGAAATGAGAAATACACATAAAGCACTTCTGCTGCAGGCTAAATAGAATGGTTGTCTCTAGAAAAGTATTTTGACTTGAAAGTACAACTGGCAATTTACAATTATTCAGACTTGGGTATTTGGCAGGCATTGTCTTCAAAATGAATGAAATGAGCCTGTTACTTCAAGGAAAACAACTGACAAAATTTGTTGTTAATAATAAAATTTGAGCTCTCAAGCAGAAATCATTTTTGAAAAACTTATATCTATCCTTCCCCATTAATGTGGCAGCTTATGAATATTTAATTAAAGATTTTTTAATGAACTCAGATGCAATATTAACAAATGTGATTTTTTTTATATTAGTGTGTCAATATTTGAAAAAGCTGTATAACTCAGTAAACTAAGATGTTCTAAATGACCTGTGCATGAATTTTGAAAATCATGCATAGGTGAAATAAACATTCAAAATGTAAGATAAACTATTGGATTTTAGTGTAATAGTGTACAAAAAGTTCAATAATATAGTTTCAGATATATAGCCACTAGTCTTTACGAACTATTACTTGTTGAGTTTTGGTGCCATATCAAAGAAGACTATCCACAATTACCTGAAAAGGCTAATAAAGTAGGGGTGTGTGTGTGTGTGTTTATATATGTGTGTCATATATGTATCTTTTAGAGAGAGATACATATATGTGTGATATGTATATCTGAATATATGTGTGTGTGTGTGTATCTGCTCAAAGCTGATATTCTTTATATACTTTACCCAAAACATTTCACCAAGATTGAATGTCTTATCTTCTAGTAAACCAGGCATTAAGGAGATTTGCAAAAATGTAAAACAATGCCACTTTTATTTTTTTTTCCTTTCTTTTGAAAAACTATAGCTATTTTTATTAAAAAGGCAATACATACTAATGTATAATATTTTATTACTGTAAATAAATTAATTCATATTAAATTTTTTCAGTTTTAATTTCCAGTATACTGAATTTCAATAGATATAGCTCATATAAATAAAATGTCATTTGAGATTCTACATTTTTTTAATTAATCTTTTTATTTTGAGATAATTATAATTGTAATAAATAATGCAGAGAGCTCTCTTGTACCATATTTTCCCTCAATTGTAACATCTTGCAAGACTGTACTATAATATCACAACCAAGGGTATCAACATTGATACAAATAACCTCTATCATTCAAATTTCCCATTTTACTAGTACTCATTTATGTCTGTGCATATCTGTGTGTGTGAGTGTTTAGTTCTGTGCATTTTTTTTCACATACAGGCTCATTAATCCACCACACGCAGTCAAGGTATGCAATAGTTACAAGGATCCTTTGTGTTACTCTTTTATAACAATATCCACCTCCTTTCTGCCTCCCCCCAACTCTAATCCCTGGCAACCCCTAGTCTGTTGTTTCTATAGTTGTTGTTTCATTTTGAAATTGTTAGTTATTTTATTTTAATTTTTACTGATAAAACAATGTACAAGCACACACATTCTTAACATACAAACATTCCATATATGGTGTACAATCAATGGCTCACTTTATCATCACATAATTGTTTGTTCATCACCATAATCATTTTTTAGAACATTTGACCACTCCAGAAAAAGAAATTTTAAAAAAACCTCATACATACCATACCCCTTACCACTTCCTCTCATTGAAATGCATATTTCAATCTACCCAATAGATGGAAGTAAAAATATATATATTTTTAAAATTTTAACATTTTTTCCCCGTATTATTTATTTATTTTTAATCTGTATGTTTATTCATTTTCCATACTGTACATAAAAGGAACATCAGACACAAGGTTTTCACAACCACACAGTCACATTATGTAAGCTATATCATTATACAGTCATCTTCAAGAAACATGGCTACTGGAACACAGCTCTACAGTTTCAGGCAATTCCCTCTAGCCTACTAAAAAGTGGATATCTATATAATGCGTAAGAATAATCTCCAGGATAACCTCTTGAGTGTTTGAAATCTCTCATCAGCCATTGACACTTTGTCTCATATCTCTCTTCCCCCTTTTGGTCAGGAAAGTATTCTCAATCCCTTGATGCTGATTCCCAGCTCATTCTAGGATTTCTATCCCATGTTGCCAGGGAGGTTTACACCCCTGTGAGTCATGTCCCACGTAGAGAGGGGTAGGGCAGTGAGTTTGCTTGCTATGTTGGCTGAGAGAAAGATAGCCCACATCTGACAACAATAAAGGTTCTCTAGGGGTGACTCTTAGTCCTAATTTTAAGTAGGCTTAGTCTGTCCTTTGCGGGGATAAATGTCATATGAACAAACCCCAAGATTGAGGGCTTGGCCTATTGCTTTGGTTGTCGCCACTGCTTGCAATAATATCAGGAATTCTCCAAATAGGGAAGTTGAATTTCCCCCCTTTCTCGCCACTCCCCCAAGGGGACTTTGCAAGTACTTTTTTATTCACTGTTCACATCACTCTGGGATTTATCAGGGCATCACTCTGGACATACCTACAAAATCTCATGCTCTATTCAAGGTTCCGTGTATTTATGGTGTTCAATTGAACTGCCCATGTGAGTTATATTAGGAAATGAACTAGTCAAAATATAAATTTTGTACCAAATAAACATTTTTTGCTTTAGGCTTACACATAAGTTAAAGTTTGAAAATATGAGTTACCAATATATTCTCAACACCCTGCAGTATTGATATTCCTTTATTCTTCCTCATGCAGAAACATTTTTTAATTTGTAAATTTAGTTACTATCATTGTCTAGGCATTCCTATTTCTATCTCCTGATGGCCTCTGTTCTTAACTGAAATTCTCCAAATTCATTCATTAATGTTAGTTCATATCAGTGAGACTATACAGTATTTGTCCTTTTGTTTCTAGCTAATCTCCTTCAGCATAACGTCCTCAAGGTCCATCATGTTGTTACATGCTTCATGATTTTATTCTGTCTTACAGCTGCATAATATTCCATCATATGTGTATACCACAGCTTGTTGAGCCACTCATCTGTTGATGGACATTTTGGCTGTTTCCATCTCTTGGCAACTGTAAATAATGTCACTATAAACATTGGTGTGCAAATGTCCATTTGTGTCCTTGCCCACATGTCCTCTGAGTAAATACCTATATTGCCAGATCATATGGCAAGTCTATGCTTAGCTTCCTGAGGGACTGCCAAACTGCCTTCCACAGCAGTTGTGCCATTTGACATTCCCACCAACAGTGAATAAGTGTGCCTCTTTCTCCACATCCTGTCCAGCACTTGTCATTTTCTGTTTTATTGATAATGGCCATTCTGATGGGTGTGAGATGATATCTTATTGTTGTTTTGATTTGCATTTCCCTAATAGCCAGGGAAGAAGTTGAGCATCTTTTCATGTGCCTTTTAGCCATTTGTATTTCCTCTTTTGAGGAGTGTCTATTCTTGTCTTTTGCCCTTTTTGTAATTGGGCTGCTTGTCTTTTTGTTGTTGAGCTGAACAATTTCTTTATATATTCTGGATACTAGACCTTTATCTGATATATCATTTCCAAATATTGTCTCCTATTATGTAGGCTGTCTTTTTTACTTTCTTGACAAAGTTCTTTGATGCACCAAAGTGTTTAATTTTGAGGAGTTCCCATTTATTTCTTTCTTCAGTGCTCGTGCTTTGAGTGTAAGATCTAGGAAACCGCATCCTATTATAAGTTTTTTATAAGATATTTCCCTACATTTTCTTCTAAAAGTTTTGTGATCTTAGATCTAATGTTTAGGTCTTTGATCCAGTTTGAGTTCATTTTTGGATAGGGGTTGAGCTATGGATCCTCTTTCATTCTTTTGCATGTGATATCCAATTCTCCAAGCATCATTTATTGACAAGACTGTTCTGTCCCAGGTGAGTTGGCTTGACTGCCTTATCAAAGGTCAATTGTCCATAGGTGAGAGGGTCTATATCTGAACACTGTATTCGATTCCATTGGTCAGTATATCTATCTTTATACCAGTACCGTGCTGTTCTGACCACTGTAGCTTTGTTATACACCTTCAATCAGGTAGTGTGAGACCCCTGACTTCATTTTTCTTTCTCAGGATATTTTTTAGCTATTCAGGGCACCCTGTCCTTCCATATAAATTTGGTTGTTGGTTTTTCTGTTTCTGAAAAGTAAGTTTTGGGGATTTTAATTGATATTGCATTGCATCTATAAATCAATTTAGGTAGAATTGACATCTTAACTATATTTAGTCTTCCAGTTCATGAACACAGTATGTCCCTCCATTTATTTAGGTCTTCTGTGATTTCTTTTAGCAATTTCTTGTAGTTTTCTTTCTATAGACCTTTTGTATCCTTGGTTAAATTCATCCCTAAATATTTTATTCTTTTGGCTGCAATTGTAAATGGAATTTTGGGGGGGAAATTTTTCTTGATTTCCCCCTCAGGTTGTTCATTACTACTGTATAGAAACACTACAGATTTTTGCGTGTTGATCTTGTAACCTGCCACTTTGCTGTACTCATTTATTAGCTCTAGTAGTTTTGCTGTGAATTTTTTGAGGTTTTTTGACATATAGTGTCATGTCATCTGCAAACATTGAGATTTTTACTTCTTCCTTTCTAATTTTGATGCCTTGTATTTCTTTTTCTTGTCTAATTGCTCTGGCTTGAACTTCCAACACAATGTTGAATAACAGTGGTGGATAGTGGACAGCCTTGTCTTGTTCCTGATCTTAGGGGGAAAGTTTCCTGTCTTCTTGCCTCCATGGTTTCTGCTGAAAAATCGACACATAGTCTTATTGGGTTTCCCTTGTCTGTGATGGATTGTTTTTCTCTTGCTGCTTTCAAAATTCTCTCTTTATCTTTGACTTCTGACATTCTGATTAGTAAGTGTCTTGGAGTACATCTATTTGGATCTGTTTTGTTTAGGGTACACTGCACTTCTTGGAGCTATAATTTTAAGTCTTTCATTAGAATTGGGAAATTTTCAGTGATGATTTCCTCCATTAGTTTTTCTCCTCCTTTTCTCTTCTCTTCTCCTTCTGGGACACCCACAGCATGTATATTCATGTACTTCATGTTGTCTTTCAATTCCCTGAATCCCTGCTCATGTTTTTCCATTATTTTCCCTATATTTTCTTTTGCTTGTCAGATATCAGATGTCCCGTCCTCCAGTTCACTAATCCTGTATTCTGCCCCTTGAAATCTTAACATTGTAGGTTTCCATAGTTCTTTTCATCTCTCCCACTGTGCCTTTCATTCCCATAAGTTCTGTGATTTGTTTTTTCAGACTTTTGATTTCTTCTTTTTGTTTGTCCCTTGCCTTCTTGATATCCTACCTCAATTCATTTATTTGATTTTTGATGAGATTTTCCATGTCTGTTCGAACATCCTGAATTAATTGTTTCAACTCCTGTGTCTCATTTGAATTGTTGGTTTGTTCCTTTGACTTGGTCATATCTTCAATTTTCCTAGTATGATTCGTTATTTTTTGCCGGCGTCTAGGCATTTAATTTCCTTAATTAGTTTATTCTGGAGGTTGTTTTCACCTTTTTTTACCCAGGATTTTCTTGCTGGATGACTTCGTTGTCTATTTGTTCTTTGACATTTAGTTCAGCTTATTCTAGATCTCTAGCATAGACCAGAATTTTTTGGTTCTTGTTTTCTTGTTTCTTGCCCTGCCTATATGGTGGCTTTTTTTTTTTTTTTTTTTTTTTACTTTAGGAGGGTCTACTTAGGTATTATAGACCCTAGTCAGATTTTCCCAGACCACATTGGTCTCCTCTCAGGAGGAAAGAGTCACCTGCATCAATTTTCCCTGAGGGTGAGACCCAGCAGGTTGAAAGACTTTCCTATGAAGCCTCTAGACTCTGTGCTTTTCCTGTCTTGCCCAGTATGTGGCATTTGTCGGCCTGCAGTCCCACCAGCATGAAGTGATGCAGTACCTTTAACTCCAGCAGACTCTCCCTGCTGGGAGCGTGGTTGAGACAGAGGAGAGATTGTAGGCTGGCTGTGGTTGCTTCAGTTTTCCAGACCCTGGGGTCTGAATTCCTTGAGGGAGGGATTCCACCTGAGCTGGGTCAGTACCACCTCTCTCCTGGGGAAGACACAGCCTCCAGGGAATTACTTCCTTTCACCTGACCAACCTCTGTCTCTCAGACAAGCTTATATCCGCCCTTGCCTGTGGCAGCTGGAGCCTGAGAAGCCTTGCAGTTGTATCCAAAGAGCAGTCAAGCTATAGAAACAGGGCCAAAAAATAAAAGAAAAAAATATCCTTTCCAGAGCAGACACACATTCCTCAGGTTTGCCAGTCAAGAGCTTAAGTTGGTACATTGCTCTATGTATCTCCAGGTCCTATGTGCCCCCTCCTTTCCTTCAGGACCCCAGCCCTTTCAAGTATTTTGTGTTGTCCGATCCCTAAAAACTTCTGTTTTCTTTTTCCTTTAGCCCTGTGCTCTCTTCACTGGGGCAGAACCCAGCAATTTCAGCTTTTACTTGAGGTTCAGCTGAGTTGGGGGGTTATTTTTAGTAGTCAGAATTTGTTAATTAAGTTCCACAGTTGGAGCTTGGTTGATCTCAGTCCCCTTGCTGCTAGTAAAGTCTCTTTCCTTTCCCCTCTGGGACCAGCCTGTGGCAGACGGGCACCAGCCTTCATGGCTTGGTATACTCACTGTTCTGGGTGGGCTCGCATCTGGTCCAGTTTGTCCAGACAGGTGGATGCTGTGTGTCCGATCACTGATGTGGCCCCCAGTAGTTGTTCTGTACTGTTCCTGGGTAACTGCTCTGGAGGACCAATTTACAGTCTACACCACATTGAGCTGCCATCTTAATCCCGCCTGAAATTGTTAGTTATTTTAAATAAATTAGTACCTACTAATTTTTTTCAGTTTTAATTTCTAATATGGTAAATACCAGTAGATATATCCTATATAAATACAAGCTCTTTGCAAAGGGTTCTCCATTTTTAAACGTATAAAAGATACTTGAGACCAAAATATTTAAGAACAGTAGGCTTAGAGCAGGAAAGATCACCTGTATTTCCCTTTACAAACACTAATAATCCAGATTTGTGTTTTGATGTCTGGATTTGGAATTCTCAGAGGTTTGTGTGGTATGACCTAGGAATCACTGTTTGAGATTTGTCTTCTGAAAGTTGAGATTCTGAATGATTCTTTCAAAAAGAAAAACTTAACCTTTTTGTTGCGTTCACCTTATTTAGTTTATGGTTTTTTTTAATTTTTGTATGTTTGTTTTTGTATCCTGAAAGTAGGAGAATTGAGTAGAGGTGACATACTCAGTCCTGACTTTTTATGAAATGAGTATGTGTAAATGGAAGTAAAGGGGTGTTTTAGTTAGTTTCCCAGCTGCTAAAACAGACACCATAAAGTGGGGTACCTTAAACAACAGAAATGGATTCTTGTTTTAAGTTTTAAGACTAGAGAAGTTCAAGTTTGAGGCGTTGGCCTTCCAGTGCCTGGCAATCCTTGGTCTTTGGCTTTTCTGTCACATGACAATGCACAGGACAGCATCTTCTGTCTTTTCCAAGTTCTGTTGACTTCTAGCTTCTTCTTTTTTGTCACGGCTTTCTTTGCTTGTAAGTACTTGAGCCAGATCCTGTTTCAGTTTGGGCACACCTTAACCAGTAACATCTTCAAAGGTCCAATTTACTGATGGGTTCATACCCATAGAACCACGGATTGGGACTTGAATGAACATTAACATGCCTTTTGTGAATGGCATGATTCAATCTCCAGCTAAGGGTATGGTTGGGAGAGGAAGTTGTTGCAGTCCAAGGATGAATTTTTCTTAGGTCCTTTATTTTGGGGAAGTTAATCCTAATGCTTCCTTTGGAACAATGCAGAAATAGGAGTTATCACCAGCCTTCTGTAGAAAAAAAAATACAGTCACCTTCAGAGGTAGTACTTAGTTCCCTATCATCATTCATGAGCTGTTAAATTAATAGCTTTGATGAAGGAAAATGTGAATTTCAAGTAGGCAGGAGTTTGTAGACAGTAAGAAGAGCAGAGGAAATGGTTCATTCAGCAAAAATCTTTTCCACAATAATGGATGCTCCATATGATTTGTGTTATGCATTGATTCCTCTTACGTAATTTTTTTTCTTTGTTAAATTTCCAGCGTGGCTTATCCATTTTCACACACAAGAAATTTAGACAGATTTAAATATTATGATTATTTGATCTGCTATCTCCTTCTCTTCACCAGAAAAGGTCTTTAGGGTC
This sequence comes from Tamandua tetradactyla, assembly GCF_023851605.1. Classification (NCBI taxonomy): domain Eukaryota; kingdom Metazoa; phylum Chordata; class Mammalia; order Pilosa; family Myrmecophagidae; genus Tamandua; species Tamandua tetradactyla. Next base: position 81,282,060 of record NC_135340.1, read on the forward strand.
TGAGCCAGAGAAAGTGTGGGGAGCACTGCTGGGAAACTCCCAAGGCTAGACTGTCATCTTCAAATTATACATTCTCTGCATTTTCTAGTGTGCACTAAAACGGCCTCCACTGCTGACCTTGACCATGCGCTGACTGGTTAAAATTGAGTGCTAAAGTAAGTCCCCGTGAATAATAGAATTTGAGCTTCTAAGAACTGTTTGATATCTGCTTGTGATGCCTGCTACCCTTTCTATCTTTTTTACTCTTTTTCCTTCTTGTCTTTTCCTATAAGATGTTTTTTAGAAAATTAAGCAGGTGCAATCAAATTATTTTCCAGATGAGCCTGAATGATATCTGGAAGTTCAGCAAACCAACAGCCTCTTCTTTTTATTTTAATGAATATGGCAGTACACTTGGATTTGATAAGGGGCTGGATATCCCTTTTCACTAATAGTTAAATGTTGTATTGTTTGGGGATTTACCTGGATATTCTATTCTATGTAGCAAGAACTTTAAGGGAAGTAGGAAATTCAGACTTCTTCCCCCATCCCCAATTATTCTGTAATCTCTACCTGCCAGCCTCACTACAAGGAATAACTGGTCTTTCAGACTAAGCAAAAATAATCATAGAAACTGATTTTATCTTGTAATTCAAGCCAATAGAATGTAGTTTCACATAATCAAGGACTTTTCATTTGTGTTTTAATTTAACAGAAATAAATAATATAATAAACTGATAAATACAAATTATTAAATTGTCTGTTCTTCTTTTTAATAAGCCACAGAAAAATTTGTGAGCAAACCAAGTTTTATATAATATGTTGGCAGGGGACATATTTAAATGTTTGTCCTCGAATCAAAAAGCATTCATTCCAGCCCTATACCCCATTTACCTATATTAGAATTGGTATTATTGCATAAAGGGGAGTTTCTTAAAGCTACTCCAGTTAGAGTAGAACTGGACTCCTTTCTGGCTTTTGACTGTGAAGGTTAAGGTATCAGATTCATGTTTGTGAAAGTAAAGGGGGGCAATATTTCTTCAGTGCATTTTCTGCACCCCTAAAATTATATGGCAGCTTTGATGCCACATAATGCCCGTACTCATGTGTAGGTGGCATCCAAAGTCAATGTATAATTAGTTCTTGTGAGGTGATTAATGATTGGGTCTTTCTTCCTTCCCCCATCCCCATTTCTGTGTCGCCTGCCTATCAGCAATCAGATCCCTTAATAGGTGCTGTTAGACAGATATCTAAAGGTGAGTTGTAAAGAAGTTTCATTATAAGTAAAGGAGTTGATGGACACAGCTATGTGCTGTCAGTCTCCCAACTCCCAGCAGCTGGGAGAAGGAATACATTAGTCCTGAAGTGCCTGGACAGAGCACCACAGAATCCACTACAGAGTGATTCTTATAAACATTTGCCAGACTGTAGACGCCCCTATCAGAAACCCTCTAGTGAATTGTCTTCACATTTAGAATAAAATCGTGACTTTACTATGGTATAAGATTTCCTTCTTGACTTAGCCCCTAACTAACTCTCCCATTTCATTTAGTACTGCCTAGTTTTAGTACTCCTGGGGCACATAAATGGGTTAAACAAAACAAAAACCTGAAAGAAGAGAAATAAAGATGTAAATCTCTGAAGTTTTCCAACAGTTCATGTTCTTCATTTTATTTTAACCAGACAAATATGTATTGTATGCCCTCTATACTCCTCGTGCTGTTCTGGGTACTGGGAATACAATTGTGAACAAAACTGAAAAAGTATGTTCCTTTGTAGAACTTAAATTCCAATGGATAAGAGAGAAATTAAGAGATGAAATCCATAATTTGCCTGGAGAAGCTAAGAAAGGACCCACAGATACACAGAAAGAGAGAAATGCCTTTCTCCTGCCAAATTACCATCTTTCTTTTCTCTCTTTGAGCATTTCAATTAAATTCTTACCTCTGTGCCATGCACTTACTCTTCCTTCAGCCTGAAATTCTCTTTTCCCAGATAACATCACAGCTCATTCCCTTGCATTATTCAGACCCCTGTTTAAAGTCATTTTTCCCCACTACTACACCACTCTCTGTCCCCTCACCTTGCTTAATTTTTCTACATTATCTCTTCTAACAGAATAGTATATTTTAACAGCATTATTTATTTACTGCCTATCCATTAGTTTTTTGTTTGTTTGTTTTGTGATCAGTTTTCTTTATTTTGGGTTACTACTTGTAAAAGTGATGTCTAGAGAACCAGAAAGGACAGAATATACAGAGAGGAAGGAGGAAGAGAAAGGAAGAGAGAGATTATAAGAGGTTGTTCTCACCTTGGGAACTGGCAAGTAAAGTAGGGTGCAAGCTGGAAACTCTGGTAAAGGTGAATTTGAATTCCTGAGAGGAAGTTGGCTGACTGAAGTAGAGGCAGAAATTCTTCTGACTTCTGAAATCCTCAGTTGTGGCTTTTAAAACCTCCAACCGACTGGATGAGGAGACTTCCCACACTGCTGAAGGCACTCTCCTATTTCGATCATAAAAGCAATCAACTGATTATAGATGGAAATTTATCTTCTCCATGAAGGATGATGTAGTTGAAAATGTACCTTGGAGTCCCCAGTTAGATCATTGGAAAAGTAAATTAATGTTATTTCCTGCAGACACTTCTCTGAGGAGAGGCTGTTGGTATCCAGGGTATTTCTGTCACGTGGAAAGGCACGTGGTGAAATCTGCTCATCATTCTCTGCTGATTATGATTTCAATAGCTGCCTCCAAATATCTCTGGGCATTTCTCTCTTTCTGTGTATCTGTGGGTCCTTTCTTAGCTTCTCCAGGCAAATTATGGATTTCATCTCTTAATTTCTCTCTTATCCATTGGAATTTAAGTTCTACAAAGGAACATACTTTTTCAGTTTTGTTCACAATTATTCCCAGTACCCAGAACAGCACGAGGAGTATAGAGGGCATACAATACATATTTGTCTGGTTAAAATAAAATGAAGAGCATGAACTGTTGGAAAACTTCAGAGATTTACATCTTTATTTCTCTTCTTTCAGGTTTTTGTTTTGTTTAACCCATTTATGTGCCCCAGGAGCAATGTTGGCACTTCTTACTATTTCAGAGCTGAGAACTGGCCCAGCTTTTTGTTGTTGTTGTTGTAGTTGTTAGAACATTTAATAACTTTTTTTTGTATATATTCCTCTTCCTTTTTTCCCTGTTGGCACCAATCTTCTGACTTTCCCTGCCCTTGTATCCTAAGTCTATGGGAAAGATGGCAAAATGAGTTATTTTCTAATTTGTTTATCCTCTCCCGGAGAGTGATAAATGAAGCTTTGTGTGTTCCAATGAAGAGTAGAATATGAAATTCCATTAAACCACCTAGTTTATTGGATGAATACCACAAAGCTACTCACAATGTACTATGGCTTAATGTTGATTACAGAAATGACCAAATGGTAATTAGCAGAGCTGGAGTTGTAATTAAACATTATTGTGCTGCTCTGTGATTTCTCAGATTTCTGTTGCAAAGTAGAAGAAAAATGAATAGTTTCAAACCCATAGGTAGATTTCGTCACTTCTCCACACCCCCAAACATCTTTTTTTTATTAATTAAATAATTAAATAATCTTCACACAAACAGAGATCCTGAACCCTACTTACTCTGATCAGTAAAGGGTAATTTGGTACATATACATGTTATTCAGATTTTCATTTGTATTAGATCTGTTATTCAGCTAAGTAAGTTTCCAGCTAAATAAATTTCTTCTCTTTAAATGTTTTGTAGCAACGTTTACTTTGGCAAAATGTTTGAATATAGCAGTGGTGTTTCCAACTTGAGTCTTAGATGTTGTTTTCTGGATTTGTCAGTGTAGAATTGGAACCTTGGCTTTATCTAGAATGTAGTAATATATCTTCCCCCGACCTCAGGCAGCACTTTAACCTGGCTGAGAAAGAATATCTAGGGTCTCCCTGGGGATTTACCTCCTTCTGTGCCTGGGGTTGCTGCCTCAGCAATGGAACATATTGGCAGCAGGATATACTCAAGCAAGGCAGATAGGAAGCTCACAAGAGAAACCTAGAATGTTTAGGCCAAGATCTGTGCAGGAGGAGACCCTGCAGGAATTTCTCCTGCTATTAGAAGTATTATTAAAAGGTATAGAAAAAGGAACAAACCTTAAGCAAAGGAAATGTACATACTGCCTGTGAAATTGCTTCTGTGTCAGTTCTTCCTCAAGAGAAAGAACAGAGAAATAGGTGAGGCCAAGAATAAAGATGATCTGTATACAGTGTCTCTAGTTTTTCCTTTCTAGTGATTCTCAGTGGTAAAATCTCCAGGAAGCATTCTTTCCAAAGAGTTATGAGCTACCTTCTTATAACATTCATTCCTAAAAGCCTTAATGATGTGAACCAGCTTCATTCAGCTTCATTCTGGTTTAGTGAACCAACATTACACTAGAGTAATAGGGAAGCTCTGGTTTACTTTTTCTGTATTGGTAGCCATGTCTTTCCAGCTTTTTACCATGTTGTGTTTTTTTTTGTTTTTTTTTTTTACCTTTTCTGTACATGGACATTTTTAAAAATTTTTATTAATAAAACCAATCAACATGCAATATGAACATTCCTTTTATCACATAGTTGTATATTCATCATAATGATCATTTCTTAGAACATTGCATCAATTCAGAAAAAGAAATAAAAAGAAAACAAAAAAAATTTCGTACATACCATCCCCCTTACCCCTCCCATTCATTGATCACTAGCATTTCAATCTACTAAAATTTTTAACATTTGTTCCCCTATTATTTATTTATTTTTAATCCATATGTTTTACTCATCTGTCCATAAGGTAGGTAAAAGAAGCATCAGACACAAGATTTTCACAATCACACAGTCACATTGCAAAAGCTTTATCATTATACAATCATCATCTTCAGGAAACATTGCTACTGGAATACAGCTCAACATTTTCAGGCAGTTCCCTCCTACCTCTCTGTTACACCTTAACTAAAAAGGTGATAGCTAATTAATACGTAAGAATAACCTCCAGGATAACCTCTTGACTCTGTTTGAAAGCTCTCAGCCATTGACACTTTATTTTGTCTCATTTCTCTCTTCCCCCTTTCGATCGAGAAGGTTTTCTCAATCCCTTGGTGCTGAGTCCCAGCTCATTCTAGGATTTCTTTCCCACGTTGCCAGGAAGGTCCACACCCCTGGGAGTCCTGTCCCACGTAGAAAGGGGGAGGGCAGTGAGTTTGCTTGTCGTGTTGGCTGAGAGAGAGAGGCCACATCCGAGCAACAAAAGAGGTTCTCTTGGGGGTGACTCTTAGGCCTAATTTTAAGTAAGTTTAGCCTATCCTTTGCGGGGTTAAGTTTCATATGAACAAACCCACGACTAGGGGCTCAGTCTGTTGCTTTGGTTGTCCCCACTGCTTGTCATGGACATTTTAAGGGGTCTTTTGAAGATCCACCATACTCCTTGAAGATTACCAAATTAAATTGTAAATGCCCAGTTTTCAAGAGAATAAAATTGCCTTTTGGATTTTACCATAATGCTGAACATTCATTTCAAGCTTTACTTCCATTTCACTTTATGAAAAAGGCAGCATTAGAGAAGTACAGTGTTGGGGTGTGTGACAACAATCAGCTAAGGATAATGTTTGGCCGCTCTTTAGGGACAAACGTTAATCTACATCAGAGTTTGGCTGCTCTTTAGTCATGAACATTAATCTGAATCAGAGTTTGAGCATTCTAGGGACTCTGGCAGTGATGATGTGCAAGTACCAGTGACTTTCTAAGCCAAGAAACTAGAATTTATTGCAGGGAATGATACAGTACCATATTTCAGTTTCTATAGTAGTTTTCAAGGGTAGAAAGGTATGTGTGTGTGTGTGTTAAAGGTAGAGAGGGATGTAGATTATTGGTGGCATGGTGATTGGATAGTAGACTATCTCAGAAACAAAGTTCTGTTACAGAGCTGACTGCAGCTCAGATTAATGAATGCATGTATGGCTCTTTCTGAACATAGATCTGTTCAAAGACTGCATTTTACTGGAATTAAAAAGTCTTTCACAAGGAAAAGAGGGTCCCAATCCTTTAACACTTACTTTCTAGGTTTGCTGATTGCTATAATACTTAGTCTTGAGGAAAAATCAGTCAACATGTATATTGAGTACCTTCGTAAATGCAAGTCACTTTGCTCAGATTGGATTAAACACTAGACTCAAAGTTGGTACTTTGTCACCCTGATAAATGCTAGGATTCGAAGAGTTAAGAGGTCATCGCCCTTTTCCTTACAGTTTCTCTGCTGTATCTAGATGTATAGCATTATTCTTGGAGCCAAAGTAATTTGATTCTTGTGAGAGGTTCTTTGTTTTGAACGTAGATTGCTAGTCCTGTATTTAACTATTTCTATTTACATATTTGTATTCAGCTACATCTACAGGCTGCTATGGATTTGTTTCTGCATAATAATAGCATTTCCTGTTTATTACAGATAAACAGATTATATTAGATTCATATTCTAAAATGTCATTCTCATTAACCAACCACTGTTAGAATCTCTGATGGTTAGAAACCCTTGTAAGATCAATCCCTGTCCTCCTATGGCTTTTAATTAGATTTCTTTCTAGCTAAAGATGTGTTTGAGCGCCCAGTCTTCTTGAAATGGCATTCTTAGAATCTGAATATTTCTTCTCTTTTTATCCCCAACTATATATTCATGGGTTTTATACCTGATTAATACTGTTGGTTGAAAGCTAGAGTGATGGTAAGAATGTGGTGTCATTAGGACATGCCTCAGAAACTGGACCTTTTCATTCTCATCAATCCATGTGCTCTGTTACTATTGAAATCTATATTAGAGGTTTTCTAATGAGAGGAGAAGAATTAGATGTCTTTGTTATATACTTTCAGCCAACCACAGTTTATAAGGAAGATCATTAATAAGAAATAGAGCTTCTCCTAGTACAGGGTACACTTATCTATACCACTGGATTTGTGGTGGTATAATAAGCAAAAAAGTGAAAAGTAGAAACAAATCCTTCTTTTTAGGGCTTTTTGCACAGTGGCAGGAAAAGATGTAGAACTAGATTAAATACAAAGAAGTTATTTCCTCTAAATGTTCTCCTTGTAACTCAATTACTACTTTCTTTTTCCCCACAGATGGAGTCCCCTGTCTCCACACCAGCAGTGCTGCCACTGCACCTTTTGGTGCCAGTAGTCAGTAATGACATCTCATCCCCCTGTGAGCAGATCATGGTTCGCACCCGATCAGTTGGGGTGAACACATGTGATGTTGCTCTAGCCACAGAGCCTGAATGCCTGGGCCCCTGTGAACCTGGGACCAGCGTCAACCTTGAGGGCATCGTATGGCAGGAAACAGAAGATGGTAAGTGCTATATGTGGAGTTCCCATCTCATCTCAACCTGTTTCTAAAAGGGAGCCTACAGGGGCTGATTGTTGTGAATAATGCCAGATATTTAGTAAGAGTCTAAGGTGCCAGTTTACTGGAAATGCCCACATGGAGGATTACAGTAAAACTTCTTATCAAAATCTCCCAGCTTCTTGCTGTTATGAAACTTATATCTGTAATGGAGAAGCTAGGACTACTTATAATAATGCCTAAGGGTTACTTCCAGAGAACCTCTTTTGTTGCTCAGATATGACCTCTCTTTCTCTAAGCCCAATGTTGCAGGTGAAATCATTACCCTCCCCCCTACATGGGACATCATGTCCAAGGATGTAAGTTTCTCTGGCAACATGGAACATGACTCCCAAGGATGAGCCTGACCCTGGCACCATGGAGGCAACAATGCCTACCTGACCAAAAGGGGAAGAAGAAATGTAATAAAATAAGGTATCAGTGGCTAAGAGATTTCAAATAGAGTTGAGAGTCTATTCTGGTGGTTACTCTTATACAAGCTTCAGCTAGATATTGCTAATTGCCATGGTATGCCAAGCCTCAACCAACATATTCCTGTAAACCCTAAAGAATACCCAGGGTTCTATCTAAAGCTCTGTAAAAGTTTTACTCACTAAGTTTATTTTTCAGAAGCCTATAACCTCCAGATTGTTCCTATGCCAGATAAGCCCTGAAACCCAGAGTTACCAGTCTCTCCAAGAGTATCAGCCAGTTGCATCCCCCTACCCCATAATGTCAACTCCCCTTTTCAACATGAAATTGTAATGATCATTGCCCAAATGTCCCCAAAGATTGGGAGAAGTATCAAGGAGAAGGAGGAATTGTATCAGAGAAGATAGGATTCAACAAATGAGTATGACTACTGAATAATTTTTGATATCTCTTTTTAGTCTCCAGTCTCACTGGAGCAGCTGAAAGGAAACACCTTAAATGGTGGAACTGTAACCCATACTATACTTTGAAATTTGTTCTAAAACTACTTGTCAAAATGTACTTTGAAATTTATCATTTTTTTGTATATTTGTTATATTTCACAATAAAAGATGTTAAAAAATCTCCCAGCTTCTAGAGATTGCCAAGCCCGATTTGTTATATCGTCTGCCCTTCATAGTTATTCATAAGCAGTCACTTGATAGGTGCTGGCCAAGTAATCCAAAGTGTGTCTACACTCTCCTTACCCTCTCTAGCATTTTATGTGGGAAAATTGGAACATAAATGAATGTTGGGTCAGGTTTGAAGAGAAAAAGTAATAAAAGTGCAGCTGAAGGAGAAAAGGGAATAGAGAGCAGTTACTCTTAAATTGACATTATTGGCTTATATAATATGCACCTCTTGCCTTTTCAGTACCTGGAGGGGCAGCAGCTTCACTGGTTGCCTCATTGCCCAGCAGTCTACCCCACTACATACATTTGTCACTTAGTACAGATTTTATAGAGCTAGGCCTATAAAATGGGGAAATTTTTGCATGGTCTTGTTTCTAGCCTTCCACTATACATTTGGCTCACAGGAGGGTGCTGCTGCCTAGAACATCCAGACTCTCAGATGTTCCATTTGCCCCTGTTCTGTTTGGGAAGTCCATGAACCTGAAAAAATTGAATAGGAGTTCAAAGACTTAACTAGTATTTTAAATTCCTTGGTATCATCTAGTTGCAACTTGATTTCAGTTGATTCTTTTTATAAAGAATCTAAGTCCTTGTCAAAGTATATGTGGTCAGGGAGGCTGGGCCTCAGTCCCACCAGGCCTCTGCATCAGTAAACAGGCTTTCCAAACATCCCCTTAGGAATTGAGAGGCTCAGAGGAGCACAGCTAATTATCTCTGGTTATCACAAACTGTCTTGTCAGTCTGCCTGTGGAAATTCAGGTATATCACTCTGGTAATTTTAATAAGAGTCTGTTCCCCTGGATATTTTCTTGTGACTCAGTTTTTAAAACTTTTTACTTCGAAAAATGTTCAAATTTATAGTACAGTTACAAAAATAATGCAAACCCCATATGGAAAACTCCAACATACCCCTATCCTGGCAGATACCCACATCCACCAATTTTAACATTTTGCCATATGTGCTGGTTTGAAATTATGTATGTACCCTAGAAAAACCGTGTTTTAATCCTAATCCCATTTTGTAAAGGCAGCCGTTTCTTCTAATGTCTATTCAGTATTGTATGCCTGAAACTGTAATTAGATCATCTCCTGGGAGATGTGATTTAATCAAGAGTGATTGTTGAGCTGGATTAGGGGAGATGTGTCTCCACCCGTTTTGGTGGGTCTTGATTAGTTTCTGGAGTCCTATAAAAGAGGAAACATTTTGGAGAATGAGGGAGATTCTGAGAAAGCAGAGAACAATGCAGCCACGAGAAACAGAGTCCACCAGCCAGAAACCTTTGGAGATGAAGAAGGAAAATGCCTCCCAGGGAGCTTCATGAAACAGGAAGCCAGGAGAAGAAGCTAGCAGATGATGCCATGTTCACCATGTGCCCTACTAGATGAGAAAGAAGAACCCTGACCATGTTCATCATGTGCCTTTCCAGATGAGAGAGAAACTCTGACTGTATTCGCCATGTGCCTTAACACTTGAAAGAGAAACACTAAACTTCATCAGCCTTCTTGAACCAAGGTATCTTTCACTGGATGCCTTAGATTGGACATTTCTATAGACTTGTTTAATTGGGACATTTTCTCAGCCTTAGAACTGTAAACTATCAACTTATTAAATTCCCATTTTAAAAGCCATTCCATTTCTGGTATATTGCATTCTGGCAGCTAGCAAACTAGAACACCATATTTGCCATATCATTCCATCCATCAATCTATCTGTCTTTCTGTCTGTTTTCTATTTATCAGTCCATTTGCTGAATACTTGACTGTAGGTTGTATATATCATGCTCCTTGAATACTTAGTACTGCCATGTATATTTCCTAAGAACAAGTATATTCATTTATATAATCAGTTTAAGTACAGTTATTAAGTTCAAGAAATTTAACATTAGTATAAAGCTTACCATTTATATTCCAATTTTCCCTCTGTCCCAAAAATATCCTTTGGGACTTTTCTCTTCAATTATTAGATACCATCCAGGATCATATATTGCATTTGACTGACCTTGTTTCTTTATGCTCATTCCTTTTTTTAAATTGTAGAAACATATATACAACATAAACTTTCCCATCTCAAACATTCCCACACATACCATTCCATGGGATTACTCATTCGCACTGTTGCAGTTACCCCCACCAACTTCCATTAATAAAATTTTCCTTTCACTCCAAAAGAAACCCTACATTCAATTTACATTAATTCCTCCTTACTGCTTCCCCACCACTACTAGTACCCTGTGATCTACTTTTTGTTAATACATAGATCTTTATTTTTCGTGTGGCCTCAGTCAACAGAGAGCTCTCTCTTTCAGAGCTCATGCATACAAAGAGTTTAGAGAATAGCTTCAGCCTAAAGGTAGGGACCCACCTGGTCCTTTCTGAGCATGTGTTTTGTATTTCTTTGGATTGCACATTTGGCCCTAGGAATTCCCTCCATTTACACAGATAGAAATGTTCCTTCTTTCTTAGGAAACAGTTTCCTCATGGCCCTGGGCACTGCACTGTATGAGGGTTACTCTGTTCCCTGGAACCAGAACAAGAGAGCTATGCTGGGATGCAGCTACTCTACACCAAAATGGTGAGGGGTTGGAGAGCAGTCGCCAGAATGCTGGGAGATTACTACCAATTTTCCTCTTTCTTTTCTCTTTTCTTGGCTTAATTTTATTAGAGCAGTTGTAGGTTTGCAGAAACATCATGCACAAAGTACAGAGTTCCCATATGCACCCCACCTCTCCACGCAGTTTTCCCTATTGACATTTTGCCTTAGTGTGTTAACTTTGTTATAATTGATGAAAATGTTACCATAATTTTGCTGTTAACTTTAGACCACTGTTTACATTAGGGTTCACTCTATCTGTTAACAGTTCTATGGGATTGTTGTGTGGATGTGTGTGTGTGGTAACTTATACACAACTTAAAGTTTCTCCTGTTAACCACATTCAGATATTTAATTCAATGGTATTATTACACTCACAATGTTGTTGTATCCTCACCACCATCCATTACCAAAACTTTTCTGTCACCCCAAACAGAAATTCTGTACCAGTTAAGCTTTAACATCCTAATCCTACAAGAATTATATTTGATTTAATATCAACTTCAATAACAAGCACGTACGCCATTCCTATACCCCTCCATCCCCCCACCTTTTTTATACTTTTTACAAATCATACCTTTGTACATTGCATGTCTAAAGTCATAGATTCATCATTACTTTTTATGCATTTTCATTTTATCAGATCCTCCTCATGTTTTGAAAGAAAGTTTTGCTGGATATAAAATTCTTGTTTGGCAGTTGTTTCCTTTCAGCATTTTAAATATTTTGTACCACTCCCTTCTTTCCTCCATGGTTTTTGATGAGAAATTGCCACTTAATCTTTGTGTATTTCCCTTGTACATACTCATTACTTTTCTCTTGCAGCTTTCAGAATGCTCTCCTTGTCTTTGGCATTAGACAGTTTGCTTATTGTATGTCTGGGCTTGGTTCTCTTTTAGTTTGTCCTTTTTGGGATTTGTTGGCCTTCTTGAATTTTGCATATTCATGTATTTCTTTAAATTTGGAAAGATTTCTGCCACTGTTTCTTTGAATATTCCTTCTGCCCCTTTCTCTCTTTCTTCTTCTCTGGGCTTTCTATAATGTGTATATTGGTATGCTTGCACCAGAATTTGTGCACCAACACTACTCTCCTCCCTCTGGAACAAGGCTAAGGACCCACAATGAGAGCACAAATTGGCTCTAATCCACATTATGGAAGGAATGGGTGAGGGTCCAGCACAGTCACCGGAGTTTCTTATCTAGCTTTTGAAACTACGTTTCCTTGATTCAGCACTTATCCAGTTAATATAGCCCTTTAAGTGTTTTCCATAGTTTTGAGGAAGGTCTTGACCTCCGCCACCTTTGCCCAAAGTGTGTGGAACAGCAGTTGCCATTAGAGTCTACCTCCAGTGATGTGGAGTAGCTCATCAAAAGCAGTGATCACTGATCAATCACACACCCCTGGAGTGTAGAGAACTAGGTCTTTATGTCCCACCCTGGCATCAGCAAGCTGCACCAGGAGCCTGAACTGCAGTCCCTCCTGCTGCCCACCACAAGACTTGGGGATGGGGAATTGTAGCCACTGCAGGGAGGTTGGAAGTCACTGGTATTTATCATGATGTACCAGCTTCTTCCTCCTTCCCCTCCCTGGATGCTACACAGTGTTCCACTACAATCTGGAGTTTCCAAATGGTTGATTCAGACAGTTCCTGTCAGTTCAATCATTGTTTTGATGGAAAGACTTGATTCCTGGAGCTTTCTACAGTACCATCTTCCCACATTCCTCCCTCTTGATCATAACTTTTTTTAGGTGGTCTTTTTCTTGATTTGGCAGTCACCCTATTGCTACAGTCCTTTATGTGTCTTCTGAAGCTTTAAGAAAGACATTTCTGCCAGTTCTTGTTGACTGTTCTATGCTTCTGTGGGGGGATGGAGTCCTGAAGCATCTCACTCTGCCACCTTGACCAGAGCAGTGCCTTTCAGAAACTTCTCAGTATTTATTTGAAGTCTACCATGCAACAGACACTGATGTGTGTAGGTTAAGAACTCTGAGTTCTTTGTTCTCTCATCACTAGTGATATAGTAAAGCTTCAGCTTTCAGAATAAATTGCTGATGTTTGACAGTATGCCTGAGACTGCAATGCAAAAAACCTATTATGGTAGAAACTGGCACATAGAGGGAGAAGAGAGAAGTTGAATCTGTATATATGTATACCATGTGCAATCTAGAAATCACAAAAGGGCTCTCTCTGATTTTAAAAATGTCATCTGCCTCTGACCAAACATCTGAACATTCACAGCATCTGTTGGAATGACAAACATATCCAGACCATAAATCTGTGCCACCTAGCAGCCTTTGGGGCCCCTTGCCTCGATATAGTAAAGGTAGACGACATCTACTTCTTGCCTGTTTGTTCTACCCATCTTTATGATGTTGACTTTACTCCATTAGTAGGATGCTTTTTGCCTAAGTGAACTTGATAAAAACTTTCAAACCCTTACATGCTTCTAAGGAGTTTGAATACCTTTTTATCTAAGGATCCCTATTCTCCCTGCCTGGGGAATGTTAGCACAGGGTTTTTTTGTACATCATTTTCTCTGACGCTTTCTGGTTGTCATTAGCAGACTACTGTCAAGTCCCCCTGTTATGCACTTTTAATGCACCCTGTACTTCCGTAGTGCTTATTACAGTTGACAGTTTTGTATGTAGTTTCAGGGTTATTTTATTGACATCTATCTCTCCCACTGCTTTAGGAGTTCCGTGAGGTCAGGGATTCTCTTTTGCTCACCATTCCATACCAACACTTAACATGGTATCTGGCACAATTAAAAAATATTTTTTCTAACTTTTTTTTAAGTCCCTAAAAAAGATATTTATTTGAATGAATGAATGCAAGTATTTATGTAATTGTCATTTATGAATCTACATTAATACATATTTAACAGAAACTATGATATTGTTTGAATTTAGGAGCCATGTAAGAATACTTTCTAAAATACTACATCTTCACTGAAACTCCAGATAAATATGGGTTTCAAGACCATTTCAGATCACTTTAATTTATGTAAATCTGTAAATGATTAGATCTCTGACTTTTAAAATGCAATTTTAGATATAGTCACACACCATGCAATCTGTCTGAAGTATACAATAAGTGACCCACATTATCATTACATAGTTGTGCATTCATCACCATGATCAATTTAGAACATGTTCATAACTCCAGAAGAAAAAAAAAAAAGAATACCCAAAGCATTCCATATCTCTTATCCCCCCTATTACTGACTCCTATTATTGGTATGGTACTTTTGTTACAATTACTGTCCAATATGCCACTGTATTATTAACTCCTTGTAATGGTGTCATACATTTGTTCTACTTCGTGGGAGGAAACTTTTCATATTTGTGCTGTTAATCACAGTCAGGGTCTACCACAAATTTGACTGTGTTATACAATCCCATGTTTTAATCTCTAGTTTTCCTTCTGGTGACATACATGACTCTAAACTTCACCTATCCACCACATTCAGACACAATTCAGCACTGTTAATTATATTCACAATAACATGCTACCATCACTTCTATCCATTTCTAAACATTTGAATTTAACCTAATTAAAAATTCTGCACATCAAAAGCAACCACTCCCCATTTCCTAGCCTCATTCTATCTTCTGGTAACCTATATTCAAGATTTTATGTCTGCGTGTTTACATATTATAATTAAATCATGTTAGTGAGATCATATATTATTATCCTTTCACGTCTGACTTACTTCATTCAACACAATATTTTCAGAGTTCATCCATGTCATGTGCTTCAGGATTTCATTCTTTCTTTTTGCTAAATAATGTTCCATCATATGTTTATACTATATTTTGTTTATCCATTCATAGATTCATGGACACTTGAGTTGTTTCTGTTTCTGGCAATTGTGAATAATGCTGCTCTGAATATCAATGTGCAAATGTTTGTTGTCATCTGTACTTTCAGTTCTTTAAGGTATACACTGAGTAGCTGGATTGCTGGATTGTAGGGCAACTCTACACTTTGCTTTCCAAGGAACTGCCAAACCATCCTCCACAGCAGCTCTACTGTTTTACATTTCTCCCAGCAGTGAATAAGTGTTCCTATTTTCTGCACATCCTGTCCAACACTTGTAGTTTCCTGCTTGTTTAATAGTGGCCATTCTAGTAGGTGTAAAATGGTATCTCATTGTGATTTTGATTTGTATTTCCCTGATAGCTAGTGGAGCTGAATATCTTTTCATGTGCTTTTTAGTCATTTGTAGTTCCTCTTTGATAAAATGTCTGTTCAAGTCTTTGCCCATTTTTAATTGAGTTTTTTGTCTTTTTATTGTTGAGTTGTAGAATTTGTTTATATATTCTAATATCAAACCCTTATCAGATATGTGGTTTCCAAATATTTTCTCCCATTGAGTTGGTAGCCTTTTCACTCCTTTGACAAAGTCCTTTGATGCACAGAAGTATTCAGTTTTGAGGAAGATCTATTTATCTATTTTTTTCTTTTGTTCCTTGTGCTTTGGGTATAAGATCTAAGAAGCTGCAACCTACCACTAGATCTTGAAGATGCATCCCTAAATTTTCTTCTAAGAAACTTATGATACTGGCTCTTATCATAATGACCAATATTTAGGCCATTGATCATTTTGAGTAAATTTTTGTATAGCATGTGAGATAGGGGTCTGCTTTCATTTATTATTTGGATATGGATATCCAATTCTCCCAGCACCATTTATTGAAGAGACTATTCTGTCCCAGTTGAGTGGACTTGGGAGACTTGTCAAAAATCAATTGACTGGGTGGGCACCGGTGGCTCAGTGGCAGAGTTCTTGCCTACCATGCCAGAGACGTGGGTTCAATACCCAGTGCCTGCCCATGTTAAAAAAAAAAAAAAATCAATTGATCATAGATCAGAAGATGTATTTCTGAACTCTCAATTCAATTCCATTGATCTTTATGTCTATCTTTATATCAGTACTGTGGCTTTATAATATGCTTTAATGACAGGAAGCCTGAGTCTTCCAATTTCATTCTTTTTCAAGATGTTTTTGGCTACTCAAGGCCACTGACTCTTCTAAATAAATATAACTAGCTTTTCCATTCCCGCAAAGTAGACTGTTGGTATTTTTGTTAGTATTACATCAAATCTATAGATCAAATTTGGGTAGAATTGACATCTTAATGACTTTTAGCCTTCCAATCCAGAATGTCTTTCCATTTACTTAGGTCTTCTCTGATTTCTTTTAGCAGTGATTTGCAGTTTTCTGTGTACAAGTCTTTTGTATCCTTAGTTAAGTTTATTCTAGATATTTGATTCTTTTAGTTGCTATTGTAAATGGAATTTTGTTCTTGAATAGCTCATTACTAGTGTATAGAAACACTGCTGATTTTTGCGTGTTTATCTTGTATCCTGCCACTTTGCTGGACTTGTATATTAGCTCTAGTAGCATTGTCACTGGGTTTTTTGGGGGGAGGGAGGAGCAGCGGTGGAATTTCTAAATATAGGATGTCATCTTCAAACAGTGAAAGTTTATTTCTTCCTTCCTTTCTGGATGCCCTTTATTTATTTCTTGCCTAATTGCTCTACCTAAGACTTCTAGCACAATGTTGAAAAACAGTGGTGACAGCGGGCATCATTGTCTTGTTCCCAATCTTAGAGGGAAAGTTTTCAGTCTCTTACTGTTGAGTGGGATGTTAGCTATGGGCTAACATATATGTGGGACCTATATGTCCTTTGTGTTGAGAAAGTTTATTTTGATTCCTATATTTTGAAGCGTTTTTATCAAGAAAGGATCCTGATTTTGTCAAATGCCTTTTCTGCATCAGTCAAGATAATCACATGGTTTTTCGCTTTTGCTTTGTTAATTTGATATATTACATTAGTTGATTTTCTTGTGTTGAAACACCCTTGCGTTCCTGGAATAAAACTCATTTGATAATGGTGTATAATTCTTTTAATGTGCTGTTGGATTTGATTTGCAAGTATTTTGTTAAGGATTTTTGTGTCTGTATTAATCAGAGAGATTGGTCTATAGTTTTCTTGTAATATATTTATCAGTCTTTGGTATTAGGGTGATGTTGGCTTCGTAGAATGAGTTAGGTAGTGTTCCCTCTTCTTTAATGTTTTTTGAAGAGATTGAGTAGAATTGGTATTAATTCTTCTTGGAATGCTTGGTAAAATTCACCTGTGAAGCCGTCTAGTCCTGAGCTTTTCTTTGTTGGGATGTTTTCAATGACTAATTGAATCTCTGTAGTTCTGAGTGGTTTATTGAGGTCTTCTCTTTCTTCTCCAGTCTAGGTTGTTGGTGTGTTTCTAGGAAATTGTCCATTTCATCTAAGTTGTCTATATGTTTTTATTTATTCAGGGTCTGTGGTAATGACCACCTCTCATTTCTGAGTTTTATTTATTTGCTTCTTCTCTATTTGTACCTTTGACAATATAACTAAAAGTTTATCTTTTTTTTTTTTTTTTTTTTTTTTTTGCATGTGCAGGCACCAGGAATCGAGCCCGGGTCTCTGGCATGGCAGGAGAGAACTCTGCCGCTGAGCTACCACCCGGCCAAAGTTTGTCAGTTTTGTAGATCTCAAGGAACCAACTTTTGGTTTTCTTCGTTCTCCCTGTTTTTTGTTGTTGTTGTTGTTCTCAATATCATTTCTGCCCTGATACTTACTTGCTTCTGCTTGCTTTGAGATTACTTTGGTCTTCTTTCTCTTGTTTCTCCTGGTATTCAGTTAGGTCTTTGACTTTAGATCTTTCTTCCTTTTTAATGGAGGCATTTAGGGCTATAAACTTTCCTCTCAGCGCTGCCTTCTCTACATTTCAGAAGTTTTGATATGTTGTGTTCTCATTTTAATTCATCTCAAGATATTTACTGATTTCTCTTGAAATTTCTTCTTTGACCCACTCATTATTCAAGAGCATGTTATTTAACCTCCATATATTTGTGAATTTTCCAGCTGTTTGCATTTTTTATTTCCATCTTCATTCTATTATGATCAGAGAAAGTGCTCTGTATAACTTCAGTCTTTTTAAATTGTGAAGACCTGTTTTGTGCCCTAGCATATCGTTTACCCTATAGACTGTTTTATGAGCACTTGAGAAGAATTTTTATTCTATATTTGTGGGGTACTAGTTTCTATATACATCTCTTAGGTCTAATTCACTTATATTATTTAGATTTTCTGTCTCCTTATGATCCTCTGTTTAGATGTTAAGTCTATTGAAGACAATGGTATGTTGAAATCTCCCACTATTATTTTAGAGACGCCTATTATTCTCTTCAGTTTTGTGAGCATTTGTTTCATGTACTTTGGGTACCTTGATTAGGTGCATAGATATTTATGATTGTTATTTCTTCTTATGAATTGCACCTTTTATAAATATGTAGTATGTATCCTTTGTTTTTTATAACATTTTGCATTGAAAGTCTATTTTGTCTGATGTTAATACAGGTACTAATTTGTTTGTTTGTTGATTGATTGGTTAGTTGGTTCTGCTTTTATATAGTTTGTCTTTTTTCATCCTTTCATTTTCACCCTATTTGCATCTTTGATTCTAAAATGAGTCTCTTGTAAACAGCATGTAGATAGATCATATTGTTTTATCCAATCTTCCAATCTTTGTCTTTTGATTGATAGTTTAATCCATTAACCTTCAATGTTATTACTGCAAAAGTAGTACTTATTTCAACCATTTATCCTTTGGTTTTTATTTTTTTAATCTGTTTTCTCTTTTTTTGTCCTTTTAGTTACCCTTTAAGTAATTTTCATTTCTGTGCCCTCCTCCAGACCTCTCTCTCCTGTCTTTTTTTTATAGCCAGCAGAACTCCCTTTACTTTTTCTTGTAGGTAGCTCTTCTGTTAATGAATTCTCTCAGCTTCTTTTTATCTGTGAATATTTTAAACTCTTCCTCAGTTTTGAAGGATAGCTTTACTGGATATAGAATTCTTGGCTGGCAGTTTTTGTCTTTCAGTATCTTAAAGATATCATACCACTGCCTTCTCACCTCCATTGTGTCTGATGAGAAATCGGCACTTAGTCTTACTTGGTTTCCCTTGTATGTGGTGAAATTCTTTTCTTTGCTGCTTTCAGAATTTTCTCCTCTTTGGAATTTGACAGTCTGATTAGTATGTGTCTTGGAGTAGGTCTATTCAGATTTATTGTTTTTGGAGTATTTTGAGCTTCTTGGATTTGCATATTTATGTATTTTTAAGGGTTGGGAGATTTTCAGCCATTTTTCCCTTGAATATTCTTCCTGGCCTTTTTCCCTTCTCTTCTCCTTCAGGGATACCCATGATGCATATGTTTCTGCCCATTGTGTTGTCAGTCATTTCCCTGACACCCTGCTCACGTTTTTTCATTTTTTTCTCCATTTGTTCTTTTGTCTGTTCAAATTTGATTGTTCTGTCTTCTAGCTCACTGATCTTTTCTTCTGCTTCTTCAAATCTGCTGTTGTGTGTCTCTATTATATTTTTAATTTCATCTACATCTTTCACTTCCATAATGCCTGTCATTTTTCTATGTATTCTTTCAAATTCTTTATTATGCTCTTCTATCTTATTAATATCCTTTTTCCCTTTATGCATATTTTCCTTCTTCTCTTTGAATTGGTTTAGATTTGTTTGAACATCTTTGATTAGTTCCAAATTCTGTGTCTCCTCTGTCTTTTTTTCTTCCTTTGACTATGCCATATCTTCCAGTTTTTTTATTATGCTTTGTGATTTTTTTTTTTTTTTCTGATATCTGGACATCTGATTTTCTTGATGAGTCTGTTCTGAAGTTTGGGTTCTCTCTGTTGTCTAAGATTTAGTTGTTTCCTGGGTTTTTGCTTTGACAATTGGATCATCAGTATTTTGCAGTTGTAATAGAACCCGGTACCCTTGCAGGGATGTAGACCATTCCCAGTGGCCCTAAGATAGGATCTGGAGAAGCTCTGAAAAGCCCTGCTCTTTTCACCTGCATGTTCTGACCTGCCCAGCAGATGGGATTGTTAGGTTACTTACTTGTCCTAAGAAGGTGTCTAGCTTATGAGGCCCAGTAGGTCTAACCTGGTAGGGCCAGTATTATGGCCAGTATCTGGCTCAATGTTGGGCAGTATCCTCCTCTGTATATGGGACAGAAGACTTCCGCTGCTGTATCCCTAAAGTGTGAGGGCTGGGCATCAGAATTCATGGCTGGAATTACAGTTTCTGCCTATATTTTCTCCATCCATTTATCCTGTTACTGACGTAGGCCTTGAAATGTCTTCCCCTGTCTCGTGGCTCCCCAAATAGTTGATTTAGACAGTTTCTACCTGGCTACTTACTTTTTTTGGAAAAGAAGTAGATTCAGCCATTCCCTCTAATCCTCCATTTTGGAAACTCCTTGGTGCCCTTTTGTATTCTGCCCTTCCCTTGGCGTGAGTCCTGCCGTGGGTCCTCCTGGACTTGGATCTCTGTGTCTTGATATAAGTGGGAGATTTATAATCTATGTCCCATGTGGAAAGTGGTAAGGATCCTGGCCTCTGCCTCTGAGCATTTCCCATGCCACATGGGACCAAGTGAGGGGGAGAGAAAAGGACCAGCTGGTTGGGATGGAAGTTTCCTGCCTGATATTTTTCTCTTTTTTTGATTCAGCATTTGTGGGATCCTTCCCCAGTCTTTACCTTCCTCCAGAGTTCTGAGCAAGTAAGATTTGTCCTTTTTTTCACTTAATCTCTGAAAAGAGGTTTTCAGTAGATGTCTTACATCACCATGTTGATGATTATTCTCTTATTTTTATTATTAGATTTTTCCCCCACTTTACCTCCTCTGTCTTGACTTAGTATTTCTCTTCTTTATTTTTGTCTTTTACCCCAAGGGTGAGACAGTTGTTTTACAGTGGTATACTCTATCTTTCCTTTACTTTCTGGATATCCCAGAGGGCCTTCCCTAGAACTGTCGGATGGGCTTGGGATCCCATTCATCTGTGAATTGGAATCAGAGTTGGTTCACATTTCTTTTCACCTTCACATAATAGAGATTTCCTGCAAAGATCCTTCTTTACAGATCTGTAAGATCCAATGTCCTGAGTCAGACCCCAAGGTCGTTCTTAGAACTACATACAGATAGATATTTTTTAAAAAAGAAAAGAAACAAAGAAAGAAAAATCTCTTCTAGGCTTCTCAGCTTTTGGTTTGCCACACAGCTTTTTTGTACTTTTATTCTTTCTTTGCCCAGCAAATGACTACCTTCAAATGGAATAGCCCTTATAGTTTAGAGAGATGCTGTGAGTGATTGGACTCTGAAGTGAATGGAGAACGCTGAGGTCCTTGTAGAACTGAGCCAGATTGCTGAGAAAAGGTGTCATGGCCTCAGTTTTTCCTGGTTTCTTTTTACCAACTTGCCCTGCAGTATTACTTCTTCCTCTCCCTCTTTCTCACTCTCTCTCTTTAAACCTTGCACTGGAGGCATTTTTTTAAGTCTCTTCTCAATCTTTTTTCTGTTTTGTTTTGTTTAAAATATTTTTACTGACATACTGTATCACACATACAGTAAATACAAAGTATATAATCCATGGCTTACAATGTCATCACATAACTGTATGTTCATCACTGTGATCATTTTTAGAATATTTGCATCACGCCAGAAAAAGAAATAAAAAGAAAAACTCATACATCCCACACCTCTTTCCCCTCCCCCTCATTTACCCACTAGTATTGCAATCTAATCCAATTTTCTTTCACCCCTTATCCTTCCTGCCCCCCCCATTATTTATTTATTTTTTGTCCAAATTGTTTTATTCATCTGTCCATACCCTGGATAAAAGCAGCATCAGACGCAGGGTTTTCCACTAAGCCAGAGTGCCCCAAAATATATGAGGCACACAGTGACAACACTAAAGGGAGAAGTAGACACTTCTACTATAATAGCTGAAGACTTCAGTTTCCCACTCTCATCAATGGATAGACCATTTAGACAGAGAATCAATGTCAAACAGAGATTTTGAATAATACAATAAATGATACACATTTTTCTCAGGTACTCATGGATCATTCTCAAGGATACACCAAATGCTGGGTCACAAAGCAAGTCTCAATAAATGTAAAAAGATTGAAATTATAGAAATCACTTTCTCAGATGATAATAGAATCAAGTTGGAAATCAATTTATAGGCAGGGGGCCAGAAAATTCACAAATATATGGAGGCTAAACAACACATTCTTTTTTTTTCTTTGTAGGAAGATTTTTTCAAATTTTTTATTAATTAAAAAAAATTACAGGAAAGAAACACAAACATTCTTAGTATATGCTCATTCCATTCTACATGTATAATTAGTAATTCACATTATCATCACATAGTTCCATATTCATCATCATGATCATTTCTTAGAACATTTGTATCAATTCAGAAAAAGAAATCAAAAGACAACAGAAAAATAAAACAAAAACAGAAAAAAAAAATTTTACATACCATTCCCCTTACCTCACCCTTTCATTGATCACTAGCATTTCAAACTTAATTTATTTTAACATTTATTCCCCCTATTATTTATTTTTATTCCATATATTCTACTCGTCTGTTGACAAGGTAGATAAAAGGAGCATCAGACACAAGGTTTTCACAATCACATAGTCACATTGTGAAAGCTATATCATTATACAATCATCATCAAGAAACACGGCTACTGGAACACAGCTCTACATTTTCAGGCAGTTCCCTCCAGCCACTCCATTACATCTTGGATAACAAAGTGATATCTACCTAATGCATCGGAATAACCTCCAGGATAATCTCTCCACTCTGTTTGGAATCTCTCAGCCATTGACAGTTTCACTCATTTTAGTCTTCCCCCTTTTGGTCAAGAAGGTTTTCTCAATCCCTTGATGTTGGGTCTCAGCTCATTCTAGAGTTTTTCTCAATCCCTTGATGCTGAGTCTCTACTCATTCTGGGATTTCTGTCCCACATTGGCAGGAAGGTCCACACCCCTGGAAGTCATGTCCCACGTAGGCAGAGGAAGGGTGGTGAGTTTGCTTGTTGTGTTGGCTGGAGAGAGAGTCCACATCTGAGCAACAAATAGGTTCTCTTGGTGGTGACTCTTAGGCCTAATTTTAAGTAGGCTTGACCTATCCTTTGTGGGGTTAAGTTTCATATGAACAAACCCCAAGACTGGGGGCTCAGCCTGTAGCTTTGATTGTATGCACTACTTATGAGAATATTAAGAATTCAGCTTGGGGAGGTTGAAATTTCCCCTGTTCTCACCATTCCCCGAAGGGGACTTTGCAAATACTTTTCCACTCACTGATCGAATCACTCTGGGATTCATCGGGGCATCACTCTGGACAAACCAACAAAATCTCATGTCCTACCCAAGGTTCCATGTACTTATGTTGTTCAACCTACTATCTACATAAGGTATATTAGGAGATGCACTAGTCAAAATATAAATAATGTACCAAATATTTTTTGCTTTAGTCTCACACATAAGTTGAAATTTTAAAATATTAATTACCATCTATTTTCAGCACCCTGCAGTAATGACATTCCGTTGTTCTTCCTCATGCAAAAACATTTTTTAAATTTGTAAATTTAGTCATTATCATTAGACACTCTAGGCATTTCTAGATTATACCGTCTCAATTTTTATAATCTATCTTTCTTTGTGATTACATTTATGCCCCCAGCCCTCCTCCCTCTATCATTCTCACATTCAGCTTCATTCAGTGTTTTAACATAATTGTATTACAGTTAGGTAGTATTGTGCTGTCCATTTCTGAATTTTTATATTCAGTTCTGTTGCACAATCCGTATCCCTTCAGGTCCAATTACCCAATATCTTACCCTGTTTCTATCTCCTGATCGTCTCTGTCACCAACAAAATATTCCAGGTTTATTCACTAATGTCATTTCATATCAGTGAGACCATACAGTATTTGTCCTTTTGTTTCTGGCTAATCACACTCAGTATAATGTCCATACGGTCCATTCATGATGTTACATACTTCATAACTTTATTCTGTCTTACAGCTGCATAATATTCCCTCTTATGTATATGCCACAGTTTGTTTAGCCACCAGTCTGTTGATGGACATTTTGGCTGTTTCCATCTCTTGGTAATTGTAAATAATGCTGTTATAAACATGGGTGTGGAAATGTCCGTTTCTGTCCTTGCCCTCATGTCCTTTGAGTAGAGACAGAATATAGATGGGTCCTGTTTTTTAATCCATTCTGCCAGTATGTCTTTTGATTGGGGAGTTTAATCCATTAACATTTAGTGTTATTACTGCATGGGTAGTACTTTCTTCTACTATTTTGCCTTCTGGATTTTATATGTCATATCTAATTTTCCTTCTTCCTACCTTTACTCGTAGTCTTCTTTCTACACTCTTCACACCTCTCTCTTCTTTTTGTATCTGTCTCTAGTGCTCCCTTTAGTATTTCTTGCAGAGCTGGTCTCTTGATCACAAATTCTCTCAGTGATTTTTTTTGTCTGCAAATGTTTTAATTTCCCCCTTATTTTTGAAGGACAATTTTGCTGGATATAGAGTTCTTGGTTGGCAGGTTTTCTCTTTTAATAATTTAAATATATCATCCCACTGTCTTCTCACCTCCATGGTTTCTGCTGAAAGATCTGCATATAGTCTTATTGGGTTTCCCTTGTACGTGATGGATTGCTTTTCTCTTGCTGCTTTCAAGATTCTCTCTTTCTCTTTGACCTCTGACATTCTGATTAGTAAATGTCTTAGAGTACGTCTGTTTGGATCTATTCTCTTTGGGGTACGCTGCACTTCTTGGTTCTGAAATTTCAAGTCTTTCATAAGAGTTGGGAAATTTTCAGTGATAATTTCCTCCATTAGTTTTTCTTTTCCTTTTCCCTTCTCTTCTCCTTCTGGGACACCCACAACACGTATATTCGTACGCTTCATATTGTCTTTCAATTCCCTGGGTCCCTCCTCATATTTTTCCATTTTTTTCCTTATATATTTTTTCTTGCTGGATTTCAGATGTTCCATCCTCCAGTTCAGAAATCCTATGTTCTATCTCTCGAAATCTACCATTGTAGGTTTCCATTTTTTTTTATCTCTTCTACTGTGTCTTTCATTCCCATAAGTTCTGTGATTTGTCTTTTCAGACTTTCAGTTTCTTCTTTTTGTTCATTCCTTGCCTTCTTTATATCCTCCCTCAATTCATTGATTTGGTTTTTGATGAGGTTTTGCATGTCTGTTCGTACATTCTGAATTAATTGTTTCAGCTCCTGTATCTCATTTGAATTGCTGGTTTGTTCCTTTGACTGGGCCATATCTTCAATTTTTGTAGTGTGATCTGTTATTTTTTGCTGTCACCTAGGCATTTAATTACCTTAATTAGTTTATTCTGGAGATTGCTTGCACTTCTTTTACCTAGGGTTTTCTTGCTGGATGAATTTGTTGTCTATCTGTTCTTTGACATTCAGCTCAGCTTTATCTGGACCTCTCGCTTAAGTTTTGTTTATCAGAGGAGAATTTTTCAGTTCTTGTTTTGTTTCTTGCCCTGCTTGTATGGTGCCTTTCCCCCCAACCCCCAGACTTAGGAGGGTCTGCTTAGGTATTTTAGACCCCAGCCAGATTTTCCCAGACCACACTGGCCTCCTATCAGGAGTAAGGAGTCACCTGCGTCAGTTTTCCCTGAGCGTGAGACCCAGCAGGTTGAAAGACTTTCCTGTGAAGTCTCTGGGCTCTGTTTTTCTTATCTTGCCCAGTATGTGGTGCTTGTCTGACTGCAGGTCCCACCAGCATAAGATGATGTGGTACCTGTAACTTTGGCAGACTCTCCCTGCTAGGGGCGTGTTGGAGACAGAGGAGAGGTTGTAGGCTGGTTTTAATGGCTTCAAATAACCAAGCCCTGGTGTCTGAAGTCCTTGAGGGAGGGATTCTACCTGATTTGGCCTTCACCCCTCCCCTGTGGAAGGCACAGGCTCCAGACAGGCCCTCAAATGAGCTTGTTTCTGTCTGTGTCTGGGGCAGTTGCCACTTGGGAAGTCCTGCTGCTTTATCCAAAAGCAGTCAAGCCATTGTAGAAACACAGCCACAAAAACCTCTGTTTCCTTCTTTTTTTTTTCTTTTTCTGTCAGCCCTGCCCCCTTGGCACCAGGGCAAAAATGAGCGACCCCTGCTTTGACCAGGTTCACCTGACCCCAGGGCCTATTTTTAATAGTCAGAATTTGTGAATTAATTCCACAATTGGCGTTTGGTTGGGCTCGGCCCCTGCTGCTGGTAAAGTCTCTTTCCTTTCCCCTCCGGGAAGCAGCCTGTGGGGGACAGGCGCCCCCTGCCGCGGCTTGGGGTACTTACGGTTCTGGGGGCGCTCGCAGCCAGTCCAGCTGGTCCAGACTGGGGTACACTGTGTGTCCAGTCACAGACATGGCCCAAGGAGCTGTTCTGTACTGTTTCTGGTTATTTAGTAGTTGTTCTGGAGGACGAACTAAAATGCGCACATTGTTAAGCCGCCATCTTGGCCCGGAAGTCCTAAACAACACACTCTTAAGCAACCAGTAGGTCAAGGAGAAAATTACTATAGAAATCAATCAACATCTCAAAGCAAATGAAAATGAAAGTACATATAACTAAATTTATAGTATGCAACAAAGGCAGTATTGAGAGGGAATTTATTGCCTTAAATGTCTACATTAAAAAGAAGAAAGCAGGACTTCCGGAGAAGATGGCGGCTTAGTAAGACGCGCGGGTCTTAGTTCCTCCTCCAGAAAAGCAACTAAAGAAACAGAAACAATACGAAACAGCTCCCGGAGTCACGACAGAGACCAAAAAGACAGCGTACCCCATTCTGGAACGGCTGAACGGGCAGGGAGAATCTGCTGCGGTGAGATACCCGAAGGGCGCGCGTTTTCCCGGCCGGGGTGGCTGGCGACTGGGGTCCCCTCCACGCACGTGGCTCCCCGGTCTGACTGGGAACGTTGGATAGCGGGGCCCTCCCGTCACGCTTGGCGTATCGGGCCAGCTGGGCAATTAGGACCGGCACTCTCCCAAGCCGAGGCGGCCAGCGACCCCCGCCTCCACGCGCGGTTTCCCGGGCCGACTGCCGTGCAGACAGACGAGCGCCACGAGCGCCACCTACTGGGCAGGAAAAGAAAAACAGAGCCCAGAGATTTCACAGAAAAAGCTTTCAACCAGCTGGGTCCCACACCCAGGGAGATCTGATCAAATGCCCAGACACCAGCAGAAAATAATGGATGACGCTCGGAAAATTGAAGATATGGCCCAGTCAAAGGAACAAACCAATAGTTCAAATGAGATACAGGAGCTGAGACAACTAATGCTGAATATACAAACAGAAATGGAAAAACTCTTCAAAAACCAAATCAATAAATTGAGGGAGGACATGAAGAAGACATGGGCTGAACAAAAAGAAGAAATAGGAAATCTGAAAAAACAAATCACAGAACTTATGGGAGTGAAGGACAAAGAAGAAAAAATGGAAAAAACAATGGATACCTACAATGGTAGATCTAAAGAGACAGAAGCTACAATTAGTGAACTGGAGGATGGAACATCTGAATTCCAAAAAGAAACAGAAACTATAGGGAAAAGAATGGAAAAACTTGAGCAGGGGATCAGGGAACTGAATGACAATATGAAGCGCACAAATATACGTGTTGTGGGTGTCCCAGAAGGAGAAGAGAAGGGAAAAGGAGGAGAAAAACTAATGGAAGAAATTATCACTAAAAATTTCCCAACTCTTATGAAAGACCTAAATTTGCAGATCCAAGAAGTGCAGCGCACCCCAAAGAGAATAGACCCAAATAGGCGTTCTCCAAGACACTTACTAGTTAGAATGTCAGAGGTCAAAGAGGAAGAGAGGATCTTGAAAGCAGCAAGAGAAAAACAATCTGTCACATACAAGGGAAACCCAATAAGACTATGTGTAGATTTCTCAGCAGAAACCATGGAAGCTAGAAGACAGTGGGATGATATATTTAAATTACTAAAAGAGAAAAACTGCCAACCAAGACTCCTATATCCAGCAAAATTGTCCTTCAAAAATGAAGGAGAAATTAAAACATTTATAGACAAAAAGTCACTGAGAGAATTTGTGACCAAGAGACCAGCTCTGCAAGAAATACTAAAGGGAGCACTAGAGTCAGATACGAAAAGACAGAAGAGAGAGGTATGGAGTAAAGTGTAGAAAGAAGGAAAATCAGATATGATATATATAATACAAAAGCCAAAATGGTAGAGGAAAATATTATCCAAACAGTAATAATACTAAAAGTTAATGGACTGAATTTCCCAATCAAAAGACATAGAATGGCAGAATGGATTACGACCCAGCAATACCACTGCTAGGTATCTACTCAAAGGACTTAAGGGCAAAGACACAGACGGACATTTGCACACCAGTGTTTATAGCAGCATTATCTACAATTGCAAAGAGATGGAAACAGCCAAAATGTTCATCAACAGACGAGTGGCTAAACAAACTGTGGCGTATACCTACAATGGAATATTATGCAGCTTTAAGACAGACTAAACTTATGAAGCATGTAATAACATGGATGGACCTAGAGAACATTATGCTGAGTGAGTCTAGCCCAAAACTAAAGGACAAATACTGTAAGGTCCCACTGATGTGAACCGACATTCGAGAATCAGCTTGGAATATATCATTGGTAACAGAGACCAGCAGGAGTTAGAAACAGGGTAAGATAATGGGTAATTGGAGCTGAAGGGATACAGACTGTGCAACAGGACTAGATACAAAAACTCAAAAATGGACAGCACAATAATACCTAAGTGTAATGTAACTAGGTTGGAGCACTGAATGAAGCTGCACCTGAAATATGGTTTTTTGTTTGTTTGTTTGTGTGTTTGTATCTTTTGTTTTTGTTTTTTTCTTTTTCCTTTATATATATATATAATTAGTGTTATTATTTTAATTCTCTTCTCTATATTAACATTCTATATCTTTTTCTGCTGTTTTGCTAGTTCTTTTCCTAAATCGATGCAAATGTACTAAGAAATGGTGATCATACATCTATGTGATGATACTAAGAATTACTGAGTGCATTTGTAGAATGGAATGATTTCTAAATGTTGCGTTAATTTCTTTTCTTTTTTTTGATTAATAAAAAAAATTAAAAAAAAAAAAGAAGAAGAAAGCAGGTATCGAGGAATTACCTGTTCACCTGAAAGAACTAAAGAAAGAACAGCAAACTAAACCCAAAACAAATGAAAGGAAAATGAGATTGAGTATATGAAAACAATAGAGAAAATCAACAAAACCACAAGTTGGTTCATTGAGAAAATCAATAAAATTTATGTCAGCCTTGACAAAAAAAAAGAAAGAGAGAGAGAGAGAGGATGCAAATATATGAAATCAGATATGGAACAGGGGATATAACAACTGACCCTGCAGAAATAAAGGAGGTAATGAGAGGGTACTATGAGCAACTATATGCTAATAAACTAGACAATGTAGCTGAAATGGACAACTTCCTAGAAAGGCATGAACAGCCTTAGAGGCATTCTGAAATTCGTACAGATCCCATCTCTTTTTTGGCTGTTAGTAATTCAGCCAGCACTGCAAAGAATCCTCCTTAACTGGACTCAATCTTGGAACTTCTGTTAAGAAGACTCAAGTGCAAATCATGTAAACATAAATGCTTTCTTTGGGATATTTTGAGACTTATTCTTAGCGCTTACTCAGAGATCTGATTCTACTGTGTTTTTTTTATCTCACTTAAAATCAAAATAGCAGGTACCAAGTCTGTTTTAGGTTCAACAAGGCTTTCCCAGGGTCCTGGACATAATATAGGAGAAACCTTAAGGTAGACCATATACTTCTTTTTTCTTTTTTTGTCCTTTTCATCTAAATTTGCATACAATTGTTCATAGTATTACTTTACAATCCTTTTTTTTTTAACTTAACATATATGCAAAGCAAAGAAATAAAAAAGCAATAGTTTTCAAAAACTCTTCAACAAATAGTTACAGGACAGATCCCAGAGTTTTTCATGAGCTACCGTACAATTCTCTCAGATTTTTCCTTCTAGCTATTCCAGAATATAGGAGGTTAGAAGGAATAAACATTTTTTTTCACCACAATCAACTTTTTTCTTTTTTTGTGAAAAATAATAAATATACAGAAAAGCAATAAATCTCAAAGCACGATACCACAGTAAGTTGTAGAACATATTTCACAGTTTGGCATGGGTTACAATTCCACAATTTTAGGTTTTTACTTCTAGCTGCTCTAAGATAATGGAGAATAAAAGAGATAACAGTTTAATGATTCAACATTCATATTCATTTGTTAAGTCCTATCTTCACTGTATAACTCCACCATCACATTTGATCTTTCCATCCCTGTCTTTAGGGCTGTTTGGCCTATGGATATACTAAATTTTTCATATTGGAAGAGTCTGTCACTAATGTGGGGTAGGGAGATAGAACTATCTTATGTTCTGGAGAGGCTAAACCCTCTAGGCTGCAGAACTCATCTGGACCAGGGACCCAATCTACCAGGTAGTAGATTTCTGGAAAGTTACTCTAGTGCATGGAACCCTTGTGGAATCATATATTGCCCTACCTAGGTGAACTTTAGGATTGGCTGGAATGGTCCCCGTTGTGGGTTGGCAGGTTGATAAGTTGCGATGTCTAACTGATGCTTGCATAAGAATGACCTCCAGAGTAGCCTTTCGACTCTATTTGAGTTCTCTCAGCCACTGATACCTTATTAGTTACACTTCTTTTTTCCCTTTTGGTCAGGATGGCATTGTTGATCCCATGGTGCCACGATCAGACTCATCCCTGGGGATCATTTCCCACACTGCCAGGGAGACTTTCATCCCTAGATGTCATGTCCCATGTAGGGGGTAAGGCAATAATTTCACTTGCAGAGTTGGGCTTAGAGAGAGAGAGGCCACATCTGAGCAACAAAAGAGGTCCTCCAGAGGTGACTCTTAGGCATACCTATAGGTAGGCTATGCTTCTCTGCTACATACATAAGCTTCACAAGAGCAAGCCTCTAGATCAAGGCCTTAGCCTTGATTTGGGTGTCCCTAATGTTTGACACAGAGTTCAGGGTTTCCCCAGTGGTAAAGTTTAACAGTTCCATATTGTTTCTCCCATCCCTCAACAGACTTTGCCAATACTTTTTTTTTTAACATGGCCAGGCGCAAGGAATTGAACACAGGTCTCCAGCATGGCAGGCAGGAACTCTGCCACTGAGCCACCCTGGCCCACCCAATACTTTTTGATTATCTTGCTTAATGTACTCTGGGATATAGCCAGGTATTTCATTAAGCTATACAGAATTAAAGGCCCTCATTTTTATTCTGGGCTGCCTGCATTTGGATTGTTTAAATGATCTATCCAGACAGGTTGAGTTAGATTATCTCCTACAAAAAGTTTAGGTTCTAGATAAAATAAACCATTCTTCCTTTGGTCTCAAAGAGCAGGTAAAGTTCCAAAATACAGACAATCTTCATTACCCCTGTATTCTGAATTTCCTTAATGCTGACCAATTCAGCTTCATTCTTATCTCTGAATGCCAGGTTGTACGTATATACAACTGCCTCTCAAAATCCAGAAAGAGCAATTACTGCTCTAAACTAAATGTGACTGCTTTAAGAGCTTACAATGTAGGACTACCACTTTTAAGTAGCCTGATTCTTATTCAGCCCTCACACTGTTACTGCACTTCTTTAAATGTTTTCTGGAGCTTTGAGCAAGATGTTTCTCCAAATTCTTACTTGTTCAAAGCTTCTGTGGGGTGACAAAAATCCAGAAGCTTCTCATTCCACCTTTAAACATTGAAAATATTTTAGTAAGTGCTCTCTCAGTTACTCATAACTTCAACTGTCATCTTGTATGAACAATCCCCTAAATTTTATCCCCAGACTTGATCCGTTTTTTAACCTTTTTTAAAAAAATAAACAATACTCTTAGAACCACCAAAATTAGATATCTTAGTTAGCTTAATCACAGGCATATTTAAATAAAGTCTCCATGTAATCATTGTAAAACCTGTGATTGTTTAGTAAGTTTCATAAACCAATTTAAAATTAAGGCAACACGGAAAAAATCTACAAATTCAGATAGCAAAGTTCTTAAATTCTAAATATTAAACACTAACTCAGATACCATTTGATCAGCTGTCAAAACTGTAAATGTTCTCAAAATATCAAGTAGAAAGTTCATACAAATATCTGCCTTGCTATAGTTTTGACCTATGTCACTAAGTATTTTCCTAACTTCAGGAAAATATGAATATAGAAATATTTTTACAATTAACATATGAAAATCTTTACCACTTAAAATGGTTGGGAAATTTTCTCCAATTATATCTTCAACTAACTTTCTCAACCCTTTATTCTTCTCTTCTCCTTCTGGGACACCAGTGATTTTTATCTCCTCAAACGTAGTAGGCCCCAGAATATACTGGGAGAGAAATCAGGCTGGTTCTCACCAGAGGGAGAGAAAATTTAAGAGAAAAATAATAATAGTAATTAGAAAAGTAAATGAAATGGAATAATAAAAAATAATATATGAAATGAAAATAGAAAATAAAAATATAATGTAAAATATCTATTAAAACTTTTTTAAATAATGAGAAGAACAACTATATTGCTAATAAAAATGTATAGAAAATATATGCTTTAAAAGGGGGGAAGGAATATTAAGAAAAAAAAAAAATTAAAATACAGACCTAGGGAGATAGGGAGTTAGCTTGCCTGCACTTACCCCTTCACCTTAGCGAGTGGTGATGATGAGGTTAAAGTATCTGATAATTTCCTTTTCTCCAGTGCGTAGTTACCTTGGTAAAAGGCCCTGGTAAAAGGCTGGAAGCAAGGTTGACAGCATAAATTTTGGGTGTTGTTAAAAGGTCCTTTCCGAGGGGCTCTGGATATGTAAACTGTCTGAAGTCTGGGAATTGATTAAGGATCTGTGACTCTTTGCTTTTGTAATTCAAGTTAAACTGAAGTTCACTTGACTTAAAATTCTTCTGTTTACACAGCTCAAACAATAATTTAGTAAACTGCCCCTCTCTTTTACTTGTGTGCACCCCATGATCTACTAGCCAACACCAGAAATCTCTGTGAGTCAGATTATTTTGACTGCTGCTTTGAGTCTACTGTCCAATATAGTGGCCATGCCCAACTAGTCTAAGGTGATTAACTGTTACCACATGGCTTCTGCCAACTCAGGGTCTGATCATCCCTATTGTGTTTAAGGATTCCAGCTCAGTGACACCAGTTCCCACAGTAGTATCAATTCTCAGAGTAGGGCAGCTACAGAGCTGTTCAGCTAGCCTCATGAATTTATTTCTCAAGTTTCTGGTGAAAGATGTGTCTTCTGGACATTCCTGGAGTGTGTGAGCTTGTCTTCCATGATAGATCCATTCTAATATTCCCATCACTCAAAGCCTCTGCATTCCCCTCATATACATTATACCAGGGCAGTTCAGACATTTCAACCTCAGGTAATGTGAGCTACCTTTTGATCCATGTTTCAGCCAATCATCAAACTAACTATTAATGCCCTATCTAACCCCTTTAGCTACAACACTGAATGCAGAATCCCTGCTTAGTGGGCCCAAATAAATAAATTCAGCTTGTTCCAACTTAAAAAAAAAAAGAAAAATATATTTCATAAGGCTAACAGCTGCCATAGATCAGTGATTCCTCTGATGGATCTGGGCAAAGCAAATTGAAAACCCTCTGGAAAAGATTTACCATTCTACATGCCATTAAGTATATTTGTGATTCATGAGAGGTCACAATAGCAACAGCATTAAGAAGAATTTGGAGGAAGTTGATTCCAGCCCTCACTGATGAAAGACAAGCTACAGACCAGGATAAAATATTTCCAAATCCAACATTTGACAAAGAATGTGTATTTACATACTCAGAACTATGCTCTTTTAATTATCATAGTTTATGATAAGTTTTTAAAAATTTATTTAGGTCTTGTTAAATTTCTTTCATAATAGTTTTTTACTTTTCTTTTTTAAAGAATGAACATCTTGAGATGTAATTCAAATAGCATAAAATTCATCCATTCAAGTTATATTTCAGTAGTTTTGTGTGTGTGTCAGATTTTTTTTCAACATAACAATATACAAACATTCTTACCATTGATCATTCCATTCTTGATATATAATCAGTAACTTACAATATCATCACATAGTTGTATATTCATCACCACAATCATTTCTTAGAACATTTGCATCAATTCAGAAAAAGAAAACAAAAACATTCATACATACCATACCCCTTACCCCTTCCTTTCATTGATCACTAGCATTTCAATCTACTAAATGTATTTTAACATTTGTTCCCCCTATTATTTATTTATTTTTAATCCATATGTTTTATTCATCTGTCGATAAGGTATATAAAAGGAGCATCAGACACAAGGTTTTCACAATCACACAGTCACATTGTTAAAGCTGTACCATTATACAATTATCTTCAAGAAACGTGGCTACTGGAACACAGCTCTGCATTTTCAGTCAGTTCCCTCCAGCCTCTCCATTACATCTTGACTAACAAGATGATATCTATATAATGCGTAAGAATAACCTCCAGGATAACTTGACTGACTGTTTGGAATTTCTCAGCCATTGACACTTTCTCATTTCACTCTTCCCCCTTTTGGTCAGGAATGTTTTGTCAGCCCCTTGATGCCGAGTCCCAGCTCATTCTGGGATTTCTGTCCCACGTTGCCAGGAAGGTCCACACCCCTGGAAGTCATGTCCCACATAGAGAGGGGGAGGGCAGTGAGTTTGCTTGTCATGTTAGCTGAGAGAGAGAGGCCACATCTGAGCAACAAAAGAAGTTCTCTGAGGGTGACTCTTAGGCCTAATTTTAAGTAGACTTTTAGTCTATCCTTTGTGGGAAAAGTTTCATATGTACAAACCCCACCCCGGACTGAGGGCTCCACCTATTGCTTTAGTTGTCCCCACTGCTTGTGAGAATATCAAAAATTCTCCACTTGGGAAAGTTGAATTTTCCTCCTTTCTCACCATTCCCCCAAGGGGGCTTTGCAAATATTTTTTTATTCACTGTTCCAATCACTCTGGACAAACCAAAAAAATCTCATGCCCTATTCAAGATCCGTGTACTTTTGGTGTTCAATTAAACTGTCCACATAAGTTATATTAGGAAATGCACTAGTCAAAATATAAATTTTGTACCAAATAAACATTTTTTGCTTTAGTCTCACACCTGTTAAAGTTTTAAAATATTAATAATAATAAGTTTGTCTTTTGCCAGATTTTGGGAGGTTCAGCCATTATTTCTTCAATTTTTTTTTTATAAACCACCTAGGATTTGTTTCCACCTAGGAGAGGCATGGAAAGATGAAAGGTGATGGTCAAGTTATATAAAGAAGATAGGATTTAGCACATGAATGTGAATGCTAAATCATTACATTGATATCTCTTTCAGTTTCCAGTATTTTAGAACAGTAGAAGTAAAAACCTAAAATTGTGAAATTGTAACCCATGTCAAACTCTGAAATATGTTCTACAACTAATTGTGGTGCTGTCCTTTGAAAT
The DNA here is from genome assembly GCF_023851605.1 of Tamandua tetradactyla. Lineage (NCBI taxonomy): Eukaryota > Metazoa > Chordata > Mammalia > Pilosa > Myrmecophagidae > Tamandua > Tamandua tetradactyla. Next base: position 81,317,607 of record NC_135340.1, read on the forward strand.
TTATAGCTTTTCTGTATATATGTTCTTTTTCACAAAAGAAGAAGGAAAAAAGTCAATTGTGATAATAAAAAAATATTTAAGCCCTCCAGCTTCCAATATTCAGGAGCAGTTAGAAGGAAAAATATGAGAGGATCGTATGGTAGCCCATGAGAAACTCTGAGATCAATCCTGTAACTACTTGTTGAAGAGTGCTTTGAAAGCTATTGCTTTTTTATTTCATTGTTTTGTATATATGTTATATTATATAATAAAATGTTTTAAAAAAAAAAAGATGGGTTTAGGCGTGATCTGCTTTGTACAATGTAACTTTTTGTGCTGATGGAAATGCGCTGTCCAAATGAGAGCCACTCATCCCATCTGACTGTTGGGAACTTGAAATGTGGCATGTGGGACTAAGGAAATGAATTTTTTAGTTTATTTCATTTAAATTTAAGGAGCTAGATGTAGCTACTGGCTTTAAGGTATTGGACAGCACAGGGTGTAGATTATTTTTAAAGTCCCTTTGCTCTCTAACAGTGTATATGTACTCTGAGATGGAAAGAAGAGTATTTGTGTAGGAGGATGAAGAGGGGGGACAAGTAGCTGACATCTAGGCAGACCCAAGGTGATTTCTGTGAACTCTGGCCCCCATTATCTAGGAGAACACTTGACCCTCTTTCAGACTCTGTGGTTGAGCCCTGTGCTTTGGTCTGTGAATTACAGTTTTCTCATTATTAGAGTAATAGGCAATGGTTTTGCTTAGCAGGAAGTTAGTTTGCCTGTGGTGGGTCTGCTGAGAACCTGCCCCAGTGATTCTTGATCCTCTTCTGATTGCGCATCCCTTCTGTGGGTCTTTATTCTTCTCACTAAAGGGTTGTGCATTAATCTTCATTCCTGGAAATGATAACCTTAGTGGTTATCCTTGGTTTATTCTGTGTGATTCTGATGAAGAAAAGTATGTATGTGAACTGTGAAATATCTAATTTTAGATATTTATCTAGAAAAGTACAGAGATACTTAGCTATTTAGTTTTCTTTGTCCTTAGTTATAATTAATATCACTTCCCCATCAGTCTTGTTCCAAGCATTGTTTACCTAGAGAGATGGTACACAGTGACCAAGCTTTCTCCACAGCTTAGCCAATTGCATACTAGCCTCACTCTCGAAATGGCTCCACCAACAGCACAGTCATAATGAGCCTAGCCACCATTCTCTGGCACACATATCTTCATAGCAACAGACCACCACATGGCAATAGCAGCCACACAAAGGAAACATTAGGGAAATAAATACCTACTTTCTCTCACCTTTCCCCCACCAAAAAAAAAAAAAAAAGCCAATATATTCTTTCTACTTAGCAGTGTACTACCAGGGGGTAGTACTGACATGTTCATGTACCCTTGTATATTATATCTGTGCACGGTTATTTAAATTCTGAAGCCCTAAGGAAAATTTTCAGTCATAGGGTATTTTTTTGTTTGTTTGTTTTTTGTTTTTTCATTTTGCAAATTGCAAAATAAGCATCTCCAAGGGAGAGCATTGTCCTCTTTTTGTACACTCTTACCCCTCTTCCCTCCCCCGGTTAGACAGTACAGGGGGCCAGGGTGTAGCTTTGCAGGTAGATAAGGTTGTTTCAAAATAAAATCCTTTTGATATTTCAGTAACAAAACCCTCTCAGATGGGCTCAGAGACTGACTCATTTTAATAATAATGTCATCCTTTAACAATTTAGTTCCTGATATTTATGTAGGAACTCAGGTGGGTAACAGGCACGTAATATAATTCCGGGACAAAATGGAGCTAATTGCTAGCTAAGATTAAATTTAACTTTAGGAAATATGATTCTGAGGGAAACAGCCCCATTTGAGAGCCTTAGTCTTTTCTTTCCCTATTGATAAGTTCATTTAACTGGTCTGGTTCTTAATTTCCTGAGATGTAAAATAAGGATGTTAGACTACTTGATCACAGTGATCTTTTCCTGCTCTGATGTTTACGATTCTATGTGGGACAGAAGAGGGAGCTTTCTTTGTAATTCATTGGTTGTGGCAAGATCTCCTGGAAGATGTTGAACCCTCTTGTCTCAGTGCTTACACTGCTAAAAACAGGTCCTGGCCCTGCCTTGGTTGATAAATTTTCTGTAACAACAATGGGCAGAAGCGATTTGCAAACTTGGCAACTAGCCATCTATCCCACAGCAGTAGTTTCAGACCAGTTCAGGTAGAACTTTGCTCCTAGGTTGCTGTTACTGCTCTTACTGCAGCCACTGCCACATCAGTGTGTGTTTCTGTCTCTGACTATTCCGTGAAAGTAGAGACTGTTTTCCACCCCTTCTAATACCTCATTATCCCATCTCCCTCGGGCTTTACAGAACAAAGAAATTGCAGCACATCAACTTTATAATTTGGGAAGTTGGAGGTAATTTGCCCATGATGGGTGGGTAGGTAGCTGATTATTCCTGGCATGAGGCAATGTTCTAAAATGGCCTTGTGTTTTGTCTGTCAGGCTTAGGCTTTGTTAGGCCCCTTCAGGCTTCTCTGTATTTGAATTAAATTATAGTGGCAAAACAAGCCCACATACTTTCAGAGATGTAGGGGTTAGGAAAAACAAGGACAATATGTCATTTATAGGTCTTGGTATTCACTAATTGCTCAAATAATTGTTGTTTAATCCACTATCCCTGTGCTTACTTCTGCCAGATCATTTGATGGTCTTTATATCCTTCTCCGTAGCAACAAGCTATATGACAAAAAGACTATGGTGAGAAATTGAGTATCCCCACATACAAGCACACCCACCAAATTGTACTCTATTTACTTTTTAGGGTGTCTTTTAAAAAAATCTAAAAGGCTGCTATGCAATTTTCTACTCCCTCTGAACTCATAATCAAATGAAACTTTTGACCCTGAACTACCTCAATGAACAATCTAACCTGCCTTCTCCTTGTCTGATCTGATTATTACCATCTTTTGAAAATTTTCCTCTGTCATTCAATGCACTTGAAATGCTATGCATCTTTTCATTTACCAAGTTCCCCTCTGTTTTTCAGCCTTTAGGTCACTCCTTATACTTTTCTGACTCTGTATAAAAAATTCTCCTTGTATCAGTATGGAGAAGAAACAGTTGAAGAAAGTGGACCCCCTCTCCCTCTCAAGGGTTCTTGGCATTAGATAACTAGACTGGTCTGCTGCCATAGAGGTTGGGCAGACTGCCTAATGTATAGAATTAGCTTGGCATTTTACTTGGTGTCTCAGGAAATTTGGGCTATACCTACTTTCTTATCCTCCCTGCTACTTAATCTACAAAAGTCACAATAACCCAAAGTAATTTTTGTTTGTTTGTCTTAATGTGATTTTTTTAACGGGTCTTATTGAATAAATATTAATTTATGCACAAATCATAAGTTTACAGGTCATTGAATTTTCACAAAGTACACATATCTGTGGTACCAAGGCCTAGATAAAGAAACAGTATTAGCAGAACCCCCTTCATGCCGCTCTTCTAAAGCCTAATTCGCCCCCCACCGCCGTAGTAACCAGTTCTGACTGCTATCATTGTACATTAGTGTTACCCATTCTTCTTAACTTTACAAGCATTACGTATTTATTGTTTATATGTAGCTTCTTTTGCTCAATATTGTCAGTGAGATTCATGCATGTTATTGCCTGTAGTTGTACTTTATTCTCATTATTTTATAATATTCCATTATGGAATTACACTACTACTTATTTTTTTTTTCAGAACGTATGAATATTTTATTGTGAAATCTTAAAATTTGTAGAGACTCCTTGGTCAGTGAAGGGTATAGTTAGTGACTTTTCACGGTGGAATCATCCTCTTAAATTGCTGTCCTCTGTCCATCATCAATTTCTTCCTTGTTCAAGATAACCCAGTTCATGAGTGAAGGGAAGATTGGGCCACTGTCTTTCTGAATCCACAGCTCAGGCTCTGTCCACAGTTCTCTGCAGAGGGACCCACTGAGCCCAGAAGACTGTTCATGTCTCTGAACAGCTTTCTCTGGGATGTGTCTAGGAGGGACCACTCTTCCTGAGTGATGTCTTTAATTACAGCTTTCAAGTTCACTAACTCATAAAGACATATAGACATTCAGCTTCAGAGGGGACCATCTCTACCAATGTCCAGAGTAGGATTCTTGAGAGGGTAGCACTGAGGAAGTAGTCACTGTTTACAGAAAGTTCAAACTGAATCTGCATTTCAAGTCAGATCATTCTTAGTATTGAATGGTTATCTGAATTTCACAATGCAGACATGTACACATACACATTGATTACTTTAACTCCATATAAAAGAATAGCCCAGGACATGTGGTGTGATATAACCTGGAAATTTCCTAATAAACTGGTAATTATCACTTCCAGATGATGATATACATTTTGCACTTAAGCATTCATAACTATCACCCTTTTCCACCAATTTCAAGTAAACTTACAGACTCATCAGAAGGCAAAAAATATATATGATTTACCCCTTTTATATCATAACTATCATTAGATTATTCCCCCAGATGACCTACCTCAGTTTCTTTTCATCTGATATCATTTCACAACCTGTTCCAAGTTCTGAAAGACCCAGTGAGCTCTGTGTAAAGTACTTCCTATCTGTTCACAGTGCATATGTATATTATCTGTTGGAATTGCAGACAAATTTGCACCATAGTACAGCAGTTTGAAGTACTAAACAGGTATCATGGATAAAATGGAATCAGTATATGCTGCTTCACTCAACTCTCTATGACTCAGGTGTTAATCATAAAATACAAGCACAGACAGTTCAACAGCACACATCACAGACTCCTGAGAGTGCTGTACTGAATGACAGTCCTAGCCTGACCATTCCAGGAACATGAGATCTTGCCATCTCAGTTTTCCTTGGGAACTTCAAGTACACTTGCTCATTGTTTCTCCTTTATCTTCATTTCCTCTGTATGTTCAAGAGTACAAGAAGCCTTTTAATCCATTCTTGTCTCTCCAATTCTTCAAAAATTTTCACAGGGCCATAAATTTTACCCAGTATACTCCTCCAGTGGCTTCATTTTCAGTAGCTCAGCTGACGGCTGTCTTCCTCTGGTTTTTCATTCACAATCAGATAAGCATGCAAATGGCCGAGATATCCCAGAGCTGAGGGTCCCTCCCAAGTGGGTCTTGCAGGGACAGAGCTCAATCCTCAGTGTTGAAGCAGCACCAGGTTCCAGGGAATTGAACCAGAAGACATTTTTGGTACAGTCTGAGTCATCATGGGGTGGAAATGGAGGATTTGAGTACCTGCTAGAGGATGCACTCTTTCCTGTCCCTCTGGCTGAATCCCTGAGATGGAGCTGAGATTTCTCAATGCCAGGCTGAGTGAAGTGAACTTCTCAGTACAGTCAATAGGAAAGGCATCAGGAAGGAAGGATCTGCAGAAGGAACAGGAGTAGGGAAGTGTTTGCTCCAAACTCAGACTTCTCAGTCCATCACCTCTACTTATTTATTCAGGGCATTTGGGACTGTTATGAATAGTGCTGCTGTGAAAATTTTTATACTTGTCTTTTGGGGGAATGTATGTATACATTCCTGTTGTATGTACTTAGATATGGAATTCCTGGGTATAAGGTATGCATATGATCAGCTTTAATAAATATTGCTAATTTTACAAAGTGTCTGAACCAATTTACATTTCCACTGCAATTTACACTCCCACTGTATTCAAGTTTTGGTTGCTCTACATCCTTGCCAGCACTTGACCTTATTTGTTGTTTTAGTTTGTAGAAGCTGTGGAAATGCAATATACCAAAAATGAAATGGCTTTACAAAGGGAAATTTATTGCGTTGGAAGTATACAGTTCTAAGGCCATGAAAATGTCCAAACTAAGGTATCTTGAGAAAGATATCTTAACTCCAAAGAAAGGGTCAATGAAGCTTCTTCCCAGCTCCAAAGAAGCTCTGTCAGCTGGGAAGGTACATGGGGTTGTCTGCTAGCTTTCTCTCTGGGCTTCTTGTTTCATGAAACTCCTCCAGGGGCATTTTCCTTCTTCATCTCTAAAGGCCTCTGACTGTGTAGGCTCTGTTGGCTGTAATGTTTTTTCCAAAATGGTTCCCTCTTACAGGGCTCCAGTAAGCAACCCCACCTTGAATGGATGGAGGAGACACATCTCCATGGAAACAGTCAAAAAGATTCCACCCAGCAATATCGAATGTGGATGAAATAAATCTTTTTTTATGAAGTGACTGTTCAAATTTTTTGCCTGTTTTTGGATTGGGTTGCCTGTCATTTTCATTCTGGTTTGTAAGGGTTCTTTGTATATTCAGTAAAGAGTCCTTTGCCAGATATTATTTTTGTTTTTGTTTTTGTTTTTTCTCTTTTTTTTTTATTAACGGAAAGAAAAAAAAAGAAATTAACACAACATTTAGAAATCATACCATTCTACATATGCACTCAGTAATTCTTAACATCATCACATAGATGCATGATCATCGTTTCTTAGTACATTTGCATCGGTTTAGAGGAACTAGCAACACAACAGAAAAAGATATAAAATGTTAATATAGAGAAAAGAAATAAAAGTAGTAATAATAGTAAAAAAAAAAAAAAAAAAACCCTATAGCTCAGATGCAGCTTCATTCAGTGTTTTAACATGATTACTTTACAATTAGGTATTATTGTGCTGTCCATTTTTGAGTTTTTGTATCCAGTACTGTTGCACAGTCTGTATCCCTTCAGCTTCAATTACTCATTATCTTACCCTGTTTCTAACTCCTGCTGGACTCTGTTACCAATGACATATTTCAAGTTTATTCTCGAATGTCCGTTCACATCAGTGGGACCATACGGTATTTGTCCTTTAGTTTTTGGCTAGACTCACTCAGCATAATATTCTCTAGGTCCATCCATGTTATTACATGCTTCATAAGTTTATCTTGTCTTAAAGCTGCATAATATTCCATCGTATGTATATACCACAGTTTGTTTAGCCACTCTTCTGTTGATGGAGATTTTGGCTGTTTCCATCTCTTTGCAATTGTAAATAACGCTGCTATAAACATTGGTGTACAAATGTCCGTTTGTGTCTTTGCCCTTAAGTCCTTTGAGTAGATACCTAGCAATGGTATTGCTGGGTCGTATGGCAATTCTATATTCAGCTTTTTGAGGAACCAACAAACTGCCTTCCACAGTGGTTGCACCCTTTGACATTCCCACCAACAGTGGATAAGTGTGCCTCTTTCTCCGCATCCTCTCCAGCACTTGTCATTTTCTGTTTTGTTGATAATGGCCATTCTGGTGGGTGTGAGATGATATCTCATTGTGGTTTTGATTTGCATTTCTCTAATGGCCAGGGACATTGAGCATCTCTTCATGTGCCTCTTGGCCATCCGTATTTCCTCTTCTGGTAGGTGTCTGTTCGAGTCTTTTTCCCATTTTGTAATTGGGTTGGCTGTCTTTTTGTTGTTGAGTTGAACAATCTCTTTGTAAATTCTGGATACTAGACCTTTATCTGATATGTCATTTCCAAATATTATCTCCCATTGTGTGGGCTGTCTTTCTACTTTCTTGATGAAGTTCTTTGATGCACAAAAGTGTTTAATTTTGAGGAGCTCCCATTTATTTATTTCTTTCTTCAGTGCTCTTGCTTTAGGTTTAAGATCCATAAAACCGCCTCCAGTTGTAAGATTCATAAGATATCTCCCTACATTTTCCTCTAACTGTTTTGTGGTCTTAGACCTAATGTTTAGATCTTTGATCCATTTTGAGTTAACTTTTGTATAAGGTGTGAGATACGGGTCTTCTTTCATTTTTTTATCATATCCAGTTCTCTAGGCACCATTTATTGAAGAGACTGTTCTGTCCCAGGTGAGTTGGCTTGACTGCCTTATCAAAGATCAAATGTCCATAGATGAGAGGGTCTATATCTGAGCACTCTATTCGATTCCATTGGTCGATATATCTATCTTTATGCCAATACCATGCTGTTTTGACCACTGTGGCTTCATAATATGTCTTAAAGTCCGGCATCGCGAGACCTCCAGCTTTGTTTTTTTTCCTCAAGATGTTTTTAGCAATTCGGGGCAACCTGCCCTTCCAGATAAATTTGCTTATTGGTTTTTCTAATTCTAAAAAATAAGTTGTTGGGATTTTGATTGGTATTGCATTGAATCTGTAGATCAGTTTAGGTAGGATTGACATCTTAATTATATTTAGTCTTCCAATCCATGAACACGGTATGCCCTTCCATCTATTTAGGTCTTCTGTGATTTCTTTTAGCAGTTTTTCGTAGTTTTCTTTATATAGGTTTTTTGTCTCTTTAATTAAATTTATTCCTAGGTATTTTATTCTTTTAGTTGCAATTGTAAATGGGATTCGTTTCTTGATTTCCCCCTTAGATTGTTCATTACTAGTGTATAGAAAAGCTACAGATTTTTGAATGTTGATCTTGTAGCCTGCTACTTTGCTGTACTCATTTATTAGCTCTAGTAATTTTGTTGTGGATTTTTCTTGGTTTTCTACATATAGTATCATATCGTCTGCAAACAGTGATAGTTTTACTTCTTCCTTTCCAATTTTGATGCCTTGTATTTCTTCTTCTTGTCTAATTGCTTTGGCTAGAACTTCCAACACAATGTTGAATAATAGTGGTGATAGTGGACATCCTTGTCTTGTTCCTGATCTTAGGGGGAAAGTTTTCAATTTTTCCCCATTGAGAATGATATTAGCTGTGGGTTTTTCATATATTCCCTCTATCATTTTAAGGAAGTTCCCTTGTATTCCTATCTTTTGAAGTGTTTTCAACAGGAAAGGATGTTGAATCTTGTCAAATGCCTTCTCTGCATCAATTGAGATGATCATGTGATTTTTCTGCTTTGATTTGTTGATGTGGTGTATTACATTAATTGATTTTCTTATGTTGAACCATCCTTGCATACCTGGGATGAATCCTACTTGGTCATGATGATGTATAATTCTTTTAATGTGTTGTTGGATACGATTTGCTAGAATTTTATTAAGGATTTTTGCATCTATATTCATTAGAGAGATTGGTCTGTAGTTTTCTTTTTTTGTAATATCTTTGCCTGGTTTTGGTATGAGGGTGATGTTGGCTTCATAGAATGAATTAGGTAGTTTTCCCTCCACTTCGATTATTTTGAAGAGTTTGAGGAGAGTTGGTACTAATTCTTTCTGGAATGTTTGATAGAATTCACATGTGAAGCCGTCTGGTCCTGGACTTTTCTTTTTAGGAAGCTTTTGAATGACTAATTCAATCTCTTGTGATTGGTTTGTTGAGGTCATCTATGTCTTCTTGAGTCAAAGTTGGTTGTTCATGTCTTTCCAGGAACCCGTCCATTTCATCTAAATTGTTGTATTTATTAGCGTAAAGTTGTTCATAGTATCCTGTTATTACCTCCTTTATTTCTGTGAGGTCAGTAGTTATGTCTCCTCTTCCATTTCTGATCTTATTTATTTGCATCCTCTTTCTTCTTCTTTTTGTCAATCTTGCTAAGGGCCCATCAATCTTATTGATTTTCTCATAGAACCAACTTCTGGTCTTATTGATTTTCTCTATTGTTTTCATGTTTTCAATTTCATTTATTTCTGCTCTAATCTTTGTTATTTCTTTCCTTTTGCTTGCTTTGGGATTAGTTTGCTGTTCTTTCTCTAGTTCTTCCAAGTGGACAGTTAATTCCTGCATTTTTGCCTTTTCTTCTTTTCTGATATAGGCATTTAGGGCAATAAATTTCCCTCTTAGCACTGCCTTTGCTGCGTCCCATAAGTTTTGATATGTTGTGTTTTCATTTTCATTCGCCTCGAGGTATTTACTAATTTCTCTTGCAATTTCTTCTTTGACCCACTCGTTGTTTAAGAGTGTGTTGTTGAGCCTCCATGTATTTGTGAATTTTCTGGCCCTCCGCGTATTATTGATTTCCAACTTCATTCCTTTATGATCCGAGAAAGTGTTGTGTATGATTTCAATCTTTTTAAATTTGTTAAGACTTGCTTTGTGACCCAGCATATGGCCTATCTTTGAGAATGATCCATGAGCACTTGAAAAAAAGGTGTATCCTGCTGTTGTGGGATGTAATGTCCTATAAATGTCTGTTAAGTCAAGCTCATTTATAGAAGTATGCAGATTCTCTATTTCTTTATTGATCCTCTGTCTAGATGTTCTGTCCATTGATGAGAGTGGTGAATTGAAGTCTCCAACTATTATGGTATATGTGTCTATTTCCCTTTTCAGTGTTTGCAGTGTATTCCTAACGTATTTTGGGGCATTCTGTTTTGGTGCGTAAATTTTTATGATTGTTATGTCTTCTTGTTTAATTGTTCCTTTTATTAGTATATAGTCTCCTTCTTTGTCTCTTTTAACTGTTTTACATTTGAAGTCTAATTTGTTGGATATTAGTATAGCCACTCCTGCTCTTTTCTGGTTGTTATTTGCATGAAATATCTTTTCCCAACCTTTCACTTTCAACCTATATTTATCTTTGGGTCTAAGATGTGTTTCCTGTAGACAGCATATAGAAGGATCCTGTTTTTTAATCCATTCTGCCAGTCTATGTCTTTTGATTGGGAAATTCAGTCCATTAACATTTAGAGTTATTACTGTTTGGATAATATTTTCCTCTACCATTTTGCCTTTTGTATTATATATATCATATCTGACTTTCCTTCTTTCTGCACTCTTCTCCATGTCTCTCTCTTCTGTCTTTTCGTATCTGACTCTAGTGCTCCCTTTAGTATTTCTTGCAGAGCTGGTCTCTTGGTCACAAATTCTCTCAGTGACTTTTTGTCTGAGAATGTTTTAATTTCTCCCTCATTTTTGAAGGACAATTTTGCTGGATATAGGAGTCTTGGTTGGCAGTTTTTCTCTTTTAGTAACTTAAATATATCATCCCACTGTCTTCTAGCTTCCATGGTTTCTGCTGAGAAATCTACACATAGTCTTATTGGGTTTCCCTTGTATGTGATGGATTGGTTCTCTCTCGCTGCTTTCAAGATCCTCTCTTTCTCTTTGACCTCTGACATTCTAACTAGTAAGTGTCTTGGGGAACGCCTATTTGGGTCTAATCTCTTTGGGGTGCGCTGCACTTCTTGGATCTGTAATTTTAGGTGTTTCATAAGAGTTGAGAAATTTTCAGTGATAATTTCTTCCATTAGTTTTTCTCCTCCTTTTCCCTTCTCTTCTCCTTCTGGGACACCCACAACACGTATATTTGTGCGATTCACATTGTCCTTGAGTTCCCTGATACCCTGTTCAAATTTTTCCATTCTTTTCCGGATAGTTTCTGTTTCTTTTTGGAATTCAGATGTTCCATCCTCCAAATCACTAATTCTATCTTCTGTCTCTTTAAATCTATCATTGTAGGTATCCATTGTTTTTTCCATCTTTTCTACTTTATCCTTCAGTTCCATAAGTTCTGTGATTTGTTTTTTCAGGTTTTCTATTTCTTCTTTTTGTTCAGCCCATGTCTTCTTCTTGTCCTCCCTCAATTTATCGATTTCGTTTTTGAAGAGGTTTTCCATTTCTGTTCGTATATTCAGCAATAGTTGTTTCAGCTCCTGTATCTCATTTGAACTATTGGTTTGTTCCTTTGACTGGGCCATATTTTCAATTTTCTGAGCGTGATCCGTTATCTTCTGCTGGCGTCTGGGCATTTAGTCAGATTTCCCTGGGTGTTGGACCCCACAGGTTGAAAGATTTTTCTGTGAAATCTCTGGGTTCTGTTTTTCTTATCCTGCCCAGTAGGTGGCGCTCGTGGCACACGTTTGTCTACGGGTTCCACCAGTGAAAGTTGCTGTGGCTCCTATAACTCTGGAAAACTCTCGCCGTAGGGGAGGTTCGGCAGCCGAAGCGTCTTGGAAGAGTGCCAGCCGGCCTGGGGGTCCGAACCCGGGGAGGGTCGCCAGCCGCCGCAGCACGGGAGAGCGCCCGACCGAATTTCCTAGTCGGCCCAGGGCACCAAGCGTGGCGGGACGGCGCCAGCTGTCGCAGCCCGGGAGAGTGCACTGTTCCCAGCCGGACCAGGGAGTCACATGTTTGGAAGGGACCCCCCCGGTCACCGTTCTCCGCAGTCTGGGGATTTCCGACCCAACTCTCTCAGTTGGTCCGGGGGGCTCGCGTGGTGGGGGTGTCAGCCGCCGCGGCCCAAGGGGACCGCCTGCCCAATTCTGCCAGCTGGCCTGGGAAGGAGGAAGGGAGGGACTCCGGCCGCTTGCCGTCCCGCCCGGGAAAGCCCGCGCCCCTCGGTGATCTCACCGGAGCTGGTTCTCCCAGACAGTCAGCCGTTCCAGGATGGGGTACGCTGTCCCTTTGATCTCCATCGTGGCTCCGGGAGCTGCTCTGTATTGTCTCCACTCCCCCAATAGCTGGTCTGGAGGAGGAAAGGTGAGGGTGGCAATGCTGTCGAGGCCAGTGGCTGAGGAGCCGGTGAAGGTGCAAGAGGGCACGGTGGTGGTTGGAGAGCCGCCAGAGCAGGAGGAGAAAGGGAAGGATAAGATGGCGGATGGAGCGCCACTGGAGCAGAAGGGGGAAGAGGGGAGAGCAGGGCCTGTGGGCCGGCTGCTGCGGGGCGTGGGCGCCGCGCGCCGGGCTGGCTGACAAAGAGGGCAGAGGAGGGCAGGCGGGCCGGCCGCCGTGGGGTGCGGGCGCCGCACGCCGGGCCGGCGGACAAAGAGGGCAGAGGAGGGCAGAGAGCCAGATATTGTTTTATAAATATCTTCTATTCCTGTGTCTTGACTCTGCATTCTCTTAATGGTATCTTTTCATAAATGGAAATTCTTAATGTTTAAAATTATTTTTTCTTTCCTAGTGAATGCTTTTTGTGTCCTGTATAAAAAAGCATTGCGTATCTCAAATAATAAAGATATTCTCCTAAATTGTCTTCTGAGAACCTTGTTGTTTTACTTTTCTTATTTAGATCTGCATCCTATCTGGAACTGACTGTTGTTTAGGGTATAAGTTGGGAGTCAAATCATACAGATATCTAATTGACCCAGCAACTTATTGGAAAGACCATCTTTTCCCCACTGCACTACAGTGTCACATTGGTCATAAGTCAAACAAAATATGCGTGGGTCTATTTCTAGGTTCTCTCTTGTGCTCCATTCATCCATTTGTCTATCCTTATGTCAATATGAAATTGTCTTAAATAACTTCAGCTTTATAAGTCTTGTTGTCTAGTTGTTTAAGTTCTACAGCTTAGTTTTACTACTTCTTGAAGATGGTCTTGACTATTCTAGGCTCTTTCAGTTCCATATAAATTTTAGGATCAGCTTGTGAGTTTCTAGGGAAAAAAAAAACCTGCTGAGATTTTTATAGGGATTACATTGAATCTACAGATCAACTTGGGGAAGACCCAAAGTTTTATCCTTTTACTTAAACCAGTGGTTCTCAGTTACTGAGATGGGGTGAGGGTGGGGGTGGGAGTGGAATGGGAGTGGGAGTGGGAATTGGTCAGAACAGGTTAGTGATATCAGAGACACTTGTTGAGTTTATTTAAAATATGTTAGCTATTCCATACTACTCAGTTCTGAACCAGAAGGTTCAGGATGGAGCTTGGCCATATATTTTTGTGTGTGTGAAAAAGCACCCTAAGAAATTATGATTTGCTGCCATCACAACTGTTCCCTAACCACCTATTTGAGAACTACTGGCCTAGAGTGTTCTCCTTGGCTAGCAACAGTAATTCATTGGGGCTGCTTAAGATAAAACCGGACTGCTTTAGTCAAAACCAGGCCTACCTTTGGGGACAACCAAAATTTCAGCATAATTATCGTCACAAGTTTAGGAGAGGAAAGAAATCTAAAACTGTGCATAATAATGAGAAGCATTACTTGCCAAAGTCAATCAGGACAGGAGAGCATCCACCCTCTGGGCAAAACAGTTACTCACTTCCTCTCTCTACATTATTATTTTTCTTTCCTTGGCACTAAAAGCCACAGTGTGGTTCAGTTCTGCTCTGCTAACAATCCTGAAAATGCCAAGTAGAGAATAGCAGAAAGAAAAAGAGACTTCAGCAGTTGGCTACATCTCTTGGCCTCTGGCTGAAAAAGACTGAAAGATAAAGCATCTCTTGTAGACTAGCCCCTTACCATGTTCTTATACTAGTTCTTCCTACTAGGACATAAAGCTGTAAAGACATGAACAAGTATGATTCTATCTCAACCCCAGACATGTAATTTTTTGTTCAAATCCCATTGAGATTATATCCTTTTTGTTCCCAGTGGTTTCCAGACAAGGACTCCAGCTGGACAGCTAAAGGCATGATGATCTTGACTTATCTACCTCTTCTAGCTGTGGGTACAGTATATGGTTACCTCAACAAGAAGTAAGAAAGGATGCACAACTTCAGGGTGTGGTAAACCACCCTTTGTTGTACTTATGCAAAATTCCCATGGGGCAGGAACCTATAGACAGGAAGAGGAACTGTATCAGATCCTTAGTAGTGTTCCTCCTCAGCCTTCCCCTCTGCCCCAGAGTGCTTCTCATTTGGTGGATGTTCCCCCCTTTGGGCTTACTTTTCTACCCTATACTGGTTCTTTTCCTGTTTATAATTTTAACAGTAATTATAAGCATTACCCAACTACTCTCAAAATTGGTGCTTGCTTGATAATGGTTTCAGCTGGCTGTTGATTATACTTTCAGTTGAAATTGTATAGAAACAAAAATAACATAGTCATATGAAAATGGGTCCAAGATGATGGGTGTTACCTTTTGATCTTTCTTTGGCCCATTTAGACCCCTCTTGATCATTGTGTATAATTCCTTTAGTGTGCTGCTGAATTCAATTTGCAAGTATTTGGTTGAGGATTTTTGCATCTATGTTCATTAAAGAGATCAGTCTATAAATTTCTTTTCTTGTAGTATCTTTGTCCAGCTATGGTATTAGGGTGATGTTGGCTTTATTTCTTCTCAAGTCAGTGTTACTTGTTCATGCCTTTCTAGGAAATTGCCCATTTCATCTACATTGTCTAGTTTATTAGCATATAGTTGCTCATAGTATCCTCTCATTACCACCTTTATTTCTGCAGGGTTAGTGGTTTTGGCCCCTCTTACATTTCTGATTTTATTTATTTGCGTTCTCTTCCTCCCTCCCTCCCTTCCTTCCTTCCTCAGTCTATCTACGGGTCTTTCTTCATCAGCCTAGCTAAGGGTCCATCAGTTTTATTGATTTTCTCAAAGAACCAAATTCTGGTTTTGTTGATTTTCTCTATAGTTTTCATATTCTCAGTCTCACTTATTTCTGCCTAATCTTTGTTATTTCTTTCCTTTTGTTTGCTTTGGGCCTAGTTTGCTGTTCTTTCTCTAGTTCTTCCAGGTGAACAGTTAATTCCTCAATTTCTGCTCTTCTTTTTTAATATAGGCTTTAAGGCAATAAATTTCCCTCTCAAGCAGCACCTTTGCTGCATCCCATAAATTTTACTATGTTTTATTTCATTTTCATTTGTCTTGAGATATTTACCGATTTCTCTTGTAATTTCTTCATTGACCCACTGGTTGTTTAAAAGTGTGTTGTTTGGCCTCCATATATTCATGAATTTTCTGACCCTCTGCCTATTATTGATTTCCAACTTCATTCTATTACGATCTGAGAAAATTTTGTATAATTTCAATCTTTTTAAATTTATTGAGACTTGCTTTGTGACCCAGCATATGGTCTATCCTTGAGAATGATCCAGGGGTCCTTGAGAAAAATGTGTACCCTCCTATTGAGGATTGTAGTGTTCTATAGACATCTGTTAAGTCTAGTTCATTTATTCTATTATTCAAAATCTGTTTCATATTGATCCTCTGTCTAGATGTTGTATCAATTGATGAGTGTGGGGAATTGAGGTCTCCAACTATTAATGTAGAGGTATCTACTTCTCCCTTCAGTGTTGTCAGTGTTTGCCTCATATATTTTAGAGCACTGTGTCAATAATATGAGGCCCACCTGGAGGTCTTAAGTTTCTGGAAAGTAACCCTAGTGCATGGAACTTTTGTAGAATCTCATATTACACCCTAGGTATTCTTTAGGGTTGGCAGGAATGGTTTTGGTTGGCGTTTGGCAAACTATGATAGGTAGCAATTTTTGAAGCTTGCATAAGAGTAGCCTCCAGAATAGCCTCTCAACTCTGTGTGAACTCTCTCAGCCAATGATACCTTATTTGTTACACTTCTTTTCCCCCTTTTTGTCAAGATGGCATTGTTGATCCCATAGTGCCAGCACCAAGCTCATCCCTCAGAGTCAAATCCTACATTGCCAGGGAGATTTTCACTCCCTAATGAAGTTGAACTTAAATGTATGGGAATAGATAGAAGTGAAGGCAGTTCACTAGTGGGTCTATAAGTAATATTACCATACTGAAGGTGAACATGATTGAAAGGGGTTGTATGGACACATGTCTATTAACACTACAAATATAAAAAAGTTCTTACATGAACTGCATCAGTGGTGTGAATCTTATACAAAGAGTATAAAATTTGGGGTATAGGGAGAAAACTGCTATTGCATGCTATGGGGCTGTGTTTAACAGGAAAACATCAACAGTACTACAGCAACAACAGGGGTAAATAATTGAGGGAGGGGCAAGAGTTAAGGGGAGGTTTGCATTTTCCAATGTCTTTATCTCCTCCCTCAACTCATTGATCTTATTTTTTATAGATTTTGCCTGTCTTTTTGAACATCCTGAATTAGTTGTTTCAATTCCTGTATCTCCTTTGAATATTGGTTTTTTCCTTTCACTGAGCCATATCTCCAATTTTCCTAGTATGACTTATTATTTTTTGCTGGTATCTAGGCATTTGATTTCCTTAATTAGTTTATTCTGGAGGTTGTCTTATCTCTTTTATATAGGGTTTTCTTGTTGGTTGGCTCTGTTCTCTATCTGCTCTTTGGCTGTCTGTTCAACTTATTCTGTACCTCTAGCATAGTTTGTTTAACTGATCTGAATTTTTCAGTTCTTGTTTTTCTGTTTCTTGCCCTGTCTATGTGGAGACTTTTTTTTTTTTTGAGGAGAGTCAACTCAGATATTATCTACCCCAGTCAGATTTTCCCAGATCAGACAGGCCAACATCTCTGGAGGAGAGAGTTGCCAGTATCAAGTTTCATTGAGGGTGAGACCTGGCAGGTTGTCAGACTTTCCTATGAAACCTCTAATCTCCGTGCTTTTCTTATCCTGCCCAGCATGTGGCGCTTATCAGTCTGCAGCTTCCCACAAGCATAAAGTGATGCAATGCCTTTGGTTTCAGCAGCCTCTCCCTGCCAGGGGCATAGTTGAGACCCAGGCTGATATTGTAGCAGGCTTGATTGCTTCTGTTTTTCAGTCCCTGGGGCCTGAATTCCCTCAGGGAGGGTTTCCGCGTGAGCTGGGCCCTGCCCCTATATTTTTGAGGAAGATACACCCTTTAGGGAATTGCCCCTTTCACCTACTTACTTTGTCTATCAGACATTCCTTAATTCCATGCTTGTCTGAGGCAATGCTGGAGCCTGAGAGTGCTTGCAGTTCTATCTAATAACCTGTTAAGAAGTTAAAATGGAAGAAAATAAAAAAAGAAGGAAAACCTTTTCAGATCAGGACCTTGCTCCCCATGTTTGCCATTCAAGAGCTGGTGTTGGTATGTGACTCTATGTGTCCCCAGGCTCTATATGTCCCTTTTCTTTTGTGCTGACCAATTTAAAAAGCCTCTGGTTTTTTATTTTTATTTTTTCCTATCAGCCCTGCTCCTCTCTCCTGGAGCAAATATTCCTGGTTCCTTTAGTGCTTACTCCAGCTTTATCTGAACTCAGGACCTATTTTTCAGTAATCAGAATTTGTTAGTTAATTCCACAGTTGGAGCTTGGTTGAGCTAACTTCTTTGCTACTAGAAATCTATTTCCTTTCCCCTCAGGGAACCAGCTAGAATCTGTGACTTGGGAGACTTAACAGTTCTGTATGGAATCTCAGCCATTCCATCTGTTCCAGACTGGCGTATGATGTGTGTAAGGTCATTGATGCCCCCTCCCCCCCAGCAGTTGTTCTGTATAATTCCTGGCTATTTGCTAGTAGCTCTGGAAGACGAACTAAATTCCACACCTCACTCTGCCACCATCTTGCCAGCAGAGGAGTCTTAAGGAAAATACCCTTCCTCAAAGTTATGGAAAATATTTAAAGAGCTGCATTTGCTAGGCAAGCTCTGAATCAAGAAAACACAGCTTCAAAGAGCCATAGGAGAAGCTCCTGGCATCGTTCCTTGCCCCTTCCTCATCCCTCCCAGGGCAGCATGTAATTAGCCAACACTCCCTTTGTGGGTCTCTTGCCTCCTTTCAACTGGGAAAAACCCATTTGGTATCTTTTAATTGGTAACTTTAGTTCGTTAACATTCAAAGTTATTACTGTAAAAACGTTTCTTTTTTTTTATTTTTTCATTTTTTAAATTTATTTCTTTTTTATTTATAATACATAACCACATACAAACACAAACATTCTTATCATATGATAATTCCGTTCTTGTTATATAATCAATAACTCACTGTCATCACATAGTTGTATATTTATCATGATCATTTCTTAGAACAGCTGCATGAATTCTGAAAAAAACAATAAAAAGAAAACAGAAAGAAATTCATACATACCATACCCCTTACCCCTCCCCTTCACCGATCACCAGCATTTCAATCTACTAAATTTACTTTAACATTTGTTACCCATATTATTTATTTATTTTTAATCCGTATGTTTTACTTGTTCTTCAATAAGGTAGACAAAAGGAGCATCAGAAACACTGTGACAGCCATATCATCATACAATTATTTTCAAGAAGCACATTTTCAGGCAGTCCTTCCAGCCCCTCCACGGCACCTTAACTAAACAGGTGATATCTATTTAATGCCTCAGAATAACCTCCAGTTTAGCCTGTCAACTCTGTATGGAGTGTCTCAGCCATTGACACTTTATTTTGTCTCATTTCACTCTTTCCCTTTTTGGTCAAGAAGATTTTCTGAATCCCTTGATGCTGAGTTCCAGCTCATTCTAGGATTTCTGTCCCATGTTGCCAGGAAGGTCCACACCCCTGGGAGTCAAATCCCACGTAGAGAGTGGGGGGAGGGCAGTGAGTTTGCTTGTTGTGTCGGCTGAGAGAGAGAGGCCACATCTGAGCAACAGAAGAGGTTCTCTTGGGGGTGACTCTTAGGCCTAATTTTAAGTAGGTTTAGCCTATCCTTTGTGGAATTAAGTTTCATATGAACAAACCCAAAGATTAGAGGCTTGGCCTATTGCTTTGGCTGTCCCCACTGCCTGGGAGAATATCAAGAATTCTCCACTTGGGAAAGTTGAATTTTCCCCCTTTCTCACCATTTCCCCTAGGAGACTCTGCAAATACTTCCCTATTCACTGTTCAAATTGCTCTGTGATTTATCTGGGCAGCACTCTGGACAAACCTACAAAATATGCCCTATGCAACATTCCAAGTACTATGGTGTTCGATTAAGCTGTCCACATAAGTTATATTAGGAAATGCACTAGTCAAAATATAAATTTTGTACCAAATAAACATTTTTTGCTTTTCACACATAAGTTAAAATTTAGAAATATTAATTACCATCTATTTTCAACACCCTGCATTATTGACATTCCTTTGTTCTTCCCCATGCAGAAACATTTTCAAATTTGCACATTTAGTCACTATCATTATACACTCTAGGCATTCCTAGATGATATCAACTCAGTCTTTATTGTCTGTCTTTACTTCTGATTTCATTTGTGCCCCCGCCTCCTACCTCTATCATTCTCACATTCAGCTTCATTCAGTCTTCTAACATTATTGTATTAGAGTTAGGTAGTATTGTGCTATCCATTTCTGAATTTTTACAATCAGTTCCGATGCACAATCCATATCCCTTCAATTCCAGTTACCCAATATCTACCCTATTTCTAGCTCCTATTGGTCTCTGTTACCAACTGAAATTCTCCAAGTTCATTTGCTAATATCAGTTCATATCAGTGAGACCATACAGTATTTGTCCTTTTGTTTCTGGCTAATCTAACTGAGCATAATGTCCTTAAGGTTCATCCATGTTATTACATGCTTCATGACTTCATTCTGTCTTACAGCTGCATAATATTCCATCGCCACTCATCTGTTGATGGACATTTTGGCTGTTTCCATCTCTTTGTAGTGGCAAATAATGCTGCTATAAACATTGGTGTGCAAATATCCATTTGTATTCTTGTCTTGATGTCCTCTGAGTAGATGCCTAGCAATGGTGTTGTTGGATCATATGTCAGTTCTATACTTAGCTTCCTGAGGAACTGCAACACTGCCTTTCACAGTGGTTGTACCATTTGACATTCCTACCAACAGTGGATAAGTGTGCCTTTCTCCACATCCTCTCCATCACTTGTCATTTTCTGTTTTATTGCTAATGGCCATTCATTCAGGTGGGTGTGAGATGATATCTCCTTGTGGTTTTGGTTTGCATTTCCTTAATAGCCAGGGAAGTTGAGCATTTTTTCATGTGCCTTTTGGCCATTTGTATTTCCTCTTCTGAGAGGTGTCTGTTCGTGTCTTTTGCCCATTTTGTAATTGGATTGTTTGTCTTTTTGTAGTTGAGATGGACAATTTCTTTATATATTCTGGATACTAGAACTTTATCTGATATATCATTTCAAAATATTGTCTCCTGTTATATAGGCTGTCTTTTTACTTTCTTTTTTTTTAACAGAAAAAAAAATTTTACAGGCCATACCCCTTACTGATCCCTTTCATTGATCACTAGCATTTAAAAAAATCTATTTTAACATTTGTTCCCCCTATTATTTATTTTTATTCCATATGTTCCTCTCATCTGTTGACAAGGTAGATAAAAGGAGCATCAGACACAAGGTTTCACAATCACACAGTCACATTGTGAAAGCTATATCATCATACAATCATCATCAAGATATATGGCTACTGGAACACAGCTCTACATTTTCAGGCAGTTCCCTCCAGCCTCTTCATTACATCTTGAATAACAAGGTGATGTCTACTTAATGCATAAGAATAATCTCCAGGATAACCTCTCGACTCTGTTTGGAATCTCTCAGCCATTGACACTTTGTCTCATTTCACTCTTCCCCCTTTTGGTCAAGAAGGTTTTCTCAATCCCTTGATGCTGAGTCTCAGCTCATTCTAGTTTTTTTCTCAGTCCCCTGAAGCTGAAGTCTCAACTCATTCTATGATTTCTGTCCCACATTGCCAGGAAGGTCCACACCCCTGGTAGTCATGTCCCACGTAGACAGGGGGAGGGTGGTGAGTTTGCTTGTTGTGTTGGCTGTAAAGAGAGGCCACATCTGAGCAACAAAAGAGGTTCTCTTGGTGGTGACTCTTAGGCATAGTTTTAAGTAGACTTGACCTATCCCCTGTGGGGATAAGTTTCATATGAACAAACCCCAAGACTGGGGGCTCAGCCTATAGCTTTGGTTGTCCACACTGCTTCTGTGAATATCTAAGAATTTAACTTGGGGAAATTGATTTTCCCCCGTTCTGACCATTCCCCGAAGGGGACTTTGCAAATACTTTTCCACTCACTGATCAAATTGCTCTGGGATTCATCATGGCATCACCTGGACAAACCAACAAAATCTCATGTCCTATACAAAGTTCCATGTACTTAAGGTGTTCAAGCAACTATCCACATAAGTTATATTAGGAGATGCACTAGTCAAAGTATAGATTTGTACCAAATAAACATTTTTTGCTTTAGTCTCACACATTAGTTGAAATTTTTAAATATTAAGTACCATCTATTTTCAGCACACTGCAGTAATGACATTCTTTTGTTCTTCCTCATGCAAAAACATTTTTTTTAATTTGTACATTTAGTCACTATCATTATACACTCTAGGCATTCCTAGATTACACCATCTCAATTTTTATTGTCTTTCTTTGTGATTTCATTTATGCCCCAGCCCTCCTCCCTCTATCATTCTCATATGCCGCTTCATTCAGTGTTTTAACATAATTGTATTACAGTTAGGTAATATTGTGCTGCACATTACTGAGTTTTTATATTCAGTCCTGCTGCACAATCTGTATCCCTTCAGCTCCAATTACCCAATATCTTACCCTATTTCTATCTCCTGATGGTCTCTGTTACCAACGAAATATTCCAAGTTTATTCACTAATGTCAGTTCATATCAGTGAGACCATACAGTATTTGTCCTTTTGTTTCTGGCTAATCACACTCAGCATAATGTCGTTAAGGTCCATTCATGTTGTCACGGTGTCATCTTCTCCTGGCTTCCTGTTCCATGAAGCTCCCTGGGTGGCATTTTCCTTCTTCATCTCCAAAGGCCACTGGCTTGTGGACTCTCTGCTTCTCATGGCTATGTCATTCTCTGCTCTCTCAGTATCTCCTTCATACTCCAAATGTTTCCTCTTTTACTGGAGTCCAGAAACTCATCAAGATCCACCCAAATGGATGGAGACATGTCATCACCTAATCCAGTCTCGCAACCGCTCTTGATTAAATTACATTTCCAGGGAGATGATCTGATTACAGTTTCAAACATACAGTATTGAATAGGGATTATTCTGCCTTTACAAAATGGGATTTTGATTAAAACATGGTTTTTCTAGGGTCCATATGTTCTTTCAAACCAACATAGGGTCCATCAATCTTATTGATTTTCTCTTAGAACCAGCTTCTGGTTTTGTTGATTTTCTCAATTGTTTTCATGTTCTCAATTTCATTTATTTCTGCTCCAATCTTCATTATTTCTTGCCTTTTGCTTGCTTTGGGGTTAATTTGCTGTTCTTTCTCTAGTTCTTCCAAGTGGACAGTTAATTCCTCGATTTTTGCTCTTTCTTCTTTTTTGGTATAGGCATTCAAGGCAATAAATTTCCCTCTTAGCACTGCCTTTGCTGCATCCCATAAATTTTGATATGTTGTATTTTCATTTTCATTTGCCTTGATATATTTACTGATTTCTCTTGTAATTTCTTCATTGACCCCCTGGTTGTTTAAGAGTGTGTTGTTGAACCTCCACACATTTGTTAATTTTCTGGCACTTTGCCTATTATTGATTTCCAGCTTCATTCCTTTATGATTTGAGAAAGTGTTTTATATGATTTCATTCTTTTTACATTTATTCAGACTTGCTTTGTGACTCAGCATATGGTCTATCCTTGAAAATGATCCATGAGCACTTGAGATAAAGGTGTATCCTGCTGTTGTGGGGTGTAATGTTCTATATATGTCTGTTAAGTCTAGCTCATTTATTGTATTATTCATATTCTCTGTTTCTTTATTGATCCTCTCTCTAGATGTTCTGCCCATTGATAAGAGTGGGTAATTGAAGTTTCTCTTTTCAGTGTTTTCAGTGTTTGCCTCATGTATTTTGGAGCATTCTGGCTTGGTGCATAAAAATTTATGATTTTTATGTCTTTTTGTTGAATTGTTCCTTTTATTAATACATAGTGTCCTTCTTTGTCTCTTTTAACTGTTTTATGTTTGAAGTCTAATTTGTTGGATATTAGTATAGCTACTCCTGCTCTTTTCTAATTTGTATTTGCGTGGAATATCTTTTCCCAACCTTTTACTTTCAACCTATATTTATTCTTGGGTCTAAGATGCATTTCCTGTAGACAGCATATAGACGGGTCCTGTTTTTTCATCCATTCTGCCAGTCTATGTCTTTTGATTGGGGAGTTTAATCCATTAACATTTAGCGTTATTACTGTAGGGGTAGTACTTTCTTCTACCATTTTGCCTTTTGAATTTTATATGTCATATCTAATTTTTCTTCTTTTTACCTTTACTGATAGTCTTCATTTCTATATTCTTCTCCACACTCTCTCTCTGTCTTTTCTTATCTGTCTGTAGTGCTCCCTTTAGTATTTCTTGCAGAGCCATTCTCTTTGTCACAAATTCTCTCAGTGAATTTTTGTCTGCAAATATTTTAATTTCCCTCTCATGTTTTGAAGGACAGTTTTGCTGGATATAGAATTCTTGGTTGGCTGTTTTTCTCTTTTAGTATCTTAAATATATCATCCCACTGTCTTCTTGCCTCTATGGTTTCTGCTGAGAAATCTAATCATAGTCTTATTGGGCTTCCCTTGTATGTGATAGATTGTTTTTCTCTTCCTGCTTTCAAGATTCTCTCTTCCTCTTCAACATCTGACAGTCTGATTAGTAAGTTTCTTGGAGTACATCTATTTGAATCTATTCTGTTTGGGATACGCTGTACTTCTTGAATCTGTAATTTAAAGTCTTTCATGGATGTTGGGAAATTTTCCGTTGTAATTTCCTCCATTAGTTTTTCTCTTCCTTTTCCCTTCTCTTCTCCTTCTGGGACACCCATAAACATGTATATTCATGCGCTTCATATTGTCATTCAATTCCCTGAGTCCCTGCTCATATTTTTCCATTCTTTTCCCTATATTTTCTTTTGCTTGTCAGATTTCAGATGTCCTGACCTCCACTTCACTAGTCCCATCTTCTGCCTCTTGAAATCTGACATTGTAGATTTCCATTGTTTTTCTCATCTCTTCTACTGTGCCTTTCTTTCCCATAAGTTCTGTGATTTGTTTTTTCAGACTTTCGATTTCTTCTTTTTGTTCATCCCTTGCCTTCTTTATATCCTCTCTTCAATTCATTGACTTGATATTTGATTAGGTTTTCCATTTCTGTTCGAACATTCTGAATTAATTGTTTCAACTCCTGTATCTCATTTGAATTGTTGGTTTGTTCCTTTGACCTGGGCCATTTCTTCAATTTTCCTAGTGTGATTTGTTATTTTTTGCTGGCATCTAGGCATTTAATTACCTTAATTAGTTTATTCTGGAGATTGTTTTCCCTTTTTTTTTTCTTATGATTTTCTTGCTGGATGACTTTGTTGTCTATCTGTTCTTTGACATTCATTTCAGCTTATTCTAGAACTCTAGCTTAGGTTTTGTTTAATAGATCAGAATTTTTCAGTACTTGTTCTTTTGTTTCTTGCCCTCCCTGTATGGTGCCTTTTCCCCACCCCTTAGAAGGGTCTATTTAGATATTATTGACCTCAGTTAGATTTTCCCAGACCACACTGGTCTCCTCTCAGGAGGAAATAGTCACCTGTGTCAGTTTCCCTGAGGGTGAGACCCAGCAGATTAAAAAAGTTTACTGCGAAGTCTCTGCAGTTTGCACTTTTCCTATCCTGCCCAGTATGTGGCGTTTTTCTGCCTGCAGGTCCCACCAGCATAAGGTGATGCAGTACCTTTAACATCAGCAGACTCTCCCTACTGGGGTGTGGTTTAGACAGAGAAGAGGTTGTAGGCTGGCTTTAATCACCTCACTTTTCCAGACCCTGGGAATTCCTTGAGGGAGGGATTCCACCTGAGCTGGGCCCCACCCCTCTCCTGGGGTAGGCACAGGCTCCAGGCAAGCTGTCAAACAGGCCCAATTCTGCCTATGCCTGGGGCATTGGAGCCAGAGAAGCCTTGCAGTTGTATCCAAAGAGTAATCAATCCATAGAAACACAGACATAAAAGCGAAAAGAAAAGTGCTTTTCAGAGCAGGACCCCGTTCCTCGAGTTTGCTAATCAAGAGCTTAAGTTGGTAGGTTGCTCTGTGTATCTCCAGGTCCTATGTGCCCCCTCCCAGACCTTTTCAGATCCCTAAAAACCTCAGTTTTTGTTTGTTTGTTTGTTTTTTTCTTTTTTCTTTT
Source organism: Tamandua tetradactyla (assembly GCF_023851605.1). Classification (NCBI taxonomy): domain Eukaryota; kingdom Metazoa; phylum Chordata; class Mammalia; order Pilosa; family Myrmecophagidae; genus Tamandua; species Tamandua tetradactyla. Next base: position 81,343,218 of record NC_135340.1, read on the forward strand.
TCTGTCAACTCTGCCCCCTCTGCGCTGGGGCAAAACCCAGCAACCTCCACTTTTACTGGAGGTTCAGCTGAGCTGGGGGCCTATTTTTAGTAGTCAGAAATTGTTAATTAATTCCACAATTTGAGTTTTGTTGCACTCGGCCCCTGTTGCTAGTAAAGTCCCTTTCCTTTCCCCTCTGAGAAGCAGCCTGTGGGGGAGGGGCACCAGCCACTGCAGCTTGGAGAACTCATGGTTCTGGGGGTGCTGGTAGCTGGTCCAGCTGGTGCAGACCCAGGTACGCTTTGTGTCTTGTCATTGTTGTTCTATACAGTTCCTGGCTATTTACTAGCTGCTCTGGAGGACGAACTAAATTCCACACCTCACTAAGCTGCCATCTTGGCTCCTTTTTTTTTTTTTAACATAATATACAAACACAAATATTCTTACCATAGGATCATTCCATTCTTGGTATATAATCAATAACTCACAGTATCATCACATAGTTGTATATTCATCACCATGATCATTTCTTAGAACAGTTGCATCAATTCAGTAAAAGAAATTAAAAGAAAAAAGAAAAAGCTCATATACACCATACCCATTACCCCACCCTCTCATTGACTGCTTGTATTTCCATCTACCCAATATATTTTAGCCTTTGTTTCCCCTATTTTTTCACTATATCCCTTACCATTCCCTTTCATTGATTGCTAGCATTTCGATCTACTAAATTTATTTTAACATTTGTTCCCCCTGTTATTTATTTATTTTTAATCCATATGTGTTACTCATCTGTCCATATCATAAATAAAAGGAGCATCAGACAGAAGGTTTTCACAATCACACAGTCACATTTTGAAAGCTATATCATTATACAGTTATCTTCAAGAAACATGGGCACTGGAACAGAACTGCACATTTTCTGGCACTTCCCTCCAACCTTTCCAATATACCTTAACTAAAATGGTGATATTTATATAATGCATAAGAATAATCTCTCAAGTCTGTTTGAAATTTCTCAGCCATTGACACTTTATTTTGTCTCATTTTTCTCTCTTCTGCCTTTTGGTCAAGAAGGTTTTCTCAATCCCTTGATGCTCATTCTCAGATTTCTGTCCCACGTTGCCATGAAGGTTTACACCCCTGGGAGTCATGTCCTATGTAGAAGGGGGAGAGCAGTGTGTTTGCTTGTCACATTGACTGAGAGAGAGAGGCCATATCTGAGCAACAATAGAGGTTCTCTGAGGGTGACTCCCAGGCCTAATTTTAAGTAGACTTAGCCTATCCTTTGTGGGGATAAGAAAAACGTTTCTTAAATTTACCATCCTATTCTTTGGTTTTGTCAGATGTATATATTCTTCCCTCTCTCTTTTTATTCTTTAAGTTACCCTTACTAATATTCTTCAATTCTGTGCCCTCCTCCAGGCTTCTCTCTCCTGTCTTTTTTATTTTTTCAGTCAATAGGGCTCCCTTTATAATTTCTTATAAGATAGGTCTCTTGTTGGCAAATTTTCTCAACCTTTGTTTGTCTGAAAATATTTTAATCTCTCCCTCAATTTTGGAGGATTTCTTGGCTAGATAAAGCCTTCTTGGCTTGAAATCTTTCTCATTCAGGATCTTAAATACATCTTAACACTGCCTTCTCACCTCCTTGGTGCCTGTTGAATAGTACTAACTCAGTCTTATGTTGTTTCCCTTCTATATAGTGAAGTGCTTTTCTTTTACTGCTTTCAAGACTTTCTGCTTCTCTTCAGCATTTGACAGTCTAATGAGTATGTCTTGAAGTATGTCTATTTGGATTTATTCTCTTTGGAATTTATTGTGAATCACTGCATATTTATGTCTTTTGTGAGAGTTGGGAAAATTTCCCCAATATCTCATCTACTAACTTTCCTAATCCTTTACTCTTTTCCTTCTAGGACACTGATAGTTCTTTTATTTGTGCTCTTTGGGTTGTCCATCATGTCCCTGAAATCCTGTTCCATTTTTTTCCATCTTTCTTGCCATTTGTTCTGTGCTTTCAAGTTCAATCATCCTTTCTTCTAGCTCGTTTATTCTTTTTTCCATCTCTTTATATCTGCTATTGTGTGTCTCTACTGTATTTTTAATTTGATTTGCAGTATCTTTCATGTCTATGAGATCCACTGTTTTTCTATTAATTCTTTCAAATTTTTTTATGCTTCTCCAGTGTCTTCTTGATATCCTTTATGTTACTATGAACATCCTTGATTAGTTGTTCCAAGTTATGTGTCCCCTCTGGTGTTTTAATTTGATCATTTGGCTGGACCCTAATCTGCCTAAATCTTCACATGCTTAGTGATTTCCTGTTGTGTTTCACGGGCATATGTTTTCTCTTGATGAGATTATTTCATAAGTTGATTTCCTTGACTCATTGGTTTTGTATTTGCTTGGGTTTATATTGAAGGTCCCCTTTTTTACTTGGCTTGTATTAATTATTTGCTAAACCAAGGCCCAGATCTCTTGGAGGGATGCGGTTCTTCTTGAGGCTTCTCAATAAATAGCACTCTTGAGCCATGTTTTCCCTTTAGTCCTGCCTGTTCCCAGCTACAGTGTTTAGCTGAGCAAGATGGCGAAGGTTGGTTGGGGGACATGAGAAGCGGCTATTTTCAGCACCCAGTGGGGCAGCTATTCACAGTGCCCATCAGGGCTGCTACTTCTGGCAGGTGAAGAACAGCCTCTTATTCCCCTGGAAAACTAGCCCACTGTGCCGATGGTGGAGGTTACCAGCCACCACAGCTTGGGAAACTCACAGTTCTTAGCAGGTTCTCACCTGTTCCACTGTTCCTGAGCAATTCACAGTGTACAGCCAGTCACTGATGTCCCCCAGACAGTTGCTCCACGCAGTTACTGGCCATTCAGCAAACACCCTGGAGGTCAGATCAGATTCCACTCCTCATCATGCTGCCATCTTGCCACCCCAAGGGAACCTTTTTTAAGAAGGAGGGGGAGGAAAGTGAGGGAGGGGAATAGAGATGGGGAAGGAGGAGAAGAAAAGAACAAAGGAAAAAAAAAAAAACAGAGTCTTTTAAAAATGCCAGATGGTGGAGCTGGTATTTGCACATCCAGGAAATGTACAAATCCCTTCACAAAAGCATCTGTCTTGAGATTTTGTATTCCTTGGTATAAAATGGTTTGGTACCAAAAGTCTGTTGCCACATTTGTTAGTTTTTATATCTAAAGTGGATGCTGTATGAATGTTCTACAATATCATCTGTATATGGTGACGGAATTATGAACACTTAATCCAGTGAGTAGCTTTGTTATCATAAAAGTTGATAAATAGAAAGTTTGAAGTAGAGAAGCTTTTATATATATGTGTGTATACACACACACACACACACACACACACACACACACGTATCTTTGGACCCAGAGATCCTTCCTAGGTCACACATTCTCATAAGAGGAGGCATATAGATAGTTAAAAGAGATTTGGTAAGCTACTGTGTTTTACCATGCTTTAAATTCAGATCAAAAGGCAATGAACTCTTATCTCCTTCTCCTATATTCTTTACCCCACCACTAGCAACAATTTTTTCTCCTGTCTTTTTTTTTTTTCATTTTTTGTCATTAAAAAACTAAAGTCTACTATGCGGGTCATGACATCCAGGGGTGAAAGTCTCCCTGGCGACATGGAAGATGACTCCCAGGGATGAATCCAGACCTGGCACCATGGGATCAACAGTTCCATCCTGACCAAAAGAGGAAAAAGAAGTGTAATTAATAAAGTATCAGTGGCAGAGAGTTCAGATAGAATCGAGAGGCTACTCTGGAGGTTGTCTTTATGCAAGCTTCAGGTATACCTTGCTGCCTGTCATAACCTGCCAACCTCCAACCAGGACTATTCCAGGCAATCCTAAAGAACACCTAGGGCAATTTATAAGATTCCACAAGGGTTCCATGCACTAGAGTAACTTTCCGGAAACCGACAACCTCCAGATGGGTCCCTGGTCCAGATAAGTCCTGAAACCTAGCCCAGCCTCTCCAGAACATCAGATAGTTTCAGCTCCTTACCCCATATTAGTGACAGACCCTTCCGATATCAAAAATTTAGAATTGCCATAACCCAAATACCCTAGAGAGAGGAATGGAAAGATCAAAGGTGATGGTGGAGTTATGCAGATAAGATAGGATTTAACAAATGAATATGAATGCTGAATCATTTAATTGGTATCTTTTAATCTCCAGTATTTTAGAGCAGCTAGACGTAAAAGCCTAAAATTGTGGAATTGCAACCCATGTCAAACTCTGAAATATGTTCTACAACTAATTGTGGTGCTGTGCTTTGAAATGTATAGCTTTTTTGTATATATGTTATTTTTCACAAAAAAAGAAGGAAAAAAGTCGATTGTGATGATAAAAAAAGTATTATAAACCCACCAGCCTCCTCTATTCTGGAGCAGCTAGAAGGAAAAATATGAGAGGATCTATATGGTAGCCTATGACAAACTCTGGGGTCTGTCCTGTAATCACGTGTTGAAGAGTACTTTGAAAACTTGCTTTTTTATTTCTTTTCTTTGTATATATGTTATACTATACAATAAAAAAAGTTAAGAAAAAAAAAAACTAAAGTCTATGTCATCTTTGCCAGGATAATTGATTAAGCAAGCACTGGTCTGATTTCATAGATTTAAATCATCTGTAAGTTGGTTGCCTCTATGGCTGATTACATCTACAATCAACTGATGAGATTGCCTTCAATAATGAAAGAAGTCTCATCCAGTCACTTGAAGACCTTAAAAGGAGACGTGATAATTTTAGCAGTCAGAAGAGAGAATTTTCATCTCTATTCCAGCCAGCCACCTTCACCTGAGGAAGTCATCAAAAACCTTCATCAGAGTTCCCAGTTTGCAGCCTGTTGGCTCATGTTTCCCTAGAGAATCCTGACTAATACAGCTTTCTTTATTGTTGAAAATTTAGGAAGAAATTATAAATCACAAATTAGGAAAACATCATCCAGTGTATTAGTCAAGGTTCTCTAGGGAAACATGAGCCAACAGGACATATCTGTAAATGTGAGATTTCTAAAGGTCTCTCACACAACCGTGTTAATAGAAGAATCCAAAATCTGTAGGGCAGGTTATGAAGCTTGCAAGTTCCATGAAGGATCTTGATGAACTCCATAGGAGAGGCTTGCTGGCTGAAAATGCAGTGAAAATTCTCTTCTTCCTTAAAAGCCTTCAACTGACTAAATCAAAGCCATTGGATTAGATATTCTTGTTTGCAGGAGACACGCCTTTAGTTGATCATAGATGTAATCAGCCACAGCTGCAATCAACTGACTGATGACTTAATAAACCAACCTTCTGACTTATCAACCAGCCACAAAATATTCTTACAGCAATGTTTAAGCCAGTGCTTGTCTGATTGATTTAGTCAAGTTACATCCTGTTTTTTATGGTTTAAAAAAAAAACTCTGAAATTTTCCAGCTCATCATTATCATCATTAAAATATCTCACAGAAAAAAAGAAACACATTATGTATTTCATAATAACTATGCAGCTTTGGACTTTTGCAGTTTTGTCCCCTACTTTTCCTCTTTCTATCCCCTTCCTGGCTTTTGCGTACTTTGACATTTGTTTTTTACTTCTGGCCTCTGTGTATGGACCTTTTTCTTTGCCAGCAGTATACAGCTTTATTGATGCTTCTGTTTCTTTCCTAGGAGAGAGAGGTCAAACATAAAATCAGTAACCTGCTTCTCTACCAAAAATAACCCTAAAGGGGGTACAAGGGTAGTTCAGTGGTAGAATTCTGACCTGACATGCGGAAGACAAGGATTCAGTTCCTGGCCCATGCATGTCCAAAAGGAAAAAATACGTACCAACAGATGGTGCTGCCGTAACGATACTCACATGGAAAAAGAGTGAAATGTGACCTCCACCAGACAGCATACCAAAAAATAATGATAATAACCCTATAGATGTTAATGGCTTTCACAATTTTATTCTCAAGTTTAGTACCTGGACTGTTTAGTGTTTTACACCTGAGAATGTGAGTTCCTGAACCAAAAAAGTATATTCTCATTGTTTGAGGCAGCATAGTTAAAAATACAGGCTTTAGGGTAAAGTCTATGCTGGTTTGAAACTATTATGTACCCCAGAAAAGCCATGTCCTTTAATCCTCATTTGGTATTGCTGGGTGGGACCTTTCTGATTGTTTCAATGGAGATGTGACCCACTCAGTTGTAGGTGGTAACTGTTGACTAGCTAGTTTCCATGGAAATGTGTCTCCACCCATTCAAGGTGGGGTTGCTTCCCTTTAAGATGGAACCATTTTTGGAAAAAGCTTTAGAGCCAAGAGAGCCACCAAAACCAACAGAGACCATGCACCCAAAGACCTTTGGTGATGAAGAAGGAAGACACCCCTGGGGGAGCTTCATGAAACAAAAAGCCAGGAGAGAAAGCTAGCTGAAGTCGCTATGTGCCCTCCCAGCTGAGAGAGAGAGCCCGAACTTCATCAGCCTTTCTTGAGTGAAGGTAATCCCTTGTTGGTGCTTAAATTTGGACGTTTTCACAGCCTTAGAACTGTAAACTTGCAACTTAATAAATTTCCCTTTTTAAAAGCCATTCTGTTTCTGGTATATCACATTCCAGCAGCTTTCAAACTAGAACAGTCAGACTGATTTGGAATCAGAGCCTGACTTTGTATCTTATTTAGCCGTGTAACCTGGGAACAGCTCAGGTTACTCATCTGTAAATTGGAAATAGTATTTTGAAGATTGTTGAAGGATTAAATATTAAAATGTTATATAGAAGGTGCTTAAGCACAATAAATGGCAGCTATTATCTTGACAGCCAACAAGACTCTTTAGAAATTGGAGCCCCACCTCACTCCTCAAAAAAATAACAGAGAATGCAAGAAAGGATTTAACCCATGTGTATGTCTGGGGCCAAAGCATCTTTACTTTTTTGGGGGGATGCGTGGTCTGGGAATCGAACCCAGGTCTCCGGCATGAAAGGTGAGCATTGTGCCACTGAACCACCCATGCACCCTCATCTTTACTTTTTGTTTCATTAAGGCTTGGAAAAACTTTTCCACAACTTTAGTGGGGATTTAATGGAGTCTAAATCTTAATGAGCAGCCAGATTCCATGTGTAACAATAGTTAATGTCTAGGATGCTTGTAAGGTTCATCTCATAGGTACAGGAAGAAGACAGATGTTTATTGCAAAATCTACAGCAAAGTTTGTCTGGTGGTAAGAAATAATTAAAAATAAAAAATTTGAACTGACTTCATTTTTGATTGGACAGATTGAGACAACTACCTTTTTAAAAGTTTTATTAAGATATAGTCACACACTATATAATCCATCCAAGATACAGAATCAGTGGCTCACAGAATCATCACATAGTTGTGTATTCATCACCACAATCAATTTTAGAGCATTTTCATTACACAAAAAGCAAAGAAAAAAATCCCATACCCCTTTTAAATGTCCAATGAATAAAATATCTATGGTGGTTTGGTTTCAACAGTCACTGTTAACAAGTAGATACATTTTGAAAAAGTAGAATTGTTATAACTAAAATGAAGCATCAGAAATATAGGGCTTAATTATCTGTACTTATGATTTTAAAAATCCTAAATCTGTATACTTTATTTTAATACAATAAACTCATTGCTCTATTGGGTTATTTTTGTTTGCTGAAGCTGCCAAAGTGCAGTGTATCAGAAATCGTTTGGCTTTTAACAATGGGGATTATTTGGTTATAAGTTATAATTCTGTGGCCATGGAAATGTCCAAATTAAGGCATCAGGAGGAGGATAATTTCACCATAGAAAGACCAATGGCATTCAGGGTTCCTCTGTCACATGGGAAGGCTCTTGGCACCGTCTATAGGTCCTCCTCTCCAAAATGTTTCTGGGCTTCGGTGGGTGCTTGTTTTTCCCAGGTTTTTCTGTCTAAGCTCTCTCTCTGTGTGTGACTCTAAAAGAACTCCAGTAAAGGATTAAGACCTACCTTGAATTGACAGGGTCACATCTCTATGGAAACAACCTAATCAAAAGGTTCCACCCAGACATAAAAGGACATTTGCATACCAGTGTTTATAGCAGCATTATTTATGATTGCCAAAGATGGAAATGTCCATCAACGATTGAGTGGCTAAAGAAGCTGTGGTATATACATACGATGGAATATTACCCAGCTGGAAGACAGAATAAAGTCATGAAGCATGTAACAACATGGATGAACCTTGAGCACATGCTGAGTAAAATTAACCAGAAACAGAGGGACAGATACTGCATGGCCTCACAAATATGAACTAAAGTTAATGAGTGAACTTTGAGAGTTAAAGTTAGGAACAAAGGTTGTTAAGAGATAGAAAGAGAATAGAGATTGGGCATTTGAAGAAATACAGAATGTACAACAGGATTGATTGTAAAAAATTCAGAAATGGATAGCACAATGCTATCTAATAATAGCACAATAGTATAAGTACACTGAATGAAGTTGAATGTGAGTATGGGTAAAGGAGAAGGGCTGGAAACACATACAGTACCAGAAAGATAGTAGATAAAGACTGAGACATTATAAATTAGGAATGCTAGAGTGGACAATGATAGTGACTAAATGTGCAAATATAACAACTTTTTTTGTATGGGGAGAACAAATGAATGTCAACATTGCAATGTGTTGAAAATGGGACGGTATATGAGGAAAAAATACAGTCAATGCAAGCAAGGATCTATAGTCAACAATTGCATTGTAATATGCTTCCACTGAATGTAACAAAGGCATTATGCCAAAACTAAATGTCAACAAGCAGAGGATATGGGGGAGGAGTATAAATTCTTTGCAGAAGAAAAAGAAATATCTTCAAGTAGATTTTGATGGCAAAAGCATGGCTATTTACTTAGATCGGATTGTATGATGTGTGAATAAAGCTGTTTAAAAATGAAGAGAGAGAGAGGCTGCTCTGGAGATTGCTTTTACGCAAGCTTCAGGTAGACCTTGCTACCTATCATAACCTGCCAACTCCCAACCAGGACCATTCCAGCCAATCCTAAAGAACACCTAGGGCAATTTATAAGAACCCACAAGGGTTCCAGGCACTAGGGTAACTTCCCAGAAACCTACAACCTCCAGATGGGTCCCTGGGCCAGTTAAGTCCTGAAACCTAGCCCAGCCTCTCCAGAACATCAGATAGTTTCATCTCCCTACCCCATATTAGTGTCAGACCCTTCCAATATCAAAAATTTAGAATTGTCATAGCCCAACAACCCCAATGAGAGGTATGGAAAAATCAAAGGTGATGGTGGAGTTATGCAGATAAGATAGGATTTAACAAATGAATATGAATGCTGAATCATTAAATTGGCATCTCTTTTAATCTCCAGTATTTTAGAGCAGCTAGAAGTATAAACCTAAAATTGTGAAGTTGTAACCCTTGTCAAACTCTGAAATATGTTCTACAACTAATTGTGGTCCTGTGCTTTGAAATGTGTAGCTTTTTTGTATATGTGTTATTGTTCACAAAAAAAGGAAAAAAAGTCGATTGTGACGATAAAAATGTATTTAAGCCCACTAGCCTCCTCTATTCTGGAGCAGCTAGAAGGAAAAATATGAGAGGCTCATATGGTAGCCCATGACAAACTCTGGGATCTGTCCTGTAATCACTTGTTGAAGAGTACTTTGAAAACATTATTATACAATTTTTAAAGTTTTAAGAAAAATTATTTAAAAAAAAAAGAAAAGAAAAGAAAGAAGAGCGAGAAACAAGGTGCTAGAGAAAATGTGGAGAAAGAGATGTACCTATTCATCGTTGGTAGGGAACATGTCCGCTGGGGGGCAGTGTGGTGGTTTCACAGAAGGCTAGGGGTGGGGTTGCCATATGACCTTGCTACCCTGTTGCTAGATGTATACTTGGAGGAACTGAGAGTGGAGACACAGGTGGGCATTAACACACTGGTGTTTATGGGATTCGCTATGGATGGAGTTGGCCTAAGGGTACACTGACTGAGGAATGGAAGGGGAAACTGTGGTGTTTACATAAATGGACTACTGAGTGGCTGCCAGAAGGAATGAAGCAACTAGGTGAATGAACCGGAAGGACAGTGTGTTGAATAAAATGTCACACAAGCAAGAACACAAATATTATTGTCCCTCATTCATATGGACTAACCATAATATACAAACTCAGAGAACTGAAGTCCAGAGCATGCATTATCAGGTGGGAGTGATCCTAGATTGTAAGCTTTTACCATGGTCACATCTGTTCTGGAGTTGTAACTTATTTCTAAATTCTGAGATACTGAGCTATTTGTATATAACCTGGTAGTTCCCAGAAACTTCAGGTATTTATGTGACACCTGAGACTCAGAGTTAGAACACTGAAGCTATGAAAGTCAGCATTACCCCATTTAGCAACTTTGAAGAAAGCTAAAAAAGTGATAAGACTTTGACTAGAGATATGAATGAAGCTGATCTGGATAAGACTAAGGTAAATCAGAATACCGGATAAAGGATGATATGGTCTGTATTTTAAAACTTCAACTTCTGTGTGAGACCGAAGGGAGAGATGTTTATTTGGTGCAAAATTTATATTTTCGGTAGCACATTATCTAATTTAACTTGAATGGTCCGTTTATTTGAACACCATAATTACATGGACTCTTGAATAGGGCATGAGATTTTGTTGGTTTGTACAGGTTAGTGTGATGCAAATAAAGTCTTTACAAACTCGCCTTGGGGAACTGGGGAGAAAGAAGGAAATATTAAACTTCCCCATCTGGGGAATTCCTGATGTTCTCACAAGCAGTGGTGACAACCAGTTCATTAAGCTGAGCCCTTGATCTTCAGGTTCAATCCTATGAAACATTCCTGCAAAGGAGAAGCTATACCTACTTATAATTATGCCTAAGAATTATAGGCATAATTATAAATAATTATAGGCGACACCCTAGAAGAACTTCTATATTCCAGGAAAACTCTTCTTTACATCCATTGTATAGATGCAGTCCTATTTCCCCTTGATAGTCAGGATCAGTCACCCCAGACAGAACAGTAATCCCCTTTCATGCTTGATTCAGCGACATGAGAAGCCCACAGTGGCCAGGTGGCAGTCTTAATTTCCAGGTCAATGGAATCAATGTTGTGTTTCCTGGAAAGGAGTACTCCTCCTTTTGGAACTAAGACCTTTGGACCAGCAGAGCTTAAGGTTTCAGGGACAGGAAGCAAAAGTTTTCCTAGTGAATCACTAGGGGCGATAGTGAGTGATGCCACTCCCATTACTACCCCTTGCTTCCTGGACCCATGAATCCTAGCTATGGGAGAAACAGCACCATAAAGTGGATGCTGATTCAGAGTATACACAGCCTCCTGGAGAACATTGTCCCAGCCTTGCAAGGTATTGTCACTTAATTGGTACCATAATTGTGTCTTCCAAAGACTGTTCCACCACTCTGTCAACCCAGCTGCCTCTGGATGTTGGGGAACATGGTGAGACCAGAGACTTCCATGAGCATGTTCCCATTCCCACACTTCATTTGCTGTGAAGTGGGTTCCTTGATCAGAAGCCATGCTATGTGGAATACCATGATGGTGGATAAGACATTTTGTAAGACCATGTATGGTAGTTTTTGCAGAATCCTTGTATTTAGAAAATGCAAACCCATATCCAGAGTTTGTGTCTGTTCCAGTTTGAACAAATCGCTGCCCCTTCCATAATGGAAGTGGTCCATGTAATCAACCTGCCTCTAGGAAGTAGGCTGATTACCTCAGGGAATGGAGCCATGTTGGGGACTGAGTATGGGTCTCTGCTGCTGGAAGATTAGGCAGTGGCCACAGCCAGGTCAGCCTTGGTGAGTAGAAGTCCATGCTGCTGAGCCAATACATAACCTCCATCCCTACCACCATGCCCACCTTGTTCATGAGCCCATTGGACAATGGCAGGAGTAGCTGAGGAAAGAGAATGACTCATATCCATAGGACGGGTCATCTTATCCACTTGATTATTAAAATCTTCCTCTGCTGAAGTTACCCTCTAGTGAGCAGTCACATGGGACGCAAATGTCTTCAAGTTCTTTGCCCACTCAAAAAAGTTTGTCCACATACCTCTTCTCCAGACCTCTTTGTCACCAGTTTTCCAGTCATGCTCCTTCCAAGTCCCTAACTATCCAGCCAAACCATTAGCAATAGCGCATGAGTCAGTAACCAGACATACCTCTGGCCAGTTGTCCTTCCAAGCAAAATGAACAACCAGATGCACTGCTCAAAGTTCTACCCACTGAATTTCCCCTCACTGCTGTCCTTTAAGGATACCGCAGGATGGGGTTGTAGTCCTGCAGCTGTGATTCAGAACCATCTGTAAACCAGCCTCAAGTTTTCTCTTCATCAATCAGCTGACTGTAAGCAGCTCCCCAAGAGATCTTAGCTCTGATAAATCTCCCTGGCAATGTGGGACAGTACTCCCAGGATTTGCCAGGACCCGGCATCATGGGATTGAGAAAGCCTTCTTGATCAAAAGGGAGAAGAGAGAAATAAGATGAAATAAAGTTTCAATGGCTGAGAGTTTCGTACAGAGCCAAGAGGTTATCCTTAAGGCTATTCTTACACATTATATAGATAACCTTTTTTATATAATGGTGTATTGGGATGGTTAGAGGGACTTACCTGAAACTGTTGAACTGTATTCCAGTAGCCTTGTTTCTTGAAGATGACTATATAGCTATGTGGATTTACAATGTGACCATGTGATAGTGAAAACTTTGTGTCCAATGTTCCTTTTATCCAAGGTATAGACAGAAAAGTAAAAAAAAATAAGGATAAACCCTACAACAACAGGATATACCTTTTTCTCAAGTGCTCATGGATCATTCTCAAAGATAGACCATATGCTGGGTCACAAAGCAAGTCTCAATAAATTTAAAAAGATTGAAATCATACAAAACACTTTCTCAGATCATAAAGGAATGAAGTTGGAAATCAATAATAGGCAGAGCACCAGAAAATTCACAAATATGTGGAGGCTCAACAACACACTCTTAAACAACCAGTGGGTCAAGAAAGAAATTACAAGAGAAATCAGTAAATATCTCAAAGCAAATGAAAATGAAAACACAGCATATCAAAACTTATGGGATGCAGCAAAGGCAGTGCTAAGAGGGAAATTTATTGCTCTAAATGCCTATATCATAAAAGAAAGGGCAAAAATTCAGGAATTAACTGTCCACTTGGAAGAACTGGAGAAAGAACAGCAAATTAACCCCAAAGCAAGCAAAAGGAAAGAAATAATGAAGATTGGAGCAGAAATAAATGAAATTGAGAACATGAAAACAATTGAGAAAATCAATAAAACCAGAAGCTGGTTCTATGAGAAAATCAATAAGATTGATGGGCCCTTAACAAGATTGGCAAAAAGAAGAAGAGAGAGGGTGCAAATAAATAAGATCAGAAATGGAAAAGGAGACTTAACCACTGACCTCACAGAAATAAAGGAGGTAATAACAGGATACTATGAACAACTTTATGCTGATAAATACAACAATGTAGATGAAATGGACAACTTCCTAGAAAGGCAGAACAACGAACTTTGACTCGAGAAGAAATACACGACCTCAACAAACCAATCACAATTAAAGAAATTGAATCAGTCATTAAAAAGCTTCCCAAAAAGAAAAGTCCAGGATCAGATGGCTTCACATGTGAATTCTACCAAACATTCCAGGAAGAATTAGCACCAATCATGCTCAAACTCTTCAAAAAAATTGAAGTGGAGGGAAAGCTACCTAATTCATTCTATGAAGACAACATCACACTCATCCCAAAACCAGACAAAGATATTACAAAAAAAGAAAACTACAGACCAATCTCTCTAATGAATATAGATGCAAAAATCATTAACAAAATTCTAGCAAATCGATTCCAGCAACACATTAAAAGAATTATACATCATGACCAAGTAGGATTCATCCCAGGTATGCAAGGATGGTTCAACATAAAAAAATCAATTAATGTAATACACCATATCAACAAATCAAAGCAGAAAAATCACATGATCATCTCAATTGATGCAGAGAAGGCATTTTACAAAATTCAACATCCTTTCCTGTTGAGAACACTTCAAAGGATAGGAATCCAAGGAAACTTCCTTAAAATGATAGAGGGAATATATGAAAAACCCACAGCTAATATCATCCTCAATGGGGAAAAACTGAAAACTTTCCCCCTAAGATCAGGAACAAGACAAGGATGTCCACTATCACTACTGTTATTCAACATTGTGTTGGCAGTTCTAGCCAGAGCAATTAGACAAGAAAAAGAAATAAAGGCATCAAAATTGGAAAGGAAGAAGTAAAACTCTCACTGTTTGCAGATGATATGATATTATATGTCGAAAACTCTGAAAAATCCACAGCAAAACTACTAGAGCTAATAAACAAGTACAGCAGAGTGGCAGTTTACAAGATCAACATTCAAAAATCTGTAGTGTTTCTTCTATACACTAGTAATGAACAATCTAAGGGGGAAATCAAGAAACAAATTCCATTTACAATTGCAACTAAAAGAATAAAATATTTAGGAATAAATTTAACTGAAGAGACAAAAGACCTATACAAAGAAAACCACAAGAAATTGTTAAAAGAAATCACAGAAGACCTAAATAGATGGAAGGGCATACCGTGTTCGTGGATTAGAAGACTAAATATAGTTAAGATGTCAATTCTACCTAAATTGATTTACAGATTCAATGCAATACCAATCAAAATCCCAACAACTTACTTTTCAGAAATAGAAAAACCAATAAGCAAATTTATCTGGAAGGGCAGGGTGCCCCAAATTGCTAAAAGTATCTTGAGGGAAAAAAACGAAGCTGGAGGTCTCACGCTGCCTGCCTTTAAGGCATATTGTGAAGCCACAGTGGTCAAAACAGCATGGTACTGACATAAAGATAGATATGTTGACCAATGGAATCGAATAGAGTGTTCAGGTATAGACCCTCTCATCTATGGACATTTGATCTTTGATAAGGCAGTCAAGCCAGCTCACCTGGGACAGAACAATCTCTTCAATAAATGGTGCCGAGAGAACCGGATATCCATATGCAAAAGAATGAAAGAAGACCCATATCTCCCACCCTATACAAAAGTTAACTCAGCATGGATCAAAGATCTAAACATTAGGTCTAAGAGGAAAATGTAGGGAAATATCTTATAAATCTTATAATTGGAGGCGGTTTTATAGACCTTACATCCAAAGCAAGAGCACTGAAGAAAGAAAGAAAGAAAGAAATGGGAACTCCTCAAAATTAAACACTTTTGCACATCAAAAACCTTCATCAAGAAAGTAAAAAGACAGCCTACACAATGGGAGACAAAATTTAGAAACGACATATCAGATAAAGGTCCAGTATCCAGAATTTATAAAGAGATTGTTCAACTCAACAACAAAAAGACAGCCAATCCAATTACAAAATGGGAAAAAGACTTAAACAGACACTTCTCAGAAGAGGAAATACAAATGGCCAAAAGGCACATGAAGAGATGCTCAACGTCCCTGGCCATTAGAGAAATGCAAATCAAAACCACAATGAGATATCATCTCACACCCACCAGAATGGACATTATCAACAAAACAGAAAATGACAAGTGCTGGAGAGGATGTGGAGAAAGAGGCACACTTATTCACTGTTGGTGGGAATGTCAAATGGTGTAACCGCTGTGGAAGGCAGTTTGGTGTTTCCTCAAAAAGCTGAATATAGAATTGCCATTTAACCCGGCAATACCATTGCTAGGTATCTACTCAGAGGACTTAAGGGCAAAGACACAAACGGACATTTGCACACCAATGTTTAAAACAGCATTATTTACAATTACCAAGAGATGGAAACAGCCAAAATGTCCATCAACAGATGAGTGGCTAAACAGATTCTAGTATATACATATGATGGAATATTATGCCGCTTTAAGACAGAATAAAGTTATGAAGTATGTACAACATCGATAGACCTTGAGAACATTATGCTGAGTGAGACTAGCCAAAAACAAAAGGACAAATACTGTATGGTCTCACTGATATGAACTGACATTAGTGAATAAATTTGGAATATTTCGTTGGTAACAGAGACCATCAGTAGATAGAAATAGGATAAGATATTGAGTAATTGGAGCTGAAGGGATACAGAATGTGCAACAGGACTGGATACAAAAACTCAGAAATGGATAGCACAATGCTACCTTACTGTAATACAATTATGTTAAAACACTGAATGAAGCTGCATGTGAGAATGATAGAGGGAGGAGGGCTAGGGACATAAATGAAATCAGAAAGAAAGATAGATGTTAAAGATCGAGATGGTATAATCTAGGAATGCCTAGAGTGTATAATAATAGTGACTAAATGTACAAATTTTAAAAATGTTTTTGCCTGAGGAAGAACAAAGGAATGTCATTATTGCAGGGTGCTGAAAATAGATGGTAATTAATATTTTAAAATGTCACCTTCTGTGTGAAACTAAAGCAAAAAATGTTTGTTACAAAATTTATATTTTGACTAGTGCATTTCCTAGTATAACTTATGTAGATAGTTTGATTGAACACCATAAGTACTTGGAATCTCAGGTAGGACATGAGATTTTGTTGGTTTGACCAGAGTGATGCCCCAGTGAATCCCAGAGTGATTCAATTAGTGAGGGGGAAAGTATTTGCCAAGCCCCCTTCGGGGAATGGTGAGAATGGGGAGAAATTCAACTTCCCCAAGTTGAATTCTTGATATTCTCACAAGCAGTGTGGACAACCAAAGCTATAGGCTGAGCCCCCAGTCTTGGGATTTGTTCATATGAAACTTAACCCCACAAAGGATAGGTCAAGTCTACTTAAAATTTAGGCCTAAGAGTTACCCCCAAGAGAGCCTCTTTTGTTGCATAGATGTGGCCCCTCTCTCCAGCCAACACAACAAGCAATCTCACCACCCTCTCCCTGTCTACGTGGGACATGACTCCCAGGGGTGTGGACCTTCCTGGCAGCCTGGGACAGAAATCCTAGAATGAGCTGAGACTCAGCATCAAGAGATTGAGAAAAATCCTAGAATGAGCTGAGACTTAGCATCAAGGGATTGAGAAAACCTTCTACCAAAAGGGGGAAGAGTGAAATGAGACAAAATAAAGTGTCAATGGCTGAGAGATTCCAAACAGAGTTGAGAGGTTGTCCTGGAGGTTATTCTTATGCACTAAATAGATATCACCTTGTTAGTCAAGATGTAACAGAGAGGCTGGAGGGAACTGCTTGAAAATGTAGAGCTGAGTTCCAGGAGCCATGTCTCTTGAAGATGATTGTATAATGATATCGCTTTCACAGTGCGACTGTGATTGTGAAAACCTTGTGTCTGATGCTCCTTATATCTACTTTATCAACAAACGAGTAGAACATATGTAATAAAAATAAATAATAGTAGGGGAACAAATGCTAAAATAAATTTAGTTTGAAATGCTAATGATCAATGAAAGGGAAGAGTAAGGGGTAAGGTATGTATGAATTTTTTTCTGTTATCTTTTTATTTCTTTTTCTGAACTGATGCAAATGTTCTAAGAAATGATCATGATGATGAATATGCAACAATGTGATGATATTATGAACTACTGATTATATATGAAGAATGGAATGATCAAAAGTTAAGAATATTTGCGTCTATTTGGTGTTTTTTGGTATTTTATTCTATAGCCTCTTTTTTCAATATGCTGCCTAATGTTCACTCTCTCTATGTACGTCCAAATCCCCAGCATCCAACTTTCCAGAGTTTGTCTGAGATGCTAAAGACACAGTTACTAGAGTTGAGTTGAGAAAACTCTTTCCTTTTAAACAAATTTCTAATTTACTGGTTGCTTTTCTAGTACAGGTATTTTTTTTTTTTGCTTCCTGATCTTTTGTACCTCCTCTGACCTTAATCTAACCTGAATCTTTTCTTAAGTCCCAAGACCTTCAGATAGATATTTTATGTTGTTTATCATGACTGAACTTATTTGATTTAGAAATTAATGATTTACTTTACCTGGTTTCTTATTTGATATCCCAAAACTTATTCCTATACTAGTTATATTATTTTTTACTAATTTAAAAGATGATATAAAAGCTTACTTTGACTACTGGACCATAGACCCCTCAAAAAGTGAGAGGAAATGGCTGGGCTAGGGATCAGGGGAGAAAACTTACTTCTTCTGTCCTAATCTTTTTGGACCTTTTGAATTTTTTACTACTCTATGTTTTAGAGTACAAAATAAAAATAACACCTCCATGAAAAAACAAACAAACAAAAACAAAACCAAAAAACTCAACTTCAGTGTATTAGCAAAAATATCATCTTCATTTTTTCTTCTCCCTACATAAATAGTTAGCATTATCAGGCACTCAGTAACTGCTAAACAGAATAAATAACACAATACTCGTTTAACCCATTAGGCAAAGTCTGGAGAGGCACCAGATGTCATCTATGGCTAAGAAACTGACAGCAGAAAAGGAACTCCTTAACCGCTTACACTTCCTTCTTTTAAAGATAAGAATTTCAGTTATTTTCTGATTCTTAACTCAATGGGGTTCACCAAATTTCCAGCTGCATGTATGTTGTGTGTTGGAGGAAAGGGGTCTAGTAAGCTTAAATGACTACATCCTTGTGCAGGTTAGAATCTGTTATGTACTCTAAAAAACCTTTACTCATCTAATACATTCTTGTGGGGGCAGACCTGTTGTGGATAGAACCCTTTTTTTAAAAAATATTTTTATTGAGAAATCTTCGCATACACACAGTCCATCCAAAGTATTCAATCAATGGCTGACAATATCATCACATAGTTGTATATTCAGCACCATGATCATTTTTAGAATATTTGCATCACACCAGAAAAACAGAGAAAAAAAAAAGAAAAAACTCATACATACCATAACTTTACCCCTCCCTTCCATTGACTACCAGTATTTCAATCTACCCAATTTTTACCCTTTATTCCGCCCCCCACCCCCACAGAGTAAGTTTGTAAGCTGCTGGAATGCAATATACCAGAAATGGAACAGCTTTTAAAAGGGGAATTTAATAAGTTGCAAGGTTAGAGTTCTAAGGTCGTGAAAATGTCTGAACTAAGGCATCCAGGGAACGATACCGTCATTCAAGAAAAGCCGATGTCTCTGGAAAAGCTCTGTCAGCTGGGAAGGCAAGCTGCATGCTGGTCCCTTGCTCCTGGGCTCTGTTGATTTCAGCCACTCTAGCCATGGAGGTTCCTCACTTTGCTTCTCTGGGCCTGGCTTTCAGCTCTTGGCCTTCCTTGGCACTATTTAGGTTCTGGCTTGCTTAACATCTCATATTAATGTCTACTGGGATCCAAGCATCTCCAAACATCTGTGTCTCTGTTCTCCAAGTGATGACATCTCTGTCAGCTTTGCTCTGAAATTTCTGTCAGCTTTGTCGTTTCTGGCTGTATCTCCAAAATGTTTCCTCTTTTAAGGGGTTCCAGTAAACTAATCAAGACCCATCTGGAGTGGGTGGACTCACATCCCACAGGTTATATCCAGTTGGGCGCGTTAGATCTCCATGGGGATAATCTAATAAAAAATTCTAACCTATAGTCCTGGATCAGGATTAAAAGAAATAGCTGCTGCTATAAGATTGGATCAGGATTAAAACATGGCTTTTCATAAGGGATTCAAGCCAGCACACTCCCCTATTATTTGATTATTTTTTTATCATTTTTTTAATATTTTTAAAGATTTATTTACTAATTAAAAAAAACAGACCAAATAAAACATTAACATACATAATCAGTAATTCACAATATCATCACTTAGTTGCATATTCATCATTTCTTAGAACATTTGCATTAATTCAGAAAAAGAAATAAAAGGGCAATAGAAAAAGAAATAAAACGAAAACAGAAAAGAAAAAAAAAAGATTATACCTACCATACCCCTTACCCCTTACACTTTCATTGATCACTAGCATTTCAAACTAAATTCATTTTAGCATTTGTTCCCCCTATTATTTATTTTTATTACATATGTTCTACTCGTTTGTTGATAAGTTAGATAAAAGGAGCATCAGACACAAGGTTTTCACAATCACACAGTCACACACTGTGAAAGCTACACCATTATACAATCATCTTCATGAAACATGGCTACTGGAACACAGCTCTACATTTTCGGGCAGTTCCCTCCAGCCTCTCCATTACGTCTTGAATAACAAGGTGATATCTACTTAATGCGTAAGAATAACCTCCATGATAACCTCTTGACTCTGTTTGGAATCTCTCAGCCATTGACACTTTGTCTCATTTCACTCTTCCCCCTTTTGGTCGAGCCTATTGCTTTGGTTGTCCCCACTGCTAGTGAGAATATCAAGAATTCTGCTTGGGGAAGTTGAATTTTCCTCCTTTCTCACCATTCGCCAAAGGGGACTTTGCAAATGCAAAATGGTATACATTTTTAAAGCCATTCAATTAAAATAATATAAAGTGAATATTCAAGTTTCTAGATAAGAAAAGGCTATCGGAGCATAAAAGTATTGGAAGATTATCAAAAAGATTAATAGATTTGGCTATATTAATAATGTGAAACTTTACCAAGTCAAAGACCATCTTAACTTTGTCTAAAGCTGTTCCTATTTCTCTTTAAATGGGCTAGAATGAAAAAAATTGTATCCTGTTCCTACACAGGGCCTCCAGCTCTGTGTGCCCTACTTGGAAACCAAGGCTTCTATCTAGGTCCAAATGCCTTATAAAATAAAGTCTTGGGTAACTAATCAAAGTGCATCCAATAGTAATTTCATTTTAAATCAATCTTTAAAGTCTTATTACTGGTCTATTAAAAAACCCTTTTATCCTTAGATTAGAATAGCCATCACCTGGTATAATCTAGGAATGCCCAGAATGTATAATGATAGTGATTAAATGTACAAATTTTAAAATATTTTTGCATGAGGAAGAACAAAGGAAAGTCATTACTGCAGGGTGCTGAAAATAGATGATAATTAATATTTAAAAATTTTAACTTATTTGTGAGACTAAAGCAAAAAAATGTTTATTTGGTACAAAATTTATATTTGACTAGTGCATCTCCTAATATAATATGTAGACAGCTTAACTGAACGCCATAAATACATGGAACCTTGAGTAGGACATGAGATTTGTTGGTTTGTCCAGATTGAGGCCCTGATAAATCCCAGAGTGATTTGAACAGTGAATTAAAAATATTTGCAAAGTCCCCTTTGGGGAATGGTGAGAAAGGGAGAAAATTCAACTTCCCCAAGTTGAATTCTTGATATTCTCAACAAGCAGTGCAGACAACCAAAGCCAGCCTGAGCCCCCAATCTTGGGGTTTGTTCATATGAAACTTAACCCTACAAAAGATAGGTCAAGCCTACTCAAAATTATGCCTAAGAGTCACCCCCAAGAGAACCTCTTTTGTTGCTGAGATGTGGCCTCTCTCTCCAGCCAACACAACAAGCAAGCTCACCACCTTCCCCCTGTCTACGTGGGACATGACTACCAGGGGTGTGGACCTTCCTGGCAACGTGGGACAGAAATCTGAGAATGAACTCGGACTCAGCATCAAGGGATTGAGAAAAACCCTAGAATAAGCTGAGACTCAGCATCAAGGGATTGAGAAAATCCTCTTGACCAAAAGGGGCAAGAGTGAAATGAGACAAAGTGTCAATGGCTGAGAGATTCCAAACAGAGTCGAGAAGTTATCCTGGAGGTTATTCTTATGCATTAAGTAGATATCACCTTGTTATCTAAGAGGAAATGTAGAGGCTGGAGGGAACTGCCTGAAAATGTAGAGCTGTGTTCCAGTAGCCATGTTTCTTGAGGATGATTGTATAATGGTGTAGCTTTCACAGTGTGACTGTGTGATTGTGAAAACCTTGTGTCTGATGCTCCTTTTATCTATGTTGTCAACAGATGAGTAGAACATATGGAATAAAATAAATAATAGGGGGAAAAATGTTAAAATAAATTTAGTTTGAAATGCTAGGGATCAATGAAAGGGAGGAGTAGGGTATGGTGTGTATCGGTTTTTTTTTCTGTTTTCGTTTTATTTTTCTGTTGTCTTTTTATTTCTTTTTCTGAATTGATGCAAATGTTCTAAGAAATGATCATGATGATGAATCTGCAGCTATGTGATGATATTGTGAATTACTGAATATATATGTAGAATGGAATGATCACATATTGGGAATATTTTTGTTTCTTTCCTGCAATTTTTTTTAATTAATAAAAATATTTTAAAAAATAGTTGCTGGGCACGCAGGCCACAGTGGCTCATCAGAGTTCTCTCCTCCCATGCTGAAGACCCAGGTTCAATTCCCAGTGCCCGCCCATGCAAAAAAAAAAAGGTTAATGGTTGGGGCTGTGGTCACAGTCACAGAGCTCATGGAGGCAAGGCAGTGGACAAGGAGTGGCTCCATGTCACCAAGCTGGGCTGCCTGATCAAGAACAAGAAGATCAAGTCCTTGGAGAAAATCTATCTTTTCTCTCTCCCCATCAAGGAATCTGATATCACTGACTTTATCCTGGGGATGTTAGTCAAGGATGAGAATTGAAAATTATGAAGTGCAAATGTAAACCCACACCAGCCAGCAGAGGAGGTTAAAGACTTTTGTGAGCATTGAGGACTACAATAGCTGTGTCAATTTGAGCGTTAAGGGCTCTAAGGAAATAGGTACCACTATCTGCAGAGCTATCATCCTGGCCATCCTGGCTTCTGCTGATGCTAGTATTTTTTGTTTGTTTTTTTTTAGCATGGGCAGGCACTGGGAATCGAACCCAGTTTCTGGCATGGCAAGCAAGAACTCTGACTGCTGAGCCACCATGGCCCGCCCTGCTGCTAGTATTGACAACTACTGTGCCTCCACCAGGGTTTCTTTGGTCACCCTGGGCAGTTTGCCAATGCCACCTTTGCTGCCATCTCCAAGACTTACAGTTATCTCACCCCCAACCTCAGGAAAGAGACCATGTTTGCCAGTCTCCCTATCAGGATTCACCGACCTTTTTTTTTTTTTTTTTTTTTTTTTGGTATATTCATCACCATGATCATTTCTTAGAACAGTCGAATCAATTCAGAGAAAGAAAAAATAAAAAATTCATACATAACATACCCCTTACCCCTCCCTCTCATTTCCATCTACCCAATATATTTTAGCCTTTGTTTCCCCTAATTTTTTTCTATACCCCTTACCATTCCCTTTCATTAATAACTAACATTTCAGTCTATTATATTTATTTTAACATTTATTCCCCCTATTATTTATTTATTTTTAATCTATGTGTTTTACTCATCTGTCCATAAGGTAGATTAAAGGAGCATCAGACAGAAGGTGTTCACAGTCACACAGTCACATTGCGAAAGCTATATCATTATACAGTAATCTTCAAGAAATATGGGTATTGGACACAGCTCTACATTTTCAAGCATTTCCCTCCAGCATTTCCGATATATCTTAACTAAAAAGGTGACATCTATATAATGTGTGTTCTAATTTGCTAGCTGCTGGAATGCAACACACCAGAAATGGATTGGCTTTTAATAAAAGGGGATTTATTTTGTTAGTTCTTCAGAGGAAAGGCAGCTAACTTTCCTCTGAGGTTCTTTCTTATGTGGGAAGGCTCAGGATAATCTCTGCTGGCCTTCTCTCCAGGCTTCTGGGTTCCAACAGCTTTCCCTGGGGTGATTCCTTTCTGCATCTCCAAAGGCCTGGGCTGAGCTGCTTGGGCTGTGCTACATTGCGCTCTCTCATTTAAGCACCAGCCAATTAAGTCAAATGTCATTTATTGCAGCAGGCATACCTCCTAGCCTACTGCAAATATAATCAACAACAGATGAGGTTCATGAACCATTGGCTCATGTCCACAGCAACAGAACTAGGTGTGTTCACCTGGCCAAATTGACAACTGAATCTAACTACCACAATGTGTAAGAATAATCTCCAGAATAACCTCTCGACTCTGTTTGAAATCCCTCAGCCATTGACATTTTATTTTGTCTCATTTCTCTCTTCCCCCTTTTGGTCAAGAAGGTTTTCTCAATCCCTTGGGCTGATCCCAGCTCATTCTAGGATTTCTGTCCCACATTGCCAGGAAGGTTTACACCCATGGGAGGCATGTTCCATGTAGAGAGGGGGAGGGCAATGAGTTTGCTTGTCATGTTGGCTGAGAGAGAGAGGCCACATCTGAGCAACAAAAGAGGTTCTCTGGGGGCGGGGGGTGACTCTTAGGCCTAAGTTTAAGTAGGCCTCCTTTGCGGGGATAAGTTTCATGTGAACAAGCCCCAACATTCATGGCTCGGCCAATTGCTTTGGTTGCCTCCACTGCTTGTGAGAATATCAGGAATTCTCCCCATGGGGAAGTTGAATTTTCCCCTTCTCACCATTCTTGCAAGGGGACTTGGCAAATACTTTTTTATTCACTGTTCAAGTCACTCTGGGATTTATCGGGGCATCACTCTGGGCAAACCTACAAGATCTCATGCCTATTCAAAGTTCCATGTTGATGGTATTCAATTAAACTGTCCACCTAAGTTATATTAGAAAATGCACTAGTCAAAATAAAAATTTTGTAACAAATAAACATTTTTAGCTTTAGTCTTACACATAAGATAAAGTTTTAAATATGAATTACCATCTGTTTTCGGCACCCTACAATATTGACATTCCTTTGTTCTTCCTCACGCAAAAACATTCTTTAATTTGTACATTTAGTGACTATCATTGTACACCCTTGGCATTCCTAGATTATACCATGTCAGTCTTTATCATCTATCCTTCCTTCTGATTTCATTTGTGTCCCCAGCCCTCCCCCCTCTATCATTCTCACATTTGGCGTCATTCAGTGTACTAACATTATTTTGCTACAATTAGGTAGTATTGTGTTATCCATCTCTAAATTTTCACAGTCAGTCCTATTGCACAATCTGTATCCCTTCAGCTCTGGTTTCACTGACCATTTTGTAAATATCCACACCACAGTCTCCATGCAGAGGGAGGATTTTATACAAGAAAAATAAAATGAATCAACTAAGCCTGAAAAATTTTAAAAATACAAAAAAAGTTAGTGGGAGGTGGAGGGGAAAGCCCAAGGAATTGGGAAGAACTATGTCAAGCTGCCACCTGGCTCAGTCATTAGAAATATAATATCCTGAGTTTCACTTTAGTATAGAGACCCAAAAATCTATTAGAGGACCTGTTTAGACTGGAGGCTTAGAGGACCAGTGGAAGAACTTGAAAAACTATTTAGAGAAGGAGAAAATATATATATATAACAAAAACATCTCCCTCAAAAGGAGCCTGCAAACTGTGTGATGATGTTGTGGATTACTGATTATATATGTAGAACGGAATGATCAAAAGTTAAGAATGTGTTTGTTATATTTTTTTTAAAGATTTAAAAATTAATAAAAAAAATAAGAATGGAAAAAAAATACTGCATCTGGTTTGTGGCAAAAATGAAACACACAATCCAAATTTGAAATTAATACAGATAAATCTTAGCAAAAAAAAAAAAAGAGCCTGCAAAGCAAAATTTCATATAATAGAAGTCTAATGCTAAGAAAGATAAGCAATATAAAGTACTACAACTTCTGCTTCCATGAAGTTGTAGTAGACATACTTTTCCCATATTCCTCCCATTAAGTACAGCTAAAAACCCTGAATACTATATATAAAACAAACATAAGAAGACTGTGAAACATGGAGAGAATACATTTCAGTTAAGGATTTCAAGATCTGAAGAATGGCATGTGTTCTAATTTGCTAGCTGCCAGAATGCAATATACCAGAAACGGAACAGCTTTTAAAAAGGGGGATTTATTAAGTAGCAGATTTACAGTTCTAAGGCCATGAAATTGTCCAAATTAAAGCAAGTCTATAGAAATGTCCAATCTAAGGCATCCAGGG
Organism: Tamandua tetradactyla; assembly: GCF_023851605.1. Lineage (NCBI taxonomy): Eukaryota > Metazoa > Chordata > Mammalia > Pilosa > Myrmecophagidae > Tamandua > Tamandua tetradactyla. The sequence goes on from NC_135340.1 coordinate 81,369,089, forward strand.
GAGGATAAATTGGTTCAAGAAAGCTGATGGTGTTCCAGGTTTCTCTCGCAACTGGAAAGGCACATGGCGAACGTGGCAACATCTGCTGACTTCCTCTCCAGGCTTCCTGTTTCTTGAAGCTCCCTCAGGGGCATATTCCTTCTTCATCTCCAAAGGTCTGTGGCTGCATAGGCTCTCATAGTTCTCATGGGTCTTGGAACTCTCAAGGTTTTCCAAAATGCTTCCTCTTTTAAAGGATTCCAGTAAACTAGACCCACCTGGAATGGATGGAGTCACACCTCTCTCTATTCAAAGGTTCATACCCACTATTGAGTGAGTTTCCAACCAACAGTACTGAATAGGAATTAAAAGAAATGGCTGCCTCCACAAGGTGGATCAGGATTATAACATGGCTTCTCTAGGGTACATACATTCCACCCTCTGGACCCTAAAAAAGATGTGTTTTTCCGTATACAAAATACATTCACTCCACAACATCAGAAAGCCTTAAAGCATTTCAGTAACAATACAAATGCAGTACGAAGTCAGAAACAGTACAAAATCTTATCAAAGTCAGCTACAGGCTGGTCTGTCCTAAGGCAAAATTCTCCTCTGGCTCTGTACCTGTAAAAACTCAGAACAAGTTACTTGCTGTCAATATACAAAGGAGAAACAGTCATAGGATATATTTCCATAGGGAGAGATTGGAAGGAACACAGGGGTCACTGAACCCAAGCAGTTTTGAAAACCTGTAGGGCAAACTCCATTGTATTTCAAAGTCTGAGACTCATTTGTTTATCTTTGGGGCTTTACAAAGTGGCAGTCCCACCCTTTCCAAGGGCCTAAGCAGTGGCCCACCTCTCTCTGAATGCAACCTTGGGGAACACTGATAAGACCCCTTTTTTCTCAGCTCCACCCTCTCTAAGTATATGGGCCACACTCAGGCTCTCTGCCATCTCCAGGGCACACATTCAACTCCTGCATGTGGTGGCAGCCAGGCTCTCCTCAATCCCCAAGAAATGTGCTCCATGCCCTCCAAGGTCTGAGATGGCACAAATCTTCCACTGCAATGAGGTGGAAAGCCCATCCTCTCTGCCTTGGGTGCAAACTCACCCTCTCCACCTGCTTGGGTGTGTCTGCTCTCCTGGCCCAAGGCTTCTTGCCCTCAGACCCCAGCCCCCATGGTACTCATGGTTCTGCCTCTGAAGACATTTTACCTTCACTTTTTCCCTTTTCTGAGCTCCCCAGTCAAGACTGGCAGTGGTTCTGTTTATACAGGTCCCACAGTACTTTCGTTGGCTTTCTATGTGGTAAGCAAGGGTCTTGCGCCTCAGACAGAAGGAGTTCCCACAAATCCTTCCTGAATAACTCTATCTCCAATCCTGGCTTTCTCTGAAATGGCTGAATGGTTCTACATTTGGTTAAATCCTCACGTGGGGTACTATTCTCTGGGGTTTCCCTTCCTGGAAGCTGAGTATTTTCCACAATATCAGTTTCTGGTTTCTTTGTACCCAAGAGGTCAGTTTTCAGCTTATCTCTTTCCTGTTGCATTTTGCTATAAGCTGCAAGGAGAAACCGGGCTGCACTTTCCACATTTTGGAAATCTCTTCTGCTAAATATCCAAGTATATGACTTTTAAAATCTGCCTTCCAGACAAAGCCACTGGTCAATTTTGTCAATTTTGTCAGATTATCTGCCATTTTAAAACAAGAATTGCCTTCCTTCCAGTTTTCAATAACATATGCCTCATTTCTGTCTTGCGCCTCAATAGAGGTATCTTTAGAGTCCACATTTCTACCAATGGTCTCTTCAAAGCATTCTAGGCCTTCTCTCTCAAGCTTCTCACAACTCTTCTAGACTATTCCTCTTATCCATTTAAAAAGCCATTCCAACATGTTTGTTATTTGCAGACTGCAGCAGCACCCTGTGTCTCCAGTACCAAAATCTGTTCTAGTTTTCTAGCTGCTGGAATACAATATACCAGAAATGGAACAGCTTTTAAAAGGGAGGATTTTATTAACTTGTAAATTTACAGTTCTAAGGCTGTGAAATTGTCCAAATTAAAGGAAGTTCAGAGAAATATCCAATCTAAGGCATCCAGGGAAAGATACCTTGGTTCAGCCAATTCAGTGGAGTTGATTTCATTAACAGAAGTCTCACACCTCATACAAAATTAACCCAACATGGATCAAGAATCTAAACATAAAATTATAAGACTTTTTGGAAAAAACATAGTGGAAAATATTCTGAATCAAGGGTTAGGCCAGGACACCAAAACATGATCCACAAAAGGGAAAAAAAAAGATAAACTGGACTTCATCAAAATCACAAAATATTTGTGATTTTGAAAAACCCTATTAGAAGGATGAAAAGGCAAAGCTTCAGAGGAGGAGAAAATCCCCAACAAAAGACTGGTATCTGGGATATGTGAAGAACTCCCTTAACTCAGCAGTTAAAAAAAAAAATCCAATTATAAAATGGGACAAAACTACTTAAACAGATGTTTCACTAAAGAGATACATAGATGGCAAATAAGCACATGAAAACATAGTCAACATCATTAGCCCCTAGGAAAATGCAAATTTAAACCACAAGATATCACTATACTATCTATCAGATTGGCTAAAATAAAAATTAGTAATACCAAATACGAACAAAGATGCAGAGAAACTATATCACTCATGAATCGCTGGTGAAAGTTAAGCCCTCTGGAAAACAGTTTGGCAGTTTCTTAAAAAACTAAGCCATTTAACTACCATACAACTCAGCAATTGCTGAGCTTTTATCCCAGAGAAACAAAAATTTATGTTCATGCAAAACCTGTACATAAATTTGATAGTAACCCTATTCATAGTAGCCCAAAACTGAAGAAAACCCAGATTGCTATTCATCCATTGAAGGACAACAAACTGTGGCACATCCATACCATGGAATACTACTACACACAAAAAAGGAACCATTGATATATACAACAACTTGGATGAATCCTCAGAGAGCTATTGTGAGTGAAAACTGCCAATCTCAAAAGGTTTAGTGTATGATTTAATTAATATAACATTCTTTTTTTTATTGTGAAAAATAACATACATACAAAAAAGCAGTAAATTTCCAAGTACATTTTAACAAGTAGTTGTACAACAGATTTTTTTTTCTTTTTCTTTTTTTTAATACAATAGATTTTAAAGTTTGGTACAGGTTACAAAAGTTCCATGATTTTTCATTTTTTCTAGCTGCTCCAAGACACTGGGAGACCAAAAGAAATATCAGTATATTGACTCAGCAGTCCTATTCATTTGTTAAAGCCTGTCTTCTCTGTTATACTTTTTCTTCTCTTTTTCTTCTTTGTGAAAAATAACATATATACAAAAAAATAAATTTCAAAGTACATTGCAACAATTAGTTGTAGAACAGATTTCAGGGTTTGGTATGGGTTACAGTTCCACAATTTTAGGTTTTTATTTATAGCTGCTCTAAGGTACTGGAGACTAAAAAAAATATCAATATACTAATTTAGCAGTCATACTCATTTGTTAAACCCAACCTTCTCTGTATAACTTCACCATCACCTTTGATCTTTCTTTCACTCTTCAGGGTATTTGGGCTATGCCCATTCTAACTTTTTATGTTGGAAGGGGCTGTCGATAATATGGAATAGGGGAATGGAACTAGTTGATATTCTGGAAAGCCTGGCCCCTCTGCATTTCAGGACTTATCTGGTCCAGGGACCTATCTGGAGGTTGTAGGTTTCTGGAAATTTACTCTAGTACGTGGAACCTTTGTAGAATTTTATATAATGCCCTAGGTTTTCTTTAGGATTGGCAGGGATGGTTTTGGTTGGGGGTTGGCAAGTTATGATAGTAGCTATGTCTAAATGAAGCTTGTGAAAGAGTGACCTCCGGAGTAGCCTCTCAACTCTGTTTGAGCTCTCTCAGCCACTGATACCTTATTTGTTATACTTCTTTTCCCCTTTTGGTCAGGATGGCATTGTTGATCCCACGGTGCCAGGGCCAGATTCATCCCTGGGGTTCATCTCCCACACTGCCAGGGAGACTTTGATCCCTAAATGTCATGTACCACATAGTGGAGAGGGCAGTGGTTTCATTTGCAGAGTTGGGCTTAGAGAGACAAAGAGACCACATCTTAGCAACAAAAGAGGACCTCCAGAGGTGACTCTTAGGCATGCTTATAGGTAGGCTAAGCTTCTCCGCTACATACATAAGCCTCATAAGAGCAAGCCTCAAGATCAAGGCCTTGCCCTCTCTCCAGCCAACACAACGAGCAGTCTCACCACCCTCCCCCTCTCTACATGGGACGTGACTCCCAGGGGTGTGGACCTTCCTGGCAACTGGGACAGAAATCCGAGACTCAGCATCAAGGGATTGAGAAAAACCCTAGAATGAGCTGAGACTTAGCATCAAGGGATTGAGAAAACCTTCTCGACCAAAACGGGAAAGAGGGAAATGAGACGAAGTGTCAATGGCTGAGAGATTCCAAACAGAGTTGAGAGGTTATCCTGGAGGTTATTCTTATGCATCAAGTAGATATCATCTTGTTATTCAAGATGTAAAGGAGAGTCTGGAGGGAACTGCCTGAAAATGTAGAGCTGTGTTCCAGTAGCCATGTTTCTTGAGGATGATTGAATAATGATATAGCTGTCACAGTGTGACTGTGTGATTGTGAAAACCTTGTGTCTGATGCTCCTTTTATCTACCTTGTCAACAAAGGAGTAGAACATATGGAATAAAAATAAATAATAGGGGGAACAAATGCTAAAATAAATTTAGTTTAAATGCTAGTGATCAATTAAAGCAAGGGGTAAGGAGTATGGTAGGTATAATCTTTTTTTTTTTTCTTTCCTGTGTTCGTTTTATTTCTTTTTCTATTGTCTTTTTAATTCTTTTTCTGAATTAATGCAAATGTTCTAAGAAGTGATGAAAATGCACCTAAGTGATGATATTGTGAATTACTGATTATGTATGGTGTTTTGTTTATTTTTTTTAATTAATAAATAAATTTTAAAAAAATAAAAATAGAAAAAAAAAGATCAAGGCCTTGGCCTTGATTTGGGTGTCCCTAATGTTTGACACAGAATCCGGGGTTTTCCCAATGATAATGTTTAATAGTTCCATATTGTTTCTCCCATCCTGCAAGAGACTTTGCCAATACTTTTTGATTATCTGCTTAATGTCCTCTGGGATGTATCCAGGTATTACATTAAGCTATACAGGATTAAAGGCCCTCATTCTTATTCTGGGCTCCCTGAGTTTGTATTGTTTAAATGATCTAACCAGACAGGTTGAGTTAGATTATGTACAACAAAAACTTTAGGTTCTATACAGAATAAACCTTTCTTCCTTTGGTCTCAAAAAGCAGGTGAAGTTCTAAAATACAGGTGATGTCTTCCTTATCCCTATATTCTGAATTACCTTAATGCTGACATGATCAGCTTTGTTCTTGTCTCTAAACACTGGGTTATACATATATAAAAGAACCCCTCAAAATCCAGAAATAACAATTACCACTCCAAATTAAGTGTGACTGCTATAAGAGCTTACAGTCTAGGCCCCAGTTTTCTTAGAAAATTTTCTAAATGAGATCATACAATATTTACTCTTTTGTTTCTGGCTTATTTTGACTCACCAAATGTCCCACATGTTCATTCACATTGTTGCATGCTTCACAACTTCATTCCTCTTTGTAGTAGCACAATTTTTGATCATATGTATACATCGTCATTCACCAATCTATTTCTCAGTCAGTGCATCTTTCAGCCACTTCCATTTGCTGGGCCTCATGTGTAACATCCAAAATTAACAGTCCATCAATCTTAGATAATTTCATTGTTCCCAAGAGGAAAATAGCCAATAAACACACCCTCACAAATAGGAAATCCAAACCTTCCCCTAACTCTTGTCCCTCCCTCCATTATACACCCCAGGTATTGCTGCAGTACTGTTGATGTTTTCCTGTTAAACATAGCCCATAGCATGCAGTATCATTTTTCCTACTTTTTGTACAAGATTTATACCTTTGCAGTAGTTCATGCAAGAGCTTATTTATATTTTTAATGTTAATCAGTGGGACACATGAGTCTATACAACCCTTTTCAATCATGTTCGCCTTCAGTATGATAGTATTACTTATAGGCCCACTAGTGAACCGCCTTCACTTCTATCTACTCACTTACAATTAAATTCTATCTCATTAGCTAACTGTTCACCCATCTCAAGCTTCTGTGTGTCTTATATAACATTCTCAAAAAGCAAAATTATAGAAATAAGACGGGGATAAGGGGCATGGGATATTTGGGGGTGGGGGTGTATTGAGCATACTCTAAAATTGATTGTGGTGATGAGTGCAGAGTTATGTAATGATGCTATGAAATATTGAATATACACCTTGGATGGATTATATGGTTTGTGAATACATCTCCGTGAAACTGCCTAAGAAATAAAAAGAAAGTATCAGGAAAAGTGGCAGGAAGGCGACTGGGACGGCGATTCCAGGGTGTAAGTGACCTGGGAGGATCTTCTACCCTATGTAGAGAGGCCCTGGTTGCAAAAGCTGAAGAATTGAGATGAAGAGAACCAGAGACCATCCAGCTAGTGTAAACAGCCTAATGTGCCCCTTTAGAAACAGAAGCCCAGAGCCCTCAGGAATGCCCAAACAGGGACACGGGGAAAAGGAAGTAAGCCAAGCCGTGTTCCTTGAATGCACTACCCTCATGCACGCTGCCCTGCGACTCCCCCCACATGCCACGTACCTGAACCTTGTCACTGGCCCCCCCCCCACTGCACTCCAAGAGCCCCCATCCTAACCACCCCGCACATCCCCACCCCGCACATCCCCACCCCGCAGCCTGCCCCACGTGCCCCAACCCCTTTACATATCCCTACCCTATACCCTACTGCCCACACCTGTCCCAGGCGACCAACCTCTCCTTGCAAGCACATACACTTGCCCCACCCCTCCCAAGACCCACATATACACAGCCAGCCCCTTGACCCCCACCTCCCCCTCCCTACCCCCTGCAGGCACTCACCTGCTCATCTGGGCTATGAGTTCGCACCTTCAGACCAGGGCCACACTGTTGCCAGCCCAAACATTCACAAAACTCCGCCCTACCACCACCACCCCTCCCCCTGAGCTCTATATACATGTAACCCCTCCAGATCTGTGCATGCACACCCCTGCCATGCTCCTAGCTCTGGACAAGTGCTGACTTGTGCATTTGGGCCACACCCACACCCAGCCCATGCAGGCACAACCCCTGCCCGCTGTCCCTGAACTATGTACACACGAGCTCTGTGCCCCCCAGACCTTCACATGCGCAGTCACATCCTCCCTGAGGGGCGCCCATACATCCATGCACAGACCTCTTGATCCCTGCACAACAACCCTCTGCCCCACAGAGTTACACACTTGCTTTGCCCCCCAGCACAAGTACCCTACTCCTATACCTGGCTGGTGTGCACGTATGCGTATGTGCTACATAGTCCCCACCCTACACACGTGTGCACCCCTGCACCTGCACAGCCATACTTGTGCCCCACCCCTACAAACTCATGCATCTGCATCCAGGCCCCCCTGGACTCTTCCCCCTACACAAGGACACACCTACATCTTGACCTCCTTGTGCCCTGACCTCTATACCTTATACCCCATACCCTGATACCCACGACCCCCATATTCCACTTGCACACCCATATCCTGCTTGCACACCAGCCCCCATGCATCCACATAGCCCCTGCCATCTGCCTCCCATCGCACCCTACCTCTGTTTCCCCCATGCCACACTCTGCTCCTGTGCTCCAAATCCTGCCTGAGCTGTACCTCTAGCCCCCACAGTCCCTACACTACACCTCCACAACTCCACACCCCACACTCCATGCTCACAGGCACCAGCATAGTGTCCCCAACCTATGCCTATACCTGTCACCACAGTGTTGTACCCTGCCCCACACCCCGCATCCTGCTCCACATCCATCTTGCAAATACGAAGCTTTAGACTATTGAAGGAAATAAACTTCCAAAGTAACCCTATCAAGATATTTACATGCCTTGAAGGCAACAAAAGATTACTAAGCATATGAAGATGCAGAAAGATATAGCCCAGCCTAATGACCAGATTAAAACACCATAGAAAACTCAGACTTTGGAACAACTAATCAAAGATGTTCATATAACTCTACTAAATAAAATCAATGGATGGCTAATGACATAAAGGGGATCAGTAAGATACTAGAAGAGCATAAAGAGAAATTTGAAAGAATAAATAGAAAAATAGTAGATATCACAGAGATTGAAGATGCTGGAGACCAAATCAAAAATACACTAGAGACGCACAACAGCAGATTTGAAGAGAAAGAATAAGCAAACTAGAAGACAGGACAACTGAGTTTGAACACACAAAAGAGCAAACAGCGGGCAGGCCATGGTGGCTCAGCAGGTAAGAGTGCTTGCCTGCCATGCCCGAGGACCCGGGTTCAATTCCCGGTGCCTGCCCATGTTAAAAAAAAAAAAAAATCAAATGGCAAAAAAGATGGAAAAATTTAAATTGGATCTTAGGGAAATGATGGACAAAACAAAGCATGCAAATATGAGAATCATCAGTGTCCCAGAAGGAGAAGAGAACAGTAAAGGGCTAGGAAAATCCAGAAAGCGGCAAGAGAAAAACAATCTACTACATACGGGGGAACCACATAAGACTGAGTTCAGACTACTCAGCTAGCACTATGGAGGCGATAAGGTAGTGGTATGATATATTTAAGATCCTGAAAGAGAAAGACTTCCAGCCAAGAATTCTGTACCCAACCAAATTGTCCTTCAAAACTGAGGGAAAGAGCAGCACAGTGGTGGCATCAGGAGTCGCGGTGTTTGTGATTTGGTGCCATTGAGAGCCCTCTGCGACAGCTGGTGGCACAGGTGAATTACATGATGCAGGCAGAGGCGGCTGACCCGTAACAGCAGCCTCAGTGCCCACAGCCCCAGCAGGCACATCCTGACGCTCAGAGGTATCCTCCTCCTCCAGCGAGCCCCGGCTCACCACGGTGCCTTGGATCTACCCTCCCGCATCCCATCACTTCCCACATTGCCGCAGCTCCTTCCTGGCCTTGGGACCCCCAGCATCACCCTCGAAATATGACTCGCTATTTAAAACCTGGAGACCTCATCTTCACCAATATGAAAGGATAGCCTCATTGGCCAACTCGAGTAGATGAAGTTCCTAATGGGGCTGTAAAGCCACCCACAAACAACCTACCTATTTTCTTTTTTGGAACTCATGAGACTGCTTTTTTAGGACCAAAGGGTATATTTCCTTACTCTGAAAATAAGGAAAATTATGGCAAGCCAAATAATCGAAAACATTTTAATGAAGGTTTATGGGAGAGAGATAATCCAAAAGTTAAATTTTCAAGTCCACAGGCCTCAACTAGACAATTAAATGTATCATCTGATGTTGCAGTTGAAGAAAAAGAAACCAGTGTTTCAGAGGAAGATACTGACCATGAAGAAAAAGTGAGCAATGAAGATGTGACTAAAGCAATTGATATGACCACTCCAAAAGCTGCCAGAAGAAGGAGGAAAAAAGGGCAGAAAAACAAGTTAGAAACAGAGGAGAGAGGAGTATTGAAAACAGCGACAGCATCTGTTAAACTAAAAGTGTACTCAAAAGGAGGACTACCTGCAGCTACAGTAATCAAGATTCCAAAACCAAGAGGCAGACCCAAAATGGTAAAACAACCTTGTCCTTCAGAGTGATATGGTAACTGAAGGAGACAAAAGTAAAAAAAAGGGAGGGGGCAAGGGGAGAAACCTAAAAAATAGCTGAAAAAATATGAAGAAGGCCAGAAGGAAGAATATAAGGCAAGAAAAGAGCCAGACAAGAAAGAGGGGAAGAAAGAAGCTGAATCAAAAAGGAAAAATTTCGCTAAAGCAGGGTTTACAACAACCTCTGATTTAGAAGAAGAAAGAAGCAATCAGGAAGGTGAAGAGAAGAGAAAAGAAATTTTCAGGCTGCTCATAAAAGGAACATGATGAAAGGCCAGCATGAGAAAGAAGCAGCAGATAGAAAACACAAACAAGAGGAACAAATGGAAACTGAGCACCAAACAATATGTAATCTACAGTAATATATATCTCATTTTGGGCTCAGAGCATTAATTCAGTTGCTGAAAAGAGAATACAAGTGGAGCAAACAAGAGATGAAGATCATAAAGACAGACTCATTGGATTGCATTTCCCCCTTATCCCCCTTAATGGAAGAATGCTCCAGATTCTAATTGAGGACTTCAATATTAATGCATTACTATATTATGATTGTTAAAAACTCCTGTAAGGTACACACTACATTAAGGTCAGCCTCATTCCTGTTAAAATTTTTTACCAAGTTTAAGTGAAGCTTTCTGTCTTTATTACAAGCTCAGATGAAGAGTGGTGGATGTATATTATTTCATTTAGAAAAGATAAATTCATTTTGTTTTGAAGCTAGGTATTAAAAACTGGAATAGCTATTATACCCCTCAGAACGGAGCAGTTGTGCTCCATTCTAAATACTAAAATACTAAAGGGAGTTCTGCTGACTGAAAAAAAACACAGGAAAGGGAGGCCTAGAGGAGTGGAGGAGGGCACAGAATTGAAGGGTGCCAGTAAGGATAACTTAAAGGATAAAAAGAGAAAGAAGGAAAAAATATATATAGATATGACAAATAACATCTGAAGTATGAGATGGTGGATTCAAGAAACACCTTTACAATAATAATTTTGAATGTTAACGGACTAAATTTACCTATTAAAAAAAGCTCAATGATAGGATTTTTAAGGTGAGGAAACAATTTCGTATGATACTATAGTGGTGGATCCATGGTACTGCGCATTTGTCAAAAACCATAGGACTATACAACATAAGAATTGAATCCTAATGTAAACTGTAGACTTTAGTTAGCAATAACATATCAATAATACTGAAAAAATAAAAAGAAAGTATCAGAAGAAAAGGAAGAACCATGTGATAGGCCCTCAATACAAACTGGCCCTCATCTCCAATATGAAGTGGAAATGGGCAAGGTGAAAAGCTAAAATTTCTGCTGCTTGCTTAAAAGGTCCCTCCTTGAACCTCTGAACCTTGAAAAGCACATATTCAATACAAATTCTGAAGCGTTCACTAACATTCACAAAGAAATCATGCATTGAATGATTTTCTGAGAAAATCATGAATTCTGAGACCACTGTGATAGGACCATTTTCTGATTCAATGAATTGTTAGCAATTGGAGTATAGAAGCAAACAGGGGTTAAAAAGTCTTCAAATTAAGTGGTTAGACCAGAGGTGAGAGGGAGAAGATAGATTTAAACTATTTAATGAGTATACTGTTTTCTTTTTCTGTACAGATCAAAACAAGTGAACCCAAATGAGTAACTTGAGATAGAAGCAAGAGTTTCTTTGCTCAAAGAACATTAACATAGTTATGCCAGACTATTGTATTGTAATTTGATCAAGTTAGAAATCATATTTTCCATAATCCCTTTCCCTGAATGTTTTTTTGGTTAGAGCTGACCAAATGAAGAGAGCAATGAATTTGCAAGATAGAAGAGAGGTAACAGACATTACATATATATGTAAATGGAGTATAGTGGTTGCTAGGGGTAAAAAGTGAATTGGGGTGAGAAGGAAATGGGTATGGCTATAAAAGGACAACATGGGGCATCCTTGTCGTGATGGAAATGTTCTGTATATTCACTGTATCAGTGTCATTATCCTGGTTGGGATATTATACTTTAATTTTACAGAATGTTATGCTGGTTTGAAACTATTATATACCTCAGAAAAGGCAGACTTTTTTAATCCAATCTTGTGGTTGCAGACTTATGCGTGGGATCTTTTGATTAGTTTGTTTCCATGGAGATGTGACCCCACCTATTCAAGGTGGCTCTTAATCCTTTTGCTGGAGTCCTCTACAAAGATAATAAAAGGCAGAAAGCATAGAGAGTGTCAGAGCTGACACAGAGAGCAGAAATGAAACCAAGTGATAGACATTTGAGATGCTAAACCAAGAGATGAAACCCACTGTTGCCCTGGAGAAGCTAAACGAGAAGCTACAGATGCTTAGAGAGAAAGCCACTGAAATCAGAGCCGTTTGAAACCAGAAGCTGGTAGGGAAGAACAACAGATGTTGCCGTGTGCTTCCCATGTGACTGAGAAACTGCCGACACCATTGGCCTTTCTTCAGAGTCAAATTATCTTTGATCTGGATGCCTTAGCTTGGACATTTTTATGGCCTTAGAAATGTAAACTTGTGACTTAATAAATCCCCTTTATAAAATCCAATCTATTTCTGTTATATTGCATTTCAGCAGCTTTAGCAAACAGAAACATGTTAACATTGGAGAAAACTGCTAAAGAACACATGAAATTTTTCTATTGTTTTTTTACAACTGTATGTGAATCTACAATTATCTCAAAATATAAAAATTAATGTTAAAAAATTAGCCATCAGGACTTTAGTGCACATCTGATGAAATTAACTTATGATACAGTCAAAGACTAAGAAGTACTTATTAAAGAGATGGAATAATGCCTATTAAAAATAAAATGAAACTTTGAACCCAAACACAATCAGAAGTTAATAATGTCAGGTGGATATGAAAAATTAACCAGTTGAAAATCCTGGAAATGAGATGTAGCTATTGAAATAAAATGATATATTATAGCCATTGAAAGTTTTTAAAAAAAGAACCTTAATACCTAGGGAAATAAAGTATTTAATATCAGAGAGATAATAAATGAATATGTAATAGGTAATAATTTTCCTAAATTAGAGGAACACTTTAGTTTTTAGGTAGGTGGTACACCCTAAGTGCCAAACAGGATAAATTAAACTAAGTCTAGTATTTTGGTTAAACACAATAGACTGAAAGTGTATCTTTACCTCTTCCTTCCCCCTTACATCTCATTCAAGTGTCAACAAGAAGCCTTTGTTTTTAAGGCATAAACTCATAAGTTAAAGAAAACAGAAGAAGCCACTGCAGAGAAATATATTCAGCAGAATTTTGAAATCAGATGCAGAAGTTAAATCTGATTTAAGAAACATGAAAAAAAAACAAAAGCTAAGTTTTTTTAGTTTGTTATTACCCCACCCCCACCCTCAACGCTGGTATGAAAGGGAGTCAGGAAATTAGTTTTTTGTTTCTTTGTTTTGCATAGGCAGGCCCCGGGAATCTAACCGGGTCTCCAGCATGATAGTCGAGAATTCTGCCACTGAGCCACCATTGCCTGCCCAAGGAAATGAGTTTTAAACCACAGATTCCCAGAAAATTTCAGGAATTTGAAGCATTAGGTATGCCTGAACACAGAAAATAGGGAGTGAGACTAAAAACAGGAGAACTGGTTCAAAGTCTATATAAGAAGCTGTAGCTATACATTATTTTCTCCATCCTACACAGCTACTACAGTAAAAAAATAAACTGATGTTTACTTTCTGGAGAGTATAAGCCAAAGCAGTTATTAACTCAGGGGGACTGAGTATAGAAAAAAATTCAGGATGCTGAATTGAGGACTTAAGTGAAGGCCTATAAAACATAGAGAAACTGGCATTCTGGCAAGAGAATGAAGAATTCCCTCTGGGGGATTTAACAAACCCTGAAAGGGAGGGAAAAAACTGTCAATATTGATAATTGTGACTTAATGGAATAGCCCATACAGAGTGCTTTCAATCCAGTTTTTAGTATCTCATGTTTATGTGTGAACAGATCCAAGGATCAAGAAACTTTTGAGGAAAACCTGAAACAAGAGAATATAGACCAAACAAACAGGAAAAAGGAGCCCAGAGGAAAAAGGCTATTCAGAGAGTAGATTTCAAAAGTTATTATAATTAACTGTCTGAAGAGAAATGAGCAAATACTATATCCATGAAACAAGAACAGAAAGGAGTGTTTTTGAAAATTAAAATACAATAGTAGGGTACGTGAGTAGTTTTCTGGTAGAATGCTCAGGAGACCTGGGTTCAATTTCCAAACCCCAAAAAGAATAATCATAAGAGAAAGAAGGTTATGTTTGCTGGCCTGAAATACTATAAGGTTGGATGAGAATGGCAAAATTAGTCACCTTCATCAGGAGTGCCCTTCAGATGAACATGGTGCTGGAATTTTTAGGGCCAGCCACTTTGAAAGACATTTACCGTGCCAAGTATTGTTTGACTCACTGTTTCAGCAAACCAGATGAAAACTAATTGTGTATGGGTTAATAAAAGACATGAACTAACATTTTTTTCAAAAGGGTGAGATAAAGCTAGGCTTATATACCTAAATCCAAAGCATTCAAACTATTGCAGCTGAGAAGAGAGTTCATTTTCTGTGCATAATTGTTTTGTACATCCACAATTTCCCTAATTTAAAAAAAGAGAGAGAAAATTCATCAAGGTGGTTTAAATCCAGGATAAACTTATAAAAATCAGTGACTTTCCTATGCTTCAGTATCAGCCAATTAGAAAATTTATCAAAAGCCTCATTTGTAATAGCAAAAATGAAAATAAAGAACCTAAGAATAGCTTTTAAAAGATATACAGGAGAAGTCGAGTTCCCATGATTCTCCCGGCAGCCACCACTCTTCCTCTTCGCCTAAGTGATGCTAAGTGATCCCTAAAAATGGTTCGCTATTCACTTGACCCAGAAAACCCTACAAAATAATGCAAATCAAGAGGTTCAAATCTTCATGTTCACTTTAAGAACACCCGAGAAACTGCTCAGGCCATCAAGGGTATGCATATTCGAAAAGCCACCAAGTATCTAAAAGATGTCACTTTACAGAAGCAATGTGTTCCGTTCCGTCATTACAATGGTGGTGTTGGTAGGTGTGCCCAGGCCAAACAGTGGGGCTGGACGCAGGGTCGGTGGCCCAAAAAGAGTGCTGAATTTTTGTTGCACATGCTGAAAAATGCAGAGAGTAATGCTGAACTTACGGGTTTAGATGTCGATTCTCTGGTCATTGAGCACATCCAGGTGAACAAAGCCCCTAAGATGTGCCACAGGACTTACAGAGCTCATGGTCGGATTAACCCATACATGAGCTCCCCTTGCCACATTGAGATGATCTTTACTGAAAAAGAACAGATTGTTCCTAAACCAGAAGAGGAGGTTGCACAGAAGAAAAAAATATCCCAGAAGAACCTGAAGAAGCAAAAACTTATGGCTCAGGAATAAATTCAGTTTAAAATAAATGCAAATGAAAGCTAAAAAAAAAAAAAAGATATACAAATTGTATACCAATGTTCATAGCACCATTATTTACAATAGCAAAAGGTAGATACAACCTTGATGTCCGTCAGCAAATGAATGGATAAACAAAACATGGTATATACATACAATGGAATATTATTCAGCAATAAAAAGGAATGAAATTCTGATAATGCTATATCATGGATGAACCTTGAAGATAGCATAAATGAAATAAGCCAGACACAAAGAGACATAAACTAGGATAGTATAGTACACCAAGATACCTCAGTAAAAATATTCTTTTTGAAAAAAATATAATTTTGCTTATATGACAAACTTAGAATAAGTAAATTCATGGAGACAGAAAGTTGACTATAGGTTACCAGTCGCCAAAGTAGGAAATGGTGGTAGGATGAGAAATTATTGTTTAATGAGTACAGAGTTTGTTTCAGAGGATAAAAAAGTTTTGGTAATGGATGATGGTGATGGTAGCACAATATTGTGAATGTAATATCACAGAATTGTACAGATGAAGGTGTTTAAAATGAGAAATTCTGTTGTATATATATTAACACAATAAAAATTCCAGCCTTGGCTGGAATTGCACTGCATCTCCATCCTGCTCAGCTGTTTGCCACAGTCTACTAGAGGTGGGCTTGAGGGGAAGAGGGAGCCCAAGAGCTCCATCTGCTGGGAAGAAATGGAAAGTACAGCCTGGCAAACTGCCTATATGCTTTCAGCAGATATTCAAGTATAGTTACATCTCCTGCATGGTATCTGGGGATTGGTTTGGCAGGGAATTGCTGACAAACCAAGAACAAAAGGAGACCTTCAGCGCAAACCAAGAAAATACAAAACCTTAGATAAGCAAGGGAAATCAACTTTCAAAATAACCGTATTAAGGTAATCAAATGCCTCGAAGCCAACAGAAAATCACAAAGCGCATGGCCAAATTTAAACACCAAAGGAGACAAAATTTTGAACAACTAACCTCAATCTCCTAAATAAATTCAGTGGCTTGACTAATGACATAAAGGATATCAAGAAGATACTAGAAGAGCACAAAGAAGAATTCCAAAGAATAAATTAAAAAAATAGATCCCACAGAGAAGAAAGATATGAGGACCAAATTTAAAATATGGTAGAGATTGGGTGGGCCACAGTGGCTCAGCAGGCAGAGTTCTCACCTGCCATGCTGGAGACCCAGGTTCATTTCCCAGTGCCTACCCACGCAAAAAATATATATATATATTTATCTTTCTTCTTTTTTAACGTAGCCATCCAGCTCAATAAATTTCCCTTTACTGCCTTTGCCACATCCCATAAATTCTGATATGTTGTATTCTCATTTTCATTCATCTCCAGATATTTACCAATTTCTCTTGCAATTTCTTCTTTGACCCACTGATTGTTAAAGAGTGTTATTTAATCTTCATGTATTAGTGAAAATTCTGTTTCTTTGGTGCTTATTGATTTCCAGCTTCATTCTGTTGAATGAATGAATATATATATATATATATATATATATATTAGATGCTAAGCTAAGAGATGAAACGCAGAGTCTTCCCTGGAGAAGCTAAGTAAGAAAACATAGATGCTTAGAGTGAAAACCACTAGAAACTGGAGCTGAGAGAGGTGTTTGAAACCAGAAGCCAGGAGAGAAGGACAGCAGACATAGCCAACACTTTCCCACGTGACAGAGAACCACCCCCAACCTCCGACAAGATTGGCCTTTCTTGAGTGAAGGTATCCTCTTTTTGATGCTTTAATTTACAACATAATCATGTTCTTAAAATAGTAAACTTGTAATTTCATAAATCCTGTCTATAAACCCCCCCCAAAAAAAAACAGAAGGGAGCAATAGACACTTCAATGATAATAGTGGGAGACTTAAATACACCACTCTCCTCTATAGATAGAACGACCAGACAGAGGAACAATAAGGAAATAGAGAACTTAGACAATGTGATAAATGAATTAGACCTATCAGACATCTATGAATTGTTACAGCCCAGAACACCAGGATATAGTCTTCTCTAGTGCTCATGGAATGTTCTCCAGGATTGATCACATGCTGAGGCACAAAACAAGTCTTAATAAATTTAAAGACTGAAACTATTCAAAGCACTTTCTATGACAACAACAGAATGAAGCTGGAAATCAATAAGCACCAAAGAAACAGAACTTTCACTAATACATGAAGATTAAATAACACTCTTTAACAATCAGTGGGTCAAAGAAGAAATTGCAAGAGAAATTGGTAAATGTCTGGAGATGAATGAAAATAAGAATACAACATATCAGAACTTATGGGATGTGGCAAAGGCAGTATTGAGAAGGAAATTTATTGAGCTGGATGGCTATATTAAAAAAGAAGAAAGATAAAAAATCAGGGACTTAACTGTTTACCTGGAGGAACTAGAGAAATAACAGCAAACTAACCCCAAAGCAAATAGAAGAAAGGAAATAACAAAGATTAAAGCAGAAATAGATGAATTGAAGAACAACAACAACAAAAATAGAATCAATAAAGCCAAAAGTTGATTCTTTGAGAAATCAATAAAATTGATGGACCCCTGACTAGGCTAGGAAAAAAAGACAGAGAATGCAATTAAACAAAATCAGAAATGAGAGGGTGGTTGTGACCATGGACCCTGAAGGTTTTTTTTTTTAATCATAAGAGGGTACTGTGAACAACTATATACCAACAAACTAAACAACTTAGATGAAATGGACAAATTTCTAGGAACAGAAGAAAGCCTATACTGACTTGAGAAGAAATCCAACAAACCAATCACAAGTAAAGAGATTCAATCAGTTATTGAAAATCTTCTTACAAAGAAAAGCCCAGGACCAGATGGCTTCACAGGGAAATTTTACCAAACATTCCATAAAGAACTAATACCAATTCTGCTCATATTTTTCAAAAAAAACTGAAGAAAAGGGAACCCTACCTAACTCATTTCATGAAGCTAATATCATTCTAATACTAAAACCAGATAAAGATACTACAAGAAAGGGAAACTACAGGCCAGTCTCCCTAATAAATACAGATGCAAGAATTCTTAACAAAATACTAACAAATTGAATCCAACAACACATTAAAAGAGCTATACACCACTATCAAGTGGGGTTTGTACCAGGCATGCATGGGTGGTTCAACACAACAAAACCAATCAATGTAATACAAACACATTAACAAATCAAAGAGGAAAAATCATACGATCATTTCAATTGACACTGAAAAAGGATTCAACAAAATTCAGCATCCTTTTCTGAATGAAAAAAAAAACTTCAAAAGGTAGGAATCAAAAACAACTTCCTCAATATGATAAAGGGCATTTATGAAAAACCCACAGCCAACATCATACTTAATAGGGAGAGACTGAAAGCATTCCCCATAAGATCACGAAACAAGGATGCCCACTGTCACCACTGTAATTCAACAATGTGCTAGAAGGTCTACCTAGAGCAATCAGGCAAGAAAAAGAAATTAGGCATCCAAATCGGAAAGGAAGTCATAAAACATTCACTATTTGCCAATGACATGACCCTACACTTAGAAAATCCTGAGAAATCTGCAACAAATCTACTTGAGCTAATAAACAAATCGGCAAAGTGGCAGGATACAAGATTAATATGCAAAAAACAGTAATGTTTCTATACATGAGGAATGACCTGAGAAGAAAATTACAGAAAAAATTCCATTCATAATAGCAACTAAAAGAATCAGGTATTATGAATAAACTTAACCAGGGATGTAAAGGACCTTTACACAGAGAACTACAAAACATTGCTAAAAGAAATCAAAGAAGAGCTAAATAGATGGAAAGACATTCCATGCTCATGGATAGGAAAGTTACATGTCATTAAAATGTCATTTGTACTCAAATTGATCTTCAAGTCAGCACAATACCAATGAAAATTCCAACAAACTATTTTAAAGACTTGGAAAAGCTCATTATCAAATTCATTTAGAAGGGAAACAGAATTCAAATAGCCAAAAACATTCTTAAAAAGGAGAACATGGTGGTGCACCGGTGGCTCAGTGGCAGAATTCTCATTTGCTATGCTAGAGACCCAGGTTTGATTCCAAGAGCCTACCCATGCCAAAAAAAAAAAAAAAATAGAAAAAGGAGAATGAAGTGGGAAGACTAATACTTTGTGATTTTACAGCTTATTATAAAGTCACAGTAATCAAACAGCATGGTACTGGCACAAAGATAGACATACTAATCAATGGATTTGAATTGAAAGTACAGAAATAGACCACCAAATCTATGGTCAATTAATCTGTGACAAGGGCCCAAATCCACTGACTTGGGACAGAATAGTCTTTTTCAATAAATGGGCCTGGAAGAACTGGATATCATTAGCCAAAAGAATGAAAGAGGACCCCTAATTACACACCCTATACAAAATTAACTCAAAGTGAATCAAAGACCTACATATAAGAGTCAGTACCATAAAACTCCTAGGAGAAAATATGGAAAGGCATCTTCAAGACCTAGTAATAGAGATAGCTTCTTAAACTTTACACCCAATGCACAAGCAACAAAAGAAAAAATAGGTAAATGGGAACCCCTCAAAATCAATTGCTTCTGTGCCTCAAAATTTGTTACAAAGGTGAAGAGGCAGCTAACTCAATGGGAGAAAATATTTGGGAACCACATATCAGATAAGGGTTTCATATGCAGTATAAATAAAGAAATCATATAACTCAACAACAAAAGAACAAACAACCCAATTATAAAATGGGCAAAAGATATGACAGACATTTTTTTGAAGAGCAAATACAAATGGCTAAAAAACACATGAAGAGGTGTTCCTCTTCCTTAGCTATAAGGAAAATGCAAATCAAAACTACAATGAGATATCATCTCACACCTACAAGAATGGCTGCTCAATCCCAAAACACTAGGGTATTATATAAGATTGTACAAAGTTTCCATGCACTAGGGGAACATTCCAGAAACCTACAACCTCCAGGTGGGTCCCTAGACCAGATAAGTCCTGAAATGCAGAGGGACCAGCCTCTCCAGAACATCAGATAGTTTCATTCCCCTATCCCATATTATCGACAGCCCCTTCTAACATGAAAAAGTTAGAATGGCATAGCCTAAATACCCCTAAAGAATGGGAGAAAGATCAAAGGTGGAGTTATACAGAGAAGTAGGGTTTAACAAATGAGTATGAGTGCTGAATCACTATACTGTTATTTCTTTTGGTCTCCAATATCTTAGAGCAGTTAGAAGTAAAAACCTAAAATGGTGGAATTATAACCCATACCAAACTCTGAAATCTATTCTACAACTAATTGTTGTGATGTGCTTTAAAATGTATTGTTTCTTTTTAGATATGTTATTTTTCACATATACAGAAACTTTTTTTTTATCTATTTCTTCTAACCTCCAGTGTTTTGGAGCAGCTAGAAGGAAAAATCTAAAATAGTGGAATGGTAACCCATAACAAACTCTGAAATCTGCTCTGTTAACTACTTGTTGAAGTGAACTTTGAAAATCATTGCTTTTTCTTTCTTTTCTTTTCCTGTGTGTTATACTTAACAGAAAAAAATGCTTTTAAAAAAGAATAGCTGCTATTAAACAGGAAACTACAAATGTTGGAGAGTATATGCAGAAATTGAAACATTTATTCATTGTTGATGGGAATGTATAAAATGGTACAGCCAGTGTGGAATACAGTCTGTTGGTTCCTTAGAAAGCTAATATTATTTAGCCCTATGACCCAGCAATACCACTACTTAGTATATACTCAGAATAGCTGAAAGCAGTGACATGAACAGACATTTGTACTCTGATGTTCATAGCAGCATTATTCACAATTGCCAAAAGATGGAAACAATCCAAGTGCACATCAATAGATGAGTGGATAAACAAAATGTGGTATATACATATCATGGAATATTATACAGCAGTATGATAAAACGTGGTCCTGAACTGTATGGCAACATGGATAAACCTTGAGGACATAAAACCTTGATTGAAATAAGGCAGACAAAAAAGATAGGTACCATTTGATTTATCTAACATGACCCTGGTAAAGGTAAACTAAGAGTCTTCTAACCTAAAATATAGGGAATCTAAGATACAGAGAAGCTGGGGACAGGTAAATGAATACCTGTTGAGGTTGAACTTTAATGTGTAGGAATGGATAGATGTGATGGTAGTTATTAGTGAGTTTATAAGTAATATTGCCATATTGAAGGTGAATACAATTGAATCAGGTTTTATAGAGTCATGTATGTCACCAGTTAACACTACAAATAGAAGTATTTGCATGAACCACGTCAAAGATAAGAAAGTTGTACAAAGAGTCAGTAATAGAAGGGTATGGGGGAAAACAAGTATTACATGCTATGGCCTATACGAGGAGTAAATAATTGAGTGGAGGCAAGAGTTAAGCGGAGTTTTGGATTTTCTCTTTGGTGAGGGTGTGTTTATGAGCTGTTTTTCTCTCTAGAGCAATATAAATTGTCTAAAATTGAGAGTGATGATTGTACAACTTAGTGAGAATACTCTGAGACATGCATTGTTTATTTTGGACATTGACCATGATGCCCAACAGATGAAGGTAGCTAAAGAGTACAATGACTGAGAAGCAGAAAGGCGAACTATGGTATATACATATGATAGAATATGGTATGGCTCCAGAAAGGAGCAAACCTTGAGGACATTATATTGTGCAAAATAGGCCAGAAACAAAGGAAAAAATTATTATATGGTCTCTTTTAGATAACACTTATAAAGAAAATTGGGGCCCATATTGTGAACTCTTATAGCAGTCACGTTTATTCCTGAGCTTTAAGTGTTATTTCTAGATTCTTAGTTTCTGTGCTATATGTGTATAACGTGGTTTTTCCCTGGAACTTTGGATACCTGTGTGACACCTCAGACTCAGAGTTGGAGTTCTGCAGCTCAGAAAGTCAGCATTGCTACACACAACAAAAAACTGAAAAAGAGATGAGGCTTTCAGATACAGATAAGAACAAAGGTGATCTGGTTGGGACCAAGGTAAATCAGAATACAGGGTAAAAGATGATAGTGTCTGTATTTTAGAACTTTAACTGCTATATGAGACTAAAGGAAGAGGGGTTTATTTTGTCTAAACCATAAATTTTCTGTAGCATACAATCTCACTCAGCCTGTCTGGATAATTCATTTAAACAACACAAACACATGGAGCCCAGAATGGGAACAAGGGCTTATAATTCAGTGTAGATCAGTGTAATACCCAAATACATCCCAGAGTATGTTGGGCAGATAATTAGAAAGTATTGGCAAGGGACTGAAGAAAAAATATGGAACTATTCAACTTTCCTACCAGGGAAACCCATGATACTCTCTCAAACATGAAGGACTCCCAAGTTAATAGGCCAAGCCCTTCATCTTAAGTCTTGCTTGCCCTTACGAAAGATTTCTGTAGTGGAGAAGCTAGGCCTACCTGTAATTACACCTAAGTGTTAAACTTACAGAAATTGTCTTTTGCTGCTCAGATGTGACCTCTCTCTAAGCCTAACTCAGCAATTAAAATCTTTACCCTCTAATTGGAGCTGAAGGGATACAGATTGTGCAACAGGACTGATTGTAAAAACTCAGAAATGGATAGCACAATACTACCTAACTGTAATACAATTTTGTTAAAACACTGAATGAAGCTGAATGTGAGACTGATAGAGGGAGGAGGGCTGGGGGCACAAATGAAATCAGAAAGAAAGATAGACGATAAAGACCGAGATGATATAATCTAAGAATGCCTAGAGTGTTTAGTGATAGTGACTTAATGTACAAATTTAAAAAATGTTTTTGCATGAGGAAAAACAAAGGAATGTCATTACTGCAGGATGCTGAAAATAGGTGGTAATTAATATTTTAAAATTTTAACTTATATGTGAGACTAAAGCAAAAAATGTTTATTTGGTACAAAATTTATATTTTGACCAGTGCAGTTCCTAATATAACTTATGTAGACAGCTTAATTGAATACCATAAGTACATGAACCTTGAGTAGTGCATGAGATTTTGTTAGTTTGTCCAGAGAGGTGCGCCGATAAATCCCAGAGTGATTTGAACAGTGAATAGGGAAGTATTTGCAGAGTCCCCTTAGGGGAATGGAGAAGGGGGAAATTCAGCTTCCCCAAGTTGAATTCTTAATATTCTCACAAGCAGTGCGGACAACCAGAGCTATAGGCTGAGCCCACAATCTTGGGGTTTGTTCATATGAAACTTAATCCCACAAAGGATAGGTCAAGCCTACTTAAAATTAGGCCTAAGAGTCACCCCCAAGAGAACTTCTTTCGTTGCTCAGATGTGGCCTCTCTCTCTCCAGCCAACACAATAAGCAAACTCACTGTCCTCCCCCCCCGTCTACGTGGAACATGACTCCCAGGGGTGTGGACCTTCCTGTCAACGTGGGACAGAAATCCTAGAATGAGCTGAGACTCAGCATCAAGGGATTGAGAAAACCTTCTCAACCAAAAGAGGGAAGAGCAAAATGAGACAAAATAGAGTGTCAATGGCTGAGAGATTCCAAACAGAGTGAGAGGTTATCCTGGAGGTTATTCTTATGCATTAGATATCACCTTGTTAGTCAAGATGTAATGGAGAGGCTGGAGGGAACTGCCTGAAAATGTAGAGCTGTGTTCCAGTAGCCATGTTTTTTGAAGATGATTGTATAAATGATACAGCTTTCACAGTGTGACTGTGTGATTGTGAAAACCTTGTGTCTGATGCTCCTTTTATCTACCTTATCAACAGACGAGTAAAACATATGGAATAAAAATAAATAATAGGGGGAACAAATGTTAAAATAAATTTAGATTGAAATGCCACTGATCAATGAAAGGGAGGGGTAAGGAGTATGGTATGTATGAATTTTTTTCTGTTGTTATTTCATTTCTTTTTCTGAATTGATGCAAATGTTCTAAGAAATTATCATGATGATGAATATGCAACTATGTGATGATATTGTGAATTACTGATCACATATGTAGAACAGAATGATCAAAAGTTAAAAAAAAAGAAAAGTATATAACACAAACAATGAACTCTAATATAACTATGGACTATAGTTAATAATACAATTATAATAATATTATTTCATCAATTGTACAAAGGTATCACTAATACAAGGTCTTAATAATGGGAGAATATGGAAATTGAATTTTCTGCCTAATTTTTCTGTAAACCTTTAACTTCTCTAATTAAAATAATTTATATTTAAAAAACTAAAAAAAATCTTTTCCCTCCCCCCTCTGTGGGGCATGATGTCCACGGATGTAACTCTCCCTGGCAATGTGGGACATGACTCCTGGGGATGAGCTTAGCCCTGGCACCATGGGATCAACAATGCCTTCCTGACCAAAAAAGGGAAAAGAAATGTAACAAAATAAGGTATCTGGAGGCTACTCTTATGCAAGTTTTAGGTAGATATTACTAGTTGCCATGGTTTGCCAAACCCCAATCAACATCATTCCTGTTAACCCTAAAGAACATCCAGGGCTGTATATGAAATACTTCCAAAGTTGCATGCAATAAGTTTACTTCTCAGAAACCTAAAACCTTCAGATGGTTCCTAGACCAGTTAAATCCAGAAAACCAGAAGTGTCAGTCTCTCCAAAAACATCAATGAGTTCCATCCCTCTGTCCCATGTTGTCGACACCCCTTTTCAACATGAAAAATGTTAGAATGGGTACAACACAAACATCCCTAAGGATGGGAAGAAGGATCAGGGGAGAAAGAGAAGTTATAACAGAGAAACTAGGATTTAACAAATGAGTATGACTACTGAGTCATTATATTCATATTTCTTTTTAGTCTCCAGTGTCTTGGAGCAGCTAGGACAACCTTGAAATTGTGGAACTGTAACCCACACCACACTTTGAAATCTGTTCTGTAACTACTTCTTAAAATGTATTTTGAAATTTATTGCTTTTTTTATGTATGTTACATTTCACAATAAAAAGTTTTTTAAAAAATGACATTAAGGAACTTTTTTAAAGCCATGAACCTATAAAGTCAGGGAATATGGGAAAGAAGTCAAGTGCAACAAAATTTTAGAAACTGGAAAGTGATTAAACTATGGGTAAATAACAGAGCAAAGGAAATAGAATCTTTGCTAGTTGAATTTTAATCCACCAGCAGAGATTCTGTGAGTTATATCACAGAATCTGCAAAATGCTCAGTAATTGACAACACCAGTTGTTTGTGGGGAGGGGTAAGTCAGGGTAACTCTAATAATAGAAGAACTAATTAACAGTCTGTCTTAAAAAAAAAAAAAAGTTAATTAAACCCCTAGATTCTATCTCCAGTTTCATACATCTGGATAACTGCCGTACTCAACCCAAGCATAGGACTGGAGGTTTATTCTTTTAAAAGGAAAACCAGAGTGTTCCTACACTGAGAGTCATTAGGCTTAATTGAGGATGGTGTAAACAGGAGAAGTAAATATTATATTAAAAGCAGGAGAAGTAAACAAATATGTATGCCCTCTGGCTCTCTGTTCCTGTTCACTTCCATAATTCTTGCACCCTAAATGCAGAAGAGCTGGGGTAAGCATTCCATAAGGAAGGGCCTAGAGATCCTATCACAGAGGGTTCCCTAATAAATAGCCTGGTCACATCAGAACTGTGAAGTTCACAGTCAGTGAGTCCCATTCCTTCACTGGGAAATTCCAACCAACTGTTCAGCTCCCCATTCTTAAATATAAGCAGATATCCAAAGATTATCATACATATGAGGAAAGCCTCTAACATGAAAGTAGAGCCAAAATAATAAGAACATACAGTGCTTTTGTTGTGTATTTCTGTGTAATAAACCAACCCAAAACTTGATGACTTTACAACAACTGTTTAAAAAGTTGAAAAAGTGATCAGATTTCAAGTAGAGCTGTGAATGAAGCTGATCTGGATAGGACTAAGGTAAATCAGAATACAGGGTGAAGTATGATATGGTCCGTATTTTAAAACTTCACTTCTGTGTGAGACTAAAGGGAGAGATGTTTATTTGGTGCAAAATTTATATTTTGGGTAGCACATTATGTAATTTAACTTATATCATCTATTTATTTGAACACCATAATTACACAGGATCTTGAATAGAGTGTGAGATCTCGTTGATTTGTACAGGTTAGTGTTATGCCCTGATATATCCAAGAGTAATATGTATTTAGATAAAGAAGCATTTCAAATATCATATATATGACCATGTCTGAAATTTAAGAGCTCTCTAATGCAATTTGTATTGTAATGAAGCTATTAGTGTTATCAATTGAATGGAGATGTATATATGCAGATATTCCTAAAGCTTTTATTGACAAAAAAAACCTTAATGGCTTAAAGCAACAATTTTTTCAAACACCAAGAAATGAAAGTTTCAGGGAGCACAAGCAAAATATGCTAAAATCAAAATGGAA
The DNA here is from genome assembly GCF_023851605.1 of Tamandua tetradactyla. Classification (NCBI taxonomy): domain Eukaryota; kingdom Metazoa; phylum Chordata; class Mammalia; order Pilosa; family Myrmecophagidae; genus Tamandua; species Tamandua tetradactyla. The sequence continues at coordinate 81,395,711 of NC_135340.1, forward strand.
AGAATTGATGGCACTGTAGCCCAGTAGTGCTTTCTATACTGACCTTATGGCTTCTATTCCAGCAGGGAAGACAAGAGATGGTCTCAGGCTACAGGTATGTAAACTGGGTTTTCTAATGTTGCTTAAAGAACAGATTTTCATAAAGATTCCGCATTTCATTAAAAGTGAGCTAGAGCCGTAGGAGAGACCATGCAGGACTCAGGTTATTTGAACAATTTAAACAAAAACGCGGATAGGATATCAAACCGAATCATGCAATTTATATCAGCAATATGAATGACAAAATTTCAAAAGAAGAATTGAAGAGATCCCTGTATGCCCTGTTTTCTCAGTTTAGCAATGTGATAGATATCGAAGCTTTAAAGACTATGTAGATGAAGGGACAGGCCTTCATTGTATTTAAGGAACTGGGCTCATCCACAAATGCCTTAAGGGGTTCGGGAGGTGCTGAAGCCCGCACAAGTCGCAGTAACTCCACGGAGACATCGACATAAGAAGAAATGGGCTGCCATAGGGCCCAAATTCTCTGCCACTCGACTGGCTCTGCAAAATTTTGACATGACCTACAATGTGCAGTTGGGGGATCTTTGGCCATCGATCCGGGTCAGTCTCCTCTCAGAGCAGAAATACGGTCCACTGGTCAATAACTTTGCTTCTTGGGATCATGTGATTGCTGACCTGGAGCAGCTGAGTGCCAGGGACTTTGTGAATGAAGCCATCTCCCATTGGGAACTGGAGCCTGAGAATAGCCAAAGTGCAGCATCCACCCCTGGTTCCTGGACCTGCAATCCGAACCTTCAATGCTTCACTTTTGTTAGAGGGGATATCAGCCACTTCCCTCCAGCCAGGCTCAGCAGCCTGGGTATCCTGAACTACTACCTGATGGATGCCGCCTCCTTGCTGCCTGTTCTGGCCCTTGGTCTGCAGCCTGGGGACACTGTACTTGACTTGTGTGCAACCCCCGGGAGAAAGACGCTAGCATTGCTTCAGACAGATTGTTGCCGCAATCTCGCTGCCAATGATCTGTCCACTTCCCGAACAGGCAGACTACAGAAGGTCCTTAAGAGCTATGTCCCTCAAGATATCAGGGATGGGAATGGAGTTCGAGTCACCTCATGGGATGGCAGGAAGTGGGGAGAACTGGAAGGGACACCTATGATTGGGTGCTGGTAGATGTGCCCTGTGCCACGGATCGCCACTCCCTTTATGAGGAACAGAACAACATTTTTCAGCGGTCAAGGAAGAAGGAGCGTCAGATGTTGCCTATGCTGCAAGTGCACTTTCTTGCGGCTGGACTCCTTGCCACCAAACCAGGAGGCCGTGTTGTCTATTCTACCTGCTCACTCTCACACTTACAGAATGAGTATGTGGTGCAAGGCACAATTGAGCTCCTGGCTAATTGATACAGCATTGACGTTCAAATGGAAGACCTGACTCACTTCCGAAAACTCTTCATGGACACATTCTCTTTTTCCCCATTTTGCCAGATGGGGAAACTGGTAATACCAAACCTCCTTGCCAATTTTGGGCCTATGTACTTCTGCAAAATGTGTAGGCTGACATAGCATCATCCTGTCCTTGAGGCCTTCGTGTGAGAAAACAAAGGTCGTACACTGTTGGAGTGTACCAGAAACTGAGACCAGTGGCACAGATGCACTCTGGGTTTTATCTCTATCCTGTTCAATTTTTAGGTAGTTTTTAGCAGTAGGAGGAAGGAGCTTTTCTGTCCTCCTTTTCAGTTGTGGAACCTCAGGAGGTTGCTAACTCACCCATGGCTCCCCACCTGTGTCCAAGCCTCTGTTAAATGTTCTTGCCCCACTAGGAGCTTAAGAGGAGGAGTCATTGAGCAAGCTCACACATTAAACTCTAATATTTACCCAGGAAATTGTTGAAACTCCACAGAGCTGGGACTATAGTTGGGAACATCATGTCAGTCCAACCAAGTACTGTTGGTTCATTTGTACTAGCAGTTGTTGCTAAGCACTTCCCTCCTAGGGATAGTCACCCCAAAGTTCAGGACCTTAGCCTGGTTATAGAACCTACCTCACACTTGAGGCAAGCTCCACTTTATCAGTCATGAGCAGCCTGTGACCCAAACAAGCCTACCTCCTTATGGCATTATGATCAAATTTAAGAAACAAGTAACTAAAATGAAAAACCAATACATAATAATCTACCTGCTGACTCATATTGAGAAAGCTCTTCTAAGTGAAATAATTCCAGCCATTCCTCCTTCTGTCACTGGCACTGCTTCTCAAATATAGCTAAGGAAGCTGCTTCTGTCACAGGGCTGTAATTCTCTTTGTGTATTTCTTCCCTTGTTAACTCATCTAACAAGTATTCCTTGAGCTCCTCTATGACTGGTAGCTAGGGAGCTGCTGGAGATATAGCAGTTCAGATTGTGGGAGATAATCAGGCCTCGTTATCATTCGGAGTGGCATCTCTCCTGCTTTCTGAGCACCTAGAAACCTCCTAGTGTCTTTTTTGTTTTGTTATGATTTTTTTGTTGTTGTTGTTCTTGAGCTCTGGTGCCAATTCTTTGGCCCACTCCCAGACCTCTCAGAGCTCTTCCCCTAGCAAAACAGAGACACGCCTTATACAGCCTGTATTTTGGGGCAACATTACATCATGGCCCTTGAGCAGAAAAGTATGTACAACTTTAGAATACTTGGTTTCTTGACTCTTCCCACTTCTCTTATCCCTCCTCTTCCTCTTTATGCCACTCCCTTTTCTGCTAATCCTTGCTTGGGTACTAGAGGTATCATCTGTAATGTCTTTAGAAGAGTTTAAGCCTTCTCCTTTCTTGAAATTTGCATTTTAACTAAGGGCCTTGGAACACTTCCAGACTGTGAAGCTAGGAAGATGGAGTCATAGGGAGCTTGGCTGGTGCTCTGAGTAGGACCCTAACCCAGCCTCCATGCATGACATATGTTCCTCGCTTGCTGTTGACTCTGCACTTGGTGTTTGCTGATACTGTCAGGCTGAACTTCTGCCGTTAGTCTTCTGGGTTACCAGGATACTAATAGAATACTTAGCAATGATAATTCAAGAGGAGATAGTCTCGTGCCCTAGGATCATAGTCTAATTGAGGATAAAGAGACCCAGCTACGAAAAGCAGAAAACTACTTTGGAAAACAGTTTATCTCCTGTAATTGAACATTCATCAACCTTACAACCCTGTCATTCCAATACTAGGGTTAAATCCAAGAGAAACTCGAAATATACACAAGGAGACATGGACAAGAATGTTCATAGCAGCACTCTCCATAAGACAAAAATCTAGAAAGAACTCAAATGAGTATTAACAAGAGTGGGTAAACTGGAATGTTATACAGCTGTCAAAACAAATGAACCACAGTGATATAACAATATGGATGAATATTAGCAATAAAATATAAAATGAAGAAAGTTAAGTCCCAGATGATTAAATGTATCATGATGCCCTTTTCTACAAAACAACTTTTTTCTCTTTTTTATTAGTTTTTTATTACAATAAAATTCACCAATTTAAAATGTATTTTGATGAATTTTGATATATATAATAATGTAGCTACCATCACCAACAAGATAAAGAATAATTCTATCTCTCAAAAAAAAGATAGTTACAAGGATTTTCATTTTATCCTAAACCAATGTGAATCCAGTATGCAAAAACAGATTCTGATATAATATCTAAAATGCATGGCACGTTTGCTGACAAAGAAAAGAAAAAAGCCAAAACCATGGAACAGACTTTAGCAACTGCAAGCAAAAAGTCTGATCTGGGAACAACAAATTCAACTAACACCCAGGGAAATACAAAATACCAAATCCTCAGGTTCCTAATTATCCTCCAGACTTTTTTTATTCCTTAATATTACCAGAAAAGACTAATGAGGTGATGTTATCCATGCTGTTTAATCAGTTCTCTGGTTTTAAGGAAGTCCATTTGGTACTTGGAAGACATGACATTGCTTTTGCTGAATTTGAAAGTGACGACAAGGCTGGTGCTGCCCAGGATACATTACAAGGATTTATAATCACACCATCCCATGACATGAAGATCACCTATGCCAAGAAATAACATTTGGGACAGTCTTCTTTAAAGGATTGATGTTATTTATAGTGTTTGTTTTGTTAACATTTTGGTCAGGCCATTTTTAATAGTTGAGGACAGGACATAATAGTAGCAAAATTTTTGTGGAGTTAATTATCCAGTCTTTCTTTAGCTTTAGTAAACTGTGTAATACAAAGGCCTTAATTTTGTACAACAAACTTTTATTTATGTATATATATATTTTTAAAGTAAACCTAGAGGGGCAGTTGTTTGTTTGTTGTAACAGAAAAGCAGCTGGTGGCCACAGCCATGAGCCCGTCAGGGGAAGAAGGAAGGAGGTAGGCGCAGAGTTCAGTTCCCACCTGCTCACCATGGGACAGGAATCTGTTCCAACCAAATTGTTTGATCCAGTGAATCTGAAAGGAAAGGTCTCTGATATCCCCATCTACTGAGTGCTCGACAAACACTAAGGGAAACGACAATCATGAAGGCCTGGAACATGGAAGAAACCATACCATTCTCAGAGGAGGAGGTGGGAAGTCAAGAGGATCATCCATATATCATGTGGACTGAAGGCTATAGGAGAATTTGGTTTTGAAGTTTCATGCTGAGGCTATTCTGACAAAGGACAACAATATTCGAGTAATTGGAGCTGTTTTTAAAGAGATTTTAATGTGTAATCCCCTCAGCCATCTCAGCAGAGATGGGATTATCCAGAAAAAAATCTGTGGAGGAGTAATGGAGTAAATCCTGGCAAATAAACAGGTACCCCATGAAGTTCTTGATGATGTTATACCAGCAGAAACTGCCAGCTTAGACTAAAAAGGACAGAGAGGAAATGAAATGAAATGTGGAAGACTGTTGGATCCCCAGACTTATACAGGCAAGAAATAAACTAATAAAACTACTCAGCCACAAACCTGTACTACCTTTCGTGAAAAAGGTAGGATGACGCCAAGGGCAGAGGCACAAGCAATCACAATCACAGAGAATTCTTCTCAGGCCTTGAAACCTAACCAGCTGAATTTTGAAATTACTTGTGACCTACAGTTCCTTTTTCCTTTCATTTTCTCCCCTTTTGAATTGGAATGTCTATAACTGGTATCCTCTGCCTGTACTGCCACTGGGACCAGAGAACTTGTTTCTATTTCATAGATCCACAGATGAGAGGAATTTTGCCTCAGGATCATACCCAGAGTCTCACCCATATCTGATTAAAATGATGAAGTTTGGGACTTTTAAACTGATTAGATTTACTGAGATTTTGGACCTTGAGTTTGTGTTGTAATGGGTTGAGACTTGTAGGGACATTGGAACATGATTAATGAATTTTGTACTTTGAAAGGACATGAATCTTTTGGGGCAGAGGGTGGACTCTAGTAGGTAGAGTAATGGCTTCCCAAAGATGTCCACATCCTAATCCCCGGAATATGCGCGTATGTTTCCTTCCACGGCAAAGGGGATGTAAGGTTGCACTTGGGTTTAAGGTTATTTATCAGCTGACTTTTAGGATAAGGAAATTATCTGGGTTATCCAAGTAGGGTCAATATAATCACAAGGGTCCTTTAAAGTAGAAGAGGCGGAAGAGGAGATCAGATTGGTACAATGTGAGAAGGACTAGACCTGCCATTCGTGGCTTTGAAGATGTAGAAAGAGGATCACAAGTCAAGGAATGGGGGCATCTTCTAAAAGTTGGAAAAGGGAAGGAAACAGATCCTATCCAGAGCCTACAGAAAGGAATGCAGCCTTGCCAACATCTTAATTTTAGCTTGGTGAGACCTAGTTTAGATTTCTGACTTGCAAAGCTGTAAGACAATAAATTTGTGTTGTTATAGGGGAAAAAAGTGAACTAGAAAAAAGACGGACAAAGAGAAGTGACCATAAAATTTCTCCTCTTTCTAGGATTTTGGGGATAAAGAAAAAAAAAAACGGCAGTGAAAAGTTAAAAGCCTCAAGTCCCAAACATGTGCACATATAACTTTCCAATTTATAACATCTGCCTAAAAGCTGTCCAGTACCACTAATACCCAGAAATATAACCTGTCAGAAATAAGGAAAATAAAAGAATGCAAGAATAAGAAACAAATGCTAATGTTCAATGAAAGGGAGGGGTAAGGGGTATGGTATGTATGAATTTTTTTCTGTTGTGTTTTTATTTCTTTTTCTGAATTGATGCACATGTTCTAAGAAATGATCATGATGATGAATATGCAACTATGTGATGATGTGAATTACTGATTTTATATGTAGAACGGAATGATCATATGTTTAAAATTTTTTTGTTTGTTATTTTTTAATTAATTAAAAATTTTTTTTAAAAAGAATAGAAAACAAATAATGTTATCTGAAAAATGAGCCCACACATCTGGCTTATGAAACTTGAGAAGTGAGCCTTCATAAGAGTGTTAGTAGCAGCAAAAAAGAATTAGACATTAAAAACTGCAAATAGAGTCATCAGAGGGAAATTATTAAATAGCTATGCTTAAAACTATTAAAAGGCTAACAAATGAAAACAATAGATTTGAGGGGAAATGAAGTAAAACTTATAAATATATGTGTAGTAATTGAACTGAAAATTCAATGAACAGACTAAGAAGTAATAGAGAATAGTAAACTGGGAGATCTAAGGAAATCACTAGCATGTCACAGAAAGTTAAGCAGATGGTGATAGTGATTGGTAAAGAATACAAGGGGTTTTCTGGAACATTCATGAATTTCTGCTTCTTTAACTGGGACTGGTTACATTGACTTTGTGAAAATTCATCAAACAGTACAATTAAGGTTGTGACCTACTTCCCTAATTAAGTACTATTACAAAAAATATAGAATATGTAACATCCAAAATTGCAAAAGTGAAATGGTAATACAAAAAGTTCTGTCAATTTTAGAGAAATCAAGGAAAGGAGTAAAAACAACAAAGAAAAACAAAGAATAGAAATTCAAAACAAAATAAGATGGCTGAAATAAATCCAAATATAAATCTACCTATTTAAATATTTAGGCACTGTTAGATTTGCTGAAATAACAAATTTTATTTTTTTAAAAATCACACTTAAAATATAATGACTAATGAAGTTTAAAGTTTTAAAAATGGAAAAGGATCAATCAGGTATTATTTATATGGCAATATAAATATACAATTAAATAGATTGTAACATTTTTATTACAGATACAGGGAGTTAATGACTAAAAACATTCATCAAGCAGACTACTATAAGTTTAATAATAACTATATGTAAGTTAGGAGTGGTAGAAAACTAAAGGTATTTTGAGACAAACAAGTTGGGAGGCGTTAATATTGCTGATAGAATTACTGAAAGAAGAATTTTAACAAGGAAAAAATAAAACTCTGAAGGAAGAAATGGGTTGTAAGACAAAACAAAACAAAAAATCGGAAGCTAAAAATCGGAAGCTAAAAAAAAAATCTGTTTTTGACCTATGCTTATTATGTTGGTTAAGGATGTATGCAGGGCTCAGCTAGACTATTCTTTTGTTCCATTTGGTATTGCCTGGAAATACCTGGTGGCATTCATCTAGCAGTTGGCCTGGCCTGGTGAATCCAAGAGAATTCACTCACATATCCGATACCTTGAGGACTTCAGGAAAGCTGGCCTGAGTTGGGCCACTCTCTTTCTTCATGTAGTCTCAAGAATCTTCACATAGTCTCTCCTGCATGGAGTTGAACTTCTTAAATCACAGCTCAGGACTCCAAGAACCAAAGTTATTGGTCCTTTTAAAAATTAGGCCTAGAATTGTTGAAAAAGTGATCAGACATCAAGTAGAGATGAAGGAAGCTGATCTGGATAGGACTAAGGTATATTAGAAGACTGGGTAAAGGATGATATCGTCCAAACTCTAAAACTTCTATTTCTGTGTGAGATTAAAGGGAGAGGTGTTTATTTGGTGCCAAAATTTATATTATGGGTAGTACATTTCTTAATTTAACTTGTATGGTCAGTTTAGTTGAGCACCGTAAGTACATGGAATCTTGAATAGGCCATGAGATTTTGTTGGTTTGTCCAGGTTATTTGATACCCCGATAAATCCCAGAGTGATTTGGACAGTGAATGAAGAAGTACATGCAAAGCCCCCTTGGGGGAATGGGGAGAAACAGGTAAATATTCAAATTCTCCATTTGGAGAATTTCTTATATTCTCACAAGCAGTAGGGACAACCAAATCAATAGGTCGCGCTCTCCTACAAAGGATAGGCTAAGCCTACTTAAAATTAGGCCTAAAAGTCATCCCCAGAGAACTTATTTTGTTGCTCAGATATGACCTTTCTCTCTAAGCCAACAAGGCAAGTGAACTCACTACCCTCCCCAACCCACCCCCAACATGGGAGAGAACTCTCAGGATGAGCCCGGACCTGGCATTAAGGGGTTGAGAAAACTTTTCTTGTCCAAAAGGAGGAAGAAAGAAATGAGAAAAAAAATAAAGTGTCAGTGGCTGAGAGATTTCAAACAGAGTTGAGAGGTTATCCCGGAGGTTATTCTTACACATTATATAAATATCTCTTTTTAGTTTATGGTGTATTGGAGTGGCTAAAGGGGAGTACCTGAAACTATTGAGCTGTCTTCCAGTAGCCTTGTTTCTTGAAGATGATTAAATAATGATATAGATTTTACAGTGTGACTGTGTAATTATGAAAGCCTTGTGTCTGATGTTTCTTTTATCTAGGGCATGGACAGATGAGTAAAAAATATCGATAAAAGATAAATAATAAGGGGGCAAAGATTAAAATAAATCGGGTTGATGGAAATACTAGTGGTCAACAAGAGGGAGGGGTAAGGGATATGGTATGTATGAGTTTTTTCTTTTTTATTTCTTTTTCTAGAGTGATACGAATGTTAAAAAAAATGATCAGATGAATACACAGCTATGTGATGATATTGTGAGCCATTAATTGTACGTAATGTATGGAATGTTTGTAAGCTAAGAATGTTTGTATGTTAAGTTTCATCAATTAAAAAATAAAACTAGTTCTAGAACTAGCATCATGTCATTTCTGCAATAATTTAATGGGCATAGCAGCCAACCTAGATTAACAAAAGGGGGAAATAAATTCCACCTCTCCATAGGAGTAGTAATATAGAATTTGAGACCATCTTTAATCTTCAATGGTAAGTATTTTGGAGGAACTAGAAATCATTCGAAGAGAAAAAATGTTCGGGAAAAGAATTATCATTAATATACTCAGAGAGATAGGAGATATATCATCCATGAAAGAACAGAAAGTTATAAGATAAAGGCATTCAGAGAATTAAAAGAAACTCTTAGAAAGTAAAAATGCAACAGAAATTCTGAAAATTAATAGAGGTGTTGAAAAATAAAGGTATTTCTCAGAAAGAAAAATAAAAAGGCAAAGAAAGACACCTTTTAAAAATGCATCATGATGATGAATATGTAACTATGTCATGATATTGTGAATGACTGATTATATATGTGGAATGGAATGATCAAAGTTAAGAATGTTTGCGTTTGTTTGCTGTTTTTTGGTATTTTTAAAAGATTAAAAATTAATTTAAAAAATACATCATAAAAAATATGTTTATGACCTTGTGATAAGAAAGGATTTCTTAAATAAAACATAAAAAAGCATAAACCATGAAGGAAAAAATATATTTGACTTGATTAAAATGTAAAACCAAACTCATCATAAATATATGTAGCTTCAAAAGATAAGCCACATATAGCAATATTAAAATTTCTTGAACTTTTTAACTGTAGCTAATATGGCTACATTAAATAAATATCCTTGTTCTTAGGAAGTGTACATGGAAGTATTGGGTGTTAAAAGAGCATGATGATCGGTTCCCAGTGCCTACCCATGCCAAAAAAAATGAGCATGTTGTACACAGCCTACTCAAATGTTTAGAAAATAGACAAATCAGATAAACAGACAGACAGATATAATACATGTGGCAACATGGTGAAAATTGGCAAATCTGGGTGGGCTGTATTATGTGAGTGCTCTGTATTGTTTTTTTATTTTAACAACTTTTCTCAGGGTTTGAAATTATTTCAAAATTAAAAGTTTAAAAAGTTGTCAAAAAATGACATTTAAAAATTGAGTTCATGGGCAGGCCACAGTGGCTCAGCAGGCAAGAATATGCACCTGCCATGCCAGAGGACCTGGGTTCGATTCCTGGTGCCTGCCCATGTAAAAAAAAAAAGCTAAAAATTGAGTTCACATAAGTGCCTTCTAAAGCAATGATATGCTCAAATAAAATTAATATGCTCAAAAAAATTGAATCCATGTCACATATACCAGGTTAAATTACTGTTGGATCAAAGATTTAAATATAAAAAAGAAAGTCATAAAAATACTAGAAGAAACCAAGAGAAAAAAGTGAAGAAACTGTTAATAAAGTGATAGGATAGGGAAAGCCTTTTGAAATATGACAAAAAACTCAGAAGCCATAAAAGATTGATAAATTTACCATCTAAGTAAATAATTCTGCATAGCATTAACCTGGAAGCAAAGTCAGCTAACCAGGGGAAATGTCCAATTCATATTATGAACAAAAATAAGTATATATTCTTACCCCAATATATTAAGAGCCACGAATAAGAAACAGACTAATAATTCAGTAAAAAAGAAAATAAACAAACCATATGAACAGCCATTTCACCAGAAGAGAAATACAAATGTCTTTTAAACATGAAATGATGTATAAACTCATTGGCAAAAATCAAAAAGATATATAACAGTATGTTGCCAAAGGGAAAGAATAGCAGGGATTCTCCTGTACTACTGGTGGGTGTGTAAATTAGAATATCCACTTTGAGGGCAATTAGGCAGTATTTATCAAAACTCCAAATTCAAGTGCTCTGTGCAATTAGTAATATTACTTACAGGAATTTCCCTTATAGACATGTTCATGTAAATAAGAAAACATTTGCACAAGGTTATTTATGCATCATCATTTGTAATAAGAAAAGAATGAAGCAACCTAAATAGCCATCAACAGGATACTGATTAAATAAATTATGGTACAATCATTCAAATGCAGCCATAGAATGAAGTAGCTTTATGTGTACTGATATGGAATGATCTAAAATATATGGTTGCATGAGAAAGGCAATGTGCAAAATTCTGTGTACATTGCTACCATTTAAGGAAGAATATATAAACGTATTTGTTTATATATGTGTAAAATAACTCTGAAAGAATACATGAAACTGGAGGGCTGAAGAACAGTGACAGAAAGGATATAATATTGTATTGAGGTTTGAGGGGAGACCTTTTAAATTTTTTATATGTGACTATATTACCAATTCAAAAGCATTTTTAAATAAAATGAACACTATGACAGGAATATTCATTGTGACATCATTTAAGAGCAGAATGTGCAAAACACTTAAATGCTCAACAGGAGAATGTGTAAATTGTGGTCAGAACATACAATGTAATATTTCCTTGAGAACAGTTAAAATGAGTGGATTAATTTTTTCATGTCAACATGGGTAAATCTCATTTTAAATATTTAAGCAAGAAAGGCAAGTTGCACATTTATATGCCCAGCATGATCCCATTCATGCAAAGTTTTTCAAATTTTTATAAAATATTACTATATTTTCAATATAATAAATAATGTTTTATTCTTTAGACAAAGAAATCTGATGCAAGCATGGCAAAAAAACTTATGAGTTTTTTTAGATGGATAATGGGCATATAGGTTTTTGTTAGGGTATTCTTTGTACTTTTTCAGTATGTTTGAGATATTGCATAATTCAAAAAAAAATAAGAAAATGTGCTGGGACCTATGCCATAAAATCTTTGCAGTATTGCCAGTCCTTAGGGTCCCTGATAGTGCTGTAGGCATTTTCCATGGAAGTATTCCAGCCCAATGTTGTTTGTCCCATTGGGACCCAGAGCACCTCCTAAACCTTCCTACAAAAGTCACAGGGTGACTCAAATGGAAAATACTCTTCTCAGTAACTAGCAGGGTTTCCCTTGTTTATATCTGCCTCTTCTTATTTTCCAGGGATGTTGGTGGTAAATGTAACATGGAGGAATAAGACCTATGTAGGTACACTTCTTGACTGTACGCGGCATGACTGGGCACCCCCAAGGTAAGCAATCTGCAGCTTTTTAGTTCATATTAGTGATTCAGACTAATCAGTAAAACTGTATACCTTTATCCTGCCAGAGTTGTGGTGTGCCTGGCTTTTAAAGGACATATGATAAGAGACAAGAGAAGGCACTATATTTAATTGGCATTCAAGGAAAATAAATGAGTTAGGTATTGAAGCATTGGGAATATGTGTAAGATGGGGAAGAATGGGGAGAAAACTCTATATTTTTTTGTCTAGAATTATTGAATTCTGGCTTCTTACTCACCTCGAGAGAAAGGCCATAAAGTCTAACGATGGGTGAACATTCATTGACAATGCTTTTTTTTTGGTGGTGGGGGAAGGGGATGGTGCACGGGCCAGAAATCGAACCTGGCAGACAAGCACCCTACCGCTGAACTACCCACACATCCCCTGATGATGCTTTTGATGATAGGCATCTCTCAGAAATTTGAACTCAAAAACATTTCAGTTTTATGAATTCCACTAGACCGTGTTGGTTTCACAAAAACCTTTTCAAGTTGCATTTCAGTTAGTGATATCTTACAGTTGTTTCTAATATTATTATTCAGTTTGCCAGGGTTTGGGTCTTTGGAAAAATTACCTTAAACCTTCACCTGCTTACTGTTCCCATGGAACAGAGATGGGCAGGAATGTTCCAAGGAAAAGTATTTTAATGCTCTTTACTTTTTTTTTTTTTTTTTTTTAATTAATTAAAAAAAGAATTAACAAAACAATTAGAAATCATTCCAATCTACATGTACAATCAGTAATTCTTAATAGCATCACATAGTTGCATATTCATCATTTCTTAGTACATTTGCATCGATTTAGAAAAAGAAATAAAAAGACAACAGAATAAGAATTAAAACAATAATAGAAAGAAAAAAAACAAAAAAAACAAAAACAAAAAACCTATACCTCACATGCAGCTTCATTCAGTGTTTTAACATAATTGCATTACAATTGGGTAGTATTGTGCTGTCCATTTCTGAGTTTTTATATCCAGTCCCGTTGTACAGTCTGTATCCCTTCATCTCCAATTATCCCTTCTCTTTTTTTTTTTTTTTTTTTTAATTAACGGAAAAAAAGAAATTAACCCAACATTTAGAGATCATACCATTCTACACATGCAATCATTAATTCTTAACATCATCACATAGATGCATGATCATCATTTCTTAGTACATTTGCATTGGTTTAGAAGAACTAGCAACATAACCGAAAAAGATATAGAATGTTAATATAGAGAAAAAAATAAAAGTAATAATAGTAAAATCAAAACAAAACAACACAAAACAAAACAAAAACCTATAGCTCAGATGCAGCTTCATTCAGTGTTTTAACATGATTACTTTATAATTAGGTATTATTGTGCTGTCCATTTTTGAGTTTTTGTATCTAGTCCTGTTGCACAGTCTGTATCCCTTCAGCTTCAATTACCCATTGTCTTACCCTGTTTCTAACTCCTGCTGAACTCTGTTACCAATGACATATTTCAAGTTTATTCTCGAATGTCCGTTCACATCAGTGGGACCATACAGTATTTGTCCTTTAGTTTTTGGCTGGATTCACTCAGCATAATATTCTCTAGGTCCATCCATGTTATTACATGGTTCATAAGTTTATCTTGTTTTAAAGCTGCATAAATGCTCTTTACTTTTAAAATATCACTTTCTTTTTCTCAGGTGTGATTATGCTCTACCTAGGGATATATGGTCATTTATTCCTTCCACTTTTCAGAGATGTGGGACCAGATTTTCTAGAGGCTTAGCATATTGTTTGACTATAATCAAACTATCAGAGAAGTTGTCCTGACAAGAATCAGAAGCAGATGTGCTAGACCAGTTTGTAAAGTTCTTTACATTCTCCCTTTGTATGTATGGGAAACCTATTGGAAGGAGTTGTTTCTGCTTTGGATACATTAGAATCTAAAGACATAGTTGCTGAGAGGGTAAGTGATAATAGGAAAAAAACAGTAAGTCACTTCATAGTAGGGCTCCTTTGGGGACCCCTAGAAGATATGTGACAAAATTTGCCTTTTTCCTGCCATTAGCTATGGCTCCTACTCTCTTAGAAACAGTTGGCTCCAGTTGCCCCTGGAACGAAATAGAACAGTCTTCAAGTCTACAAAGGAACCAACCTCAACTGAAGGTTTAATTCTAGGCAATGTTTTGATCTCCTTGAAAAGCCATGAGGAATACACCTATGTGCAAATCTCTAAACATCCAAAGAACTCATGTAATGTTGACTGTATCTAGACTTTAGGGCATGTTTAGGGGCCTATTAATGTGAATGGGTGCTTAGTTCTACCTGGCTATACATTTGTGATGAGGTATGTAGGGAACAAGCATTGGTTGAAAGCAGAACTAGGATCCAGGCATTGCCATTAATCAACTATATGACTTTTGGCAAGTCACTTAGCATGCCTGGCCAGTGTCCTAGATGATACCTGAAGCCTTTCCTGAAACCAAGCCTGCAGCTGTATTTGGGAAATGCAGGCATGGCTGCTCTTTGTCTCATGGAACAAACTCTGCATGGTTTAGAGGTAAATATTAGGGAATACTTTGCTACTAGCATGCAGATAGATCCTAGGATCTCATCACATAATACAGTTCCCATGCACTCAAAAGTTCCTTTAACAAATCAGATTCATTGAAAATGAAAATGTCCACCTGTACATTCTTCTGTAGGTTGTAGCTAAACTGGTTTAACAATGTTTTCTACTCTTTGTAATACCCTGTTGTGTTTGTCCTTTGCCAAGGTTCTGTGACTCTCCCACCAGTGACTTGGAAATGCGCAATGGTCGAGGTAGAGGCAAACGCATGCGTCCCAACAGTAACACACCTGTCAATGAGACAGCCACAGCCTCTGACAGCAAAGGGACCAGCAGCAGTAGCAAAACCCGGGCAGGAGCCAGTAGCAAAGGCCGTCGGGGCAGCCAGAATTCTTCAGAGCATCGCCCACCTGCCAGCAGCACCTCTGAGGATGTCAAGGCTAGCCCTTCCTCAGCTAATAAGCGGAAAAACAAACCCCTTTCAGACATGGAGCTGAATTCTAGCTCAGAGGACTCCAAAGGGAGCAAGCGTGTCCGTACAAATTCCATGGGTTCAATCACTGGCCCCCTCCCTGGGACCAAGGTGGAACCCACTGTTTCGGACAGAAATTGTCCCTCCCCAGTCCTAATTGACTGTCCCCACCCAAACTGCAACAAAAAGTACAAGCACATCAATGGACTTAAGTATCACCAAGCTCATGCCCATACAGATGATGACAGCAAACCAGAAGCAGATGGAGATAGTGAGTACGGAGAGGAGCCCACCCTCCATGCAGACGTCGGAAGCTGCAACGGTGCATCTGTCTCACAAAAAGGTTCCTTGTCCCCTGCCCGCTCAGCTACCCCCAAAGTTCGGCTCATAGAGCCCCATAGCCCTTCCCCTTCAAACAAATTCAGCACAAAAGCCCTCTGTAAGAAAAAGCTGAGTGGGGAAGGGGACACAGACCTTGGGGCCTTATCCAATGATGGCTCTGATGATGGACCTTCAGTAATGGATGAAACAAGCAATGATGCCTTTGATTCTTTGGAAAGGAAGTGTATGGAAAAAGAAAAATGTAAAAAAACCTCTAATTTAAAACCTGAAAAGATTCCTTCCAAGAGCTTAAAATCAGCCCGGCCCATTGCCCCTGCCATCCCTCCACAGCAAATCTATACCTTCCAGACAGCCACCTTCACAGCAGCAAGCCCAGGCTCTTCCCCAGGCTTGACCACCACAGTAGTCCAAGCCATGCCCAACAGCCCCCAACTTAAGCCCATCCAGCCCAAGCCCACAGTCATGGGAGAACCTTTCACAGTCAACCCTGCCTTGACACCAGCCAAGGATAAGAAAAAGAAAGACAAAAAAAAGAAGGACTCTTCAAAAGAACTTGAAAGTCCTCTGACCCCTGGGAAGGTGTGTCGAGCAGAAGAGGGCAAAAGCCCATTCAGGGAATCATCAGGAGATGGAATGAAATTGGAGGGGCTCCTAAATGGTTCATCAGACCCCCACCAGAGCCGACTTGCTAGTATCAAGGCTGAAGCTGACAAGATCTATAGCTTCACTGACAATGCCCCCAGCCCTTCAATTGGAGGTAGTAGCCGCCTAGATAGCACTACCCCTACCCAGCCCATGACTCCCTTACATGTAGTGACCCAGAACGGAGCTGAAGCCAGCTCTGTCAAAACCAACAGTCCTGCGTACTCTGACATCTCTGATGCTGGGGAGGATGGGGAGGGCAAGGTGGACAGTGTCAAATCAAAGGACCCTGAACAGTTGGTTAAGGAAGGGGCTAAGAAAAGTCTTTTCCCCCCTCAGCCACAGAGCAAAGACTCACCATATTACCAAGGCTTTGAGAGTTACTACTCTCCAAGTTACACACAGTCCAGCCCAGGGGCTCTAAACCCCAGCAGCCAGACAGGAGTGGAGAGCCAGTCCCTGAAGACAAAAAAGGATGAGGAGTCTGAGAGCCTAGAGGGGAAAGTAAAGAACGATGTCTGTGAGGAGAAGAAACCAGAGCTGAGCAGTTCGAGTCAGCAGCCCTCTGTCATCCAGCAGCGTCCCAACATGTACATGCAGTCCTTATACTACAACCAGTATGCCTATGTGCCTCCCTATGGCTACAGTGACCAGAGTTATCACACCCACCTTCTGAGCACTAACACAGCTTACCGGCAGCAGTATGAAGAACAACAGAAACGGCAGAGCTTAGAGCAGCAGCAGCGGGGACTGGACAAGAAGGCAGAAATGGCCCTAAAAGAGCGGGAGGTAGCACTAAAGGAAGAGTGGAAGCAAAAGCCATCAATTCCACCAACTCTTACCAAGGCTCCCAGCCTGACAGACTTGGTGAAGTCAGGACCCAGCAAAGCTAAGGAGCCAGGGGCCGACCCTACCAAATCAGTCATTATTCCCAAGTTAGATGACTCTTCAAAACTCCCCAGCCAGACCCCTGAAGGACTTAAAGTGAAGCTGAGTGAGGCTAGCCATCTAGGCAAGGAGGCCTCTGAGGCTAAGGCAGGTGCTGAGTGTGGCCGCCAGGCAGAGGTGGATCCAATACTCTGGTACCGACAGGTAACTGCCATCCCTGGGAGGAAGTTGAAATTCCTGTGTGATAGTCTTTCTCTCTTCCTTAAAAAACAAGGCTGTCCTTATGGAGGGGTTCAACAGAACTGAGATTAGCAGGAGAAATCTATAATTTTAGAATTCTTTACCTTTGTAAATCATTTTAATGTTTTTAAAAAAAATCTTTGTATCAATAAAAGGTGATTTCCCCTTTTGACAAAAAGGCCTAGATAAGTTGGCTTGATATATTTGGGACTACTCAGGACTTCACTAGCAGATCCAGGACTAAAACTCAGGTATCTTGATTCTGAGGTCAGTATTTATTACACTGTTTGGTTCCTATGGAATGAGTTAATGGTAATCTCCCCATTTTAGAGTAGGCCCAGAATATGCTACTCATACTGACTTTTTTTTTATTATCCATACATTTTTTATTAAGAAAAAAGTGTAATGCTTATGCACAAACATCTATGTCTGACCTATTGTTAAAAGGATACTGTAGAGTAAGAACCTAGATTCTCATATCTTGCTCTATTCATGAGACATAGAATGTCTTCCCTTCTCTCTTGGTACCACAGTTATGCCTACCCCTTTGGACTGGATAGCACTTATAGTTTTCCACCCTTTGAGCCCTGCTTTGAAGAAGTAAAAAAAAACAAAAACTAAGCATCCTTGAAAAGGGGGCACCCTCTTCTGTTTAAGAAGTTGTTTCCCCAGAATATTTGTTCTTTCCTAAAGAACATCCACTGTTGGATTTTGCTTTTCTTTCCTCTCACCTTGTTTCTCTTTTGGGGGGGAGATGGGACTTTTTAAGCAAGAGCAACCCAGTTGAGTTATAAATGAAGACCAGTAGAGGCCAAGATCATACTCTGCCCCAGGTGTCTCGTAATTATCTGCTCTGGTATTTCTACTGGGATCTTGAGCTGAAACATCTCCCTTATCTGTACAACACTCAACCCTCATTCTGTGATTGTTGTAGGAGGCAGAGCCCCGGATGTGGACATATGTTTATCCTGCCAAGTACTCAGACATCAAGTCAGAGGATGAGCGCTGGAAAGAGGAGCGGGACCGCAAATTGAAGGAAGAAAGGAGTCGGAATAAGGAGTCTATCCCTAAAGAGGATGGGAAGGAAAGCACAAGTAATGACTGCAAGCTGCCCCCATCTGAGGAACCTCGTCTTGGGAGCAAGGATCCCCGACCAAGTGTCCATGTGCCTGTATCCTCCCCCCTCACCCAGCATCAGTCCTACATCCCCTACATGCATGGCTACTCCTACAGCCAGTCCTATGATCCCAGCCACCCCAGCTACCGGGGCATGCCTGCTGTGATGATGCAGAACTACCCAGGTACAATACCCTGGTGCCATTGCTGTTCCATTTACAGAGAAATGAAGCACCGATTTCAAATTCAAGGTTTTCTTGCTCAGCACTAATAAGGCTTATTGAGGCTATTAGATGATAGCCCATTTTTTAATATATTTTTCTGTGAAGTAGCCTCACTAACGCTTAGCTCCTTGAATGACCCCTAATTATAGTCTGTGGGACCACCTCTCCCTCCCTTGCTCCAGCTGGAGGATTCCATCTACAGTCAGTTTTCACTGCTAACTTAAAATAAAACTCACTCTCTGCCACTGCCAATCTTCCCTTAACCAGTATTTTTTTTAAGCATAACTCATGTTCTACAATGTACTAGACACTGTTAGAAATACAAATATTGAAAAGACTTAAGGAGCTTATAGTTTGATTGTAACAGGAGAGACACATGGAACAATAAAAATTCGAATCAGGACAATGTATATGTTCACTTGCAAGATCACGTTCACTTATAAAGTCAGAAGGCAGTCAGAAATGGGGAAAGCAGTTTAAAATCAGTTTGGGATGGGGGGGTTCCAGCTAGAAAAGGTCCGGCTTAGGAAAGATAAGCTCTTTATTATTGCTGTTGATGAGTTCTTGGGTAGAATGGGGGAAGGGGGGTAAAGGGGTTTTAAATGTTTGTTATTGTGTTAGAAGAAAGTGCTCTTATTCTACTCACTGATTTATGTTACCTGGAGGAGCCATAAGGGATGCTTCTCAGGTAGAAGGACAGTTCCTTAACTCACTACAGGAAAGCAACCTAAACAGTCTTGATGTTCTGATGTAACATTGTAAGGCATACTCTAAATAGGACAGGTAAGCTTTTTAAATAGGGATAGCTGCCTCAGCTCATGGTGTTCCTTTCTGTCATCCCAGATGACATCTATATAAAAGTCATAGCTCTGTTTATTGAGTTGCTTGCTCCGTGCCAAGCACAGTACTTGGTAATTTATATTCATTATCTTATTTAATCTTCCCTGTCACCCTATGAAATAAGTATTGGTCTCTTCATTTTGATGGTAAGGAAACTGAAGTTCAAAAAATTGTTAATTTGCTAGTAAGTCTCACAGGTAGGATTTTAGCTCAGGGCCATCTAAGTCTGAGTACTATGATTGTTCCAGCCTACTGTTTCTCCACTCTTCCAGACTGAATCTCTGAGGCTGATTCAAAGAACAATAGTAAAAGTTGGCTGGAGGAAACTGAGGGACGTATCCCTAACATTCCTTAGCTCTGAGTTTCTGTCCAGGGTCAAAAGGACAAGCCAATAGTCTCAGCCTGAGGACACCATGGTAGAAAATATCTCAGCCTGTGCCTTGGAAAGATGATGCCCACCTAACCAAGCTCACCAAAGCAGGGTTTCTTCCACCTCTCCCAACTCCTTCAGTGCTTTTTATTTTTCCTTCCCTAGGTTCATACCTTCCTTCCAGCTATTCTTTCTCCCCATATGGCAGCAAAGTCTCAGGGGGTGAAGATGTTGACAAGGCACGAGCCAGCCCCAGTGTCAGCTGTAAATCCAGTTCAGAGGCCAAAGCTCTGGACATCTTGCAGCAGCATGCCAGTCATTACAAGAGCAAGTCTCCCACGGTAAGGAAAGTGCAGTGTTGCTAGCTGTTATCCAAAGATTAATTAGGCCAAATCCAAGGTCTGGGAGAAGGTAGGCAAATTTAGGCCCTCACCACATTCCAGCTTGGCTGTTTTGACATTGACCCCACCAGGGACACCTCCTTGATTCTTAGGTGCCCTGCATTTCTGTGGAGTTGGTGGACCCTGGACATCTCACGTCTGTGTGTGTCTCACTGTGGTGCTTTTCTGTCTGCTTTCATTTACAGATAAGTGATAAAACTCCTCAAGAGAGAGATCGGGGAAGCTGTGGGGTGGTTGGTGGTAGTGGCAGCTGTACCAGCATCGGGGGAGCAGGTGGGGGTGAAAGGAGTGTAGACCGGCCCCGCACCTCCCCGTCCCAGCGCCTAATGTCCACACATCACCATCATCACCACTTGGGGTACTCGTTGCTCCCAGCACAGTACAACTTACCCTATGCAGCAGGTAAGCCTCTTTTCCCCACCTCTTTTTGTCTCTACCCTAGTATCATTGTCCACAGCAAGGGGCCCCAGACAAGGGTCTGTTTTTTTGGAACTTAAAGCCTGTTCTGAGTCCTAGCCTCCTACCAATAGTCATTAAAGTATATTTCCTCCTTTGGAGCTTGGAGACTCTCGAAGTCCTTCAGAATTTTGGCTTTGATATTGAGAAGAATAAGGAACAGTATTCTCATGGCCAAAAAAAAAACCATGCAACTGAAAAATAGAGCCTTACTATCTATCCCTAGCCACTGTATCTGGCCAAATATCGGATTTTTTTTTTCTCTCAGTTTCCAAAACTCAAGAGAGATAGAAATTAAAGAGGAAATTCCAATACACACCTTCCTAATACCCTAGTAAAGGGAAAGTACTCAGTAGGAGAGCCCTGGGAGCACTACATTAATATGTTCTTCTCCCCACTTAGGGCTTTCTTCTACAGCCATTGTTGCCAGCCAGCAAGGCTCAGCTCCCTCACTCTACCCACCCCCCCGAAGGTGAGAATGGTAAGTAACTGTTGTTAATTTGGGACAACATATAGAGCAGGGTTATGCCATACCTGGATTACAGAACCCCTGTGGCACTCAGGTGGCGGGATGGCTCAGTAGAATGAATGGTAGAACTCAGCCAAGCCTAATACCAGAATGTCCCATGAAGCCATGTGCATCTGAGAGGACCTGTGGAGCACAGATGTCTCCTAGGGACCATGCTGGTCTCCCCCACAGTTTATTTTCTTGGCACGCCACCTGTGGTTGTTTTGCCAGCAAGCTGAGTGCCTGGTTATCTGTCCATGTTTCCCTTGCAGAACACAAGTGCCCGGATAAAGTCAGCTTCACCGGCCCGGATTGGCTCACCCAAGGAGGTGCTGGAGATGCCATTTAGACATCAGTTAAATGGTGTTGATCATCTTGTTTGCCGTTTCCATCATGACTGAAGGCAGACCCTTGGCTGTCTCTCCTCCACCAGATCTCCGGACTCCCCACCCCTCCCTCTTCCTCAGGAGATGGAGAGCTGGTACATAGCAAAAATATTTATTCTCTTGGCCACAGTTGTGACTGTTGTGGCCTCTCTAGAGATGAAGGCACAGGGAGCTACTAGGGGAAAATGGCCTCAGCACAGAGAAGTCACTGCTCTGTTGCCTAAGCCTCTGTCAGTTGCCAGAACAGTACCAATCCCCCAGGGAGGGACCCCTAAGCACTGGGTAAGGTCTGAAGACAGCACAGCAGCCATACCCCTTCTCACTGTCATTACCACCCAGCAGTTCCTGTATCTCCCCAGCATTTTGGGCCTTTGGCACTGGCAGCACGTGGAGGAATTAGAATCTCAGGAAAGAAATTGGAGACTGTTTTCCTATAATTGTGAAAACATGGTCTTCAAACATGAAGACTTCTCCCTCTCACATGAGCACATATAATTGCTCAGAGCCTAGCCTGGAAAAAAAGACCCAAAGCATTTGCCCCTCAAGGGCCTTGACCTCCTGTCAGGCAGAAGGCAGGGGTCCCAAGCCCAGCACAGGACTCCCCCGGAATATGGGAGTAAGCTGGAGCCGGAGCATGAATGGAGTCTGTGAAGTAGAACCTGCATCCCCACTAAGCTCTGCTGCTTCCTATCCCTCAATTCCTTGCCCTTTTCTCTTCTCCCTCCTGACCCTTTGGTGCCTTTCCCGGCAGGGGTGGGGTGGGGTGGGGAGGGCCCAAACTGATCTCTCCTCTTCTTTTCCACTGCTCTTAAGACTCAGGCAGATAAAATAATATTCCTCTCACATGGGGAGCTTTGAAGTCTGCCAAGTCACCTGAGGGCAAGGCCCAGGAAGCAGGTCCTGGGAACACCCAGCAGTTCTTAGAGATGTCCTGTCCGTTCAGCCATCTGAGTTTAAGTCCACAAATATATACAGCCCAAGTTCCTCTGTCTACAACTACATTTATATAATGCAATCTGTAACCTCTGTTTGTGCCAATATAAGCTGTGTTTATACATAACACAGATGGTTTGGTTTTAGGGGCCACCAGCCATGGGAGGTTATTTGTTCCTTAGATCCTGGGATGATACATCCAAAGCCACAGAGTATCCTCAGCAGGGCTGTGCTTTGAGGCAGCAGACACTTCCCTAGATTCCTTAGAAATGCAGTCTCCCTGTCCAAGCTTTATGCTCTTTTGACTTGGAAAGTGACAGTGATTTGGTAGTTTTATTAGAGTCACTTCTTCCCAAAGGTGTGGGGAGCTCTTGCTCTTACTTTGAGGGGATCATCCCTTTGTTTACTTTTTTCTTTACTTGAGCCTCTGGATTAAGAGAGAGAAAGACTGACTGACACTAGCCTAGGCTAGAGAACAGCATTTGGGACCAGAGTGCCAAAAGTGGAAGTTTAAAGGGAGGTACTTTGCTCTGACTTAGTTTGGAGAATGGGGGGAGGGAGAGTGGAAGGCCGTAAGCACAATGCCCAGTAGAGTTTGGTTTCCAAGGAGCCTGGACTAGTATCTATGTCTAGGGGTATAGATAGGCTGAGGTCAGTGTGGGGACATAGGGTCATTTGCCCAAATGAGCCACCTCTGACTACAGACCTTTCCTCTAGGTTACCGTGTTCTTGTTTTTGTTCAAGTTAAGTTTTGAGAGAAAAAAAAAAAATCCCACTGTTTAGACCTCTTGGCTTACCCTCAAGCAGCCTCTATTTCACTCATCATTCCCTCTGCCACCTGCTGTCCCAGTGGGCAGTGCTCTGAGCAGCGATTTCCGTTTCATCCATGGAAGTAACTGGTGTGAACACCTTCACCCCATCTAACCTGAGTCACCACCACCACAGGGATGACTGAATTTCAACCTGATTATTCCCTCCCAAGTTCCCATAGGGTGGGGCCAAGGGCCCATCTCTGTTCCTGTTGTTTTTAAATATTGTTATGTGTTTTGTATCTGTGGCACTGGCCTACAGTGTGCTGTGTACATATTGTAAAGAAACTGTTTGGAGTAATTTTCTTTCCCATTGGGCAGGCATGGCCCCATGTTCCTGCCCTTTCCACTTCGTTCTGTAACACAAAGAGGAGGAAGCTTCTGTATTAGCAGGGCAGCCTTGAGTTCTATGGAAGGGAACAGCTTTTCTTTCATTTTTTTCTCCCCCTTAAAAAAAATTTGGCTCTTTGATTCTTATATCTAGTTCTCCCTTGAAGAGTAGGAGGTGCTCAGAAAAGCAGATGAAAGCAAAAATGGCAGAATGGCACTCCCTTTTCCTGGTCTCTGATCCTTGCCAGAACCAATCTTCCCTCCCTGAAATAATACAAAACAGCAGCAGCTATAGAGGAAGTGGAGACCCTTGACAAGTGCTATTTCCCTCCAGCCTTCTTGGCAAGGACAGACAGAGGTGAGGAGTACATGTGGCACCCATGACCTATTCAGAGGGATGAGGCACTGAACAAAGATCCCCATCTCACCCCAGGCAGGGGCAAGAGCTGAAAACTTTGCTGCTGAGGGTCTCAACTATCAGACCAAAGGCTCTGAGCCACCCTTGCTCAGACCTTCGTAGTTATAGCTCATGGGTTGGGGCTACCCCTAGAGAAGGAAAGGGAATGGGAGCCTCATCCCCAGATAAGGTAGCTAAGGATTGGAGGAAAGCTGCACTTTAGGATTCACATCTATTTCTTCCTCATTTAAGGTGTGCCAGCTCCCTTTATCACCCTTTCCCTGCCTTGGACACTTAAAAAGTTTCCTTCTCTTGCCCTACCTTCTCTGCAAATCCCAAAGTCAGAGGACCGCAGGAGGGTAAGAGGACACCCCATGAAACAAAGGGTGATTCTTGAATCTCTTCTCTTCAGGCTCTAAGGTGGAGATGGGAAGACTTGGCTTAGAGAGTTGGGAGTTAACTGCAGAAGGGCTAAAAAATTATCATATATGAACTTTGAGGCAACTAATGTCCCTTATTACCCCATATATCCTATCACTATTCCAATGTCTACTCTGAAGCCCCCCTCCACTTCCAAGATTCAAATGGGCAGCTAGTTGGCCCCATAATTCTGGGCCTTTGTTATTTGATTAATTACTTGGGCATCCCAGGAAGCTTTCCGATGATCCCCTGCCATGGTCCCCTCCCGAGATTGAACCCTTCCCAGACCCTGTCCCCAGCCCCTCCTGCCCCAGCCCACCCGCTTGCCTTGGTGCTCTAGCCCCTCATTGGGAGCAGATTGGGGCGAGCTGGAGGCCCGGGCTGGAGGGGCAGTGTTGCTGTTGATATTTTTTGTTCCATTGGCGTTGCTCTGTTGGATTTAATTTCAGTCTTCCTGATTCTTCCCTTCTGTAAAGTGTACATTACCAAGTTCCTTGTTTCTTTTATATATATATATAAATATATATGTATATATATATATATATATATATATATATATATATATACAAACTGTACTCTTTTTGCCTTTGTACATTTAGGCAAGAAGAGAAAAATAAATCTTTTTAAGAGACAATCACAAATCTGTGAGGGCTGCTGGTTATTTCTCCTGGAGTTTGCTGCTGAGCTGCCTCCCCCTTCTTCCCAAATTTTCCATTCTCCTTCGACTTTCCTAATCTTCCTGACCCTGTTCCATATGCCTCCTCGGCTTCACCTTCCCTGACTGATGGCAAGCTGTCAAATCCAGTGTCCAGACTATCTTCCCTACAGCCTTTTCTATTCAGCATTGTTTTCTGGCCTGGACACTAGCTTAGCCCGGGATGTTTATCCTGTGCCCTGGCCTCTCCTCTCTTCACCCTGAAGTTCCCATTCACTAAAGTGGCTTTGGATCCCTGGGCACTCTGGAATTGCCTCCTGGTGGCCCTGGCTTTGAACACTCACCTGTAAAACTATGCAGCTGAGACTCTCTATGAATTTGCATTATTGAAACCTATGAATCAGAACGGATGGTTTTTGGCATGAGTGGGAAACTATCCCCAGCCCTCCCCACAGATTCCAGCCTCCAGAGAGCTCTGATCCCAAGTCCAGAGAAGCATTCCTGGCTGGTGGATTTCTGGCTACCCCATCAGAACAAGGGCTAAAGGTTTATGGGACAAGAGCATTTAATCAGAATTTCAAAGGGTGGGTAGCCAACCCAATCAAACTATTGTTTTGCCTTTTTAACTTTCTCTTCCTCTTTCCTGTTCTCCTCCTTTGGCCCTTTCTCTCCCTTTTCTTAATTGGCTTTGGAATTGAAGTATATTTTTAAATTATTTGTTATATTTATTGAATAAAGTTTTTAATGTCCCTGTTCTTAAACTTAGACTTAGTTTGCCTTTCACATCATATCTTACCCCCTTATACGCCATAGCACCAAAAACTTGTAAGTGGTTTTTTTAAATCAGTGTGTAGCTTTTAAGTGCCCTAATTTCTTTCCTGGCAATGGTCTTCAATAGCAAAGTTTTCCTTTTAAAAGAGAAATCTTGCCTGAGTGCCTTGGTTTTCAATTCAGCTATTCCAACTCTGGCTATATTGAAGAGGAACCGCCAACAGATGGCAGCAGAATTTCAGGTGTGTTTCCCGTATACTCTGCTTTGGGGAAAAAAGTAAAGGACCGTTTTGTCATGTTTCTTTATCGGTCTTACAGATTCCTTGGGCTTGAGTTTAACATAATGGATCCTAAACTACCTACATAATTTTGGCCATTGGTACTTACATGGATCTCTGCTAAGATCGCACTGTAGTTACCTATTTTTAGTCACTGGTTTTAGTCTGCTTCTAAGGGACCTCTGCTCAGTAGTAGACATCTTAAGCCCTTCTGATTTCAACTGTGAATGTCTCTAGGCCCAGACCTGCTATCTAATAATACCTGGGGCAGGGAGAGTTATACTCACTTCTTTGAACGACTGTCAGGTAGAGTCCAAGGTTGATGACTTAAGGTAGAAACACAAGTAAGCTCCAAGAATATGAAAATAGGTCCAAAACCCTTAGAGAAACTAAGGACAGCCACAGCTTTAACAGTAGACAGCTGCAAAGCTATAGGATGTGGAAGAACCTATTCAGCATTTCAATTGGAAAAAAAAAAGGAGGAAAAAAATGCTAGTTAGCCCTTGAAAAGTTAAAAAGAAAACATAGGTGAAGATGGAATCCTAGTCGCAACAGTGCCACTGAGTGTGTCTTCATCAGGCTGGTGGGGCAAGGAGAATGGGAGAAATACCACACCTTAGGGCACTGGGCTCAAAAGGAAAAAACTATCTAGGGAGGGTGTATACTTCTTTCAGAGAACTCCAGGAATGGGCAGTGCCATGCAAAAGCCAAAATCCAGTTTTAGGACACAGCCTTCATATAACAGGAAAAACTAAGAACAACTTGGATCCTGGGTACAGCCTCTATTCTGAATTAAGCTGGCATGTGCACACCCATCTCTCCAGGGGGCTGTGTAGGTATGTCCCAGACTCTTTAGCAACCCTGTATTTCAGTATAACGTGACTCCGGAGACCTTGGCCAGTTTACTCTGCTGCACTGCTGTTTTTGTCCTGAGGAGCATGTACAACAGCCCTACTAGGTTAGACTCTGGATTCAAAAGACAATAGTGGTAGCAAGGTGGTCCTGGGAAAGGAATAAAGAACAAATCAACCACAACTTTAAATCAGTTTATTGACACAGTAACACAACACACTTGCCTCCCTGACACCCCCTACCCCCCTCACCGACTCTAGATCTCTTCCCCCCTTCCTCCCCACTTAAAACAATCTGTTAAGTGAAAACAGAAAAGGGCAGGCCACTTCTGTACACCCAGTCCCACCCCTAGACCCTGTGGAACAGGGAGGATCTCAGGCATTACTGAGAACCTGTTAGGAAAGGGAGGAAGTTCACTATGCTCAGCCAGAGGTATCCAGACCCTAAGAATAGATTCTCCCACAGACCCCAGGCCCTGAGTTGCTATTCCTCCTACTCTCTGCTCTGACTCTAGGAAGGAGATGTTGGGGTCTGGGCCTGCTACCAGGAGCAAGAACTTCTGGCAGTGGTTTGAGAATTGGAATTTGGCTATATTTTTTTAAGGCCCAGGTGCCCCCCAAAGCTCTGGTGATGGGAGTGAATTTGAATGCCCCTATTTAAAATGCTTAGATAACATTAAACAGATTAAACCAGCTTAACAAAATACCAGAATAATACTAAGCTGTAAAGGAGGAGGGGTCAGACCTGCTTACTCCAGGCCAGACACAAATGCACAGAGAAGCCCAGGTAGAGTGTCAAAAACTCAAGGACACTGCCCAGCGGCTGCAAAGCCTATACCCAGGAGCTCCTGGGGTGATAGGAAGCAAGGAAAGAAAAATAATACCAAAGACTTAAAAAAACAAGAAATCCCAATAGCAGGGGAACCTGAGCCTGACAGTGCTGTCCACCAGCCCTTCAGGCCTTGCCCCTGGACCCAGACAGCCCCTCCCTCTAGGCAGTGTTCTCCCCTAGGCTAGATAGAGCACATCACACAGCGCAGTTTAAAAAGCTTCTAATGCCAGTTCATAAACATCTTCATTTACTATTGGTGATTACATGTGAATAATATGTTTATAATGTTCTTTATGGAAAACAATTTCAACGAGTCAACTCCGAAAACACAATAGGCAACCCTCACCCTGAGCCCCTAGTGTCTTTCCCTAGACATCAAGGAGCCCCCTCTTCCGACCCAGGGCTGCCTGACCTTCCCCTCTTCCCCCACTGTGGCTCTTGGGCAAAGCATCCTTCGTGACCATTAGTCCTCATCGGACAAGTTCTGGTCCAGGGGGTAAACCATGAACATCACATCTGGCCGAGAGGGGACACAGGGATGGCCTGGATGCACAATCTCAAAGCCCAAGAAGCTGAAGGTCTTCAGGAGTGGAGCTGCAAAAGATATGGTGTAAAAAGGATTCTGATGAGGAACACAGGCATAGGTTCAAAATCAAGGGAAAACTCAACACAAAGATGGAACAAATATACAATAGGCTTTTCTAACCCTTAGGGCAGGCACCCCGACCCCCACCTCCACCCCACCACACTTCTGTGACATCCTGGAGTTTATAAGACAAACCCAGAGTCCCATCTTACTGTACAGAGGCCCCCTTTTCTCCTCTCCAGCCCCCATTGTTTGGGTAGTAGGTCTTAGGTTGTTTTGATCCCTCACCTCTGTCTTCCCGGCCCTTCCTGAAGCAGATGAAGACATAGTTCACTTTCATCTTCTCTTCAGCAAACTCTAACAGTGCTAATAATCTGCAAAATGCAAAGGAAACTACTCAGGCCCACCACCACCCCCAAAAAAAGGCTTTTTTGAGGCTTACAGCCAATATTATATAGACAGAAGCTACAGGGAAAAGGTTCCTATTTCAAAAGCCCCAAGTTCAGATAATAAGCCACAATCCCTAAGAAAAATATTACTGAATTATCTCTTCCTGAAACTGGGGTTCTACATCTGAAATTAACACTAATCAACATAACATATGCAGTTCACAAGATACAGTTTGGGGCCGAGGAAGAGAACTCATTTCTTTAGGGATACTCCAAGAATGCCAAGGTTTGAAATAACCTGCCACTCAGAGGGACTCTGGGCCCTAACACTGTCTACAAGAATTTCCTAAAGAGGCTGGGTCTACTCAAGATATGTTCCTCCCCTCAGGACTGTTCTTATACACCTGCTGCTTGGCCTGAGTCTTTCCCAATCCAATGAAATCCCACTCTAAATCTCTCAATTTCCTGGCCTTCTGAACTTCACCATTGTATGATGGTTCACAGGGGATGTCATGTCTGCTGAGAAGAGTGAACCATGGGGCAATTAACTGGCAGGGATTTGGTTAATGGGATAATGATCTACTTTTTTAATTATAACCTAAAGGATGACTTTTGCTGGCTAAAAATAATACATTACAAAATGGTCCGCTTGAGAAGCCTAGAGCTTGGGAAATGGCACAGATTCCCCAACTCCTGTCTCTTATCCCCAATAAGCATATATCCTTCTCTAGAACAGGACCTCCCTCCCCATTTGCTATTACCCTTCCTCAGTACTTGCTCCTTACCCTTCTTTGCTCCCATCAGCTAATAATCCATCTGGGATTTCTACAAACAGGCTCTGGCTGGACAGAACTGCATCCCAGGAAGAGACCTTCACCTCGGTGACCTCATACTGGAAGTGGACGATGTGAGGTTTTCCATCGTTCACAGGGAGGTCCTGGGTCACAGTGAGCTTCTCGTCCTGTAAAGGAAATCAGGGCAGAAAACTAGATCACTTAATGCTTCTGGCCACATCATACATTCCTTAACTTAGGTAGTGCTGGGAATCCTCATGGCCCTATCTCAGGGTAGCATGGGACAAAGAAGATGCTAAATGGAGCCATCACTCATCAGGCATTTAAACCAGTTGATGTCAACTAAAAGCCAGTGTGACAGGATGGGAAATTTTCACCAGGTGCCAAGAACTGTGCGAGGTGCTTTTCCATACATTACCTCAATTGCCACAACAGGCACCTGAAGCAGGCATAAATATCTCCATTTTAAATTTGAAGTACTAAGGCCCAGAACATGGATCCAAAGCTAGTAAATGGCAGTGTGTTGAGATTCAAGCCCATGCTTTTTTTGCCACCACCATGCTGTTTCCTTGCTCTTTCTGAAAGATAGTCATCAAAAATAAATGATGTTTGAGGGTTTCGCTGTGACCCAGATTAACTAAATCCTGATTCCAGGAGAACATCAAGGTCCATGTTATCTCAGCTGGGCACAGTCTCAAGATACCAGAGCTTGGCTGCCCTGCTACCTCTCAATGCATCTTAGGAGATAAGCTAAACCAACTTCTAGGGCTCAATCACAGCAGATTAAAAGGCAGCAAATGCATGCCTGTCCAGGCCAGATCACTCGGGGATTTTTTTTAGATTTTTATTTTGAAATAATTTCAAACTTACATGTAGGAAACCAGACCACTCTTGGGGTAAAAAGGAAAGATGTTGCAATAGGTTCCCAAGGTTTTCCAAAGTTACTGGGCCATGCCCTTTACTACCAGGGAGATAGGTGATTGCCCCCTCTCCTCTTTCCCACCCCCACACTTCAGCATCAGACTGATACAGGACAGAAGTAAGAATGCCCAAGAGTTGAGGACAGTGGGAATCTGTTCCCTTGGCCCTTGGTATTTTTTAAGAGACACTGTGGGCAAGTACCAGAAAGAGCTCCTGCACCACTCCCACTTAGGACCCTGAAACTATACTTCTGAAGTTCTAACCAGCAAGCTGAGAGGATAGCAGAGTGTTCACTTAGTGCTGATATCCTCCCTGATATTCCCCAAAAGCCACCTAGCCTCAGTTGAAAGAGTCCTTCCCAAACCCAGACCCCCACTGGCCCAGCCTAAGAATCAAAAGACTAAAGAACTAAAGAAAAGTGATTACTGCCCTTGAGCGGCAGCTCACTAGTGCATTGAAAGCCCTAGCGTGGTGAAACCCAAGCCTTCCACTCCAGAGCCCTCCTTACCTTATATATTAGAGCTGAGAGAGAAGGATCCCTGCCGCCCCCTCGCCCACCGGGGATCTTCGACAGTGGGTGAGGGGCATCAGGAGCACCACAGAGGCCCTGGAACAATGTGCCTGCAGCACTGGAGCTGGGGACAGTTACTCAAAGGCAAAATACTACTGCAAATACAAAGGAGATAAGACAGTAAACACTAAGATGAAGATTTAACTCTGCATCCCACCCCAAACCTTTTCTTGGGTGTACCTAACCTAAGCAAGTATTTTTCTAAGGTTACACTACTGCCCTAATTCCTTCCACTTCAGCTTCCAGAACTACTCTTGACCACTTAAGGGCAGGAATCTACCATTCTACAGTGGAAAGGCCAAAGGAGTCCAACTGGACATGTATGATCAGAGGAGCACTTGTCAAAATCATCAAACAAATCTTCAGTGAGGGGCAGACTTTGGGAGGAACCAGATCTTGGCCTGCTTACTAAGCATAACCACCCCTCCCCACCAGCCCCTTTCCTTATCCCAGTTGTGGTTCAACAACCTATACGCAGAATCACAAAGTCTACACAATCACCAGGCTGGAGGACGTCTTAAGGCTGGGTACCATCTCCCTGAGGAACTCCAAAGGCCATCTTCCCAATGATGGCCCATATCCCATCTAAGTGAAGAAACCAGATAAGAACTCACTTACTCTAATCCCTCTAGGGTCAAAAAGTGAATGAAACCTAGGGATTTGGTTCCCAGAGCAGAGTTGCACTATAGTATATCAAGTATTATATATCACTGGCATGCCACTAAATGCTGGACCTCCTTACCTTTCTTTGCTAGACTCTGACCTGGATGTACTTTAAGTAATTATTGATGTGATCAGAAAAGACAGCTCAGATGTGTAGGGTATGGGTAGGGGATTGCTGGGAAGAGGTATACATGCATGACCTGAGTAAAGAAACCAGTTATCAGATGGGTTATAGAGAGTGAAAGGCTGAAAGGGGTTTCCTATCACTTCCAGGTTTGTGTTCTTAGACTGGGCACCATGACTACTAGGTGGACCCAACAGGACTCCAAATCTGCTCCATTGCTGCCTTTGATCCCAATTTAGTGGCTCCTTATGCTGACATGTAGCTCTCCCTAGTCAAAGGGCAAGTAAAGAAGGAAGAGGTAAATTGTCTGTGCTTGTGCACCATGATTCAGCAATAGGCCTGTCCCATGGTCCCAACACAGCTGCTGGGATGCACTGGATAAGATATATGGGAGGGTCCACAGGGATATGCTGAAGCCAGCTCACTCGACTGTGCACATCTCTTCCCAACTTTATGTTTAATGATATCATGTTGGTGCCCTGACTTAGCCAGTGGGGGAGTACTTACACCACAAAAATCAACAATGACAATAAGTCAGAGCTTTTTTTCTAGAGAGCCAGGTATAAAGTGGTGAGGCACCATTCTTTACATTGTCCTTTGCTTTATATGGTATGGAATGCCAGATTTGGGCTCTTCACTTATGCTGAGAGTGACAGAACTCAACTCACATCTAACATGGCCATGGCAGAATAACCAAAGGGACAATCCACTTAGACATTCAGTACTAGGAGACCAGTATTGGCACTCCAACTGAAACAAAAACCCCAAATCCCTCATGACCCTAGCTCAGCTCCTAGGACCTGTTCTCTAAAGGGTTTCAACTGTATACCTGAAATTTCTTTGGGAAATGGAATTCTCAGGGAAGTGTTCAAGGACCTTAAACAGGGGCAACATTTAGAGGTGATAAACACATGCCCCTCCCCTTGCCTCCTCTGGAAAACTTAAGAGCATCCTCACTCTTCCCCAGTTTTCACCTCACCTCAGCTGTTAAGAGAGGAACATGACAGAGGGCTATGCTACTAATTGTTTTCAAAGACAGAGGTATTTTCTTCTGGGGACAACTAACTATTATGATTCCCTCTTCCAATATGTCCAAGAACACAATGATAGAGTGCCCAGGAAGGAAAAAATAAGATGGGGGGCTTTTCCCAAGCAAAAGCACACACAGACCCTACATAAGATTCCCTTTCTATTCCCTACTGACCACTCTTGCCTGTTTTAAGGTTCCTACAGGACACCAGGGAGGCTGGGCCACTAGAGAAAGCCTGCTTGCTTATTCTTGTCTACCCCCTTTGGTGTAGACAGATTAGATGTACCTTGGTATAGCAGGATAGTTGCTTGGATTCACAAGACAATCAAATTACCAAGGACACTTGCAATTCTACAGTTACGGTGCCAACTCATTTTACTTCAGACTCATAAATCCTTAGGAATTATTCCTCTAATAGTCTTTAGATGGGATAGCACCATCCCACCCCTGCCCTGCATTCCCAACCCATTAGTTGATTCTTAACTAATTTTTATTGCAAATGGCAGAAGCAAAGAGGCCACCCACTGAAAAGGTCAAAATAAGGTGAATTATTCATTTCCCTGCCGATGCAGCTACCCCCCTCCCCCAAAAAAGGTGAATTATTGGTGTTGTTTTTTTTTTAGATCTGGAATTCCCTTTGTCTTCCTAGAAATAATCCCTGGGACCTGTCCTGTGGTCTGGCAGTAATGTACAAGCTAGGGTTTTTAGTTTCCTGATCTCTCTCCCCTTCAAATAATGCAAGAAGTCTCTGCCATAATAACAAATCATTTAGTTCGCCTCTCTAACACACACACAAAGATCCCGGAGATTTTTCCTCCTCCCTCACAAAGTCTGCACAAGAAACCAAATGTGTATGTCAGTGGAGGGAGAGGTGGGTATTTCAGGCTCCTTGGGATCCAATTCCAGTTCAAGTAAGAGAAACAGCTGAGGTCTGGGATAAGATTAGTAGACAGCAGATCACAATCAATAATTATCTTCACCATCCATCAATGGATGGTGTTTTTAGTTACTTTATGTGAATGGCAAATTGCTTCGCTTTCAAAAATTTGATTTTCATTTCTCAAGTGAGATGGGGAGAGAAATGAGTACTTATGT
This sequence comes from Tamandua tetradactyla, assembly GCF_023851605.1. Classification (NCBI taxonomy): domain Eukaryota; kingdom Metazoa; phylum Chordata; class Mammalia; order Pilosa; family Myrmecophagidae; genus Tamandua; species Tamandua tetradactyla. Next base: position 81,429,716 of record NC_135340.1, read on the forward strand.
AACAGTTAAAGAAAGAAAGAGGGATGAAATTGTCCAGCAATGGCGCTCTCTTCTCCTATTGGCTTAGTGTTCAAAACGATAATGGTATTGTGGCAAGAATGCCACCAACCTCAATAGAAACAGTGACTCCTGGAGAAACTTAAGAGAAAGCGGTTTCTAAACACAGGTCTTCCTGTCACAAGATCCACACCAACTCTGGTTATATATTCAGTTTAGTCCTGTTTTTAACTAGCTCTAATGCCCAGCTTTTTCCAATCCTTCCTCATATCCTGCTCATGACACTGGGGGGTGGGGGGAGGAGGGTTGGAGGTAAGCATGGTTTAATGTCCCATCACTAAAAGGATTTAAGCTCAGTCCATGGCTGAAAAGATCAAGCAGATGGAGATGCAAATGTATTAGACTGAACCCAAACACCCAGCTGGGCTGGTTCAACTTTTGGAGAAGAAAAATATACCATGCTGGAGATAAAGGTGTCAGGTATCCTGTATCCAAGTCAATTCAGAAGAGAGATGGGAGAGTAGAGCCAATCTGTTAGTGCCTTTTATTTTCTCAACTGTTATCAGACATGCCCTTAGAAATACTCCTTAGGATATATGTGACTATTACAGAGATACCACATCCTGACCTCCTAATTTAAAATGTTCTATGAAATTGCTGTCTGAAATATCCTTAGCAAGTTTTAACTTCATCCACAGACAGTGTATGTAGCAGAAGTATTCCTAGGAAATGTTGATGGTAAATCAAATTTTTAGAATTCAAATCCTATTTTAAAATCTCTAGGGTGCTCACTATTTAAAGGAATTAGCCTTAAATATCTTGATAAAGTAAACGCTCTCCTTTTAAAGGAAGAGATACTTCGGTTGACTTTGAAGTTAATTTATATTTGGTTTGCTCAAAGCATGATACAGTCTACTACACAGAGTAGAGATTTAATATAAAAGTAATATTGAGACTAATTTCCATTTAGCTACATCCAACAAATACTTGAATTCAAATTCTCCTTGATAGTCTTTTGATCAAATTTCACTTGAATCAGTGCCTTCCGTAGCTCATTCAAGTCTGTACCCTTTCTCTGTGGTTTCCAGTAGCTGTCAGAGGAGGGTCAAATAGCTCTGGTAATTAATGACCTTTTGGTACCAGTGAAAAGACACAAAAACCACATTCCCAGTATTCTACTTCTGTTCCCTCTTTCAGCTTGTTCTGTCCCATTCTTGTCTCAGGCCCTGTCTCATAGAATCCTCTCTAGGGTGCCCTCACTTCCCACACACAGTCTGCTTTTACTCTGAGACTAAGAATGTCTCTGATGACTAATACCTATGGAAAGGGGGAACAATCAGGGTTGCCATTAAATTTAACTGAAAAGAAATAGGAAAAAAGGTGGGAGGTATGGCCACCTTCAGTCTAGTGCAACTGTGGAAGCTGATTTCCATTTCCCTTCCATGTGAGAAAGCAGCCCTGGGCAGATGCCAGGCATAAATCATTTCACTAGGGCTGTTCTGCATTCCAGAGAGTCAACTTGCTAGGCACAATTACTAAGAAAATGATATCACCATTCTGAATCACAAATTAAAAACAAAACTGAGTTTTGGTTGATTCGCCACATGAAACACTTATGGTGACAGCCAGAACATGTGTGTCAACAAACTCTGCTTATCTTTTCCGTAAGATTCTCTTTATTACACAGCTGATATCAGTACATATTCCACCAAAGGCAGGCACAGCCACATATGCTACACCAGAGATGGTTGAATAACTTGGTACTTATGCTTTAAAATAAGACCTTAATTTTACATTGTAAATACCTAAATCTTGCTTGTGTAGTAAGCTCATCACCCAGTTCCAGCCTCCCTTTGTAGGACAGAATTACTTCATTATTTATATAATACCAAAGGTCTAGGAAGTTTCTTAAGACTTATTTTATACCAAGCTTTGTATTCTGCTGCTAACAGGAAATGACCTGTTTTGTTCACTTAAAGTAACAAAATTCTTGCTCACCTACTCAATCATTTCTGATCTATAGCTTTCAATTATTAGCCTTCTGAATCATGGCACCAACGTGAATCAATACTACATACTGTTTCAAAAAGGGATGAACTACTCTTTTTTTTTCTAGAAATGCACAATTGTAACATCCCTCTACCCCACTCCTTCAGCCCCCTTTTTTAAATTTCTGAGCAGCTCTAAAGCTAAATTTGGAATTCCTGGCAGAATGGAGAAAGGTTATTATTATTCCACACTGCTTTCTGAAGTATACCTCCAATTTGGGGAAATTCCTAACTGTTAAGATTAACTCTGGGATGACCTTGAAGGCATATCCTGGGAAAACTGGCTTTCCCTACCACCCCTCACTCAACAAGACAATGTGCCAATAATTAGTGAATAACCAAAATCAAATTCTTTGGTGTAGAAATAGAAATGCCACTGTCCAGAAAATCATTTAGTGAAGATGCTCACAGTAGCTCTAATGTGCTCTTATGCCCTGCCCACCCCCCAAAAAACACCTATAGAACCACTTGCTTTTCCAGAAGGTCCATCAGCACAAAGACTGATTATAATGTGGATATCAAGCCAGGACTAGTTCTGCTCCACAGACTGTGTTGTCACAAGGTACAAAGCAAGCCCTAGAGAGAGACTGTCTCCCTGCCTCTGCAAATCCAGGGAGAGAAAGGCCATGCAACAATCTTTTCTTTGGGTTTGTTCTTGTTGTTGTTTTGTTTTTTCATTTCCTTGGATTTAAACCTCATGTTAAAAAAAATCATAATAGAGGTAGCTTGTACTTGTGTCTTCTTCCCTCCCCCACCATAAAGAACTATGACATTTTGGATGTACCAATCAGAATGAGACTGGAAAGGAAGAGCCTTGTTTTCAAAACACACTGCTAGTTCCCCTGCATGTATTTCTTCCAGAAAATTAAGCTTCCATCACTGCAGCCAGGGACACTAGAAATCCCAACCCCCACTCGATGGGAGCTAAACTCCCAGCCAGCAACCCTCTCTGTAGATATAAAACACCAAGAACAGTAACTGGGAAGAACATCCGGTTCTTATTGGAATCCCTAGTTAGGGCTCTACCAGAATTTCTTTCAGAAAGGGGCAAGCCAGAAAAGGCTGGGAAACCTGCTTTGGAAACAGGGCTGCCATAAATCAAAGAAACCAGACACCCTGCACACACCACCCCACCCCCAGGCCAAAGTGGAGGAGCACAATCCAAGGCCTCACTCCTGCCCAGGCCCTGGCAGGCCAGCTGGCTCCTCCCTCAGCCTGCCTCTCATACTGCCAAGCCCCTCAAATTACCAACACACTAAGCGAGGGCCTTGGAGACAAGCAAGCCGGTTTTGTCATTTAGGAAACTAACCCAAATTAAGCTGACCCAACCCCCTCGTTTTTACATGTAAGCACACTGGGTAAGCAGAACTCAGGTCTCTCAACATCACAGTAGGTGAAGATCCTTATATGATGGTCCCAGTGCTCAACTTCTACAGAGCTCCACCTGCAAAGGACTTGGCACCTAGACCCAGGGTCTAAGGACTCTGGAGAGTTCCCTCTGAGATAACCCCACTTTCCAACCCCCACTGTGAAATCACCCAAAAATAAGAACAGAAAAGAAAATCCATCTCGCATACACCTTCAGTGGGTTTTCCTGTAGGTTCCTTGCTTTCCTGCACCTACCCTACCCTCTTTCATACCTGCCACCTATCCTCAGCACACGTAGCCTTCTTTACCACAAGTAACATCTTTTACATCCAGCACCATCCAAATATATAACCACCTCCATCTCCTCAGGTACAAAGGGGCTTGGTTAGAGAAGATGGGATAAAAGAGAGAAAGGAATGCAAAGAGAGATGCATATGGAGAGACTCGGGAAAGGAAAATACAACAGCAGAATGGGGACTGTGCATGTAGGGAAGAAATGAGGGTGGGGAAACTAGAGAGTCTGAGAATTGAGGGAAGAAGGCTAATGGCTGAGAACTGAGTGATTTAGATAGGAAAATTTAAAAGGTTGTTGCAGGTATCTTGGTTATATCTGGAGAGTACCTGAGAAGGAAAGACTAAGAAATCCCTGAAGGAGATAAAGCACTTTTCAGTAGAAAAGGGGATGTCACCAACTAACGGAATATGATTATAAGGGCTAATGGCTTCTTGGATGGCAATGTTTCTCGACCCTAGCTGCACATCAGAAAGAATTACCTGGGGAGCTTTAAAAATAAATAATAATGCAGAGGCCCCATTCCAGGCCAATTAGACTAGAATCTTTGAAGGTAGGGCTCAGGTGATTTTTCAGATATGCAACCAGGGTTGAGAAACACTGAAATACAAGATAAAGCTGGAAACCTAGTTGGAATATTTAAAGACGGTGCTGCTGAAGGGGTGGGAATTGGAAAGTTAGAAATCATTTTGAGAAGGGAGCCCAAGTGTGACAGGAACCCTAAGTGGCAGTTGGAGCCCTATGTGAAGAAAAGGAAAAAGAAGGCCATGTTTATAAGAGTTGAAGTCTAGTATTGGATAGACTGTGGCACAATTTGAAGGGTTTGTAGGAAACTGATCTGCTTGTAAAACAATGAGGCCCAAGTGAGGGGTAGAGGCCACCAGGCCAAATCTGGGGACAAAGAGTCCAGTGTGGGGGAACTAATAAGGTTCAAACTTGTTTTGGAGGGGAGAGCAACAAGTATGGGAAAGGAATTGGGCCTAAATTGTAAATGGAAGCCAATCTAATTTATTAAGGATAACTGGAATTTTAAAATGTGGGGAATCAGGAAATTATGGAACAATTTCAGAGAAGAGATTGGGGCAAAAACAGGATATGTTTGAGGGACAGATGAGTGAGAAAAAATAAAGAGGAAAGGGAGAGAACATTCATCAATGAGTTCCATCTACTTTGGGCACAGGAAAGGCTATGGTTTAGAGTTTTGAAACACACTGGTGTGATCAATTTCAAAAAGATGTGCAGCTTTTCTCTCCAATTAATGGAGGCAAAGGCCCCCCGGTGTTGAAGGAGGAAACTTTCTAAGGCTGAGTTTCCCAAGCCTGGGACCTGATTTGCAGCTCTGGAGGTAGACAGTAAGGGGGCAGTCCTTAAAGGCCTTGATTGGAAGCAGGGTGGGCTGAGTTCTTTGGAACCAATGATCTAAAGATGGATTTAGTTAAGATGGGAAGGGTAAGAGTAAAGGTGAGTTAAGGGATGGTATCTAAAGGGCAAGAGCTTATAAGAGTGTTTGTCGGTTTTCCCATTAGGGAAATAGGATGAAGGTTAGAAATCAAGTCCAAAGTGTTTGAGAAATAAAAGGAATAGAGTTGAGAGAGAGGTGTGGAGGGAGGAAGGGAGAAAAAACATGAAGCTAGAGTGAGGAACCAAGGAGAAGACTGGTCTTCCGTTGTAAAAACTATTAGGTTCTGTCATGGGTGGGGGAGGGTGAGGAGTGGGGGTAATGGGTCCAGCTGAGAAGTTGAAGGATGGAACCTGACTTGCGGGAGGGCGTACGACGACAGGGAAGAGAGAAGTCTGGTTGGGGGGAGGGCGGACAGTTTGTATCAGGGAAGGGATTTAAATAGGAGGGTTAATGACTTAAAGGGGGAGAAAAGATTTGGGGAAAACGGTAAACAACCTGGGGAAATCTAGATGAGAGAGGAAGCCCAGTTTGGGGAATGGAACACCTTTAGGCGGGGCTGAACGGAGAAGGAGACCTAATTAGAAGGTAGGATCTCAATTTGTGGGGTCTTTAAGGGAGGAGGAGGCCCGAAGGAGCGAAATGAGCCAGGCTGGAGGGAGGGGGTTAAAGGACGGAAAGAGGTCCAGTTGTGGGCTCGGATTGGGGTGGCTGAAGTGGGGAAGAGACCCGGTTGGGGACTGACGGGGCCCTGTTGTGGGGCGGGAACCGATTGTGTGGTGGGGGAGGAGGCCCTCGAGCAGATGAGGGGGAAGACGGGGGCGGGGAGCCTGGGCCGGGCCGTTACCTGTCCTGGGTGTTTATCATCCTCGGCGGCTCTGCTCAGGGTGGGAGGAGGCGGCGCAGGGAGTGGGTAGGTGGATGAGTGGGTGGGTGTGGGGTCGCGCGCGCGGGGCCGATCGCTGCGGGTTAAGTCCCTGTCAGGCCGCAGGCCGAGAGCCCTCCTCCTGCCTCAGCAAGCGCCTGCCTCCAACTGACCCTCCCCGGCCGCCGCCGACACCGCCGCTGCAACCGCCCCGCCCCCAAGTGTCTAATCTGCATAGCCCCACCCTGGCGCCGCACGGTGTCCTGGGAAACTGGGGCCCACAACAAAGGGCAAAGCACAGCCCCGCCTCCGCGCAGGCGCAGTAAAGGCCGGTAGCGGGAAGGGAGAGGGTGGGTTCTCCGAGTGGAGAGTCGTCTTATGGGTCCGCCTGAAAGATGAGTTGTGTTTCAGCTAGTTTTCTGAGCATTGACCCGGCTTACTCCTCGTCCCTAATCCTTATTTGCGTGGGACCGAGCAGAGCTATGTTATTTGTAGGCCGTGGAAGGATATTTTATTAAATAAAACAAAATCGCAAATCTAAGCTTAGGACTTACACACAGCACCATTCCCAGTCTGAGCCCAGGCCCATAGATCTCAGTTACCTCAGCTTATGTTGCAGTTCAACGATCAGCTGAGATCAACAATCTCTGCACCTTGAAAACACATCTCGGGTCAACTGCCCAGGCCCCAGATACTGGCCCTTGGTCATCTCAAGCAAATCTCTGATCACAGTAGCCTCACAGCAGTCCTGGAAGTCAACAGCACTAATTTGTTTACGGTCATCTCAGATCACAATCAGTGCAGGTCCCTTTAGATTAGTCATGCAAGACAAATTAAGTCACCTCCATTCACTCCCCCAGCCCCACCCTGCTAGTCCTTATCGCAGGTTAGTGCCAAAAGGACTAGCTGGTGCACTTCAGTGCAATTATCAAAGGTCCCAACCCTATGTTCACAGGCAACCTAGACTGCAATTAAGAGAGGTCAGATTATCTCAGGTCACAGTGGGTCACTGTCACCTGAAATCATATTCATTCATTCAACATATACTTACTGAGCAGCTACTTCAGGCCTAGTTCTAGAGCCCAGGAACAATGATAAACTAAGCAAGATTCCTGCCTTGGGTGTCACAATCTGGTGAGAGGGAGAGACACAGAGGCTGTCACAATATGAGGTAAGCAAACTAAACACTCAGTGGAGCCACAGAGAAAGTAACCAATTGCCAGGAGTTAGGAACAGCTTTGCAGAAAGTGTGATCACAATCACTCCAGATCACCCCCAGTTCATAATAGCCCCAAATCACAAATGTCCCACATGAGAGCTATCTCAGGACACAATTACTCTACTGCACAAACAACATGTTTTTTTGGTTTCTAGATGACAGGAATGCAGGGACAGAAGAAAGGTTAGAGCTGCTGCCTAAGGCTTTCCAGCAAAAATTAAAGTGGCAAATAGATACCCAAACTGCACAGATTATCACTAGATATTTGGACAAGGTGGGTCCCATACTCTGGCTCACTTTTAAGATCGTCTACCTTGTCCCTTTGGCCATCCGCACCTATTATTCCAAGTTAAAGCCAGGTGTGCTCTTACATTGGTTTATAGCAGAATTAGACAACTCCAGCCCTGATCCACCACACCTCACAATCCCATCGCCCTCCTGGCCTTCAAAGGGAACTGGGATGGCTCATTTCTGCCAACCTACACCTGAACAAGTTACTCTTAGACCGAAAGGGCAGGTTTTGTTCAGTCAATCAGCAAATATTGAAAACCCACTTTGTCAATAATAGTGATCATTCAGTGTGCACCCTGCTAAAGCACTTCTTTTTTTACAACAGCACCCTATCCCCATTTTACAGTTAAAAAGAATTAAACCTCAGGGAGATGTATTCTGTCCATTAATATTTAATGAGAGCCAGACAAGTTCATTTACTTGCTCTAATTCAATGCAAGTAAGTGATAGAGTTAGAATTTGGACCCCGAGTTGCCTGATCCTGTCTGTACTCACATGGTAGAATCAAAAGTTCCCTGCCACAGGTCTGTACTTGAGGGAGCAGATGCCCCAATGGCTGCCTGGCCAGCAAGTGAAACATTCACAAAAATGGGGAGCTACCTTCTTCCAACCTGTGCTTTCCAATATGATAACCACCGGCCACATGTGACTATTTAAATTTAATTAAAATGTAATAAAATTTAAAATTCAGTTTCTTGGCCCTACTAGCTGCATTCATGTGCTTAACAGCCGCCTGTGGCTAGTGGCTACTATGTTGGGCTGTGCAGATAGAGAACATTTACATCATCACAGAAACTTCTACTGGACCGCGCCGTGCCCCATCATGCCCCTATCCCTAGTTACCTCACCCACCACCACACGTTCAAGCTTCTTCTCCTACATTATCACCTGCATTCCCTACCTGACTCTCTCCCAGCTCCCTGCACCCAGCCACACCCTGCCATGGTGCCCTCTGCAACCTGTGGCTAACTCCTCCACATTCTAGGCCTTTTCTAAGGATACTACCTTTACCTCTTTACCTTCCCTGAAACCTGGCCATTCCCTAATTACACTGCTTTTTTGGGCAGCCCTCTTAGAGGAATGCTATTTTCCTCTCATTCTTGTGTATCTCAGGATCAGGAGATGGGTACGAATATTCCTCTCCCACCTCCACTCCATTACTAGACCAATCTTTGCCCTCCCTCCTACAAAACTCCTGCTCCTTTGAAGCTTGGCCATCTGGATATACCATCTTAGTTGATGCCATCACTCAACCTCCCGGCTTACCCTGCCTTTCTATCTGCATCAAATTTTCTCATATTTGGTGAGCTCACCGTCCACTTGACATCCTATCCAACACCTTCCTTTCACTTCCTTGACCTCCTTATTGCCCGTGATATTTTCAACATTCCACAGAGGTTACCGATTCTTTTTAGTCATACCTCAGCTTTGTTTTCAGGACTTTACCAATTCTAAAACATAGACTCTCCAACCACAAGCTATTGCTTAAGCCTTCTTAAACAATTCTTTGACCCTATCAGCAGCTCCAATGCGTTGAGCTCACAAATTTCTCACTATTCGTGTGAAGCCCCAGCCTTCACATCCCTTCTTTTCTTGCTTCATTTTCACCATCCATCACAATAATTACTCTCTTTGTACTTGCACGATAAAACCCCGACTCTGGATAAATTCAACCTTCTGCCATCTTGGTGCGGGTACTCAAGCAGCTGAGCTATTGCTAGATCAAAATCACACTACCAGGCAGACTGTCTTAACTTTATGTTCATGACTCTAACTTCAAACAGGCTCTCAATTCCTACTACATTTCTCCAGTAAGTTTGCTTTTCCACTCTGTAAGAAGACTTTTATCCCTAGTCTCTCTCTGCAAAACCTCTACCCTTCTCATCTTAGCTGATGACCGAGCTTCTTAGGACACTGAGAAAATAAAAGCAAACGGGAGTTTCGTCTCATTCCTACCACAACCTACAAACTTATCTGCATTTCCACCCCCTTGCCCCTTCTCCCCTCCCAGTAGTCTGAGAAATGGGCTCCACTCTTACTGAAAACCAGCCAATAATCCCACATGAGCTATGGAGCTCTCCCCATCACCTTTCAAGAACCTGGCTTCTACAACCTAAATCTTTCCCTTCAGCACACAAAAATAATCTCCTACCTTAAAAAAAATAATAATAACATACCTGCTCTGGGGAAAAGTTTGGCAGTTAATTAAAGAAAAAAGAAAAAAAACTAAACATGCAACTACCAAACACCCAGCAACTGAACTCCTGGACATTTATCCCAGAGAAACGAAAGTGTACATTCACACAAACCCTGTATCTGTGTGTTTAGAGCAGTTTTGTTTGTAATAGCCAGTAACTGGAATCAGCCCAGATGTCCTTCAATAAGTGAATGGTTAAAAAAAACACTGGAACATCCATACCATGGAACACTACTCTGGAACAAAAGGAATAAACTACAGTTCCACGCAGTGACTCAGATGACCCTCCAGGGAATTGTGCTATTGATGAAAACCCAATCCTAAAAGCTTCCATACTGTATGATTCTACTCATAAAACATTTTTGAAATGAGAAAATTTGGAAATGGAGAAGAGATGAGTGGTTGCTGGTGGGGGAAGAGGGCTGGGAGGAGGGAGGAGGGAGTGGGTGTGGTGATAAAACAGCGTCCCCAGGGATCCCTGTGGTGCTGGAACTGTGGTGTGTCTCAACATTAGTGGTGTAAACACCAACTTATACACGTGATAACATTGTACTGAACTAAGTGCACACAGAAACACACACAAATGAGTATTAATAACACTGGAGAAAGCTGAATAAGATTGGTGGATTGTATCAAAGTCAGTATCTGGGTTGTGAGATTGTACTATAATTTTGCAAAATGTTATCAAAGGGGGATCTGGGCAAAGTGTAAAAGGGATCTCAGTGAATTATTTCTTACAACTGCATGTGAATCTACAATTACCTAAATAAAGTTTTCAATTAAAAATGATAAGATATAATGTGGTAAGTTTGCAGTTAGGTACAATCGTATATTGTATTATACCTAAATTTTTTCAAAAACAATGAAACCGATTGGGTCAGGATTAAGGTAATTCAGAATACAGGGGTAAGGAAGACACTGCCTGTATTTTAGAACTTCACCTACTCTTTGAGACCAAAGGAAGAAAGTTTTATTATATCCAGAACCTAGGTTTTCTGTAGCACACACTGTAACTCAACCTCTCCAGATAAATCATTTAAACAATCCAAAACACAGGGAGCCCAGAATAAGAACAAGAGCCTCTAACCCTGTATAGCTTAATGTAATGCCTGGATACATCCCAGAGTATATTAAGCAGATAATCAAAAAGTTCTGGCAAAGTCCCTTGAAGGATGGGAGAAAAATTATGGAACTATTAAGCCTTACTACCAGGGGAATCCCAGATATTGTGCCAAACGTAAGGGACAAACACACAAATCAATAGGCCAAGACCTTGAGTTTGAGGCTTGCTGTTTTGAAGTTTATATATGTAGCAAAGAGGATTAGCCTATCTGTAGGTATGCCTAAGTGTTACTCCTGGAGGACCTCTTTTGCTGCTCAGATGTGGCCTTTCTCTAAGCCCAACTCTGCAAGTGAAACCATGACCTCCCCTAACGTGGAGACAACATCCAGGGATGAAAGTCTCCCTGATGGTGTGGGAGATGACCCTCAGGGATGAGTCTGACCCTGGCACCATGGGATCAACAATGCCACCCTGACCAAAAGAGGGAAAAGAAGTGTAACAAATAAGGTATCGGTGGCTGAGAGAGTTCAAATAGAGTCGAGAGACTATACTAGTCTCTCTTAATGCATGTTTCAGTTAGACATTGCTACTGTCATAACTTGCCAAACCCCAACCAAAACCGTTCCTGCCAATCCTAAAGAACACCTAGGGCAATATATAAGATTCTACAAAGCTACCATACACTAAGGTAACTTTCCAGAAACCTACAACCTCCAGATGGGTCCCGGGACCAGATAAGTTCTGAAATGCAGAGGGACCAACCCTTCCTGAATATCATCTAGTTACATCCTCCTATCCCATGTTATCAACAACATGAAAAAGTTAGAATGGGCATACCCCAAATACCCCTAAAGAGTGGGAGAAAGAGCAAAGGTGATGGTGGAGTTACACAGAGAAGGTCAGATTTGGCAAATGAGTATGAGTGCTGAATCAGTATACTGATATTTCTTTTAGCCTCCAGTACCTTAGAGCAGCTAGAAAGAAAAACCTAAAATTGTGAAACTGTAACCCATACCAAACTCTGAAATCTGTTCTACAACTAATTGTTGCAATGTACTTTGAAATTTATTGCTTCTATGTATATATGTTATTTAAAGAGAAGTACATTTAAAGGAGTATAACAGAGAAGATAGGATTTAACAAATAAGTGTGACTGCTGAATCATTATATTGATATTTCTGTTGGTCTCCAGTGTTTTGGAGCAGCTAGAAGAAAAACCAAAAAACTGTGGAACGGTAACCCATACCAAACTTTAAAATCTGTTCTATAACTACTTGTTAAAATGTACTTGGAAATTTATTGCTTTTTTTGTATATATGTACATATATATATACATATATTGTGAAATATATATGTATATACATATACATATGTGAAATATACATATATATACATATGTGAAATATACATTGTGAAATATATATATGTGTGTATTTCACAATAAGAAAAAAACATTTAAAAAGTTTATTCAACAGCAAAAAAGCTATGAGTTAGGTTACAGGGCAAGAAGTTGTTCTAGTTCCAGTGAACTGCTTTTGCAAGGATGAATGTGACAAACTCAAGGGAACAAAACTAGTTAAGTATGGGGAGGATACATGATAAGGGGTAAGACAGAGGCCAGAGGGAGGATCAGTGGGCCCTATTTAGTAATTCATTGTCACTAAATCGTAAAAGCTACCGGGTGACTATGGGTCAGACAAATATAGGTTTGACCATTTGCTGGCGTATGGCTTTGGACTTGCCACTTGGCTACTGAGGGCCTCAGTTTCCTCCAGGGATTGTGGCATCTGCCTTCCAAGACTGCTGTGGGAATTAAGTAAAATAGTGTACATAAAAGCACCCCGCCCAGTGTCCAGAAGATGTTCCATAAATGTAAATTCAGCCCCAGTTCTCTCTGTATAAGAATTTCTTCTCCAGAAAAGATCCGATAAAAGCTCATTTGAAAATGATAAAATTCATGAGTGCTTACTGATGCTCAAAAAATAAAAATAAAAAGAGAGCAAGAGATAAAAGGAAGGAAAACAACATCGTAAAAACATTCAAAGGAACCCACTCATTTTCCTGAAAAACGATAAATAAAGGGAGAGAATCAAGTCAAGCATTTAACATGCCTTTCTTATATGAACTGCACTTCATTCAGCCTAACAAAATTGTTGACATGGGATAATTATTCTGAAAATTGGTAAAGGAAGAAACTTTTCTTTAGAAGCCTCATAATAACCTATTAGGTAATAAATGAAGAAAGAATGACAAAATATCACCATTTGGCAAACCTTAATGGGACCATGGAGTTAGGCCCTGGCCATCACTGTTAGTGTCACAAAGAAAAGAGACGAGAATGTTACGTGGCCCCTCAGGGAAGGACACACCAGCACCTGTGAGGAATTCTTGCCCCCAAAAAATTGAACACGAATCAGATCAAGCCTTTATATCTAATTACTAGTTTACAGAAATAAAAGGAGACAAAGGAACTTGCCAAATGCCACTACAATAAAATCCCAAATGTAGAAAATGTCGACAAGACAAATATCTTGGTTTCTTCAAACAAACAAACAAACAAAAAAAAAAACGGGGAAGGGGAAATCTGTACATTGAAATAGATTTAAAAGACATATCCACCAATATAATGGGTGACTCTTTTTAGAAACTGATTCAAAAAAATCAAATTAAAAAAAAGAAAACAAATTATGAGAATATCAAGGAAATTTGAACATCGATGACTTGATAATAAAGAAATAATTATTACATTTTTTAGCTCTGAAAATGGTAGTGCAGTCGTGTTAAAAAAAGAATCATTATTTTTACATGCTGAAATAATTATGAATGAAACAGTATGCTTGAGAGTAGCTCCAAAATAATCCAGGTTAGGGGGTATGGATGAAACCTTTATGGGTTGAAGGTTGTTCAAACAAACTGATGGATACATGAGGATTCATTGTACTACGTTTTTAACTTTTCTGTATGTTTGGTATTTTCCATCATAAAAACTTTAAAGCAATAATTAAATAATACAACAACAACAAATCTCAGGCCACTCCAATTTGACATCCATCCTTCACCATCCTACAGGGATTGCTCATGTCAGGGCCATCTCTGGTCTCTAAATAACCAATCAAGAGTCCTTTTTGTCCTGTCACTTGACCTCAGGAACTTTTGACCCAGTTGACCACTCTCCCTCTAGAGACACTCTCCTCTCTCCTTTTCCATGACACTGCACTCTTCTGAGCAGTTCACTGGCCAAGCCTTCTCAGCGTCCTTTCCCAATTTCACCAACTCTACCTGACCTCTAAATACCAGAATTCCCCAGGCCCAGCCCTGTAGTCTCTTCTATTCTTAGATGTTTTCATTTGTTCCCATGGATTTAAATATTGTCAGTTTGTGGCCCCTCTCTCTAAGCCAACTTGGCTGGTGAACTCACTGCCCTCCCCTCTCTGCGTGGGACATGACTCCCAGGGATGTAAATCTCCCTGGCAACGAGGGACAGAAATCCTGAGATGAGCTGGGACCCAGCATCATGAGACTGAGAAAACCTTCTTGACCAAAAAGGGGAAGAGAGAAATGATAAAAAAAAAAATAACATTTCAGTGGCTAAGAGATTTCAAATAGAGCTGAGAAGTTATCCTGGAGGTTATTCTTATGCATTATATAGCTATCCCTTTTTAATTTATGATGTATTGGAGTGGCTAGAGGGAAGTGCCTGAAACTGTTGAGCTGTGTTCCAGTAGCCATGTTTCTTGAAGATGATTGTATAATGATATAGCTTTTACAATGTGACTGTGTGATTGTGAAAACCTTGCTGATTTTCACAAAGGAGCAGCAAGTCCAATGCTCCTTTTATCCAGGGTATGGACAGGTGAGTAAAAAATATGGATAAAAATGGGGCAGGCCACGGTGACTCAGTGGCAGAGTTCTTGCCTGCCGTGCCAGAGACCTGAGTTCAATTCCTGGTGTCTGCCCATGCAAAAAAAAAAAAAAAATATATATATATATATATATATATATATATATATACTTTTATATGTGGATATAAATAAATAAATAATAGCAAGATAAGGGATAAAATAAATTGTATAGGTTGAAATATTAGTGGTCAATGAGAGGAAAGGGTAAGGGGTACGGGATGTTTGAGTTTTTTCTTTTTTCTTTCTTTTGCTTGAGTGAGGCAAAAGTTCAAAAAAATCATCATGGTGTTGAATACACAATTATGTGATGATATTCTGTGTCACTAGTTGTACACCATATATGGACTGTATGTGTGTGAAGATTTGCCAACAAAAATATTTTTTTTAAGTGTCAGTGGCCCTGAAGATGATTGTGTGATGGTATAGCTTTCACAGTGTGACTGTGTGATTGTGAAAACCTTGTGTCTGATGCTCCTTTTATCTACCTTGTCAACAGATGAGTGGAACATATGGAATAAAAATAAATAATAGAGGGAACAAATGTTGAAATAAATTTAGTTTGAAATGCCAGTGATCAATGAAAGGGAGGGGTAAGGGGTATGGCATGTATAGATTTTTTTTTCTGTTTTCATTTTAATTCTTCTTCTGAATAGATGCAAATGTTCCAAGAGGTGATCATGATGATGAATATGCAACTATGTGATGATATTGTGAATTACTGATTATATATGTAGAACGGAATGATGAAAATAGGAATGTTTGCGTTTGCTTGGTGTTTTTTGGTATTTAAAAAATAAATTTAAAAATTTTAAAAATATATATATATATATCAGCGGCCTGATGGATCATAGATTTGTGTCTCTAGCCTAGATTCCTTTAAGCTAGAGACATATATGCAAAGGCAGCCTCACATCTTTAATGAATGACCAACCTCACTTCATTCCACCTTCGCCCTCTAGCCAATCCTCTCACAGCCTTTCCTGTCCCATAAATGCTACCACCACCATCTGGTGGCTTAAGCAGGAACCTGAGGGATTTTCTTTTTAAAAAAAAAATCGTGGTGACATACATATAACATAAAATTTGCCATTTAACCATTTTTAAGTGTACAATTCAGTGATATTAATTCCTTTTACAATGTTGTGATACCATTACCAACTTCCCTTATGAAAACTTTTTCATCACCCAAAACAAAAACTCTTTACCCATTAAGCCATAACTCCCCATTCCCCCTCCCAGCAGCCCCTGGTGACCTGGAATCTACTTTCTGTCTCTGAATTGGCTTATTCTAGATATTTTACATAAATGGTATCATACAATGTCTGTCCTTTTGTGTCTAGCCTATTTCACTCAGCATAACGTTTTCAAGGTTCACCAATGTTATAGCATGTGTCACCACTTTATTCTTTTTTATGGCTGAGTAATATTCCACTGTATGAATATAGCACATTTTATTTATCCAGTCATCTGTTCACAGACATTGGGGTCATTTCCACCTGTTAGCTTTTATGAATAATGCTGTTATGAACATGGGTGTAAAAGTTGGGGGCATTCTTAGTTCCCCCTTTTCCCTCAAACCCCACACTTCTCATCAACTTATCATAACAAGTCCTGCTATTTTGTCTCCAAAATGGTTATGTTCATTTTCCATCTCTACTACCCTCAGCCAACCCACTATCTCCTCTTGCTCAGACTACTGCAGCCTCCTGACAGTTCTCTCACATCTTTTCTTGCCCTCTTCTCATCTATTGACCTCTAAATAGCCAGGGTGAAAAAAAAATAAAGCAAAATCAAAAAAAAATAGCCAGGGTAATATTTTAAGTATTTCCAAAACATAGATTGTGTCATTACTGTACCTTAAACCCTCCGATGGCTTCCTATCTCACTTGTAATAAAACCCAAATTCCTCACCATGGCACCCAAGGCCCCGGCAGGATGTGAACATCCACACACACACGCTCTCTCCTTCCTGGTCTGACTCTGGTTCCTTTTCAGGGTGTCACAGGTGGCAAGCTTCGTCTTGCCTCGGGCATGATTCCTGCCAGTCCCTTGGTGTGTATCAGGATCCCGTCAGCTCTCAGCAAGGCGGCTCCTCACCCCTGAGCTCACACCTTAAACACTCCCTCCTCAGGGGGCCCTGCTGGGGGCCCTCGAGAGCATCACCGCACCCTGCGATTTCCCTCATGTAGCAATGATCACGCCTGCAATTCTTTAGTTAGTTGTTTCCTTGTTCTTGTGTCATGCACCCATTAGATCGAAAGCTCCATGAGGGCGAGAAGCAAAGAGCCCAGACCAGAGAAGGCATTCAATGAATATCTTTCGAAATGTGAAAGCGTCCAGCATTGTGGGTGAGACCTGATTCATATGTATGTGGCCACTAGAAAGCAAATGAAGACGGTCTAATTAGTGCACAGTGGGTTGCCCGGTCTGCTAACGCTGGAGGGGGTTAGAAGAGCAAACAGCAGCTTCTTTGCCTCTGAGGATAGAGGATCTAAGTGGCACTTTTTTATTTTCAGGGTGGAAACAGAGCCTAGGGCACCAAAAAGACAATAAATATAAAGGTTCTGAAAGGCTTAAGCAGGAGGATCACGATATCAGGAGAGTGGAACTATTCCTGTATTCCCTCCCAGGGATGCCAAAGCTACCCATGAAAACAGTAGAGTGTTATCGAAAGTCATGCCTGAGAGTCAGAAAACCTGATGATCCAATTCTCCCCTTTTACTGCTTATCAGTCTTGGACTAGACACGTGTCAAAGTTTCTCATCTAAAATTTAAAGTTGGAAGTGGAGTCTTTAAGGCTCTTTTTTTTTTTTTAAATTTTTTATTAATTAAAAAAATTACAAGAAACACAAACATTCCCAACACATACACTCAGCAATTCACAATATCATCACATAGTTGCATATTCATCATCATGATCATTTCCCAGAACATTTGCATCAATTCAGAAAAAGAAATAAAAAGACAACAGAAAAATATAACAAAGAAAAAAAATTTTACATGCCATACCCCTTACTGATACCTTTCATTGATCACTAGCATTTCAGACTAAATCTATTTTAACATTTGTTTCCCCTATTATTTATTTTTATTCCATATGTTCCTCTCATCTGTTGACGAGGTAGATAAAAGGAGCATCAGACACAAGGTTTTCACAATCACACAGTCACATTGTGAAAGCTATATCATTATACAATCATCATCAAGAAACATGGCTACTAGAACACAGCTCTACATTTTCAGGCAGTTCCCTCCAGCCTCTCCATTACATCTTGGTTAACAAGGTGATATCTACTTAATTCATAAGAATAACCTCCAGGATAACCTCTAGACTCTGTTTGGAATCTCTCAGCCATTGACACTTTGTCTCATTTCACTCTTCCCCCTTTTGGTCGAGAAGGTGTTCTCAATCCCTTGATGCTGAGTCTCAGCTCATTCTAGAGTTTTTCTCAATCCCTTGATGCTGATTCTCAGCTCATTCTGGGATTTCTGTCCCACGCTGCCGGGAAGATCCACACCCTTGGTAGTCATGTTCCACGTAGGCAGGGGGAGGGTGGTGAGTCTGCTTGCTGTGTTGGCTGGGGAGAGAAGCCACATCTGAGCAACAAAAGAGGTTCTCTTGGGGGTGACTCTTAGGCTTAATTTTAAGTAGGCTTGACCTATCCCCTGTGGGGTTAAGTTTCATATGAACAAACCCCAAGACTGGGGGCTCAGCCTATAGCTTTGGTTGTCCACACTGCTTCTGAGAATATCAATAATTCAACTTGGGGAAGTTGAGTTTTCCCTCATTCTCACCATTCCACGAAGGGGACTTTGCAAATACTTTTCCACTCACTGATCAAATCGCTCTGGGATTCATCATGGCATCACCTGGACAAACCAACAAAATCTCGTCCTATACAAAGTTCCATGTACTTAAGGTGTTCAATCAACTATCCACATAAGTTATATTAGGAGATGCACTAGTCAAAGTATAGATTTGTACCAAATAAACATTTTTTGCTTTAATCTCACACATTAGTTGAAATTTTAAAATATTAAGTACCATCTATTTTCAGCACACTGCAGTAATGACATTCTTTTGTTCTTTCTCATGCAAAAACATTTTAAAAATTTTTACATTTAGTCACTATCATTATACATTCTAGGCATTCCTAGATTACACCATCTCAATTTTTATTGTCTTTCTTTGTGATTTCATTTATGCTCCAGCCCTCGTCCCTCTATCATTCTCATATGCCGCTTCATTCAGTGTTTTAACATAATTGTATTACAGTTAGGTAATATTGTGCTGCCCATTACTGAGTTTTTATATTCAGCCCTGTTGCACAATCTGTATCCCTTCAGCTCCAATTACCCAATATCTTACCCTATTTCTATCTCCTGATGGTCACTGTTACCAAGGAAATATTCCAAGTTTATTCGCTAATGTCAGTTCATATCAGTGAGACCATACAGTATTTGTCCTTTTGTTTCTGGCTAATCACGCTCAGCATAATGTCCTTAAGGTCCATTCATGTTGTTATATACTTCATAACTTTATTCTGTCTTACAGCTGCATAATATTCCATCTTATGTAAATGTCACAGTTTGTTTAGCCAACTGTCTGTTGATGGACATTTTGGCTGTCTCCATCTCTTGGTAATTGTTAATAATGCTGCTATAAACATTGGTGTGTAAATGTCCATTTGTGTCCTTGGCCCCGTGACCTTTGAGTAGAGACAGCATATAGATGGGTCCTGTTTTTTAATCCATTCTGCCAGACTATGTCTTTTGATTGGAGAGTTTAATCCATTAACATTCAGTGTTATTACTGCTTGGGTAGTACTTTCTTCTACTATTTTGCTTTCTGGATTTTGTATGTCATATCTAATTTTCCTCCTTTTTACCTTTACTCATAGTTTTCCTTTCTACACTCTTCTCCACACCTCTCTCTTCTGTCTTCGTATCTGTCTCTAATGTTCCCTTTAGTATTTCTTGCAGAGCTGTTCTCTTGGTCACAAATTCTCTCAGTGATTTTTTGTCTGAAAATTTTTTAATTTCTCCCTCATTTTTGAAGGACAGTTTTGCTGGATATAGAATTCTTGGTTGGCAATTTTTCTCTTTTAATAATTTAAATATATTATCCCACTGTCTTCTCGCCTCCATGGTTTCTGCTGAGAGATCTGCGCATAGTCTTACTGGGCTTCCCTTCTATGTGATGGATTGCTTTTCTCTTGCTGCTTTCAAGATCCTCTCTTTCTCTTTGACCTCTGACATTCTGATTATTAAATGTCTTGGAGTATGTCTATTTGGATCTATTCTCTTTGGGGTGCGCTGCACTTCTTGGATCTGTAATTTTAAGTCTTTCATAAGAGTTGGGAAATTTTCAGTGATAATTTCCTCCATTAGTTTTCTCCTCCTTTTCCCTTCTCTTCTCCTTCTGGGACACCCACAACACGTATATTCGTGCGCTTCATATTGTCTTTCAATTCCCGGAGTTCCTGCTCATATTTTTCCATTTTTTTTCCCTATAGTTTCTGTTTCTTGTCGGATTTCAGATGTTCCATCCTCCAGTTCAGAAATCCTATGTTCTGTCTTTCGAAATCTACCATCGTAGGTTTCCATTTTTTTTCATCTCTTCTACTGTGTCTTTCATTCCCATCAGTTCTGTGATTTGTTTTTTCAGACTTTCAGTTTCTTCTTTTTGTTCTTTCCTTGCCTTCTTTATATCCTCCCTCAATTCATTGATTTGGTTTTGGATGAGGTTTTCCATGTCTGTTCGTATATTCTGAATTAATTGTTTCAGCTCCTGTATCTCATTTGAATTGTTGGTTTGTTCCTTTGACTGGGCCAAAATCAATTTTCTTAGTGTGATTTGTTATTTTTTGCTGGCGTCTAGCATTTAATTACCTTAATTAGTTTATTCTGGAGATTGCTTTCACTTCTTTTATCTAGGGTTTTCTTGCTGGATGAATTTGTTGTCTATCTGTTCTTTGACATTCCGTTCAGCTTTATCTGGACCTTTAGCTTAAGTTTTGTTTAACAGAGGACAGTTTTTCAGTTCTTGTTTTTTTGTTTCTTGCCCTGCTTATGTGGTGCCTTTCCCCCCACACACACTTAGGAGGGTCTACTTAGATATTATAGACCCAAGCCAGATTTTCCCAGCCCAAACTGGCCTCCTATCAGGTGGAAAGAATCACCTGCGTTGGTTTTCCCTGAGCGTGAGACCCAGCAGGTTGAAAGACTTTCCTGTGAAGTCTCTGGACTCTGTTTTTCTTATCCTGCCCAGTATGTGGCGCTTGTCTGACTGCAGGTCCCACCAGCATAAGATGGAGCGGTACCTTTAACTTTGGCAGACTCTCCCTGCTGGGGGCGTGTTGGAGACAGAGGAGAGGTTGTAGGCTGGTTTTAATGGCTTCAAATTACCAAGCCCTGGTGTCTGAATTCCTTGATGGAGGGATTCCACCTGGGTGGGGCTTCACCCCTCCCCTGGGGAAGGCACAGCTCCAGATAAGCCCCCAGAAGAGCTCACTTCTGCTTATGCCTGGGGCCGTTGCAGCCTGAGAAGTCCTGCTGCTGTATCCAGAGGCAGTCAAGCCTTTGTAGATACACAGCCACAAAAACCTCTGTTTCCTTCTTTTTTTTTTTTCCCCCTTTTTCTGTCAGTCCTGCCCCCTTGGCACGGGGGCAAAAATGAGCAACCTCCACTTTGATCAGGTTCACCTAAGCTGGGGGCCTATTTTTAGTAGTCAGAATTTGTTAATTAGTTCCACAATTGGCATTTGATTGTGCCCAGTCCCTGCTTCTGGTAAAGTCCTTTCCTTTCCTCTTGGGAAGCGGCCTGTTGGGGAGGGTCGCTGGCCGCAGCAGCTTTGGGAACTCATGGTTCTGGGGGGTGCTCATAGCCGGTCCAGCTGGTCCAGACTGGGGTACGCTGTGTGTCTGGTCACTGACGTGGCCCCAGGAGCTGTTCTGTACTGTTTCTGGTTATTTAGTAGTTGTTCTGGAGGACGAACTAAAATGCGCACGTCGTTAAGCCGCCATCTTGACCCCAAAGCTCTTTTTTAATACACATATAAATAGATGGATAGATAGACCATTCTTAAAATTACTTTTTTATTTACAAACACTCTATACCTACCAAACAAAAACTTCCCCTTCCTTCCTCCTGCCATCCCCTGGTAACCTCTAATCTACTTTCTGTCTCTGTAAATTTGCTATTTCCAGATGTCTCATAAAGGGACATCTTACAATAGCTGCCCTTTGCACCTTGTGTATTTCACTCAGCATAATGTTTTCAAAGCTCTTCCATGTTGAGCATGTCTCAGAACCTTATTCCTTCTTCTGGCCAAATAACATTATATCACAGGTATGTACCACATTCTGTTTATCCATTTATTTATTGGTGGACACTTAGGTTGTTTCTACCTTTTGCCTATTATGAATAATGCCATTATAAACATTGGTGTACAAATATCTGTTGGAGACTCTGTTTTCATTTTCTATGGCTATATACCTAGGAGTGCAATTGCTGGGTAATCTGGTATCTCTATAGTTAACATTTTGAGGAAGCACCACATTGCTTTCCACAGTGGCTGCACCATTTTACATTTCCACCAACCATGCACTAGAGTTCCTATTTCTCTGCATCCTTGTCAACACTTGTGTGCCCGTTTGAAAGTATTATATACCCCAGAAAAGCCATGTTATAATCCTGATTCAATCTGGCGGGGGCAGACGTTTTTTAAATCCTGATTTAATATTGTAGGGAGGAAACTTTTGATTAGATTATCCCTCATGGAGATATGGCACACCCAACTGTGGGTGTGACCTTTTAATTAGATGAGATGTGACCCCACCCATTCAACATGGGTCTTGATTAGTTTAATGAAAGATTTTTAAAAAGGAAGCATTTTGGAGAAACCTCAGTTGCAGACATGGACACAGACATTTGGGAGAGCTGATGTAGACTCTGGAGATCAATAGAGAAATAGCCTAGGTGCTAAGCAAGGACTCACAGAAATAGCCAGAACCAAAGAAAAGAAATCTCCAGCTCTAGCAGATGCTAATCTAAGAGATGAAACCCAGAGTTGTGTCCCAGAGCAGCTAAGTGAAGGCCCACAGACACTTAGAGAGGACACCACTGGCATCAGAAGCTGGAAGCTACAAAACTGGAAATAAGGACCAGCAGATGCCAGCCAGGTGCCCTCCCAGCTGACAAAGGTATTCCAGATGGAATCAGCCTTTCTTGAGTGAAGGTAACCTTTTGCTGGTGCCTTTATTTGGACATTTTAACGGCTTCAGAACTGTAAACTTGTAATAAACTCCCTTTTAAAAGCCATTCCAGGACTTCTGGGAAGATGGCCAACTAGAGCAGCTCGAATTTAGCCTGCTCCACAGAAAATTAGAGAAGGGACAGGAGGGCTACTGAGGTAGCGATTCGGGAGTGCAGCTGACGTGGGTGAGCCTTCTGCACTGTGTGTGGCAGCCCTGGTTGCAAAGGCCAAGAAACTGAGAGGCAGAAAGCTGGAGCCTAGTGTGGAGGCACAGAGCCTGCAGGAGTGCACGGATGGGAGCGCAGGACTAGGAAGTAAGCCAGGCCGCGTTCCTTGGGCGCGTTACCCTCACCAGCACAGCCCCATGACCAGCGATTCACCCCACACCCCACCTGAACCCATCACCCACTCCCATTCCCTGCACTCCATGCACCCACACCCCACCAGCCCCCAGTGCACGTACCTACCCCCCACCCCCACCCCAAGTGCAGCCCAGCCCACCTCTCCTGCACCTCCCCCTCCCTGTTCCAGAGCATAAAGGTTGCTGGGACTAACCTCCATACCCAGGCTACCCCGCCCATAGTGTCCCACAGCCTCACCCCACCCTCCCTGAGCTCAGCGCATCCGTTTACAGCACTCCCAGTCCCCTGCATGCGCACAGGCACCCAATCTGTCATTCAGCTCTGGGAATCACACTTTACAGCAGTCCTAGAACTGCACATGTGCACAGACCTCAGCCTCATTACCCAGCTCTGAGAAAGTGCCGACCTGCGCAGCGGGTCACATCTGCCCCCAATCCATGAAGGCCTAATGCCGACCTGCTGCCACAGCTCTACACATGCACATATAGAGCCCCGGGCCTTAGACCAGTACACAGAGGGTCACACCCCCCAGACCGGTGCACCCACACAGCTACATCCTCCCTGGCCACTGGGCGCCCACATTCACAAGTATCAGTGTAACATCCCCAACCTGTGCCCATAACTGCCCTGAGACAAATCACCACACTGAGTGCCCCACCCCGTGCCCTGCTCCCTGCTGTACAACCATCCTGCAAACACAAGGCCTTAGACTACTGAAAGAAATCAACTCCCAAAGTAAATCAATCAAGATATTTACATGCGATGAAGACAGCAGATCACTAAGCATATCACAATGCAGTCAGATATAGCCCTGCCTAATGACCAAATTAAAACACCAGAGGAGACACAGATGTTGGAACAACTAATCAAAGATGTTTCTACAACTCTACTTAATAAAATAAGTGGGATAGCAAAATGACATAAAGGAGATCAAGAAGGCAGCAGAAGAGCACAAAGAGGAATGTGAAAGAATAAATAGAAAAATAGCGGATATCACAGAGATCAAAGACTCTGTTGACCAAATAAAAAGCATGCTAGAGGCACACAACACCAGATTTGAAGAGACAGAAGAAAGAATAAGTGATATAGAAGACAGGATAATTGACTTTGAAGACTTAAAACAGCAAATAGCAAAAAAAGATGGAAAAACTGGATGGGAACTCAGGGAAATGACAGACAAAACAAAGCACAAAAATATAAGAATCATTGGTGTCCCAGAAGGAGAAGAGAGGAGCAAAGGGCTAGGAAGAGTAGTTGAGGATATAATTGGGGGAAACTTCCCAACCCTCATAAAGGACATAAATATACCAGTCAAAGAAGCCCAAAGAACTCGAAACCAAACAAATCCAAATAGGCCTTCCCCAAGGCACATACTCATCAGTCCATCAAATGTTAAAGGGAAGCAGAAAATCCTGAAAGCAGAAAAACAATCTACTACATACAAGAGAAACCAAATAAGACTGAGTTCAGACTACTCAACCTGTCTTCACCCTGGAGGCGAGAAGACAATGGCATGATATAGTCAAGATGTTTCAACAATAATAGCAGAGAACTTCAATACACCACTCTCCTCTATAGATAGAACAACCAGACAGAAGATCAACAAGAAAATAGAGAAATTAAATAACTTGATAAATGAATGAGACCTAACAGACATATATAGGTCATTGCACCACAAAGCACAAGGATATACATTCTTCTCTAGTGCTCATGGAACAGTCTTCAGGATAGATCATATGCTGGGGCACAAAACAGGGCTTTATAAATTTAAAAACATTGAAATTATTCAAAGTACTTTCTCTGACCACAATGGGATGAAGCTGGATCTCAATAACCATCAAAGAACGAGAACATTCACAAATATATGGAGATTAAATAACACTCTTAAACAACCAGTGGGTCAAAGAAAAAAATGCTAGAGAAATCAGTAGCTATCTGGAGATGAATGAGAATGAGAAGACAACCTATCAGAACTTATGGGATGTGACAAAGGCTGTGCTGAGAGGAAAATTTATTGCCCTAAATACCTATATTAAAAGACAAGAAAGAGCAAAAATCAAGGACTTAACAGCAGACCTGGAGGAACTTGAGAAAGAACAGCAAACTAACCACAAAGCAAATAGGAGAGAAATAACAAAGATTAAAGCAGCAATAAATGAATGGGAGACCAAAAGAACAATAGAAAGAATCAATAAAACCAAAAATTTGTTCTTTGACAAAATCAATAAAATTGATGGACCACTAGTAAGACTGACAAAGAAAAAAAGAGAGAGGAAGAAAATCAGAAATGAGAAGGGGTACATTACCACAGACCCTGAAGAAATAAAAGAAATCATAAGAGGATACTATGAACAACTATATGCCAACAAACTAGACAACTTAGATGAAATGGACAATTTCCTGGAGACACACAAACAAGCTACACTGACTCAAGGAGAAATAGAAGATCTCAACAAACTAATCACAAGTAAAAAGATTCAATCAGTCATCAAAAATCTTCCCACAAAGAAAAGCCCAGGGCCAGATGGCTTCATAGGGGAATTTGATAAAACATTCCAGTAAGAACTAACACCAATCCTGTTCAAACTTCTCCAAAAATTTGAGGAAAAAGAACTCTACCTAACTCATTTTATGAAGCTAATATCATTTTAATACCAAAACTGGGTAAAGATGCTATAGGAAAGGAAAACTACAGGCCAATCTCCCTAATGAACATAGATGCAAAAATTTTCAATAAAATGTTAGCAAATTGAATCCAACAGCACATTAAAAGAATTATACTTCTTGAAGATGATTGTATAATGATAAAGCTTTTGCAATGTAACTGTGTGATTGTGAAAATCTTGTGTCTGATGCTCCTTTTATCTACCTTATCGACAGATGAGTAAAACATATGGATTAAAAATAAATAAATAAATAATAGGAGGAACAAATGCTAAAATAAATTTAGTGGATTAAAATGCTGGTGATCAGTGAGCGGGGAGTGGTAGGGGTACAGTATGTTCATTTTTTTTCCTTTTTTCTGTTTATTTCTTTTTCTGGATTGATGCAAATGTTCTGAGAGGTGACCGTGGTGATGAATATGCAGCTATGTGATTAAAAAAAGTGATTATAGTGATGAATACACAACTATGTGATGATATTGTGAGCCAATATACTTTGCATGGACTGTACGTGTATGGACACACCTCAATGAAAACAATTTTTAAAAAAATTATACACTATGACCAAGTGGGGTTTATACCAGGAAGGCAAGGATCGTTCAACACAAGAAAGTCAATTAATGTAATACAGCACATTAACAACTCAAAAGGGAAAAATCACATGATCATCTCAATTGATGCTGAAAAAGCATTCGACAAAATTCAGCCTCCTTTTCTGATAAAAACACTCCAAAAGATAGGAATCAAAGATTACTACCTCAATATGATAAAGGGAATATATGAAAAACCAATAGCCAGTATTGTACTCCATGGAGCGAGACTGAAAGCCTTCCCTCTAAGATCAGGTACAAGACAAGGATGCCCACTGTCACCACTAGTGTTCAACATTGTGCTAGTAGTTCCAGCTAGAGCAAGCAGGCAGGACAAAGAAATAAAAGGCATCCAAGTTGGAAAGGAAGAAGTAAAACTCTCATTATTTGCAGATGATATGATACTATACTTGGAAGATCCTGAGAAATCTACATCAAAGTTGCTTGAGCTAATAAACAAATTCAGCAAGGTGGCAGGATATAAAATTAATGTGCAAAAATCAGTAACATTTCTATCCACAAGTGATGACTAGCTGAGGAGTCAGTTAAGGAAAAAATTTCATTCAAAATAGCAACTAAAAGAATCAAATACTTAGGAATGAACTTAACTAGGGACATAAAGTACTTGTACACAGAAAACTACAGAACATTGCTAAAAGAAATCAAAGGAGATCTAAACAGGTGGAAAGACATTCCCTGCTCATGGATAGGAAGGCTAAATATAGTTAAGATGTCAATTCTACCCAAATTGATCTACAGATTCAATTCAGTATCAATCAAAATTCAAACAACTTACTTTGAAGATTCGGAAAAGCTAACTACCAAGTTCATCTGGAAGGGAAAAGGACCCCGAATAGCTAAAAGCATCCTACGAAAGAAGAATGAAGTGGGAGGATTAACACTCCCTGACTTTAAGCCACAGCGGTCAAAACAGCATGGTACTGGCACAAAGATAGAAGCATTGACCAACGGAATCGAATCAAGAATGCAGAAATAGACCACCAAGTCTACTGTCAACTGATTTTCAACAAGGCCTTCAAATCCTCTGAACTGGGACAAAATAGTCTTTTCAATATGTGGGCATGGAAGAACTGGATACCAATAGCCAAGAGAATAAAAGAAGACCCCTATTTTACACCCTACACAAAAATTCACTCAGAGTGGATCAAACACCTAAATAGAAGAACTAGCATCATAAAGCTTCTAGAAGAAAATGTAGGGAAACATCTTCAAGACCTAGTAATAGGAGGTAGCTTCCTAAACTTTATACCCAAAGCACAACAATAAAAGAAAAAATAGGTAAATGGGAACTCCTCAAAATCAAATGTTTTTGCATCCCAAAAGACTTTGTCATAAAGGTGAAGAGGTAGCCAACTCAATGGGAGAAAATATTTGTAAATCATATATTGGACAAAGGTTTGATTTCCTGCATATACAAAGAAATCATACAACTCAACAACAAAAGAACAAACAACCCAATTATAAAATGGTCTAGAGTGGCACAGGCCTTTTTCTGAAGCGCAATACAGATGGCTCAAAAGCACATGAAGAGATGCTCATTTTCATTGGCTATAAGGGAAATACAGATCAAGACTACAATGAGATACCACCTCACACCTATAAGAATGGCTGCTATTAAACAAACAGGAAACTATAAATGTTGGAGAGGATGTGGAGAAACTGGGATACTTATGCACTGCTGGTGGGAATGTACGATTTTGGTGCAGCCACTGTGGAAGACTGTTTGGTGTGCCTTAAGAAACTAAATATTGAGTTGCCCTATCACCCAGCAATATCACTACTTGATATATACCCAGAAGAGCTGAAAGCAACAACACAAACAGACATTTGCACACAGATATTCACAGCAGCATTATTCACAATTGACAAAAGATGGAAACAAACCAAATGCCCATCAATAGACGAGTGGATCAACGAGATGTGGTATATACGATGGAATATCATGCAGCAGTAAGACAAAATGATGTCCTGAAGCACATGATAAGATGGATGAGCCTTAAGGACATAATGTTGAGTGAAATCAACCAGACACAAAAGAATAGATACTGTTTGAGCCCACTTTTATGACGAGCATAAAGGTATAACCAGAGGCTTATAATACAGAATATAGGGGACTTAGAGATACATAGAAGCTAGAGATGGGTGAACCGTTAGCTAATGAGGTTGAACTTCAATGTAAGGAAATAGATAGGAGTGAAGGGGATTCTCTAGTGGGTCTAGAATTTCACCTTATTGAAGATGAATAAGATTGAAAGGGGTTGTATAGACCTACGTGTCCCACTGATTCATATTAGAAATATGAATGAATTCTCATAAGAATTATTTCAAAGATATGATTCTTGTATAAAGAGTATTTAAGTCCAAGGTACAGTGAGAAAACTGCTATTGCATGCTATGAGCTATAGTCAAAAGGAAACCATCAGCACTACCACCGCAACAGCAGAGGTAAATAATGGGGTGAGGGACAAGAATTAAGAGGAGGTTTAGATTTCCTATTTGGCAATGGTGTATTTATTGGTTTTCTGTCTCTTGGGAATGATGAAATTATCTAAAATTGAGAATGTTAATGGACTATGGACTTTGGGCCCTCTACATGATGCCCGATGAATGCAGGTGGCTGAAGGATGCATTGACGGACAAGTAGATTGGGGAACAATGGTGTATACTTATGAACAAAGGTTGTTCTGCTACAAAAATACACAATGTCGTGAGGCATGCAACAATGTGAATGAACATGTGGGACATTTGATGAGACAAAATAGAAACAAAAGAACAACAATGGTATGGTCACCTTTAGAAAAGGCTTATAAGAAAACGGGCCTAGATTGTAAGCTTTTAGAGCAGACATGTTAAATCCAGAGTGGTGATTATTATTTCTGGATTTTTGAGAGGTTGTTTTATACATATAACCTGATATTTAGAGATAAGAACGAAGCCGAACAGGTTGGAGTTAATGTAATTCAGAACATAGGGGTAAGGGAGACAGCGTCTATATTTTAGAACCACATTTACTCTTTGAGACCAATGGAAGAAAGGTTAATTTGATCTGGAACTGAAATTTTCTGTAGTGCATAATCTAATTCAACCTATCTGTACAGCTCATTTGAATAACTGAAATACAGGAAGCTCAGAATAAGAAAGATCCTTTAATCCTGTATAGATTATTGTAATGCCTGGATACATCCTAGAGTCATTAAGTAGATAATAAAAAAGTATTGGCAAAGTCCCCTGAGGGAGAAGAGAAAGAATATGGAAGCATTAACCCTTACCATCAGGGAATCCCCTGATACTGTGTCAGACTTTAAGGACACCCAAATCAATAGGCCATGCCCTCAATCATGAGGCTTACTCTTGTGAAGCTTATGTAAGTAGTGGAGATGCTTAGACTACCTATAGGCATACCTAAGAGTTACTTCTGGAGAACCTCTGTTGTTGCTCAGATGTGGCCTCAGTCTCTCTAAACCCTACTCTGCAAGTGAAATCATTGCCCTCCCCACTACGTGGGACATGACATCCAGGGGTGAAAGTCTCCCTGGCAAGGTAGGAGATGAATCCCAGGGATGAATCCAGACCTGGCACTGTGGGATCAACAATTCCATTCTGACCATAAGGGGGAAAAGAAGTATAATTAATAAAGTATCAGTGGCAGAGAGAGTTCAAATAGAGTCAGGAGGCTACTCTGGAGGTTGCTCTAATGCAAACTTCAGGTAGACCTTGCTACCTATCATAACCTGCCAACCCCCAACCAAGATCTTTCCAGCCAATCCTAAAGAACACCTAGGGCAATATATAAGATTCCACAAGGGTTCCAGGCACTAGAGTAACTTTTCAGAAACCTACAACCTCCAGATGGGTCCAGAAAAGTCCTGAAACCTAGCCCAGCCTCTCCAGAACATCAGAGAGTTCCATCGCTCCATCCCATATTAGTGACAGACCCTTCTTATATCAAAATTTAGAATTGCCATAGCCCAAACAACCCCAATGAGAGGTATGGAAAGATCAAAGGTGATGGTAGAATTATACATAGAAGATAGCACTTAACAAATGAATATGAATGCTGAATTATTAAATTGATATCTCTTTTAGTCTCCAGTATTTTAGAGCAGCTAAAAGTAAAAACCTAAAATTGTGAAATTGTAACCCATGTCAAAGTCTGAAATATGTTCTACAACTAATTGTGGTGCTGTGCTTTGAAATTTATAGCTTTTTAGTATATATGTTATTTTTCACAAAAAAAGAAGGAAAAACTGTTGATTGTGATGACAAAAACATATTTAAGCCCTCCAGCCTCCTATATTCTGGAGCAGCTAGAAGGAAAAATATGAGAGGATCGTATGGTAACCCATGACAAACTCTGGGATTTGTCCTGTAACCATTTGTTGAAGAGTGCTTTGAAATTACTGCTTTTTTATTTCTTTGCTTTATATATATGTTATACTCTACAATAAAAAAGTTTTTTTAAAAAAAAGCACCTTTTCATTTCAGGTATACTGCATTCCAGAAGCATTTAACAAACTAACACAACTTGTTATTTTCCCTTTTTTTTTTTTTTTAAATAAGAGCCATCCTTGTGGTGTAAAGCGGCACCTAATTGTGGGTTTGCTTTGCATTTCCTTAAAGGCTCGTGATGTTGATCATCTTTTCAGGTGCTTACTGGCCATTTGTATATCCTCTTGGGAAAATGTCCAAGTCCTTTGCTTAAGGCTCTTTACGGCCCTGAAGACTGTAGCTTCTAAGTGGCCCGTAGTGTGTGGTCCAGCCGCAAGTAGGCAGAAATGAGTTAAGGGGTGAGACCAAGTGTCAGGGGAAGGAGGCTGAGATTCAGGACTCACTTCCCCCGAGAACCACCGGCCAGGGGAGGCCGTGAGGACCAACGGCCAGCCTGTCCTCCCCGACTGCCTCACAGGACCCAGCGCCAACCCCTCCACCACTCCCAGGGTCAGGATCCAAGGGAGGGGCCGGGAGACTGGCTTTCAGAGGTGGCAAAAGACTTGCGAGGAACCCGCCCCTGGGCGCACCGGGCAGGAAGGCCCTGGCGGACGACGGGGCGTGGGGGGGCTCGGGCGGCCGCAGGGCTGAGGGCAAACAAGGGGTTACTGGGGCTTGGGGTTCCGGTCCCAGGCAGCACATTATTTTAGACCGACAGGAAGAACAAAAGTAGCAGTTCCCACCAACTTACCAGCCCCAGGAAGCTGGAAATGGCTGGAGATTCCTTTCTGTTCCTCCGGGACCGGCCCGCAGGCCCGTGACCGCTTCTCTCCGCTGCTAAAGACGCCCCGGCTCGGCGCTCCCGCCCGCCGCCGTCCCCACTCCCGGACCTCCTTCCCCGGCCTCCGGGGAAAAAATATAACTTTAGAAGAAAATGAGCCTTTCTTCCCACCCAACCTGCCACCACTGGCCAAAATCCCGGTGAGAAAGAACCTGGCTTCATCCCTTCAGACTGGGAATTAAAACCAAGTGAAGGGGGCGCGAGGCTGGCTGGGCACTGGCCCTCTCCCCTGCCATGCGGGAGACCCAGGTATCATTCCCGGCCCCTGCACTGCCCCAAAAACAAGCAAACAAACAAACAAAAAGTCACCAAACGGTGTTGCAATAGCGGGATACTCACATGGAAAAGGAATGAAATGTGACTCCCACTATACAGCATACAAAAATAAAATAAATTAAATTAAAAAAAAAAACACAAGTGAAGTATGAGGATATGGATAGGGTAGAAAAGGGGGAAGTTGGACAATATTGGCTACTACTGGGGAGGGGGAGGCCTAGGAAAGGGGAGAAAGTTGTCAGCCATCTGAAGGTTCACAGGGATGGAGAGAAGGTAGGGAGGAAGGTCTGAGGAAGGCCGACCTTTGGGGAAGCCAAAGGACAGGGTGAGCGACTGAGAGGAAGGGGGCGGCCAGGGGTCAGAGCCCATGGCCTGCTGAGGACCAGACCCGGGCCCTGGGCTCTGTGCCCATTCTCTGATCTGCCGTATTGTTCAGCCATTTCCTTCTCTGGAAGTAGTAAGGGGGTGGAGAGGGCAGGGGATTGCACAGCCAGAAGTCAATGCAGCAGGATGGCTTCCACCGGGGGAGGGGAGGGCTCGGGTCCATTCCCATGACCGGTTACCCTTCCGGCTGCCCTGGGACTGCGTGAGAAAAAGTCCCAGAAGTGCCGGGGACTCTGTGTGTGTGTGTGTGTGTGTGTGTGTGTGTGTGTGTGTGTGTGTGTGTTTTCATTTGCATCCGACTTGGCTTTAGTCACAGGACAAAACCCTTTGAGGAACAGTCACGAAGTTATGTTCCCACAGGGCTCTGCCCTGGGAGAGGCATAAGAAGCTGCCCCAGTGCGCTGCAGAGAAGGACACTGGAGGCTGTAGGACCAATTCCCTGAAAAGGTCTTGGCTTCTAGTGAATCCCGATTGGCTGACTTCCCTGGATTAATGGGGATGCTTCTGGAACCTTCTTCTAAGCTATCAGCTTCCTGGAAGGGCTCTGTTGTTAATTGGAGGCTGGAAAGCTGGGAGAAACCCAACAGGGGAGTGAAGTCAACATTCCCATAGCATCTCCCTAAGAAGCCCCAAATCCTTTCTGTTTACATAGGTCTTAGAGCTTAATAGCATTCTAAGATTTTAAGAAAGTCTGGTGTTCTGCCTTCGGGCAAGAAGTTCTAAAGCAGAGATCACACACTAGAATCCCACAAGCCCAATCCAGTCTGCAGACATGACATGTTTTGCCAGCACAGTGTTTCAGGAAATTCTTGAGCCAAAATTAAGAACTGAGAGATTTCACAGACATTTCCCAATGTCTATACCCTCTTGAAAAATCAGATCTGACTAACACTAATCTCTACATTCCCCCATGACTACAGTTGATTGGGCTGAGTAACGACCAATAGAGCTCAGCTGCCTATTTCGCCATAGTCCCCACCATTCCCCATTGCCCCAGCACTGAGGCTGTCAGTTGTTGTTGCTCAATAGACTTGCATCATAATTTTCCGTACGCTTGTCTCTATCAAAAGTGGGGACATCAAAGAGACCAAGAGGACCACCTGTCTCTAGAGAGCATATTTCTTCCCCGCCAGAAGTAACTGTAAGCAAACAAAGATGGGTGACTCCTACCACCTTTTCTGCACCCAGTACTCCCTTCCACAGTGGTGTGGTGCCTGATGCCACCTTCTGACAGCTCAGTGTCATAGGCCTTGGGCCAAAATTACCCCTCATCCCCAAATCATAACTCCCTTTTTTTTTTCCAGTGGGCAAATCTCAGTTGCAAGGCAAAAAGCAGTCCTATTAATGCCTTGTAGCAATCCCCAGCTCATCCTCCCAACCCCAGGTGGCTAACAACCCCCTGATCAAATGGGAGCGCCTTAGCCTGGGTGTCCTCTCAGAGACCTCCGACGGCTATGTGTGAATGGAGATGGGGAAATACACCCGCAGCAGCTCACACCAAAACGAAAAACCAAGGTCACTTCAGCTGGTAAGAGGACCAGAAAATGAAGTGACAGTTCCAGGCCTAAATCATCAGACTTTACTTTTTTACAAGGAGATTCTAATCATGAATAACTTACATTAATTAAAATTAATAAGCAGTAATGCCTCAGCCTTGTACCTGTCACTCTGACTCCAGTTTACCTTTCCTCAAACTGCTCCCCTCCATGAACGGGTCGACCCACTGGTCCCTGAACCTGTCCTATTTCAGCTTCCACACTGGTCTCTCGCTTCCTCCTACCCAGAATGCCTTTCTCCTCCTCACCTCCCAGGCCAGATCCAGCCCATCCCTCAAAGCAAAGTCTTCATATATACCATAAATAATTTTTAAAATCTTGTATCCTGAACAAAGGAATGTCAATAATGCAGCGTGTTGAAAATAGATGGTAATTAATATTTTAAAACTTTATCTTATGTGTGAGACTAAAGCAAAAAATATTTATTTGGTACAAAATATTTTGACTAGTGCAGTTCCTAATATAACTTATGTGGACAGCTTAATTGAACACCATAAGTACATGGAACCTTGAGTAGGACATGAGATTTTGTAGGTTTGTCCAGAGTGATGCTCCAATAAATGCCAGGATTTGAACAGTGAATAAAAAAGTATTTGCAAAGTCCCCTTGGGGGAATGGTGAGAAAGGGGGAAAATTCAACTTCCCCAAGTAGAGAATTCTTGATATTCTCACAAGCAGTGTGGACAACCAAAGCTATAGGCTGAGCCCCCAATCATAGGGTTTATTCATATGAAACTTAACCCCTCAAAGGATAGACTAAGCCTATTTAAAATTAGGCCTAAGAGTCACCCCCAAGAGAACCTCTTCTGTTGCTCAGATGTGGCCTCTCTCTCCAGCCAACAGGACAAGCAAACTCACTGCCCTCTCCCTCTGTACGTGGGACATGACTCCCAGGGGTGTGGACCTTCCTGGCAACGTGGGACAGAAATCCTAGGATGAGCTGGGAGGGACTCAGCATCAAGGGATTGAGAAAACCTTCCCGACCAAAAGGGGGAAGAGAGAAATGAGACAAAATAAAGAGTCAGTGGATGAGAGATTCCAAAAGGAGTTGAGAGGTTATGCTGGAGGCTATTCTTATGCATTAAATAGATATCACCTTTTTAGTTAAGGCATTACAGAGTAGCTGGAGGGAAGTGCCTGAAAATGTGGAGCTGTGTTCCAGTAGCCTTGCTTCTTGAAGATGATTGTATAATGATATAGCTTTCGCAGTGTGACTGTGTGATTGTGAAAACCTTGTGTCTGATGCATCTTTTATCTACCTTATGGACAGATGAGTAAAACATATGGATTAAAAATAAATAAAAAATGGGGGAACAAATGTTAAAATAAATTTGTTAGATTGAAATGCTTGTGATCAATGAAAGGGAGGGGTAAGGGGTATGGTATGTATGAATTCTTTACTGTTTTCTCCTTTTTATTTCTTTTTCTGAATTGATGCAAATAGACTAAGAAATGATCATAATGATGAATATACAACTATGTGATGAAGAAAAGAATGTTCATTTGTATGTTGATTGGTTGTATTAATAAAAATTAGGAAAAAAAGTGTTTCATTGGCATGTGGCAGAAAACCAAAGCAAACTGACTTAAGTAAAATATGAAATGTATTGGTCCATGTATTCGTTATCTATTGCTGCATAACAAGTTACCCCAAATTTAGCAGCTTAAAACAACAAATATAGCGACTTCCAGGGAAGACGATGGAGCAGGGAGATCCAGGACCCAATCTCCTAACTATTAAACAGGAAGGAACTGTCTGAAACATCTATTTTGAAAATCTGATGGCTAGAAGAACATGGTACAGCATCCAGGAAAGAGCAGGCAGATGAGGCTGATAAAATTCACTAAAGAACAGGAAATTATTCTTTCCACCTGGTGGCTACTGAAGCCCATCCCCCACTCTCACGGCTAGTTCCTGGCTAGTTCCTTGGCAACAGAAAGGGACATAAAAATCTTCTTCCCCAAAAACAGGGGTGGGCCTGGCCAATCACCGATCATGGCTTTGATTAACAAATTTGATAGCTAGATAGAAAAATGTTCAATATAATCAATTAGCTGAAAAATGCTTACTATAGTCTTTAGTAGCTAGCAATGCTTCTTATAATCATTTCACTCAAGCAGCTTTGATTCGTTTCAAGCCTAAAAATCCTTGCCAGCAAAATTTGCTGCAATTCATCTCAACTGTTTACTCTCTGTTCTGGGTTCCATTAATGAGATCTTTTCGCAGCTCTGTTGTAGGTATAAGATATCACCAAAGCAGGATGCAACCCACATGGAATATACATCAACCCCTTCCTTCCTTTGAAGGACAAGATCAAAGGTCTGACCAGTCAGCAGAGAAAGAGGGCCTACCGGGTAACAGGAGATCCTAAGCAAACCGAATTCATCAGGAGACCTGATTTTAATGAATCCTGTGGTTTTTACTTAGTTTTTTTCTTTCTTTCTTTCTTTTCTGCTTTCTTCTGGACCTTTGCCATTCCTTTGTCTGTTTGTCCTATAAAAGCTAAAGTCACCCCTCTCACTTTAAACTGGTTTTGGACAGATTTTTTTTCCTCCAATTCCTTGATAATGCATCTCCAATAAACTCACCTTCTCACCAAAAAAAAAAAGAGAGAGAAAGAAAAGATATAGTGGAGAGGCTGGAGGGAAGTGCCTGAAAATGTAGAGCTGTGTTCCAGTAGCCACATTTCTTGAAGATGATTGCATAATAATGTAGCTTTCGCAATGTGACTATGTGATTGTGAAAACCTTGTGTCTGATGCTCTTTTTATCTACCTTATCAACAGAAGAGTAAAACATACAGAATAAAAATAAATAATGGGGGAACAAATCTTAAATTTAGTAGATTGAAATACTAGTGATCAATGAAAGGGAGGGGTAAGGGGTATGGTATGTATGAATTTTTTTCTGTTTTCTTTTTATTTCTTTTTCTGGAGTGACGCAAATGTTCTAAGAAATGATCATGATGATGAGTTTACAACTATGCGATGATATTGTAAGTTACTGATCAGGTAGAATGGAATGATCATATGGTAAGAATGTTTGTGTTTGCTTATGTTTAAAAAATTTTTTTTAAATAATTAAAAAAAGGAGAAGTTATAAAAAATAAAAATAAATAAAATTAAAAAATAAAAAGGGGGAAAGTAGCTGGAGGGAAGAGAACCAAGGAAATGGGAGGTAGGAATAATGCTTACCACACGTTTCTTTTGCAAAGCAGGAGGCAGGGGATTGTGAGAACTAAGGGAGCTGTGTTTTCAGGCTATAGAACTAGGACCCGTTGAAGATGAAGTTCTGGAAATTCTCTCCCTTAGGCATAACCACGCCCACCTACCCTTAGAAAAGTCTTTTTGCTCTTCCACACCTGGAACAGACGGCTCTGTTTGATGACCACTATTTCCTTTGTGAAGCTTTCTCCGACCCCTTTGACCTCCAGGGACCGTCCGGTGGTCCTGCTGTCCTTATTGCCTGGTCATATATATGGAAGCTATGGGGACTTAGTACCTTTTTATATGTGCGCATCATGTTTTCCTAACAAGCTGTAGGCTCTTTGAGGCTGGGAACCATATGAGTCCTTTACATTCCCCACACCATCGAGCAAGGGCATTCTGAAAACATTTGAGTTCTGTTCGATGGCTGGATTGGTCACTTTTCTCTGTGTGCTTCAATCTCCTTCTCTGCACAGTTGGCATAACAAGGCCTGCCCCTACAATTACACCCTAAGGTGGTGAAGATCAATCGAGATTACAGAACTGAAGGCTTCTCCCCAATTCCCCTCCACAAAACATCATCTTGGTCAGCATCTTGGACACACTTCTACTGAGAAATTGGATGGATGGTCCAGCTGCACGTAATAAGGAGCCTTTGAAGGTTCCTGACAAGGTCTGTGGAAGGTGGGGTTTTAGGCAGATCCATCTGACATGGGCGACTCCCGGGTGGGTGGGGGGCACCGGAGACCGTGCAGGAGATAAGCCAAGGGCAGACGTCCAGATGGAAAATTGCTCCTGGATCCAGCGGAAGTGAGGGGTGGAAACCTGTTGGCTGAGGAGCGCATGGTGAGCCCCAGTGCACCCTCGGGGAGTGGCCCCGCAGCTGCCTTTTTGAAACCCCAAATCTGGATTCAAGTTGGAGATTTGAAACCCTGGCCCCCGGGGTGATCACAATCCGCTCTCCTCCCAGAGCCGAAACCCATTGTTTTCTACGCCCCGACTCTGCCCCCTGGTGGTCGACGGAGACATGGCGGATACCGCATGACACGGAAGCAGAATTCTGGTTCCTCATGGGGGAAGATCCACTGATGTGGGTGAGGACAGGGTGCTCAGATAAACCAGCCTTTACTAGAACAAGGAGCGACAAAGAAAAAGAAGGGACCAAAAGAGGGAGAGGATGGGGTCACATCCACGGGTTGAGGATAATTACACAGGGGCAGGTTTTGCTCCCAGACTCATTGCACAAAGTGGAAACTACAAGGAACTTTTTTGACGTTGCAAACTGAGCCCATGGGGCATGGTTTAAGCCATGCAATGGTTTAAATTTTTTTGGACAGTTGCCGACATTCAAAATCAGGAATTTTCGCATTAAAATCTAAGTTTCTCTTGAAAAATCAAAACATCAAGCCCTCCATCCTGAGGGCTGAGAGGTAGCCAGTGCCCTTCCAGGGGTGCATGAGCCTCCTCCACTCAGTCACCCAAGCTGCCGCCTCAGTTTTATCAACCCTTCTGGTCCCTAATGGGTGCATGTTTTCAACCCTTGGCCGAGCTCAGCATTGCATGATGGAGAGCAGAGTCAACAGATACCCTGCCTTTGCAGCTGCTGTGGGAAAGACTGCAGCAGTTCCTCACTAACTTAAACAGAGCTATTGCATGACCCAGCCTTCCTATTTCTAGGTATAAACCCCAAAGAATTTAAAGCAGGGACTCAGATACTTGTACACCAGTGTTCATAGCAGCACTGTTCACAATACTCAAAAGGCAGAAACAACCTGTGTCCGCCAACAGAAGAATGGATAAGCAAAATGTGGCATATATACGCCATGGAATATAATTCAGCCATAAAAAGGAATGAAGCTCTGATACATGCCTCTACACGAATGAACCTGGAAGATATCATGGTGAAATAAGCCAATCACAAAAGGGCAGGTATTGTATGATTTCACTAATATGAAGCAACTAGAATATGCAAATTAATAGAGACAAAGTGGATGACAAGTTGTGGGGCAAGAGGACGGGGGACTCAGTGCTTAATGACTATGATTTATGTTCGAGGCAATGGAAAAATTTTACTAATGGTGGTGGTAGAACCACATCGTGGATGTGATTAATGCCAGTGAATTGCATGCTTGAAAGTGGTTAAGATGGAAATGTTATGGTGTATATATGTTGCCATAATAATAAAAATAATAATAATTAATAAACAATGTGTGGTAGTTAGTTAGGTTCAGGTGTCAACTTGGCCAGGTGAAGGTGACTAGTTCTGTTGCTGTGGTCATGAGCCAATGGCATGCGAACCTCATCTGTTGCTGATAACATCTGCAGTCGGCTAGGAGGCGTGCCTGCTGCAATGAATGACGTTTGACTTAATTGGCTTGTGCTTAAATGAGAGAGGGCAATGCAGCACAGCCCAAGCAGCGCAGCATACTTCATCTCAGCACTCGCAGCTCAGCCCAGGCCTTTGGAGATGCAGAAAGGAAGCACCCCGAAGAAAGGCGTTGGAACCCTGAGGCTTGGAGAGAAGGCCAGCAGAGACCGTCCTGTGTCTTCCCACATAAGAAAGTTAGCTGCCTTTCCTCGGAAGAACTATACGTTGACTAAATAAATCCCCTTTTATTGAAAGCCAATCCGTCTCTGGTGTGTTGCATTCCGGCAGCTAGCAAACTAGAACACAATGTAATATTATGCAGTCATTTAAACAAAACTACCTTTGTGGTGCTTGCATCCCCCCCAAGAATAACTCCACTGAGCATAGTCCAAAATATGCTTTGAAGACCTCTGGGGACAAGGAAGTCGTTGCCTACAAAGGCAGCCCATTGCATCCGCAGATACCTCCGATTCCTTCACAGGGCGGGAGCAGCCATCAGGGTTGCCTTCCCAAGAGGACACACATCCAGAAAGGTGAAAGGCCTTGCCACCAACATGCCTCAGAAGTGGTTAGGTACCCCCAAGTGCCCTGGACTACGCTGGGAGTTGGAGAAGGTGGGGAGCAGCAAGGAATGATGGCATGACCTGTACACTAAGGAATTTCCAGACTGGATAGAGAGCAGCTGCTTTACCCAAATGAGACCGGTGCCAGGCAGTACCAACAGATACGGCGGCATCTGGAAATAGTGCACCCAAGGGAACAGTCCAAATTTGAGCTCCCATGGAAGTCTATTCCTGCCATTCCAGTGGGTAAAAAGCCTCTCGGATATGAAAAATTAGAGATGTAAGCTCTGAAAATACCAACTGTGCTTACTAAGCTCAGCAACATGCCTGGCACGTCTCTTCAATGGGGTAGAAGAGAATAGCTTGACTTTCTATGAAACTGAGAGCCAGGATCCCTGAGTAGTATGCGAATTCTACATTGGCACATCTCTTTACCTCTTTGGGCTGAGGCTTCCCCACCTGTAAGCGGAGGGGTGACTCGGATCTCTTGGGGCCTGATACTGTATTTGCATCCCCAGTGCCAACGCATGGACTGGCTATAGAGAATGTAATTATGCACAAACCCAGCAGGTCCTCCATAAATGGCTGTGATTGACAGCCTGCCTCAGCCTCTGAGAACATGGGTCAGGACAGTGGTGCCCAGACGGTCCAGAACAAACAGACTCTGGGGTAGCCCCGGGTAGATTTTGTCTTGGAAGATCCAAGGGGAAAAGTATTTGCGTGAGAAGCTTGTGAGCATGTTTGACCACGAGAGGGCGCCCCAGCCTCACTCCACGCGGCCAGCCCTTGGGAGGAGGCGGAGTCACCGGAGCCACCTTCGCTAAGAGCTAAGTTTTAGGTGAACCGAGACCTCATTTTGATAAAGACTAGGCCAAGACAAGTGCCTCAGGTGTAAATACAGGTGGGCAAAGGTCAGGGAGGCAATGGAGGATGGGGGTGGGGACGGGAAACAGAGCAAGCTACAGGTAGGAAATGAGACCTGGGGTGGGGTCTCCCTGAGGCTTCCTGTTAGAGCATGCAAACAATGCTCAAATTTAATAGAGCAAAGCCTCTCTGTGAATATATCTGGACCTGCACAGGGGGCTGCAAAGGTCTCTTGACTTGCAAGACAAGGGCAGAAGCCAGATCGGGGAGCCTAACTTTGGCCATCAGCCCATAGGCTCTGAGAAACATGAAGAAAGTTCTCAGAAACTGTGAAAATGGTATTTGGCAGGATTCATCTGGCAGCTGTACAAAGGAGAGATTTGAATACAGAGGTCATGGAAAGCTTATGCAAATAAGAATTTGGGGGGTAGGGTCTTCAGGGGAAGTCCTGCTGGAGGCCATTGCTCAGGGGTTTTTTGTCTCCTCCCTGTTTCCCCTTTTATGGGTACTTCTCCTCCATCTTGTCCATGAGAGAGGTGCTAGTTCGCAGGAAACACTCTCTTTTGGCTCCAGGAATGAGAGCCTGGTTCTGCAGAAAGAAACAGGCACACCTGAGAAGTCGCCATTCTAAGAGAGGGCCAGCGCCTGAGAGCAAGCAACCTGCCCCCAGGGGCTAAGGAGTTATCCTGCGAAGGGAAATGGAGCTGTTTCCCACCAAGCCCCCCTCTTCAGTAGATGGGGTGGGGGGTAGGGGGTGGGGGGGATAGGACCTACATCCAGGAGGAAAGAGGGAGACTGAGTCATTTGGAACAGATAACTCCTATATCTTCCCCTTCCCTGTTGCTGCATACTTGAGTAGCTCCACAGTCCAGATGCCCAGAACCCAGGCTGCACTGTCTGAGAACAGGGACTGTGGCGGTTTGAAGCTGTATATACCCCTGAAAGTCATGTCCTTGAATGGAATCCATTCCTGTGGGTGTCGACCCATTGTAAACAGGATCTTTTGAAGTCCCTACTTCAGTTAAGGTGTGGCCCACTACATTCCGGATGGGTCTTAAATCCTCTTATAACTGGAAGGAACACAGACAGAGAGACAGAGAAGGTCACAACTCAAGAAACCCAAAGCAAGGAACCCAGGAGAGAAGAGAGAGCCCAGCAGACAGCGCCATGTGCCTCGCCATTGGGCAGAGGCGCCGAGGGTCGCCAACAGCCAGACTTCGGGAACAAACCATCATTTTTTTTTTTAAACATTTTTTTTATTGTGAAAAATAACATATATGCAAAAAAGCAATAAATTTCCAAGTACATTTTAAACAAGTAGTTATAGAACAAATTTTAAAGTTTGGTATGGGTTATAGTTCCATGATTTTTCATTTTTTCTTCTAGCTGCTCCAAGATAGTGGAGACCAAAAGAAATATCAATATAACAACTCAGCCCTCATATTCATTTGTTAAATCCTATATTCTCAATTATACTCTTCCTTCTCTTTTTCTTTTTTTTTTGTGAAAAATAACATCTATACAAAAAAGCAATAAATTTCAAAGCACAGCACAGCAATTAGTTGTAGAACAGATTTCAGAGTTTGGTATGGGTTACAGTTCTACAATTTTAGCTTTTTATTTCTGCTGCTCTAAGGCACTGGAGACTAAAGAAAACATCAATATAATGATTCAGCATTCATACTCATTTGTTAAACCCTACCTTCTCTGTATAACTCCACCATCACCTTTGATTTTTCTCCCACTCTTTAGGGGTATTTGGGCTATGCCCATTCTCACTTTTTCATGTAGGTAATTCACTTCCACCTTTGGAAATCTTTTTAAGGACTTAAAAATTCTTTCACTCCTTATGTACTTTTTGAAACAACGTCATTATTAAAGTGTTGTTGATATAAAATAAACTGTACATATTTAAATCATATAAGTTGATAAGCTTTAACCCGATTCATCCCCCCAAAAGTAGAAACCATCACTTTGATGATGCCTTGATTTGAACACTTTTCTCAGCCTCAAAACTGTCAGCTAATAAATTCCCATTGCTAAGCCACCCCATTTCCAGGTACCCGCTTTCAGCAGCCAAGCCAAGTAAAGCAGGGACCATGTCCTATTGTCTACCTCGGCACCAAACATAGGTGACAGCAAAGAGCAGACGCTCAAAAAATGTTGGTGGAAAGGGAGATGGACCGAAAGGGGGAGGCGAACGGGTGCAGTCCTTCCCCTGGGAGACGAGATTCCAGCGCTTGTCACCCAGGCTTGGCTCATCACCGCCACGCATGACCGTGGCACCTCTCCGGGCCTCAGTTTCTCACCCATGAAACGGAGATAATCACTCCCCACGCTCCATTCCCAGGACAGCAAGGAGAAAGGAGATAGGCGGGCTTTGGGACTGGGCTCCCTCCTCCTTCCCCTCCATAACTTTAAGTTTTTGGAAACAACAAACTCAAGTAATTCATCCTGATCAACAGAAACAACTGGTCCAGACAGCATGGGGAAGCTACAATAGACAATTCACAAAGTCTAAAGAGAGTAACCAAATTCAGTTGTAGGTGGTTGATGTTGGCGCATGTCAAATTCAGCTTTGACCAAAGTAGGAAGTAAGTCTGCTTTGAGGGATTTCTGACCTCTGCTCACCCTTGTCCAGGTTGTTTTTCCCTCCCACATTCTCTCATGGTTGTAGCTTTTTTTTTCTTTTAAGCCCATAGCTTAGCCAGGGTACCAGTGAAGTTCACGTGTGCTGGCTCTTCCTGCCCGGGTGGGCTTCTCTGGGCCCCAGGAGACCCTCCCAGAGTTAAAGGAGCTGATTCTCGTGGGACCCTGTGGCCAGAGCTACAGAGAATCTTTTCACCTCTGGATGGAGAACCAGAAAACGTGGGTCTTGAGCCTTCTGCT
Organism: Tamandua tetradactyla; assembly: GCF_023851605.1. Taxonomy (NCBI): domain Eukaryota; kingdom Metazoa; phylum Chordata; class Mammalia; order Pilosa; family Myrmecophagidae; genus Tamandua; species Tamandua tetradactyla. Next base: position 81,473,626 of record NC_135340.1, read on the forward strand.
TTCTGTGGGACCTTTAAAGCTTTGGCTTCCATGGTTACAAAATGTGGATAATAATGCCCTTCCTATCTCACGGGGTGTTAATGGCGACCGTCTGAGCCCGTATATACGAAAGGGTTTAAAACCATAAAAGCCACGTATGAATGAACCGCTGCCAGTGTTGTCAGAACCCTGAAATCCTGCTATGTGCACCTACTATGTGTTGGGTGTGTTCATGTTAATAACCTTGAGGGAAGGCACCGATTTGCAAATATCTGTCCATTGCTGAGAAAAAGGCTAGCATCAGATCCAGGGGGGCCAAGGTGGCAAAGGACAGCCCTGGAGGCCTGTGGGTGTTCTCTGCAATTTCTGGGGCCCCTGTCCTCTCCGTTTTCTACTTCTCCTCTAGGCTGAACATGGGATTAAAAGCCTTTTGAGACTTCCGGGTCAAGATGGCGGCTTAACAATGTGCGCATTTTAGTTCGTCCTCCAAAACAACTAATAAATAACCAGAAACAGTAGAGAACAGCTCCTGGGGCCACGTCAGTGACCAGACACACAGCGTACCCCAGATTGGACCAGCTGGACCGGATGTGAGCCCCCACAGAACCGTGAGTTCCCCAAGCCGTGGCGGCCAGCGCCCCTCCCCCTACAGGCTGTTTCCCAGAGGGGAAAGGAAAGAGATTTTACCAGCAGCAGGGACTGGGCACAATCAAATGCCAATTGTGGAATTAATTAACAAATTCTGACTACTAAAAATACGCCCCCAGCTCAGGGGATACTGGTCAAAGCGGAGATTGCTCATTTTTGCCCTGGCGCCAAGGGGGCAGGGCTGACGGAAAACGGGGGAGAAAAAAAGAAGGAAACAGAGGGTTTTGTGGCTGTGTTTCTACAAAGACTTGACTGCCTTTGGATATAGCGGCAGGACTTCTCAGGCTGCAACTGCCCCAGGCATAGGCAGAAGTGAGCTCTTTTGGGGGCTTGTCTGGAGCCTGTGCCTTCCCCGGGTTGGGGGGGTGAAGCCCAACTCAGGTGGAATCCCTCCCTCAAGGAATTCAGACACCAGGGCTTGGTAATTTGAAGCCATTAAAACCAGCCTACAACCTCTCCTCTGTCTCTACCATGCCCCCAGCAGGGAGAGTCTGCCAAAGTTAAAAGTGCCGCAACATCTTACGCTGGTGGGACCTGCAGGCAGATGAGCACCACATACTGGGCAGGATAAGAAAAACAGACTCCAGAGACTTCACAGGAAAGTCTTTCAACCTGCACAGACTCACCCTTAAGGAAAACCAATGCAGGTGACTCTTTCCACCTGATAGGAGGCCAGTTTGGTCTGGGAAAACCCGGCTGAGGTCTATAATATCTAAATAGACCCTCCTAAGCAGGGTGGGGGGAGGCACCATATAAGCAGGGCAAGAAACAAGAAAACAAGAACTGAAAAATTCTCCTCTGTTGAACAAAACTTAAGCTAGAGGTCCAGATAAAGCTGAACTGAATGTCAAAAAACAGATAGACAACAAATTTATCCAGCAAGAAAACCCTAGGTAAAAGAAGTGCAAGCAATCACCAGAATAACTAATTAAGGTAATTAAATGCCTAGATGCCAGCAAAAAATAACGAATCACACTAGGAAAATTGAAGATATGGCCCAGTCAAAGGAACAAACCAACACTTCAAATGATATACAGGAGCTGAAACAATTAATTCAGAATATACGAACAGACATGGAAAACCTCATCAAAAACCAAATCAATGAATTGAGGGAGGATATGGAGAAGGCAAGGAATGAACAAAAAGAAGAAATGGAAAGTCTGAAAAAACAAATCACAGAACTCATGGGAATGAATGACAAGGTAGAAGAGATAAGAAAAACAATGCAAACCTACAATAGTAGATTTTGAGAGACAGAACACAGGATTAGTGAATTGGAGGATGGAACATCTGAAATCCGACAAGAAAAAGAAAATATAGGGGAAAAAATGGAAAAATATGACCAGGGACTCAGGGAATTGAAAGACAATATGAAGCGCACAAATATACGTGTTGTGGGTATCCCAGAAGGAGAAGAGAAGGGAAAAGGAGGAGAAAAACTAATGGAGGAAATTATCACTGAAAATTTCCCAACTCTTATGAAAGACTTAAAATTACAGATCCAAGAAGTGCAGCATACCCCAAAGATAATAGCTCCAAACAGACATACTCCAAGACATTTCCTAATCAGAATGTCAGAGGTCAAACAGAAAGAGAGGATCTTGAAAGCAGCAAGAGAAAAGCAATCCATCACATACAAGGGAAGTCCAATAAGACTATGCACAGATCTCTCAGCGGAAACCATGGAGGCAAGATGACAGTGGGCTGATATATTTAAATTATTAAAAGAGAAAAATTACCAACCAAGAATTCTATATCCAGCAAAATTGTCCTTCAAAAATGATGGAGAAATTAAAACATTTTCAGACAAAAAATCTCTGAGAGAATTTGTGACCAAGAGACCAGCTCTGCAAGAAATACTAAAGGGAACACTAGAGACAGATACGAAGACAGAAGACAGAGGTGTGGAGAAGAGTGTAGAAAGGAAGACTATGAGTAAAGGTAAAAAGGAGGAAAATTAGATATGACATATAAAATCCAGAAGGCAAAATAGTAGAAGAAAGTACTACCCATGCAGTAATAACACTGAATGTTAATGGATTAAACTCTGCAATAAAAGACATACTGTGGCAGAATGGATTAAAAAACAGGACCCATCTATATGCTGTCTCTACTCAAAGGACATGAAGGCAAGGACACAAAAGGTCATTTATACACCAATGTTTATAGCAGCATTATTTACAACTACCAAGAGATGGAAGCAGCCAAAATGTCCATCAATAGAAGGTTGGCTAAATAAACTGGCATTTACATAAGATGGAATATTATGCAGCTGTAAGATAGAATAAAGTTATGAAGCATGTAACAACATGAATGGACCTTAAGGACTTTATACTGAGTGTGATTATCCAGAAACAAAAGGACAAATACTGTATGGTCTCACTGATATGAACTGACATTAGTGAATAAACTTGGAATATTTCATTGGTAACAGAGACCATCAGGAGATGGAAACAGGGTAAAATATTGGGTAATTGGAGCTGAAGGGATACAGATTGTGCAACAGGACTGAATATAAAAACTCAGAAATGGACAGCACAATATTTCTTAACTGTAATACAATTATGTTAAAACACTGAATGAAGCTGAATGTGAGAATGATAGAGGGAGGAGGGCTGGGGGCAAAAATGAATTCAGAAAGAAAGATAGACGACAATGATTGAGATGGTATAATCTAGGATTGTCTAGAGTGTATAATGACAGTGACTAAATGTACAAATTTTAAAAATGTTTTTGTATGAGGAAGAACAAAGGAATATCATTACTGCAGGGTGCTGAAAATAGATGGTAATTAATATTTTAAAATTTCAACTTATGTGTGAGACTAAAGCAAAAAATGTTTATTTGGTACAAGATTTATATTTTGACTAGTGCATTTCCTAATATAACTTATGTAGATAGCCTGGTTGAATAACATAAGTACATGGAACGGTAAGACATGAGATTTTGTTGGTTTGTCCAGCTAGATGCCCCAATGAATCCCACAGTGATTTGATCAGTGAGCGGAAAAGTATATGCAAAGTCCCCTTTGGGGAATGGTGAGAACGAGGGAAAACTCAACTTCCCCAAGTTGAATTCTTGATATTCTCACAAGCAGTGTGGGCAACCAAAGCTATAGGCTGAGCCCCCAGTCTTGGGGTTTGTTCATATGAAACTTAACCCCACAGGGGATAGGACAAGCCTACTTAAAATTAGGCCTAACGGTCACCCCCAAGAGAACCCCTTTTGTTGCTCAGATGTGGCCTCTCTCTCCAGCCAACACAGCAAGCAAACTCACCACCCTCCCCCTGTCTACATGGGACATGACTCCCAGGGGTGTGGATCTTCCTGGCAACGTGGGACAGAAATCCCAGAATGAGCTGAGATTCAGCATCAAGGAATTGAGAAAAACTCTAGAATGAGCTGAGACCCAGCATCAAGGGATTGAGAAAACCTTCTCGACCAAAAGGGGGAAGAGTGAAATGAGACAAAGTGTCAGTGGCTGAGCGATTCCAAACAGAGTCGAGAGGTTATCCTGGAGGTTATTCTTTATGCATTAAGTAGATATCACCTTGTTAACCAAGATGTAATGGAGAGGCTGGAGGGAACTGCCTGAAAATGTAGAGTTGTGTTCCAGTAGCCATGTTTCTTGATGATGATTGAGTAATGATAGAGCTTTCACAATGTGACTGTGTGATTGTGAAAACCTTGTGTCTGATGCTCCTTTTATCTACCTCGTCAACAGAAGAGTAGAACATATGGAATAAAAATAAATAATAGGGGGAGCAAATGTTAAAATAAATTTAGTTTGAAATGCTAGTGATCAATGAAAGGGAGGGGTAAGGGGTATGGCATGTAAAATTTTTTTTTCTATTTTTGTTATATTTTTCTGTTGTCTTTTTATTTCTTTTTCTGAATTGATGCAAATGTTCTGAGAAATGATCATGATGATGAATATGCAACTATGTGATGATATTCTGAATTGCTGAGTTATGTGTTGGGAATGTTTGTGTTTCTTTCTTGTAATTTTTTTTTAATTAATAAAAAATTTTTAAAAAAAGCCTTTGAGGATTATTGCTCCCCCAGAAAAAAACAATCAAACAGTATGTAAACTAGAATCGACACAATTTTATTTCTTTCAGATGAAATGTTAAAATGTATTCTTTATACATAGGCAGCCATAGCAGTCTTTTATTGAATATGTATTACATTAGGTAAGTGCTTGTTAACCCAGGAAGAGAAGGGCACAGATTTGCAAATATATACCCATCCAGACGGAAAACAGATAAGCTTTCTTGGAATGACATAGCTATATGTCTTGGCCACCTACCTCTAAACTCTGTTGCTTTTTCTCTACCACAGGCAGAAATGGGGACACTGCCTTCGTTCTTAACATGAGCTGAGGGCCAGATGGGCTCTGCAGCCAACCCACCCTAACCCCCGGGTGAAAAGGTCGGACTATGTAGGGCTGGGCTGAGGCAGGATGGATCAAGGAAGCCTTTACTTTTGTCCCTTAATCAGGGCAGGACCCAGCGTCCTGGGTAGAGATCAGGTCGCTCTAAACCAAAATTCCCAAGGCCGAGAGCGGACAGTTCGGCCCGCCGGGAAGGGGGCTGCGGTGGGCAGGCCTGTGCCCTCATCCTGGCCTCCAACTGCAGGAAGGTGGTGTTGGGCCGGTGCCCACCCCGTGAAGGGCGTGTGTGTGGTTCTGGAATGACCACGTAGGGTGGTGGCCAGGGCACTGGAAGGGCGTCTGGAGGCCCGAGTCCGCACAGGCCTTCGCCATTGTCTTCATGACCTTAGGGCAAAACACTTAACCTCTCAGTGCTTCAGCTTCGTCCTGTGCAGGAGAGAGGGGAACGGCTGCTTCCAGCGTTGCCATCGGGGGCACCTGACCTCACTCCAGACCCCAGGCAGCAGCCAGCGGGAAGGACGCCCGTGGATGTTGTCCACAGGGCCCGCGGGAGGCTCGGTGATGGTCAGGGGCTCACGCCTCTTCCCTGCCAGCCCGGGGACACTGCCAAGGCTGGGACCTCCCGTGCCTCACTCTCTCCTCTCACCAGTCTGGGCCCCCAGCTCGCGTAGGCCGTCCTCTGTCCCCCTAGCGGGGCCTGCCCTCCTGGAGGGGAACCCCTGGGGCATAGGCCTCGCAGGGCTGTGTGGAGAGGTTTCTGCTCCCTCCCCCTATCCTCACAGGTGAGTTTTCTTCTCCACGTTCACCTTTCACTTCCAAAGTCTCCTGGCAAGTTCCCCTACTCTGAGATAATTTGCCATATTTGCATCCTAACAGAATCAACAAGGCTTTAATCAAGGAGTTGGAGTTGTACAGTGGGAGAGAGGCCGGGCAGGGTGGACTGGGTTGGAGGAAAAGCAGGTCCTGGACCCTCCTCAGACCTCTGGGTCCCCACCGAGCCTGAGCTTTTACCTCGCAGATTCCCGGGGTGGCTCAACCATGTCAGGTCCCTAAGGACCAGGCATCAGTGGGTGACACCATCAGCCTTGCTTCAGGAAATAGTAGCACTGGCTTCTGGCCACGGGCAGCCGCCCCCCAACCCCGGGCTTCAAGCATCTATTTAGCACGGGCCTCGCGTGTGTGGGAGGGAGAGGATGCAGCGGCACAGATGGCTTCCTCTCCCTGGGGTGGGGGGGGATTTCGTTGCTGCTGGGAAGTCACCCCTGACCAAAAGCACCCCAATTACTCCAAGACATCTGAATTCCTTCCAGAAAGGAATGAAACCTGTCCCCTGCTCTCAGACATCAGGATTAAACACACCCTGGAAAGGAATAAAACAAGTCCTGGTAGGAACATGAGATGGGGAGTCAGGGGCGAGAGCTCAGCCCACCAACGAAGGCACCTTTCTGCAAAAGCCCGACCTGAGAAAAGCACCCCCTGCGGCTCCGGGCCGGCCTCGGGGCCTCCCTGGTCCCCCCCCAGCCCCTCCCCACCCCTCAGATGCAGGCCCTGCTCGATAGAGCATGAAGGAGGTCCCCCCGGGAGGCCGGAGGCCCTGGGGCCTTTAAATTGCGGAACAGCTTTCTTAGCCCCTCTCAGAAAGGCCCAGGCGCCCCAGCTAAATAATTCACCACCTCAGGAGACCCCGTGGTTCCCGACACAGCGGAAGTAGGTCAGGCGGCAGCTCGGCCGGGAGAGGGGGCTGCGGGCTCCAGCTAGGAGGGGCTGCAGCTGGGAAGGCCTTGCGGCTTGGCCCACGTGCCCCGCTGGTCCCCACAGCACATGGCGTGCAGGGGTGGGGGGGGGACGTGGGAAAAGTATCACGGCCTCCTCCCCATCCAGCACCAACACTGCCACCAGCTCCCCTCTGCCCAGGCCTGGACTCCAGGTAAACCCCGCACCTGCTGCCCAGAGGTACTTACAGGGCCACCCCCAGGCGTTTGTCATCTCCTGACCTCAGATACCGGCTCGTCCTGTGTGTGTCCCGGTCCCCGACCCCCATCAGCGGTGAAGACCGTGTGTGGAACTGGAGTTCAGGAGGGTAAGGTGGGGTGGAGGGGCGGGTTCTAGAGCCATCTGTGGTGCAGGGGAGGAGGTGACAGGGCCACTTGCTCAGAGCAAGGATGGAGTGAAACCGAGCCAGAGCAAGGTCCCGCGGCCTCTCCTACCCCCTCTTCTGCCTATTTTCTCTAGACACAGCAGTGAGGGGCACAGGGCAAGGTGGGGTGCAGCTCTCCCAGGGTTGGATGGAAAAGACACAGGCCAGTGCTCCAGCCCTCCAGAAGGCACTGGAAAGGCTTTCAAACCATTTCGCAGACGACAAAACTGAGGCCCAAATCACAATGTAGGCAAGATTTAGCGTGCACAGCTGGTGTCCAGCGCTTTGGGCTCTTGGGACCACACTCCACCGATGTCGGTACCCAGCCCCTGCCGCCATCTACCAGGTCCCATCCAAACCCCTCTCAGGGAGCTGCAGCCTGGCTACCTTTCCCCTTTGTGGGCCTGGGCTCTACCCTCTAGCTGCAGCCTGGCAGCCTCACCAAGGAGGCTGACGTCCCCACCCACAGTCCCTTCCTCCTGGATGGCCTGAAAAGACCCCAGGCCATGAAGGGTTAAGCCAGCTAGTAACTTCAGCCTGAGAAAATGAAGGCCCACTTGGCTGCTTACTCTGGGCAAAACCCTTTACCAGAAAGTGCTTTCTAGGGAGAACCAGACTACGGGGAGAGCTGAGCCTCTACCCTCAGAACCCCACCCAACCCATCAAGATGGGTGACAAGAACAAAGTGCATGGATGAAATACAGGGGGCGGGGGGGGCCGCTAGGGGCCCCAGCTATAGGGACCTTGGACAAGTTACCACCTTGCCAGGACACTGCTTCTCAAGAGTCATACAAAAGGGGGAGGGAAGAAGGGGCTCTGGGCACCCTAAAGTGCCCCTCATCCCTGACAGACACCAGACCAAGATGGGCAGGGAGGGACCTCGGCCTGCTTTTTGTCTCCCGAATCCCAACATCTCACTGCCGGCCGCACCCTCCCAGCCTCCAGACGGTAGAAGCAAAGGTCAGAGAGCAGCCACTTTGGAAGATTTTTTTTTTTATTTTGCATTTCATATATTATCCAGTTTCACATTCTCATAGGACCAGCAATGACAAGTCACCTAGTCTCCCCAGTCCGAAAACAGCAAGACAGTCACAGCTGCAGCTAAAGGGGAAGCACTGAAATGCTCACAAAACAAAGTAAAATTGCACAGTTTTTCCTTCATTTCATTTTTCTTAAACTAACACCTGACCGAGAGGCTCGTCGCGAAGAACAGAAACCCTTTTCTTCTTCACGCCTCAAACTAAACATTAAACTCATCTGACAGAGCAAACAAGGTCTCTTTAATAATTAATTGCACACACACGAAAAATCCTTTATGATGCATAAATATTTTGTTACACAGGGTACAAAAATACTTTCACTTTTTGGTTGGTTCTGGAAGTCTGGAAGGAATGCGGGCCGGCGGCCGCCGGGGGGGCCACGAGGAGGCAGCAGGTGGGCAGCGAGAGTTCATTTCCTCGGAGCTGTCGGCCTGTCTGAGGAGAAGGCAGTGGAGGACCCTGATTCGAAACAAAAGCTAACATGCCATGTTTGTGGGGTGTTTGTTAATGTCCAGCCTGAGTGTGTGTGGGGTGGGGGCGCTGCTGGTGGGTGGCCTCGGCGGGGCTGGGGGCAAGCCGGGGACCAGGAATAAGGAGCCATTTGTGGCCAGGACGTGTTGCTACAGGGACACCAACGTGAGAACAAACTGTACACTCACATGTATATACGTCTGTGTCTTAATTCATGCCAGAAAACATGCGAAATCAAATGCCTAGTTTCCTTGAGAGGGAGTCCCAGGGGCAAGTGTGGACAGGAGGTGGAGCCCTGCTCAGCCCGGAGGCCTCGGAGCCGGGTCTGGGTGTCCAGCAGGAGGGGCCCTGGGTCTCCCGGGGGCCGTGGGGAAGGGCTGTGGGGCGGAGCGGGGCTGAGGAAGGGGACAGGAAGGAAGCAGGAAGCAGTCCACTGAGTCAGGCTTAAAATTCACAGTCTTTGGAAGGAAGCAGCAGATCTCCACAGGCCGCCTGGGGGCAGTGGGCTCTGGATGCCCAGGACCAACGCCCAGAAGTGCCCCTCAGGGGGACAGGGGCTTCAAGCCGCGGTGACGAGACCTGGAGAGAGGGGAGAGGGGGCCCTGAGCAGAAGTGTGGGACGGAGCCGAACCCAGGCCTTCCTCTGTTCTTTCAGACCCTAAGGAGCCCCCACAGGGACAAACAGAGGGGAGAGAGGGACACAGCTAGGGTGTCTGTCCTGCTGAACAACGCAGGTGGGGGCCGGCCACTAGCAAGTCTCAGGACGCAGAGGGAGGGCCCACGCCCCTGCAGGAAGCCAGGGTCCAGGACTTTTTGCCCTGGGCCCCTGGGGCTGACACTTACTGAAGAACTAGCAGAACTGACGATATTTCCATCCTTGCTGCGAGGTGTCCGAGGAAGGGTACCAGCGCACCTGCAAGAAAAGGCGACATTAGGAGCTCGCTGTGCAGCCCCTTCCCCCACGGGGGGCCCGGGCACGTGGCCCTCAATGCCCCTGCTGGAGCAGTTCTGTCCCTGACCAGCTGGGCAGGCTTCAGGAGTGACTCACCTCCAAGCACCGATCTCTTCATCCTGAAAACGGAAGCACGTCACCTGACCCGCCTACCCACACCGCACAGGTTCAAAGGAACTGACATTAGGAAGGAGTTTACATTGTGAAGCCTGACTCCCAATGCGCCAGGCTGAGCCCTGACAGCCGGGAGAGCTGCTGCCACCCATCTCTCCCCCTTTACTGGAGATGCAGAACTGCTACGCTAGGAGAACTCTGACTTCTTTGGGTCTCAGCGTCCTCCTAGGACGGAGATGATTAAGTCACAGGACAGTCATGAGGCTCAGATAAAGCTGGGATGAAAAACGCACTAGAGACCAAAGTTGGTTCAACAGATGAATGGATAAATGCAGAGGGGTAGGTACATACAATAGAATATTTTTCAGCTGCAAAAAAAAAGGACTGAAGTTCTGATGGCATGCTACAACAGGGATGAACGAGAAGACATCATGCAAGCGAAATAAGCCAAACACGGAAGGACAAATACTGTAGGATTCCACTATATGAAATATCTAGAAGAGGCAAATTCAGAGAGACGGAAGGTGGATGAGAGGTTACCCTGAGGGCAGAGGGAACGGGGAGTGACTGTTCGTGGGCATGGAGTCTCCGTCTGGGATGATGAAAAAGTTTTGGTAACAGATGGTGGCGATGGTAGCAGCATACTGTAAATTTAATTAATGTTACTAAGTTGTATAGTTAAAAAATGGTTACAATAGGAAACGCTGGCCTATGTATATATTACCACAATAAAATAAAAGGCCAGGGCGGGCTGCCGTGGCACAGTGGCAGAGCTCTCGCCTGCCATGCGGAGGCCCGGCTTCGATTCCCGGTGCCTTCTCGTGCAAAAAATAAAATAAAAATCCAAAGTCAGTGTCGTCTCCAAGGGTTAGGACTCCCTTGATCCTGATCCTTGTATGGTTCTCGAAGAAGCCAGGAAACCCAGCTGACGCCCCCTCCCCCTTTCAACCTCTCCATCCCTCCTGCTTCCTCCATCACAAGTCACCTAAGTCTAGAGAATGGTGACCCACCAGGGGGTGGCAGCGTCACCTCATCCTCACCAGTGCCTGGCAGCACCCAAACCATGGCACTTGTCAGAAAGCTCCCCCTGAGCAGTAGCTATGTCTCCACCCAACCCCAAAGCAAGATTCCCACAGACCAGTCAAGGGCATTGCATGCATCCCTTTTCCCCACAGGCCAGCCGTGTAGGTGAGCTGTGCCGGACAGCAGGGAGCATGGCCTGCCCCAGTGAACACAGCAGAGCATGTGTGCCCCAGCCTGACCCATGGCTGTGGGGAGAGGCAGAGGTGCAGCTATCACAGGACCCTGAGCAAGCAGGAACGGGGAGTACCCACAGAAGGGAGCCCAGGGGCCCCTTAGGAAAGAATGGAGGCACATGAGCATCCCTGGGGAAAATCAGAGTAGAAGCAGGGCATTCAGACGACTCCCCTGAAGCTGGAGCCTGCAGATCAGGTGCTTGGCTGCCTAAACGGAATAGGGTCTTCCCGGGGCTCCGAGGAGGAGGTTTGCTGTCACTAGGGTACAGTCAACCCCAGGGCAGCTGGAACCACCTAACTGAGCCCCACACCACACAGGCAGTCCTCTCTAAGGTTCAGGAGACTTCCGGCCTTTGGCTATCCAGCCTCAGAGGCCATATTTTCTATCCTGCCTCCTAAACATCTGGAACCAGTTCCTTCCCTTCCTGGATGACAGCTGAGTGGGAGGAAGCTTCTCTTTCCCTCTACTGAGCTGTGGGATGGTCAGCGACTCCAGGGAGCCCTCTCAGGAGGAAGCCTGGCTGGACGCTGGCGCTCATTTCACAAGAGAGGGACACAGCAGGAAACCAGTAACGCTGCTACCAGGGAAGCCTGTGGCTTGTTCCAGCTCAAGGAATCCCCTGCTGGGCCCTGCCCACCACCCTTCACCCAACCCCGGCAGGAACAGTCCCACAGCAAGGAAGGGCTGGGCCGGACAAGGGGAGAATGTGGGACCAGAGCTGGGAGGGGCTCAAAAGCCTCCAACTCACCCTCCTTTTACCACTGGGGAGCTGAGGCCTCGGGGGACGGCTTACAGGCTCCCTCAGCGCATCTGCTCCATCCAGGCCCACACCCTTTCCACAAGATGCTGCCACTCCTGCCTCAGAAGCAGCAACTTTCCCTCCAGCCTGAGATGAGTCAGCCAACTCCTTGGGGAGGAAGGAGAGGAGAGACCCGTCTACAGGCTCGGGACAGCCATGCCACTGCCGCAGACAGAACGCATTCTGGGGGCCGCTTCCCCCCTCTCGCCGGCCCCCGGCCTGGCCTGTGCTCTGCACTCCTCTGAGCATGAGCCGTCCCTTCCTGGGTCTCTCCCTCCCCGCTGCAGCTCAGGACAAGACAGGACCCCAGCACGTCAGGGCTGAGGCCTGTGGTTGTCTGCAGGCATGCGTGGGGGGCTCCCAAGAGACCGTCCTCCGGGAACAGGCTCTAAGGACCAGGCACCAAGAGGAGAGGTGCCGAGAAACAGGGAGGACACACACTCAGCCCTCTTCTCAAGTCTTGGAACTGACTGACTGAGACGACACAGCAATAGCACCAGGCAAAGGAATGACTCCACAAGAGAAGAAATATCTATAGCCAATAGCTATGGGAGCCCCACACATTAGAAAGTGAGTTAAAACAATGGTTAGTCTTACTTAACCCTGACTGCAAGTCTATGCTTTGACCTTGTAATAGTTCTAGGACTTTATCACAAGGAAAGTAAACTGGGCAAGTATCCAGAGAAAAGTGAACAGCGATACTGGTTGGAGTATAGTCTATCAGTAGCAAAAACTGTGTAAACACCCTAACCTACCATCTACGGGGAACTGGACATTTCTATACAATGGGATACAAGCCAGTCATTTAAAATGTACATCTACATTACTGACCTGGAAAAACGTCCTGATAAATTTAAGTTAAAAAAAAAAAAAAAAAAGACTAAATGTGTATAGTCGTTTTTGTAAAAGAGTCACATCTACGGATTCACTTATACACCAGCACCCAGATACCTACAAAATCTAAGGACTGAAATATTAGTACGGGTTTTCTGGGGCATAAGATAAGCCAAAAGGAAAAGAAACACTCTTAGAATTTTTATCAATAAATGCAGATCTATTATAATAATAATAGTCAATGCCTATGAAGGATGTACCATGTGCATCCACTCTTCTAAGTAGTTTTCACATACTAAGTTCATCTAATCCTTCAATTATTTAATCACAAAAACCCTATGAAGTCGATGCGCTCATCCCCATTATACAGACAAAAAGAGAAGGAGGAGCGTTTATAAAACTTCAAAGTCATCTGTAAGTGATGAGCCAGTGAGGGGGGCAGGGAAGACCCCCACCTCCTCAGGTTAAAATGGAAAGCGGAGAGCAGCCTGGGACCACCTGGGGTGCAAGGGGCCACGAGGAGCCCTGCTTTCAGGCTCCCACTTTCATGGGCCAGACCCCCGCGTGCCCTGCTGCCCACACCTGCCTGGGTACCTCGTGCTCTTCAAGGGCAGGACCCTACCGAGATGACCAGGCCAACAGGGAGGGCCCATAGGGCCTCCAAGCCCTTCCTGCAGGTCGGGTCCCCGTGGGCACTCACTTGGCCAGGGACAGCCCCACCTAGGCTGGGGACAAAGGGTGCGCCGGTCGCGCGTGCTCGCTGGAGTACAGAAAGGAGGTACTGGTTCTCACCTCCTTTTGTCTTTCAGCCTCTACTTCCTCTCCATGCCACCTCCTTGCCCCCAAGGACAGAAAACTGTTTTCGGTTGGTTCTCTGATTTCAGAATAACCCAATTATTATCTACACTGTCCACGTTCTCTATCAGATACTGTCAGTCTCCACCTCTGGAGTAGGTGAGGGGACACAGTGGGGGCTCTTGGAACAAAACAAAAAAAATTCTACTACTTGGGAAATGCTTTCCTGCCTGTTACTGTACTTGGATCTTACTAACAGACCATTTTATAGATAAGGAAATGGATGTCCAGAAAGCTTGTGTACCAAGGAAGAACTAATGACCACCTAGTCTAATCTCTTGTCAGTTTGCTTCCAAAAAAATGCCACTACACTTCTCGGGGAGGCCAGAAGGCAGGAACTCAGGCACTGGGGGGCCTCCAGCCTCAGAGGGGAACTGTAGGGGAACTAGACAATATTGTTCAATAATAATCATGATAACCACACTTCCACAGCACTTCCTCTATTATCACCATTTTGCAAAAAGAAACTGAGGGCGGGCCGCGGTGGCTCAGCGGGCAAGAGTGCTTGCCTGCTATGCCGGAGGACCCCGGTTCGATTCCCGGCCCCAGCCCATGTAAAAAACAAACAAACAAACAAAATATAATAAAACAAGAAAATGTTTAAAGATGTTTCCCTTTCTTCCTCCCTTCCTTCCTTCCATCCTTCCTTCCTTCTCTCTGTCTTTCCTTCCCTTCCTCCCTTTCTCTAAAAAAAAAAAAAAAAAAAAAAAAAAAGAAACTGAAACACAGAGAGGGTAAGTAACTTGCCCCAGATCGCACAGCTGTTGAAAGGCAGAGCCAGGTTTGGACTAAGCCAGCCAACTGGCGTTGGGTAGCTGCAGGGCCTGAGTAGGGTGGGAAGAAGCTGGCAAAAGAAGACAAGAAGAGGGCACGCAGCCTGCAGAACAGAGCTCAGCGATGGGCAGCTGGGGGCTGCCTTGACAAGGGCAGAGGCCCCTCCCCGGAATCATGTGAGACCCCCAGTTCCTAGCTCCCGACCTCGGCCTCACCACTGCCATGGCGTAATATCTCAGAGCAGCGGGACAGGACCTTTCCACCTGATCCGGTCTAACCCTCTCAGCTTACAGTCGAGGACAAGGAGGCCCAGTGGTGAAGTCACCTACCTAAGATCACATAGCTAACTGGTGGCAAAGCTGGGATCAAAGGCCAGGAGCGCAGCCAGGCTGAGCCTGTGATTCCCCACCCAGCGTCTGGCAGGGTCCCCTGTGCTTTTGCACTACACCAGGTTAGCCACCACAGAGCCTGGTTTGCAGGATTTACCTAACATTTCCCTCCAGGAGAACTCTTCCTACCTTCTGATCAGCATTCTAGATGTCTCTGGGGCTCTGCTGGGGAACAGTGCCAGGTCTGACCACGATTCTGCCCTTAGTAAATCAAAAGTTGCCTTGGTCAGGGACAACTGCCCTGTTGGAAGGGCAGCTCAGCCAGCGCAGACCTGGATCCGATCCTTCCCTCTGGAGACAGGGTGGACCCAGATGTCACCACACCCTTCAAAGGCGCTGCAGCGGGGCGTGCACTTCGCATCTCTGTCGGGGCACCCAGCCCCTCCCACCTCTTCCACTTCCAGTTTCCATGTCCTGTGAACGCTCCCTCCCTTCCTGGCTGCTCATATCCTTTTCCTCCTCTTCCCCTGCAGTCCTACTGTCCCAGCCAGGTTCAAGTGAATTCTGTTCTCTCCCCATGACCAGCGCAGCACGCCCAGGCCAGGTGGCTCTTCCCCAGGCTCGGCTGCCGGTCAATCTGCTGACCAGAGGCCAGGCTCCCGTGGCTGCCCGGCTGCATCTGGGCTGCCCACCCATCAAGTCATTGTCCCCAAAGGGCCACTCCTATTTTCCTTCCCCTCATCGACACAGGCATCTCCGAGGCCCATACTTGCAGCGGAGTCGGCCCAGAGTAAACGCCAGCACGGCCGGGGACCAGGACGTGACCAGTGACCCAGTGGGCATCCGGCTCCTCCTCGGCCCCCCGAGTACCCGACCCAGCAGGGCTTCAGCCCAGCACTCTGTGTGCACGGAGACCCCTGCCCCGGCACAGCTCTCACCCTCCCCAACTTCCTACGGGCACTAATACTCGCTCCCTCTTTGCCACCCCAGGCCAGCTGCACAACAGAGAGGGTCCAGGCGTCATGGAGACAGGAGCAGACACTCACTGGGCACTCAGGCCAGGCCTGGTAAGGGGCTAGCCCTTCACACGTGTTAACACTGAACTCTCCCAACAATCCTAGACTGTTTTATACTTTCCAGTTCACAGATGAGTAAAAACCAAGGCACAGAAACGTTAAGTAGTTGGTTTAAAGTTCCTAAAGACACAAGGAGTCCAAGGTGAGCAGTCTGGCTCCAGTCCACGCTCTGGCTGGGGTTCGAACCACAGTTCTGTGTCCTCAGGCGGGACATAGGACGGAGCCTGGCCCACGGGTGTTAAGGGGGTGGAAGCACAGCCCAGTCCCGGCACACAGCACGTGACGCCACGCAGGTGAGCCTCACTTCCCCGCGCAGACCCCAAGCCCAGGGAAATCCCAGGGCTGGGCTTTACAACCACCACGGAAGAGCACAGCCCTGCTGCAGCCAGGGGTGTGGGCAGGAGTGGCCCGGTGGCCAGGCAGGTACAAAGCCTGGCCAGCTGAGAGCCCCGGTTCCTCCCCTTCTCACGCCTCCCCCAGCGGCCTTACCTGAGCGTGGAGGGCAGCCGCGGCGGCGGCGGCGGCAGTGGCAGCTGGGTAGGTGAACGCAGCATGTGAGATGGCTGGGGTCAGCTCTGCGGTGTAGAGGGGGTAGGGGGCCCAAGTCTCTGGGGAGGCGGGGATCAAAGCAGCCCCCATCAGGTCATCTACAGTAGGAGACAACAGCCGCTGGTGTGAGAACCCTGATCACCCTTCCCAACAGAGAAGGGGGCCCAGCACTATGGCACAGCCATACGTCCCCTACTCAAGACCAGGGAAAGTAGCCAGGCAGACTCGGCCAGGCATGGGAAGCGAAAAAAGAGAAACCAGAGAGGGTGTCAGCCAAGTTGGGCAACCCCACAGCTCAGGAGCTCAGTCCTCTTAGGTCCAGCAAAGCCTGCTGGGGAGAAAGGAAGCCTGGAAGCCTCAGAGGTGGTGGCTGTGGATGTAAAAAGCCTCTTGGGAAAGGGGCAGCGGACGGGAAGGACTGATCATCCTCCCAATAAGAATGTGGATGCCTGTCTTCTGTATGCTGCCCCACCCCGGACCCCCAGCTCAGGCCGAGTAAAGGGGTGGCAGGAAGGCAGCTGTGCACGCCACTCACAGGGGTCCCGTGCGATGAAGTGTGCTCCCAGTGCAGGGTGGACACTGGTGGGATTTGGTGTCGCCAGGAGCTTGCTCTTAGCCATCTTGGTGTTGGCTTTGGCAAACTCCAGCCTCAGAGTCTGTGGGTTCTCAGGATCAAAGCGAATACCCTACATGGAAAGCAAAGGAAGAGCAAGACTTACTCTACGGGGGCCCAGAGTGTCGACTGCAGTGGACAAGAAGGGCCCCAGAAGGGAGCTGGCCCGAAAGACTTCCCCACAGGGGACCCGAGGTGGAGGAAATGCCACTTGGCCCCTGGTAAGCAATGGCGTGTGGCACAGGCGGTGCAGCCAGAGCTCTGCCCTGTGATGGCATGGCACACGGTGCACCCCTCTCTCTCAGGCGTGGAATTGGGAGGGTTTGTGGAAGAGGAAGGGGGACACCCGTTTGCCTGAGTGATCTGGGGGGGCAGGAAAGACTTGTACTTTGCCTACTCACGTTCAACGCATTCTTGGCCGCTTCTGCTCCTGCCCGGCTGTCAAAGATCACAAAACCGACAGGCTAGGAGGAAAAAGAGAGAAAACCCTCGCATTTCTCACAACGTTACATCCTCACTCCAAGAAAAAAAAAAAAGAAAGGATCACCATTTAATTGGAAACAGTATCTGTCATGCTGATGAGAAGAGACTAAAGAACGAGAAAAAAAAATTACTCTCGCCCACATCCCCCCATCTACGCTGAGCTGGAGCAGCAGGGACACCCCGTGTACTGAAAGCAAAAAGCCCTCCACCCTGGAACCACACCACGGGAAGTATCAACAGAGCTTTTCTCTGCCTCACTGAACATCCTTCCAGGAAAGCTTCCAAGAAAAATCAGGCTGATGAGTCCACAAAGTATAGAACTGCCACGTGACCCAGCAGTCCCACCTCTGGATGTATACCCAAAAGGACTCAAACCAGGAACGCAAACAGGTAAGTTTCACAACAATGTTCACAGCAGCATTATTCCAACTGTCAACAGATGGAAGCAATCCAAGTGTCCATCGACTGATGAAGGAATAACAATATGGCCTATACACACAAGGGAATATTAGTCAGCCATGAAAAGGAACGAAGTTCTGACACGTTAGAACGTGGATGAACCCTGAAGACATCATGTTGCATGAAATCAGCCAGATATACAAAAAGAACAAATACCATATGACTTCCTTTATATGAAATACTGAGAATATGCTAATTCAGAGACAGAAAGCAGATTAAATGATTACCAGGGCTGGAGGGAAGGAGAGAATGGGAAGTTATTACTTAATGGGTACGAATTTCTTTTTTGGGGATGATGAAAATGTTCTAGAAACAGAAAATGGTGAAAATCACAAAGTATTGACAGTGTACTTAATGTCACAGAATTTTCACTTAAAAGTGGCTAAAACGATTTATGTATATTTTACCACAATAAATAAAAAGTTAAAAAAAAAAAAAAAGTCCTCCAGAAAGGGACACCAAACGGAAAGGCTGGAGGGAACTGCCTGAAAATGCAGAGCTGTGTTCCAGTAGCCATGTTTCTTGATGATGATTGTATAATGATATAGCTTTCACAGTGTGACTGTGTGATTGGGAAAACCTTGTGTCTGATGCTCCTTTTATCTACCTTGTCAACAGAGGAGTAGAACATATGGAATAAAAATAAATAAATAACAGGGGGAACAAATGTTCAAATAAACTTAGTAGATTGAAATGCTAGTGATCAATGAAAGGGAGAGGTAAGGGGTATGGTATATATGAATTTTTTCTGTTTTCTTTTTATTCCTTTTTCTGAATTGATGTAAATGTTCTAAGAAATGATCATGATGATGAATATACTATGTGATCATGATGATGAACATAATATGAGATGCTATTGTGAGTTTTTGATTATAAATGTAGAATGGAATGATTATACGGTAAGAATGTGTTTGTATGCTGATGTTTAATAAATAAAATTAATTAATTAAAAAAAAAAGAAGAAGAAAGGGACACTAGTGTATCCAAGTTCCGGGAAAGCTGCAGATTCAGTCCAGGGGCAGCAGACTGAGAACCTGAACCTCACTGTGACAAGGATCAGTCCAGGCAGCCAAGGGCCCCAGAGGCTTAGGCATTGGGCCCCCTGCCTCAGAAGCCAGAGCTCAGCTACTGCCCCCACTGTCCCCAGCCACGGGGGCCAGCTGTGGGACCCCAACTCTCCACAGGGAGGAGGATCAGGAGCTGATGGGGCCAGGTGTCCAAGAAAGAGAAGAGGGGACCTGGGGAGGCCACCCTTTCATCGCCCGACACAGGGACAGGGACCAGCGGGAAGAGGGTCTGAGCTGCCAGATGCCACAAGCCACAGCCCTCGGCTGCAGGCTCAGCAGTGAGGCAGGACTAAGAGAAGCCAGAAAAACCTAGGTGAGAAGTTACCTGTCTGGACGTGAGCTTGATCAGGGATCCTTCATACCCCTGTGGAGAGAGGTGGCCATTAAGGGGGATGGGGAAGGTGGGAAGACTTTGTTGTGCTGTCCCAGCCCCCGCGGAGGCCCACCCTTCCCCATTGTGCGCCTGGCCCTCCCTCACTCCCTGCTCCCCTCAGTCCACACTGACCCCCACCACCGCGGAGCACCCGCAGCCCTCGTGGGTGCATCACATGGTCCAGCACACGCGGCTGTGCTGGTCATTTCATGCGTAAATCCCCATTCGCTCCACCAGTTTGTAATCTGGGAGCACAGACCTCACCTTTTAAGTTTTCCCATCTATAAACTGAAAAGGCTAGAGTGTCTCTGGAAAAGTCCTTAAACAGCAAAGTCTAATAACATTTTCTAGGGTCTCCACTTCACAGATGAGGAAAACAGGGGCTCAGAAGGGCTTAGGCTACTCAACAGAGAGAATGTGCTAAGAATGAGCAGAACCCGTTTCTGATAAGCTTTCCCATGTCTCTTGATCTTCTGGGGGCTGACCCATGGGTAGCTGGGTCCAGACTCACCTTGAACGGCCGGAAGAGCAGGTAGAGTTCTCTGGGTTTAATGTCCACCGGGAGGCCACTGACAAACAGCGTCCGGACCTGGGGACAGAGGCCACAGTGGTCACAGCTGGTCTGGACAGGAAAGAAGGAGGTGACAGCTACTCCTTCAAGCAGGAAACAGGAGCCCTCATGGAGCTTAGGTAGAGGTTCAGTATCTCTTGGGCCCCCTTTCGACGCTGAGGCAAAGTGACCTCACATGCCACAGGATTTGCCTTTACAAAGCCCCTCCCGGACACGTCCCTTCCTCTAGGTCCATCATGGAGGTAACGTTCAACAGCATCTGCTGAACACCTCTGAGGATGGATTCACCTGCTGCCAAACAGACGCAAGAGGAGCCCCCATCTAAGTTCAGTACACAGTGGAGGGTACTTTCTCAGGTCAAGGACCCCCCTTCCAAGAATCTGAAGAAAACGATGGGACCTTAGTTTAAATGCAAAAATGCACAAGAAAAACGTATATATATTTTCCCAGAAGACACCCTGGCCGAGAGGCTCTGTCTGGTCGCAGGGAGGGGTACTGATGGAAACAGAACAGAAGTCCTCGCCCAATCGTGCCCTGCAGAGAGCTGAACACAGGGCCCAGCACTTCAGCATCCATCTCCGACTGCTTCGCTACACTAGAGGAAGGCTCCTTCAGGGCAGAGAATGTGCTGGATTCTTGCCTCTGTGCCAGCTCCTAGCATGGTCCTGGCACTAAATGCTTACTAAACAAATAGAGGAATTGGCTAAGGACTCAGAGATGGAATAGTTAGGCTGGGTTTTGAAGAATAAGCAAGCTCTTGTCAGCTTCAAACAAGGCAGATGATGCCTTAAGCTAGTCTTTGTCCTCAACATGTTACAAATTGGAGGCAAAGCCAAGACTGGAGACCAGGTGTCCATCTTGTGACGCCTGCCACACCTGACCTGAACTGGAGGTGAGGCCCCCCAGAGGGTAGCGCAGAAACCTTTTCCCAGTTTGCTATAGCTATTTACATGCAGCTGGCACAGGATGCAAGGAGGAAGCCCAGATCAGCTAATAATTGTGAATGGATGAGATGGGGTAGTGAGTGGGGGGGGGGGGGGGGCTGGGGTAGGGGAAGGAGGCTTTAGATACTTTAACTCCATTAAAAACACACCTTGAAACTGTGTAACCATGCAGACTTCCTGAATAATGGAAAATCAGAACCAGCAGAGCTTCCCTACACACTTGACTCGTGCTGGCTGCACTTAACACGGGTAAGCCAAGCACAGGTCTTCTCAACTCACCACTGTTGAGCTAAGAAAATGTTCACATGCCTCACCCCAGCCCCATCATGTGGCCATTCTTAAAAGCATCTAGATGCCCTAAAGTGGCCACAACACCTTCTCCCAAGGTGCCAAAGAATGTCCCCATGCTCTAGCAATGGCCTGTCAAACCTGGGCCTTTTTTTTTTTTTTTTTTTTTTTTTTAAGAGGGAGGAAGGGAAGGAAAGACAGAGAGAAGGAAGGAAGAAAGGGAAACATCTTTAAACATTTTCTTGTTTTATTATATTTTGTTTGTTTGTTTGTTTTTTACATGGGCTGGGGCCGGGAATCGAACCGAGGTCCTCCGGCATGGCAGGCAAGCACTTTGCCCGCTGAGCCACCGCGGCCCGCCCAAACCTGGGCCTTTTTAAAGACAATGGCTTATATTAGGAACCTGGAGCAGTGCCAGGCAGTTATACCCAACTCTACACCCTCCAGCTCCCCGAGCCCCCACACCCCAACATACACATACAGACTTCATCAGAGCCAGGAATGTCAAGGGAAACCAGCAATGATAGCTGCTGGTCACCAGGGCCACCAACTCTCAACCACACAATGAAACCCAACCTTGGCTGATAAAGAATGTAGTAAGCTGAGTGATTTGAACAGTGAATAAAAAAGTGTTTGCAAAGTCCCCTTGGGGGAATGGAAAGAAAGGGGAAATTCAACTTCCCTAAGTGGAGAATTTCTGATATTCTCACAAGCAGTGGGGATAACTAACACAATAGGCTGAGCCCCCCATCTTGGGGTTTGTTCATATGAAACTTAACCCCTCAAAGGATAGGCTAAGCCTACTTAAAATTAGGCCTAAGAGTCACCCCCCCAGAGAACCTCTTGTTGCTCAGACGTGGCCTCTCTCTCTCAGCCAACACAACAAGCAAACTCACTGCCCTCCCCCTGTCTACATGGGACATGACTCCCAGGGGTGTAAACCTTCCTGGCAACATGGGATAGATAACTGAAAATGAGCCGGGACTCAGCACCAAGGAATTGAGAAAACCTTCTTGACCAAAAGGGGGAAGCAAAATAAGACAAAATAAAGTGTCAATGGCTGAGAGATTTCAGAGTCGGAAGGTTATCTTGGAGGTTATTCTTACGCATAATATAGATATTACCTTTTTGGTTAAGGTATATTGGAGAGGCTGGAGGGAACTGCCTGAAAATGCAGAGCTGCATTCCAATAGACATTTTTCTTGAAGATGAATGTATAATGATATAGCTTTTGCAATGTGACTGTGTGATTATGAAAACTTGTGTCTGATGCTCCTTTTATCTACGGTATGGACAGATGAGTAAAACACACAGATTAAAAATAAATAATGTGGGCGGGCCATGGTGTCTCAGCAGGCAGAGTTCTCACCCGCCATGCCGGAGACCCAGGTTTGATTCCCAGTGCCTGCCCATGCGAAAAATAATAATAATAATGTGAGGAACAAATGTTACAATAAATTTAATAGATTGAAATGTTAGTGATCAATGAAAGAGTGATAAGGGGTATATAAAAAATGGGGAAAACAAAAGCTAAAATATATTGGGTAGATGGAAATATGAGCAGTCAATGAGAGGGACGGGTAAGGGGTATGGTATATGTGGTTTTTTTTCTTTTTATTTCTTTTTCTGAATTGATGCAAATGTTCTAAGAAATGATCATTATGATGAATATACAACTATGTGATGATATTGTGAGTTACTGATCATACCAAGAATGGAATGATTATATGGTAAGAATGTTCATGTTTGTATGCTATGTTTGTTTTTTTTTTAAAAAAAAAGATAATATTGGCTGTGTTTTAAAACCTTTTTTGTGTGAGACCAAAAGAAGAGATGTTTATTTTGTCCAAAATTTAAATTTTCTGTAGCACACTATCTAATTTAACCTGTCTAGCCAGTTTGTTTAAACAACATAATTCAGCTTTATTTGACACGGAAGAACCTGGAATAAGGAATAAAATCTTCATATTCTGTAAAAAAAAAAAAAGAATGGGTAAGGATAAGCTTCCCCACATAAGTTGCTCATACCCAGCAGAGAGATACAGGAATCTTTCTCCATTCAAGATGCCTCTTGCCCTTTTGGCAATGCTGTTCCCTCGTCAGACATGCCATTTTACCTGCCTTTGCTCCCCAGCGTGGAGTGAACATTCTCTACAGTTCATAGCACTTGGCAGCTTCTACATTCTGTATCCTCAGCTCTCAAGCCCAGCCCTGTTTCCAGCAACATCTGGGGAAAATGGCATAGCTGACTCTCCAGAGTGGGCTAAACAAAAACTGTAGACTCCCAAGTATAACCATCCAAGCCCTTACAGGCCCCTCTGTTCTTGAATTTTATACATAAACACTCAAACAAAAGTGACTTGCTCAAGATCACACAGCTTGAAAAGTCACTCCCAAGAGAACCTCTTTTGTTGTTCAGATGTGGCCTCTCTTTCCAGCCAACACAACAAGCAAACTCACCACCCTTCCCCTGTCTACGTGGGACATGACTCCCAGGGGTGTGGACCTTCCTGGCAACGTGGGACAGAAATCCTAGAATGAGCTGAGACTCAGCATCAAGGGATTAAGAAAAACCTTCTCGACCAAAAGGGGGGATAGTGAAATGAAATAAAATAAAATGTCAGTGGCTGAGAGATTCCAGAGTCCTTGGAGGTTATTCTTACGCATTAAACAGATATCACCTTGTTATTCAAGGTGTAATGGAGAGGCTGGAGGGAACTGCTTGAAAATGTAGAGCTATGTTCCAGTAGGCACATTTCTTGAAGATGATTGCATAATGATATAGCTTACACAATGTGACTGCGTGATTGTGAAAACCTTGTGTCTGATCCTCCTTTTATCTACCTTATTGACAGATGAGTAAAACATATGGATTAAAAATAAATAAATAATAGGGGAACAAAGGTTAAAATAAATTTAGTAGATTGAAATGCTAGTGATCAATGAAAGGGAGGGGTAAGGGGCATGGTATGTATGAATTTTTTTCTGTTGTCTTTTTACTTCTTTTTCTGAATTGATGTAAATGTTCTAAGAAATGATTATGATGATGAATATGCAACTATGCAATGATATTGTGAGTTACTGATTATATAGGAATGGAATTTCATATATATGAATTACATAGAATGGAATGATCATATATTAAAGAATGCTTTTGTTATATATATATTTAAAAAATAATAAAAATAATAAAAATAAAATAAAATAAATTATAGAACATAAATTAAAAAAAAAGATCGCACAGCTTGTTCTGCAAAGGCAGCAGTCCTGGCACTCAAAACCCAGATCTCCTACTGCTCACCCAGGCCAGGAGACAGGATCTGCTAATGTCTGTCACGACCGTAGAACAGGACTAGGCACCCAAGCCCACAAGCAGCTCAGGGTCTGCCCCACCCCAGCCCCAGAGGCTAGTTCTCTTCGTCAGCTGGTCATTGCCAGGCCTGGACTGGCCATTACACCTTTCGCCCTCTGTCTTCCCTGGTAGGCGGGGCATGGTTTGGGTCATTCAGGAGACGAAAGCTCAGAGCAGCCCCATAGAAACGTCAGCCTCAGTTCCTCCCCAGGGGCCACCCATTTCACCCAGGCTAATTTTAAACCCACCCTCAAATGGCTCCTTTCTGGCCAGTCCTTCTCAGAGGCACCCTTAAAGGGCATGCTCTCAGCACAGCTTCCAACTTGGGAGTGGCACTGAGGGATGAGTTCAGGGAATCCTTCCCTTGTTCCCAGCACCCATCTTTTATATCTTAGAGCACCCAAGCTGAGGTCACCGTAATTATGGGTCCCTGCCCTTCACTGGAAAGTCACCAGGTACAAGGAATTCTGCCCCAAATACTCTCCTGATTCTTACTTGGTCCTCACCATCCCAGCAGATGACGTCCCTCCTGCCTATTCCATTATACAGGCAGGGAAATCAAGGGCCAGAAAGGCTCAGTGACTTATCCAGGGCAAGTAGCTTATTTCTCTAGGTAGCAGAGCTGGTAAGACGCTGACTCGGCCATCTGTGCCACCAGCCATCCACCTGGGCCTGTGGGGGGGGTAACGTGTCGCCACACATCTACTCAAGTGGCCAAGTCCCCGCTTTAGGTACTTGTTTAGATGACAGAACAGATGACCTAACAGGGCAGAACAAGAAAACGCATGTCCTAATAAACGATAGTGGTGATGAATATACAACTGTGTGACGATATTGTGAGCCACTGATTGCACACCAAGTACGGAATGTTCATATGTTAAGAATGTTCGTGTTTGTATGTTGTTTGGTTTTATCAATAAAAATTTTAAAAAAAGAAGAGGAAGAAGAAAATGCAAAGCATTTCTGGGGTGGGGGGTGGGGGGTGGGGGTGGGAAGTGAAGCATGAGCTTACTGGGATGGTCAGCTACATCTGGGAGGACAAGAGGTTCCTGAACTCAGCCCACCCACCCTCCTGCTTCCTATCCCTTCATAGCCCACCCCAGCCCTACCGATTCCAGGTTCCGGGTAAGTGACCACATGATCCTTCAGGATGGAGAGTTAGGGTCGATGTTTGAGACCTTCCCCATCTCTACACACCTTAGTTCCTCCAGAAAAGAGAACTCAACCAGATGACCAGATATGGCCTGCAATACAGTGACACCGTGAATAGAAGACAGAACAAGCTTTAGTGAGACTTTGCATCCCAGCTTCCCTCTTTCTCTGGGAGAGCAGCTTCATCTCTCAACCTTAGTTCACGTGGATACCATTACCTCCAAGATAGACAGTGCAACCTACTCTGCCGGCACAGAGGAGAGACTCAACAAAATGCCGGTTTCATTTAGGGCTCAGTGATCACAGCATTTTCCTGCACAAGGGTCTCACCTACCAGAAGGTACCATGAACCACACATTTACTAGGGTTGCCTAGTGAGGCCAGACAGGGTCCAGGTCAAAGTGGACCTGGAAAGGTGGGCAAGATGGCTTGAGTTTTCCTCTTCCCCAAGGGAGGTGTACAAATGCCTGTGATGTCATAGTTGGAAGGTGCCATGGACATCAGCTAGTTCAACACTCTTGTTTCACAGATGAGGAGACTGAGCTGGGTGATGCCAAAGTGGAAAGGTCCACCAAAAAATCCTTGTCCTGCCTGTTCCACAAGTTTACTACAATAAATCAACATAAAATGCTTTGAAGTATCTAGAAGAGAGCATTAAAGGAGTCGGTCACACCATCTCCAAACTACTAGAAGACACTACCCTTGTTTACCAAGGCCCCTCTCTCCTTCCATCTACTCACTGTTTCTGCAGAAGTATTCAGGTGACCACAGGGATTATATCCTTCCTGTCCTAAAAACTCAGGAGCAAATTCAGCCCCGTTAAAATGGTCATTTCAGGGCAACTAAGCAGACACTGCTAGGACTGCAGTCAGACCCTCATCACAGCAGGAGGGTGAGTTTCAAATGGGGTGGGGCATGGGTACTTGGGGAGAAAGGCACCCCACTGCTGGGTGAAGAATCCATAGAAGCCACTGAAAGAAAGAATGGCTCATCTGATGGAACTTACTGGAAGCACTAAGTTAACAAAGACAAGGAACTCAGTCAGGGTGGCGTCCCAGACAGGGCATCAGGACAAGACTGTGCGGCACTCCTGCAGGTCAGAAGCAGACACTGGTGGCCTTGCTGGAAGTCTCCGTCTGTGCCAGGCCTGCCGGGGAGAACCGACTGGCCTTGGCACAACCGTGCCCCTGTGTTGCAGGCTCTGCAGGCTCCTGAGCCAGGTCTGGCAGCCTGATGTTCCCATAGAGGCCCTGGGGAAAGGGGTCTTGCCCCCTTCAGCCAAGTCCACACACCACAGGCAGTCACTTGCCGGCAGCCTACCTGGGGTTGTCTACGTCTCCGTTCTCAATTATTTGTACATCTGACTACCCCCAGAGAAGGACCTGTGAGTTCTCGGGCTCTTTCCTGCAGCCACTGCTGGACCCAGTACCGGGGACCCCCAAACAACCCCTCCTCACCTCCTCCACACAGGTCCCCTCTGAGCACAGGCACAGGAAGAAGTGGCTTCCCCTCCTGTCCTTGAGGCCTCCTCCTGACAATCATGCAGGACAAGGCACCAGGCTCGGGCGCTGAAGGAGGACTATTGGGAGAAGAGGGACAGGGGGTGACTGGCTCCTTCAGAAATGGTGTCAGCGTCAGGTCCACATCCAGGGTTTTCTCCTTCCTTTGCAGCCCTCCCCAGCCCAGGGGTAAGTGCCCACCAAGCTCATTCACATCAAAGGGTCAGTGATCTTCCTTCAAACAAGTTTACGTTTATTTAAAGACCTCCTGAAAAATATAAGCAAAAGCCCACAGGAAGAATTCGATCATTATACCCAAGATATCAGCCTAATGGTACAAACTCAGGCTCCTGTGCAAAAGGCTTCCAGGCAGCACTCAACCCCCTTTCTATCAGCCCAAGTGGACCTCCCCCTCCTCCTGGACATCCCCTGGGCAGGCCTGTCACTCACATGCCCCCAAGCAAGGCCACTTCCCTGGGCTGCTGCTCAGGTCTCTCTCCTTCTGGGGCCCTCTAAGGGCCCAGCTCACACCGGGGACTCTGAGGCCCCTCCTGGGCCTGGCTCACTGCAGCAGCCAAGTGGGTGAGCGATGGGGTAACACCAGTCAGCAGCTCGGTGGGGCCCCTCTCCTGAACTGGGCGCTACGCTGAGTGCTGGGGAGAAACCAGAGGCAGCTCCCACCTCGGTCAACCTACAGC
Source organism: Tamandua tetradactyla (assembly GCF_023851605.1). Classification (NCBI taxonomy): domain Eukaryota; kingdom Metazoa; phylum Chordata; class Mammalia; order Pilosa; family Myrmecophagidae; genus Tamandua; species Tamandua tetradactyla. Next base: position 81,501,332 of record NC_135340.1, read on the forward strand.
CTGTCCAGAGGGCAACAGCAGACAGGGAAGCCCTGTGACAGACAGAACCCAGATCAGTGGTCAGCAAGGCGTCATGATGGCACAGGACAGGGGAGGCCACCCAGGAGGCTTCTAGAACAAGAGGTTGAGGTGAAGGAAGAGCAAGAAAGAGCTGGGGTTTGGGGTTGGTGGAAGAGGCCAAGGAGATGGGTGCTCTGCAAGAGGAAGGCAGCTGAGCAAAAGACTGGGTGGCAGGGCCAGTGAGGAGGACCCCACTTAGTCAGAGACCCGGCCACAGCTCGGCCCGCTCTGCTCAGGGGTGTGCCCCCCACCCCACCCCCACCAAGGCTGCTGAGGCTCTGCAGCACCAACTCACCCACCTTTTTTATAAGATCTTCATACAAAGCATTAAACTCTCAACATCTCAGTTAAGGGGGCAGCAGGATATAGTGTCTAACAGGACAGACTCCTTAAGTGCTAGTTTTTATTAGACATGGAAAAGGCAAACACTGCTTTCAAAAACAGTGATATGAGAAATAATATTATATATGTTACCACAATAAAAGTTAAAAAAAATTTTTAAAAACATAAACAAAAGAGAGTGTGAAGTCCACAGACATTAAACTCCTATCCTTTAACTTCTGCCTTCTTCAAACCCTAAGCCTTGCAAACTTCAAGACAGGACACCCCTGGGCTTCAGGCTCCAGCCCATCCAAGAGATGGAGTTTCCTCCACAAAGGATGCAGAGGCGGGAAACACCAGGCCACTCTTGGTCCCGCCCCTTCCCAGCCCCAGATAAATCCCATCAACGCAATAGGCAACTGTCTTTCCTGGGGCAGACTTGTGTCTTCCAGGTAAATACCTGTCCCATAAGGGCTGGAACCTGAGAAGACATACCCTACCAAAGAGATAAAAACAAATTTCAAGCACTGATTCTTCCCAGCAATCCTTTAGCATCTCTAATTTAGAATTCAATCTGGAGAGGAAGAATTGTCTCAGTTGGCCACTCCTTCACAAAGTTCAATCCATTCGTGAGGCACAGCTACCCGGCTGCTGAGCCTGAGCTCCGGTGTCAACTGGATGGAAATCCTACTTAGGGAAGAGGGTGGGGAAAAGAGGGAAATCCAAAAAGGGAAAAACAAGCCTCTTATGAGCCCCTCCCACATCCTTCCCGGACTCCCAGGCCCCAGCAGCAACCCAAATAGAGACCATCTGAGCTGGAAGAGACCTTATTTTTAGACGACGGCACCAAGGCCCAGAGGTCCAGTGACTTGTGCACGGCCATCAAGCACAGAGGGGCTGCCCCGGCAACACCAGTACCCGAGCCACAACCCTCCGTCTCACGCCCCCCACCAAGGCCCCGCTGGGTCAGCCTTATATGCCCAGGAACAAGCCCCTTCAGCCTTTGCATAAAGGGGGCAGAAACAGGCCCTTGCAAGTTTGGGAGAAGGCGTGAGCCAAAGGAAGTAAGTCCTCCATGGGGGGGGGGGGGGCAGGGGGCAGGTCAGGGGCGGGTCCCCAGGTGATCTCGTGGTTAGTCCTAAAACAGATAGTTACTAGAGAGGGCACAAAAAGACACCCAGGCAGGCTGTCAACAAGCAGCCCCTGGATACAAACAGCCTTGCGTCCCACTGACTGTGGGGTGGGGGACCTGGAGCAGGGCCTCCAGTGCATCCTGGACAGGAGAGCTGGTCCACAGGCACCCCACGAAGCTCGTGGCCCAAAGCCAGGCCGCTAGAGCTAGGTCCCAACAGAAGTCCAGTCTGTCCCCCTCTTAGCATCTTATGACCCCACCTACCACCAACCCAGACTATGGGGCTTTATGAGTTGCAGCCTCCTGCAACTCTAAAGTCTGCAATTATAAAGTCTACAACTTTCCTGATGTGAAAATACTGAAACGTCATTTTTAAATGTGTATCAGCCATCACCTTGCCCAGATCTGAACTGGCTCCCAGAAGGGGAAGAAGAGCCCATTGAGAAACAACACACTGAACCCAGGCTCAGAGCCTCCTGCTCAGCAAATGCCTGCTGACGAGATTAGAAAAAGAGCTTCAAACCACTCGTCAGGAAGCCCGAGTTGAAGTTCCAGCCCTGCCACCAGCCAAACAGGCGGTGACTGAGTCTCAGGATGAGGCTTGGGCACTGTGCTCCAGCTGTGCAGAGCTTAATGCCCTCCTTCTTTCAAGAAGGCAAAGAAGGGGGTGACGAAGGGACTAGAGAGAAGCAGGGCAGGTAAGAGGGCAGGGTGTCAGAAGTCAGGTCCCGGGGTGGGGCTGGGGGTTTGAGAAAGGCAGAAATGTCAGCGCAACCACACTGGGCCCATGCAGAGATCTCAGGGGCCGTTTTCTTCTTTTACATATGCGTGCGTACAGCGGGAGGTGGTTTGGGTCCTGCCTGGAGGCTGGCACCAGCAGGTTGCTCTCACCCCTCCCAAGGGAAAGAAGTCCCTCTGAGTGGGGCCACTTGACGCGAGGTGGATGGAATGTGGTGACATGGGCTGCAGACCCGGGACTTATAAGGCACTGCACAAGGACACAGCGAAAGGAGCCAGCAAGATCCAGCCAGGCAGGGGATACGAGCCTAGCAGGACACACACACAGTCCAGAACCCCGGGACGTGCTTCCAGGCCCCCCCGCCCCAAGGAGCTCTGGGACTGCTCAGCCACCCAGGCCAGAACCCAGCCCAGCTCCCCCCAGGCAGGCCCATCTGGGACGGCCACCTCGCTCCACGCTTGCCGACATCACCCTTGGCCTACCTGGTGTGAAGTCCCAGCTGAGGGTCTGTTTATTGTACAGCTCCAAACCACACAGGAGCAGGGGTTGCCGGCTGTAAGGCCCAGTTCTGGACAGCGCTTTGTTGTTTCCTGTCCTTTCACACATACAGTCCTTTGATAAAACAGGCAGAGCAGGTACGGGCCCCATTTTTTAGAGAAGGAAGCTGGCTCAGGGACTAGATGCCTGGGAGTAGACACACCTTGCAGAGTCTATGGGGTGTCCCAGGGGCCCCGTGACTGTGGTGGGGGAGGCAAGCATGGGGGAACCAAGCTGGGGTGACAAGTTTTCAAAAGGCAGAGACAGGGCCCGACATGTAGAAAAGCGGTACGTGAGAAGGCCTCAGGCCCCCGGCTCCAGCAGAAGACTTAGTCTCCCAGGCCCGGACCTGTGTGCACTGATCGAAACCTCACTTAGGAAACGGGGCCAACCAGACTGTGAACTAACTGGACCGCGCAGCCTGTGCACAGCCGGGGAGAGGAGATGGGATGAGGGGCGGGGGGCTTGCTTTCCATTTGGCTCCAGACAGGGGTGGGTGCCAAGGCCTGGCTTTGAGAAGCAACTCTGAGTGGCAGGCTCTTGGGGGACCCAGGATGGAGGGCTCCTGGGTAAGGCTCTCTTTCCTTCTGCATCATCCACCCCCCCCTGTGCTTCGGGTGTGGTGCGATGAGCTAGCGTCCATCTATTGCTTGCCCTGCATGCCTGGCCAGGGAACAGCTGACCCTACACCACATGCCACCTTTATAGAAAGGACCAGATTTGAGGCATGGAGCTAGGGGCATCCTACACTCCTTCCCACCCCACAGCTTCCAAATCAATGCCCTCAACCCTTAAACCATGTAATGCTATTCCAGTGTAAGCACACAGCAGGACACACACACACACACACACACACACACACACCTGCCCATCACTTGACTGAGGCAGGTGAAGCCTGACAGGAGACATTTCTGCTGGAAGAGGGTCTCTGTTTAGGGATGGAAGCTGGTTTCAGGATTCTGATTTGGAGCTCCCCTGCTGCAAACAACTTAGCATCCTTCCACCCCAAGCTGTGCCTCCAGGTAGCTACATAAAGAACAGGGACCACACTGGTAGAAGTGGGGGTGGGGCAGGGGAGTGGACAGCACAGCCTGCCACAAGAGTTCTCAAAAATGGTCTCAGGTCCTATCCCAGTAACCTCTCCCCAGTGCTCCATAAAAGCCCAAGATGCATCTGGGGAAGGGGAGGTTAGCTAACCACAAAAAACGGACCACAAGGCTAAGTCCTCCAGACGTTCCTACCACAGCCTGGTCCAGGTTAGGCACCAGCCCTTCTCCCTGGGAGTCAGAAGCCTGTTGAGAACCATATGGGTGGCCTTGATGGCTTGTGACAGCAAAGAGCGTCTGCTCAGTCGGCCGTGACTGCCTGAACGCCATGGCAGATGGGCCCAGACAGACCCTCCCCACCACGCCGGGTCCTGCTGCACTCTGGAGACCTTCAGCACGGGCGGATCTGCCAGTGGGCTCTTCCTGCCTGGACCCATCAGGAAGGGAGGCGCCAATGATCCGGGTACCCGTCTACCCTGACACATCCCTGAGGTCACGCTGTTCTTTCTACCCAAGGATGGGATGTGCTGGGTGGCCAGGCTAGCCCTGGGCAGGCAGCGGAAGGGGTTCTGGCACAGGAAGCCTGTGAGTGGTTTGTTATTCTCACCTCACGGCAATGTGGTTTCTGAAGCGCCGGAGAGAGGCTCAGCCCTGCTGCCTCATGGCTTTGCCAGGAGCAGAGAACCTCACTGGGGAAGCCACAGTTAGAGGAACCATCAAAGCACCAGATGCTGCTACTAACCGTGACCAATGGCCAAACAGAGGCCACCAGGCAGTGCCAGAACCCACTTCAGCTCTGGGTAACCAAAGGGTTCATTCAGCTCTGGGTAACCTTGGGCCAGGCAGGACTGACAACATCTCTACATCTCGGGGCTGTCCAGAAGCCCAATAAGATAAAAGGGTTGAGAGCACAAGAGCAAAGCAGAGGCTAGGCATCTGCAGCTCATGTATTGCCTCGACTACAAGCACTCATCAGCCCCACCAGGGATGTGAAAAAGAGAAGCCACCAGGATGTCTGCACGTTGAATGGGATTCAGAAGACACATCTCACTGGGGCAAACTAGTCAGGCTGCCCACCTGGCGGACGCAGGGAAGGAGGGAACCAGAAGGCCCAAGAGAATCGTCTCCCAAAATGACAGGCGGTCACTTTAGAACAAGAACCATTTCTTTGATAAGATGCACAAAGTAGTGGGGTACCAAAGGGAGGGGAGGGGTGAAAGCAGCCAGCCCCAATACAGCAAAAAGGGGTGTACTCAATGGATGCCATCCAGACAGTGGGTTCATATCTTATGGTTTTGTGCAATCATGGTCGTACGCAGTCTTAAGACTCATTATAGCATATTTTTGAAATGTGTCAAATTTTTTAAATCAATTAATATGAGCCAGAGCATGTTGCAGCAAATCTATTGTTTGTAAAAAAAATAACAGTAACAATAATAAAATAAACTGTCTGTAGAGAATCTGAATAATAACAGAATTGACTCTGTCTGTTTTTTATTATCACCACGCAATTGCAATTCTAAACAACGTCTGTGATAAAATGCTCCTCCTGGCAGGGGCTGACAATTCCTGTCATCCAGTCTGGGGTTGCCACCGACCCCAAGGAAACTAGCCTAAGGCCTGTCTCTGACTTCTACTTGGACCCCGGCACACCCAAAGCTCAACCCTCAAAAATTTTGTTTGCAAAGTCCTCTCCTCCCCCACCCTCAAGTCTTCCCCAAAGCCCTAATATAAAACAGAGCAGTAGCTACAGTGTGTGGTAAAGAGCACAAGCTCTGGGTTCAAACCCAAACTCTACTTCCTAACAGCTATATCAGAGTTGCTTAACTTCTATGTGCCTCAGTTTCCTCATTTATAAAATGGTGATGATAATAATATACCTGCTTCTCAGTACAGCTAAGTTTAAATGAGTTAAAATGGTAAAATACTTAGAATAGTGCTTGGCACAAATAACATATGAGTTTACTATTATTAAAACAGATTCTGAAAAAAAAAAATGAAAACAAAACAATGTAACAACAACAACAAAAACAGACTTTGCTTTGTTTAAGCAGATGAGAAATGTCCACAGTAACCCACAGCAGAGAGGGGAGCCTCACCTCCTACTACAGGCTACCTGGATACTGGTTCTAGGTAAGAGCCCAGAGGTATGGAAGCCCCCCAAGTGTTCCAGATTCATTCAAATGCTTTTGATGGCAAAGAAAAGAGAAGCAGAGGTGCCCAGTCACACAGTGGACTCCACCATTCCTTCCTACTCATCTAGAGTGCTCAGAAAACCCCCTGAGGACTTCATGATGGGCCCTGGGGTACTAGGCCTGCAAGGAACACCTTGACCCAGCTACAACGCATGCAATGGACAAGCAGAGATGGGGGTGAGAGGGTGGGGAGGGGCTGAGACCCACTGACCAAGCTGCCCCCACCCCCAGCTGCCATAACCCTTATTTTTCTACAGTTCATCATTAGGCTGGCATAAAACTTCAACTTTTAGAAACTTGTGCCTCCCCCCAACCCAAAGATCAAAAAAATCCTCTCCCCAGGGAAAGCTCCAATTAAAAGTTATAATAGCTTAGTATTTATTACGAAATATAGAATATGCTTTCAAACCACACATATCCTTCCCAGAGATCATCTAAGACAATTTAGCCATCTGCCCAGAACTACTGAAACAGGACATGGTTAGGTCCGGGGTTTGGCAACTGGCCTGGCAGCCTCGATGTAAGCCTACCCTGGGCAGGGCTCATTTGCTTTAATTTCCCTTCTGGAGCTCCATCACCACCACAGACCTTGTGGTACGACCTCTAGACTTGTTTCAAGACTGAAACAGGTTATTTAGCTACCCTCCTGCCGACCAGCTCCTGAATTCCCTGCTGCCCTCCTTAGCTTTCAGAGGGTATCAAAGCTTCTAAACTCATCTCCTTCCCAAGAGGCTGGAAAATGCCAATTCTTCCCCTTCCCATATAATCTCCAGCTCTTCATAATCTGCACCTTCCCACATTGCTTCAACATAGCAAACTCCTGGGAGTTACCAAAGCAAGCCATGTGACTCCATGGTCCCTGCCACCCCACTTCTGCACATACCTTTTCCATCCCCACACATCTAACAACTTTCTACTTAAGCAGAACTCCGAGCCGTCTGACCTCTAACCCCTTCACAGCACCAATGTACCATGCCCTAATGTCCCTTTATCATCCCACCTCACACATTGCCTCTTGGCAAGTAATTTTCACCTCCCAGTCTATGGCCTTTTTACCTGTACCCCCAACCCTTAGTCCAGAAAAGGAATCTAATGTTGATGATATGGGTTAAGCCCCACGGGTAGGGCAGGTAAAAAGGGAGAGCCAAAGCTAATCAAAGCAGATTAAGAGAACAAGCAACTCCACTGACACCAGACCACAAACCACGAAAATATACTCTCTTCTCCTTTAGGAATTAGGTCTCCTAGCAGACAGTAGGGTTCCTCGGTTTTTTTTTACAGACTTGCTACAGCTAATTTCCAATAGTCGATTGGGAAGAGCTAGCCTGAGTCAGCCACGGAAGTAAACCACCACTGCTAAAAATTCCTGAATGATGGCTCTTGATGGTTGTTGAACTGACTGCCTAGGGGGCATCTAAACCAGAGGGGGAGGAGTCCAGGTTCAGCCCAAATCACCAATTCAAAGTGGTGGCTCCAACACAGAGATCTTAGCATATTCTTCAGAAAGCTGGCAAGGGGGGAAAGCTCACCCTTGCCCTTACCTGACCAGAGCAGATCCTGGGCTCCTGGAGACCTTAGATACTGGACTGGAGAGCCCTTAGTTTTAGACTTCTGCTGAACACAAGCCTGTGCCGCTAGGTGGCCACCAGTCATGTAGGTGCCCTGAACTGCCATGGTGTTTGCAGCCCACCTCAGCCCCCAGGGTAGGTATAGCAGAGATAGCACTCTTTGAGGAGCCTGCTCTCTCTCCCAGAAAAGGCACTTTTATATAAGTCTGCTGAAGCAGCCTCTGGCAGAAGGGGTGTTCTGGTTTCTTGCACAGCTCCAAAGGAGACTGGTTCCCTCCCCCAATTTCAGTCACAGGGAGCCCCCCCCACACACATACACACAAATGGGCCAACCTCTTGTCCCTCCCCAACTCTCAGGGGAGTTTCTGAACAACCAGACAGAGTCAGGATAGAGTTAAGCCCCTCAAAAGCAAAGGCCTGGTGGCATTAGGACCAAGGGAGACAAGGCCTTGGGGAGCTGAAACAATCCCACTGCACTCCAGCCACCACTGGACATGTCAGGCCCTCCCTTGCCACACCCTTCGGGCTGAAGAGTTGTGTAACTGCCTCTCTTCTAAGTGGGATTCCGACCTAGATGCTCAAGATGTCTTGCCATTGGTGGGCAGCAAGCCTCTGAGGAACTTAGAGTGGGAAGTGTCGACTGACCCTTCCATCGTCCCCTGGCAGAGGGGCACCCAGCCTAGCCGGGGTGGGGTCCTCCACCGCTATCCTACACCAAACACCCAGCATGACTGGGCCCCTGAACTGGAAGGAGGCAGCTATACCATCTCCACCAGGAGACTGTGCGGTTTCTCCCCATATCAGGCGGGAAAGGAGCTTGGGGTGGATAACTGGCCCTGGGTTTCCTGGACAGGGGGCATGCCAGGGTGGGGCAGGAAGGGTCCCTCAGCTGGGGAGTGACACAGCAGAAGCCAGAGGCCCTTCGAGGGGCCTGGGAAAGCTGCCCCCCTTCCACACCAGTTCTCTGGCCTAGCTCCCCGTCCCCAAGTCGCTGATAGTTTCAAGGCTTTTATCCACCCTCCCATCACCCCACAACCTCCCCGATTTCACCATCGCATTAACCTCCCAGCTGCTGGTGGTTCTGTGAAGATGCCTCATCCTCCCTCCTCTTAGCACATGGCCGACGGACAAGATGATGTCGCCTCTCCCGACACAATCCTGCCCAGGCCAGCTCTGAGGTCCTAGCTTGGCCACCGGCGGAAGGAGAACGCGGGGGGCAGACTGTCTTTAGTCATCTCTTTCCCAACCCTTATTCCAGGCTGACTCTTCTGCCCAGGTTCTGGGGCTGTGAGGAAAGTGCGCCCACGATGACCACAGCTCTACCGAATGTGGGTGCCGCCGGCCGGCCCAGGCCTCCAAGGTCACGGGAGGGGTCAGGGTGGGAAAGGCAAGTTGAGCCTGGGTGCCGCCCGCCGCGCTAATCCCTCTCGGTTCCTACCAGCCGAGGCGGGAGTCCCGGCCATGCGGCAGAAGCGCCTCAGCCGAGGGCAGCGAGCCGGGCCAAGGGTGGGGAGCTCGGGGCGAGCGGGCAGCAGGCGCGGGGCGGCCCGGCCCGGCTCGCCCACCACTGGACCCCCGGACGGCAGAACGCGCGCGGCCCGCCCCGAGTCCGGGAGGACCGAGAAACAATGCCCGCCCGGCGGGGCAGTCCAGGCCGCACGCCCCCGCCCGCCGGACACAGGCTGCTCCTCCCGGGGCGAAGGGCAGCGGCGGGAAGACGCCTGGAGCGAATGCCAGGCCGACCCCGAACGACGCGGGCGGCCCCAGGTGCCCTCTCCGCCGCCCACCTCCGCGCACACCTTCGCGGGACACGTCCTGGGGCCGCAGACTCACCTCCTCCTCCAGGGCGCTGCCGGAGCCCGTGCCGGTGCCGGTGCCCGCGCTGCTGCTGTGCTCGCCGTCCGGCTTCAGGTTGCTCATGGTGCGGGGGGGAAGGGGGGAAGGGGGAGGTCGAGGGGAAGGGAGCGCGGAACGGGGAGGTGGGAAGGGGCGCGGTGAGCGGTGCGCTCCGGGGGGTGCGGGGTGGGGTGGTGGTGGGGGGCGCGCGGGGCGGTGAGAGGGGCAGCCGCCGCGTCGGGCGGGGGTCACATCAAGTTTGGCGGGTGCAGGAGGCAGGGAGGGGGTGCGGTGGTGGAAGCGCCGGGAACCGGAGCCGAGCCCGAGCGGCCGCAGCCTCCGCCTTTTCACTGCGACCGGCGAGTGCGCCCGCGGCGGCGGCGGCGGGGGGCGGGCGCCGGTGGAGGGGGCGGGCGCCGGGCGGTGGCGGGGGGCGGGGGCCGGAACCGGCCTCAGCTGGGGCCCGGCCAGCCCCCTCCCCCGCCCTCCTCGCGGTCTCCGGGGGAACGCGCAGCCAATCCCCGCCGCCCACTACGGGCTCGCCCGGGTCCGGGCTGCGGCGCGCCGGCCACTGGCAGGGCTTTTACTCTTTCCCCCTCGTCGGCTCTCTCGCTCTCTCGTTTTCCCGGTTTCCCTTTTCCACGACCACTTTTAAAACTTCGATGAACTCGCCCGGACAACTTTCTTAAAGGGGCCGCGCGCTCAGCGTCGTCCCAGCCAGCGGGAAGTGGATTTAGATGCCCGGCGCCCCGCTCCTCGGGTCCCCAGGCGTTCCTGCCCCAGCCGCCTCACGCGAGCGGCGCCTGCAGCGGGGCTCCGTGGTCGTCGCTTCTGGAAGGAGGCTTCCTTGTGCCTAGGACTCTTTTCAGCTCCAAATACAGTCGCCCGGTCCGGGTCAGCGCTCTCCTCCCTCCCCTCAACGCAAGGTTCCGGGGGTGGGGGGTGGGGAGCCAGGTTCTGGGGATGATGGCCTGAGGGCCCGACGCTTGGGGTCTGGCCTTGGCTCGGCGGTTGTCTTGCTGCGTGACCTTGAGGAAATCACTTCACCTCTCCGGTCTCAGGCTCCAGGCCCAGAGGGTGGGATTTAGGATCTCAAACTCCCTTCCCACTCCCAGTCATTGAATGGGATTTAAGGCAGAGAAGTCGAATCTTTGGGTCCCAAATGGTTATTAGCCCCGGAAGCGGGCATCTCAAATGACCAAGGAAGTTTTGTTCACGGCCTACCCCCACCCGTACCCCACCCCTTTTTGGGTCTTCTCTCTTCTCGCCCGGCTTCAGTCCCCCACCCCTTCCCCCTCCTATTCTGAGCCCTGAAGAGGGGGAGGGGAGAGAGCCTAGCGGCTCGGGCGGGGCGGTCGCGACTCCCACCCTCCAGGTCTCGAGAGCGCGGCCGTCCCGTCGGGTTTCCAGTTGCTTTTGCAAACCCTCGCGGGCTGGGGTCGGCCCTTGCCGCCACCTTATAGAAACGCGCTCTCACCTCCAGCTGGGCACGAAACTCAGCAGCCTCGAGCCCTGCGGAGCTGCGGGAGGACTGGACCCTTCCCCGGCGTCTGCATAGGGAATTCCAGCTTAGACCGGGGGATCCCTGCCGAGGGGTCGTTGGGCCTCGGGAAGCCACTGCCAAGGGGTGAGGGGAGTCCTACGGGACCCCAGCCCCGGACAGGCGTCTCCGGGTGCGATCTGCCTCCAGGCGCCTACTTTCCGTGCAGCCTTTACCCGCCAAGCTGGGTCACAACACCTGGGTTTGGGGCTGGAAGCAACGCCCAGCGGCAGTGGACTGGGATGAGCTGGGTTGGCAGTCAGGAACCAGTAAGGATCCCATACCTTGGACAAGTGATTGAGCTCCTCTGTGCTTCAAGGCGCTGAACTGTTAAATAAGTCTAGTACCATCATACAGGAGGGTTGACTGTGGAAGTTTATAATGCTCCTGTGGTTGAGTCTCTGTAGTAAGTTATAATCTCCGTCATAAACTGCCATTTAACAGATGAGTAAGCTGAGGCCTAAAGATGGGTGATATCTTTCCGAATGACAGATATATTTGTTCAGTAGATCTTTTAGTGAGCACCTGCCAGAATACTCAGGAACCCCTGCATGCTCGTGCCAAGGCCAGAAGCACCCTAGTTTCCCACCACCCCCCATTGCCAATCCATGATCTGTGCTTTAATTTCCCCAAAGTTTCCAGGGTATTTCCAGCCTTTGACACCTCCAGATGGACCCATCCTTGTGAACCCTCATGTACCCTGGCCAGCCTTCAGTGAGTGCATCTCCTTCGCAGGCCTAAAACTCAATCTGGCTTCATTCCCCTCTCCCTCATTCCCTAGAATAGATTTTCCCATCAGCCATGTCTCCAGTCTGGCCAACCTTGGATGTAGAATATCCCACCTCCTCTCTCTCCCCATTCCCTTCCCTCAAGATCCTGTTTCAGCCCAACTTTTTCCAGGAGGAGGAAAACTTGCCTAGATAGGGTAGGCCATGGTGGCTCAGCAGGCAAGAATACTTGCCTGCCATGCCAGAGGACCTGGGTTCGATTCCCCGTGCCTGCCCATGTAAAAAAAACTTGCCTGGACAGTTTTCCAAACTCAGGCACCACTTTAAGAAAACAATGCTACCATCTAGAAAAGAAGATTATTTGCATTTCTTCTGGTCTTTTTTTTCTGTGCATATTAAAAAAAAAGTGATCTGTGTTCAACATACAGTTTACATACTTTATTTTTTTGGCTTAAACTTATGAGTGTTTCTTTTTAAATTCTTCTGAGTCATAAGTTGTAATGTTCACTTAACTCGCGTAAGATGTACCATAATTTATTTAACCTCTCTCCTTTATGTTGGACATTCATATTTCCATATTTCATGCCTTATGAAAAGTACCTTATATGAAGCTTCTTAATGCCTCAGAAAACTTCCTGTGTGTGTTTGGAGCACTTTAGAGGCAACATCTGTGTCTTATTCCTTCCTGTGTCCCCCACAGCCCTTGGAATGGGAGAATCTCTGAACTCAAAGGGATTTGGAGATTATATAAACACAAAGCTCCCATGCAGCCCACACTGTGATAAATATTCTTTGCAGTGAGTACCCATTGGTGTTGACTGGGGCACTGGCACAAACAGGGCTACAGAGAGAAGAGTTCCAGGTATGCAACTCAGGGAGACTGCCCGGAGGTGGGAAGGAACCCTTAACTCTGTCTGCCCCCAACTGTGACCTGGTGGTAAGACTTCTGGCAACATCTTCAGCATCCTCCCTACCCTCAGTGCCAGACTTTCTGGCACCTCTGAGCTTCTCACCATTCTGTTCCCTTTGCCCATAACTTCCCATCCCCAGCTGCTTGACCTTCCCCATTTTTCTCCTTCTTCTTGTCCTGTTGGGTCTGGGAATACTTTGTTTTGCAGAATCATCTACCAGGTGAGAAGCTCTGTAGCTCTGAGGAATGCCCATAAATCCTGCTGAGTGAGTAGAGCTTCACTCCTCAGTGTCCCTGCTCCGCTAGCCTCCAGGAGAGAACCTGGTGAGTGCGGGCATTTGCTGAAGTGAAACTGGGCCATTCCCAGGGAATCGGGGTTTTCTGGAACTTATGGCTCTTTCCCTTTTATTTATTATACACACATCATCCTTTGAAATTTCATTGTTTTAGGGTAAGGAAAAGAATCAGATGACCTCATTCCTGAGAAATGCTGCTCTGGGATCCCTCATAGGGGCTTCCCCCATTCAGGAAAGCCTGGGTAATAAGAAAGGCAGACGGAGTGAACCTTGAGGCCTAAAGGCTGGAGCGTGCCCTAGGTGTCTTTTCTTGGCACCTATAGGTGCCATTTGCATGTGAACAGTTTCAGGAGGGAAAGAGGGCAAGATGCTGGCATTTATTGAGTACCTCCTCCTGCCCCTACCAATTTTTTTTTTTAATTGTGAAAAATAACATGTATACAAAAAAGGCATGGCACGTTTAGTTATAGAACAGATTTCAGAATTTGGTATGGGTTACAGTTCCACAATTTTAGGTTTTTCCTTTTAGCTGCTCTAAGACACTGGAAACTAAATGAAATGTCAATATAATAATTCAGCAGGCATACTCTTTTGTTAAATTCTATTTTCTCTGTTATAACTCTACCTTCTCTTTGGATCTTTCCCCCAATTTGGGCTATGCCCATTCTAACTTTTTCATGTTGTAAAGGGCTGTTGATAACATGGGATGGGGGGGTGGAAGTAGTTGATGTTCTGGAGAGGCTGGGCCCTCTAGGTTTCAGGACTTATCTGGTTCAGGGACCCATCTGGAGGTTGTAGGTAGAATTCACTAAGTCAATTTTATACTTACTGTTGTAATTTTGGAAGCAGACAGGTTAGAGATATTCTTTTGAAGAAAAAACTAATCAAAGATTTTTTGAATGGAGTCCTCAAAAGATCTTTTATTCCCCAGAAAGTCGTGTTAGAAGAAAATAGGTTTTAAGTTCTGGCAACAGTTAAATAGTACTTGCTAAACTTTTACTGGTTTTAAGTTCTTCCCACCGAACCAAAGGTCACCCAGAATGCCTCTCTGGCCTACTTCCACGCCTGAGTCCTTGGCCTCTCAGAGCCTGGGAGAGGGCCCTCCAGCCCAGACAAACCACAGAAGTCCCTGGCATGCCCCTGGAAGCTGGCCCCACTGGACAGAATTTCCAAGAAAGACCAAGAGGCTAAGAGTAGAAACGGTTGCACTTGACTAGGTTGTTGAGGGGCAAGTGACATCTTTTGAAGCCTGGGGCTCTGCATGGGCCTATCCTCACCACCTGAGGTGCCAGTTTGGCTCCTGTGCCCTCCATCTGTGCCTTTTTGCCATCACACAGTGCCCATGGCCCAGTACGGGGAAGGGAACAAGTGTTCTCATCTCTGGGACCTGATGGATTTAAGGAGGCCCTAGTGGGAGAGGGCACTGCTTAACCCAAAGGAATGCTCCCACATTGATGGGTATTAGGGCACCCCAGATCGTAGGATCTGTGTTAGAAGGGGCCCTCAGGGTCACTGAAGACAGTGGACCCCATACTTGGCTGCAGACCAGAATTGCCTTTTGAAAAGGACTGATTCCTGGGGTCCACCTGAGATCAACTACATCCAGATCACTGGGGTCAGACCTTGAGAATCTCCTTGTTCCCTAGCAGCTAGAGCCCCAGGACCTGGATCCAGCTGTCCGTACCAAACACTTGAATCTCCATCCAAACTTATCCCTGAACTCACTGTCATCCCCCAAGCCGCTCGTTCCACTGCCTACCCCACCCCCAATATTATTACCAAGTAATGATTACTAATCGTTAACCTTTGTCAAGTATTTGGCTAGTGACCTCTTACCACTGAGTTTAAGCTACCAAATTTTTGATGAGACACACGTGGCACTTTATATTTGTTGTATGACTTTGGGCAAGTGACCAAGGATTCTGAGCCTCAGTTTCCTCATCTGTGAAGTGGGGATGGTACCTGTCTCATGGTTTGTGTGCAGATGAAATGCTGGGTGGGAAGTGCCTGGGATTCTATCCTCTCAATTAAAAGTTTAAGTTCTTCCTCCAGTTGAGCCCAAATGTGTCTCCCTGTGCCCTCCCCACCTTTCCCATACATCCTGGCCCTGGGCTCCAAAGCCCCACAAAAGAAACCATGCCCCTGACCTGGGGCAGCCTTGCACAGAGAGCAGGTGTCTTTCTCAGCCCCTGACCCTGGTCCCTTACCCCTCACACCTTGATTGGCCCCTCTTCTGGGTCTTTTGGCATTAGGGGTGGCAAGATATTGTGAGAGGAGATTCCACCTCCAGGAATTCTTTGAGCTAAGGTGAGGAATCAGAACAGTTACGTGGAAAAGGCTGTAGAGAACAGTGATTACAGACAGGAGGGTGGCTCCTGTACCCCGCTGTAGGGTACGACCGCTGTATGCCAGGCACAGGGATAGGTACAATGCTTCCCTGAGCTCATTCAACTCCCACAGCTGCCCTGTGAAGATGATTTTTCTTTATTTTACATTCGAGGCACAGAGAGGTTGAAGAACTTGCCCAGTGTCACACAGCTATAACTGACAGGACTGGGATTTGAACCCAGGTCTTCCAGTACCCCACTTTAGTGACTAGAACAAAACAAAGGATTGAATCAGTGTGCCAGTTTGGAACTTTTATGTACTCCAGAAAAGCCATATTTTCTTTCCTAATCCAGTCTTGTGGGGGCAGACCTGTTTGGGGTGGAAACTTTGATTGGATTGTTATGTGAAGATATGACTCTACTCATTCAAGGTGGGTCTTGAGTAGTTTCCTGGAGTCCTTTAAAAGAGAGAACTTTTTGGAGAAACCTCAGATGCAGATGTTTGGAGAACAGAGCCAGCAGGAGACCAGACTGCAGATGCAGAAAGAAAATGCCCCCGGGGGGCTATTTGAAACCAGAAGCCAAAGACCCCACCCAGCAGTTGCTGGCCACATGCCTTCCCCACCGACAGAGGTGTTCCGTTCCCATCAGCCCTTCTTGAGTTAAGTTATCTTTTTCTGGATGCCTTAGTTTGGACATTTTTTTGGCCTTAGAACTGTAAACTTTCCATTTAATACATTCCTTTTTTTTCAGCTTTAAAGGGAAATGCTGCATTCTGGCAGCATTTAGCAAACCAAAACCATCAGAATTGAGGACTAGAGTCCCAAATAAAGTTCCTTTCTAGGAAGCATCTAGATAACTAATTGATACCTTCTTTTCTTATCCCAAAACAATAATCCCTTGCATTTAGAGTATACTTTTTTCTGTGAATATTCACAGTCATTTTTTCTTCCTCCTGGAAAATCTACCATTTGCTCATGGAGTAAAATGTACAAAGTACAAAAGAATATTGAATAGTAAGTCTTCCTTCCATCCTATTCCCGAGCAACTGGTCCGAGTTCCAGAGATATTTGAGCATTTGTACACATTTGTGTTTATAGTTTTTCATATAAACAGTAGCATCCTGTATACATTGCTCTGCCCCTGTTCCTTTCACTTAACAGTATTTTGGAGATTATTCTACATCAGCACTTAAAGTCCTGCAGTATTCTTTATGACATCCCCATACTGTTCCTTTTTGTGAGTGTTCCCCGGTTTATCTAGCCCGTCCCCTTTTGATGGACAGTCATGTTATTTCCCACTTGCTTCTATCTCAAACAGGGCTCCCGTGAAACAGCCTTGTACAGGGATCCTTTCACGCTCAGCCTCTTTCTGTGGGGAAATTCCTAGAAGTGGAATTGCTGGGTCAAAGTGCATGTGCGTTTTTAATTTTTCTGACTATAAAAAGAATACAAACAAAATTTTCAAATGACTCTGAAGCACACAAACTGAAACGTGGAAAAAGCTCTCCTCACCACTTCAGTGGTGCTCCTCAGAGGTGAAAATGTCCCCTCTTCCTCCTCCGCCCCCCTTTCTTGAGCACGTCCCCCCTCACACCCCACCCCTGCCTGCCTGCAGCTCTTACATCTCCCAGAGCCTGCCTGCCTTGTCTGCCCAGCTCAGCCAGCCCCTGAAGCCTGATCTTGGGTCTCCCCCACCCCTCCCTTGCCCCATCCTTCACGATGTTCCCATCGGCCCCCAGGGGCCTGGGCTGGGACAGAGGCTTACAGTCAGATATAACCCTTTACCTCCAGACTAGAAGGGCAGGCCCTCTGTAAGCGCCTTCAAATCACAGACTGTTTAAACCACAAAACATGAGAGGCTTCTCATCCCACCCTTACAATGCATTTTACTGAGGAGGCGAATGAGGACTGGAAAAGGGAAATGTGGCACAGTGAGTGGGTAAATAGAGGCAGGCAAGACCCGTGTCGCACAACACCCTATCTGTGGATTATTTCATTCATTTAACGATTACCGAGGGCCATGCACACCCGTTGTGCCTGGCACTGTCCTAGGCTCCGGATCCCAGCAGGGAACCAGACAGAAACCCCTGGCCTCGTGGGGCTCACATTATATCCAGGGAGACCAACAAAAAAATTAAGTAAACATAGTGGTAAGTACTAGAAAATAGTGACTTGGGCCCAGGAGTCCCAGTTTGGTTGTTGATATCTGAATGGAGACCTTAATGACATAAAAGAGGCAGCTAAACCAAGAGCAGGGGTGAGCATTCCCGGCAGAAGTGTGGGCACATGCAAAGGTCCTGTGGTGGGAATGCAATTTGACGTTTGAAAAGGCCCAGGTGATTAGAACAAATGAGGGAAATGAGGTGGTTGATGTGGGCAGGGCCGTCACTTAGTGTCTTTCGAAGCAGGTTTAGGGTCACTCTGCAAAACTTTAGGATTACCACCCCCCACCCCCCCATCTTTAGTAGCTCAGCCCGGAGGGCACAGCAGGGTTCCCTGTGTCCTTGTTGTAGGAGTGAATGAGCACTGTGCCTTGAAGGTAAGTGGAGAGAAAGGCCGAGAGGTGTGTTAACAAAAGCCTTAAAAGGAGACCGACTCTAGCCCAGGATTACTGTGTAATTTGCTGCTTGTTTCTCATCTGCATAATCATCATAATAATGGCAGCCAATCCTTTGGGTACTTGCAGGGGCCATATGGCTGCATCTCCCTTGCAACCACTTTATAGCTCTGTGGAGAAAGTTGGGTGGGGATAGTGAGGCCTGGGCTAAGGGCCCTCAGGTGCAAAGGGGAGGCCGTTCAGTGTGGCCTTTTTAGACCTGTTGGGTGTCCAGATTTGGGAAGGAAATCTGTCTCTCAAGTGGTTGGAGGCGGAGAGACAAAAATGGGCAAAAAAGACAGGCCTTTTCAGGGTGAACAGCAGGCAGTGGCCACCTTCTCTGAGGGGAGACGTTGGTAGGTGCTAGAAGAGGTTCCCTCCACCCTTCCACCTCTCTGCTTACCCTGGAGATTCAGGCTGCACATTAGCAGCACATGAAAGCCTTAGAAAGGACCTGGGAGAAAGATGCCTGTTTAACTCTACTCAACATACTCTTTTCCATCTTATTTAGGACAAAACTTTGCTCCAAGTTCGTTCTGTTGAGTCCCTATGGGCCTCAGATAGTCAGCTGAGGCAGGCACGGACCTCCCGGTAGAACATTCAAGACATATAAATAAACAGGCACAAAAGAGATGTAACCGTTCAGCAGAGGTGAATGCATTTTTTTAATGTTTTGAAGTAAACTGTCTTCAGTTAAATAGATAGTGGGTGGATGCAGACACAGTTATGGCAGGAAGAGTGGTAGGGCAGGTGTGGAGGTGCCTAAAAATCTTTTTGAACCCATTTACCCTCACAACATTTTAACCCATGAGGTTGGGGTTATTTCTCTATTTCCCAGGTGAGTAAACCACAGTTCAGAGAGGTTTAGAAGCTGCCTGAGGTCACACAGCAAGAAAGCAGTAAACCCAGAACTAAAACCTGAGTATGCCATGACTGCAGAATCCTTGTTCTTAACCTCCATGGCATATGGCCTGGAGTGAGAATTAATTAACCTGAAAAAGTCAGGATTAATGTTAAATCCACGGTTGGCAGATGAGGCTGACCAGTTCCCCTTCTCCCATCACCTCTGTGTGGATTGCACTGTCCGCTACCTTGCGGAGCCTCCAGCTCACCCAGGCATCCTGGTTGTCCTCCCGAGAAACCAAAGGGGGTGAAATGACACCATCTCAGACCTCTGGGCTTAGTGGTGCCTCTGGGAGAAAGGAGGAGGACGAGGGAAAAAAAAAAAAAGAGGGATGATTATAGTTCCTTTGTCATCAGACAGACTTGGGCCACCACTTAGCTGTGTGGCCTTGGGCAACCCTCCCCACCTTGGAGTCACCAAGCAACCCTCCCCACCTTGCAGTCAGCCTTATATGGGGAATAAATCAGGGCTCTGGGGTCAAAAGACTGGAGTTTCAGAACTAGCTTTGCCACACTGTGTGAACTTGAGCAAGGCACTCAGTGTCTCCAGTGGGCTATGCAGGGAGCATATAATAATGCCAACCCCAGAGGGGATGTTGCGACTAAAGAGAGGATGTGTAAGCCCTTCATCAGCTATAAAGGCCACACAGACGCAGGACCTAACTCTTCTCACAGACCTGTCACCAGCTGCACCTCCTCCACAAAGGCTTCCCACACGGCCCCACTGGAGGTGATTTCTCCCCACAGTGCTGCTCACCGGAACCTCCTGCCTCCATTGAGAGGCACCTCCAGGTCTCCTGAATTCCCTCCAGCATTTTTGCAGAGTCTTCACCCTTTGTGGTGGTTATCTTCTGGTCCATCCACCCAGTAGCCTTCTCTAGCACGGACCTCTCCTGTAGGATCTAGGACAGGCCAGGTGAACTCAGCGTGGCTCTGCCCCGGCCACAGTGCAGGGTTGAGCCCTTAATCCGAGTGAGTCTAGGTCTTTCCCTGAGAATTTACACTCAGGGCTGAGATTGGAAGGGAGGCAATTCAGCGTCTCTGAGCAACTGAACCTATAACATGCAAAGCTCAGAAGTTGGTAGCTTTCCTTTTCTGCCATGGAGGTGGGGAAACAGGGAAAGCCTGTGATCAGAGGAGCAGAAAAAAGGGATAGACAGAGAGGGCTTCCTGGGACCCTGCAGGACTCCAGCGACCTTTCTGCCCTGGGGTTCACTGGAACACTCTTGCTTCCCTTCCAATAAATTCCCTTGTTTGGCTTAAGCTAACTCTTATGGAGGAGGCTTGCCAACAGACCTGGGTCCACATAGCAAGTTAGCAGAGACACATCATCATGTTCACCTCCTTCTGATCATGTTTTAAACAAAAAATTTTAGGTATTGTTGGCATACGATAAAATGCACATTCGTAAAGTGTGCAAAGTTTTGACATAGATAAACATTTGTGAAAGATAATGAACACATTATCACCCACAAAAGTTTCCTCCTGCCCCTTCTTAATCCCTCCTGCTCTTCCTAGACCCTCACTCAGGCAACCACTGACCGACTTTTAGTCGTTGTAGAACAGTTTGCATTTCCTAGAATATCATATAAATGGAGTTATACGATGTTACTCTTTTTTGTCTCACTGCTTTCACTCAGCATAATTATTTTGAAATACATCCATGATGTGTTTATCAATAGATCATTCCTTTTTGTTGTTGTGTAGCAATCCATTACATGAATATACCATAGTGTGTTTACTATTCCCCTGTTGATAGACATTCGATGTGTTTCCAGTCCTTGGCTATTACAAATAAAGTTGCTATGACATTCATATATAAGTCTCTGTATGGACATGTGCTTTTTTCCTTTTGGATAATTACCTAGAAGTAGAATGATTGGGTCACATGGTGAGTGTATGCTATGCTTAACTTCTTAAAAACCTGCCAAACTATTTTCCAAAATGGTTGTGCTGTTTTACATTCCCAATTGGCGGTGTCTGAAAGTTCTAGTTGTTCCATATCCTTGCCAAACCTCTCATTTTAATCTGTTTGATTTTGGAAATTCTAATAAGTGTCTATGGTTTTATGGTTTCAGGTTTTACATTTAGAATCTGTCATCTATTTCGAGTTACTTTTTATATATGATAGGAAGTATGGATTGGACTTTCTTTATTTTGCATATGAATATCCAATTGTCCCAGCATCATTTGTCAAAGAGCAATTGAATACACGTGTGTGCGCCTATTCTTGGATTCTTTTTTCTATGTTACTAATCTATATGTGGGTGCCTCAGGGTCTTCATTACTACAGCTTTATAATAAGTCAGGGACTGTAGATCCTCCAACTTCATACTTCTCTTTCTAGGTTGTTTTGGCTCTTTGAAGACCCTTGCATTTCCATATAAATTTGAGAATACCTTGTCAATTTCTACCCCCCCAAAAAAAAAGCCTGCTGGGACTTTCATTACAACCGTGTTGAATCTATAGATCAATTTGGGAGAATTGGAATCTTAATACTGGATATTCTGATATATGAACTTGTATATCTCTCCATTTATTTGGGTCTTCTTTAATTTCAAAAATTGTTGTTTTCAATGTGCCCATTTTTGGTCAGATATTTCAATAAATTTTTCGTATTCTTTGATGCTATAATAAATAATATTGATTTTTTTTTACATTTCAGTTTCCAACTATTCATTGCTACTATATCAAAATGTAATTGTTTTTTTTATTTTGAATTCTTCGACCTTATTCAAGTCATTTATTAGTTCCAGCACCTTTTATGTACATTCCACAGGGTTTTCTGTGTACATATCATGTCATCTATGAATAAATATAGTTTTAATTCTTCCTTTCTAATCTGGATACCTTTTATTACTTTTTTTTTACTTTTTCCTTACTTAATGTACTGGCTAGAACCTCCTATAAAATGTTAGATAGAAGTGGTGAAAGAAAGTATTGTCTTGTTCCTGATTTTAAGAAGAATGAATTCAGTCTTTCACCATTAAATAAAGATGTTAGCTGTAGATTTTTGATAGTTGCCCTCTGTTGGGTTGAGGGACTTCTCTTCTGAGTTTGCTAAAAACTTTTTATCAGGAATGTGAGTTTAATTCTGTCGAAGGCTTTGTCTGTGTTGACTGAGGTAATCATTTGGCTTACATTACTGATTTTCTAAGGTGAAACCAACCTTTCATTCCTGGGGTGCATCCCACTTGGTCATGATACTTTTTATATAATGTTGGATTTGATTTGCTAAAATGTTGTTAAGAATTTTTGCATCTATGTTCATGAGGGATATTGGTCTGTAGGTTTCTTTTCTTGGAATGTTGTTGCTTGGTTTTGGTATCAGAGTAATGCTGGCCTCATAGAATGAGCTGGAAAGTATTCCCTCCTCTCCAGTTATTTTGGAAGAGGATGTGTTGTAGAATTTTCCAGTGGAAGCCATCTGGATCTGGAGTTTTAATTGTGGGAACATATTTTAGCTACAGTTTCATTTTCTTTACTAGATATGGGGCTATTTACATTATCTTCAATGAGCTTTCACATTTTGTGTCTTTTAAGGGATTTGTTTGTTTCATCTAAATTGTGAAACTATTGGCATAAAGTGTTTGTCTTTTAACACCTATAGAAACTGTAGCAATTTCATCTCTATTTTGGATATTGACCATTTGTGCCTTATCTCTTTTTTTCCTGGTCGTTCTGGCTAGAGTTTTACTAATTTATTGATCTTCTCAAAGAACCAGCTTTCGGTTTGTGGGTTCTTCCCCCTATTGTTTTACTGTTTTCTATTTTGTGATTTCTGCTCTCATGTTATTCTGTCCTTTCTTCTGTTTACTTTGGATTAAATTTACTCATCTTTTTCTAGTTTCTTAAGTGGAAGCTGAAATCATTGATTTGAAATAAGTACTACTTTAGCTGTGTTTTAGTTTGCAAGCTGCTTGTACTTGTTATCCCTGAAATGGAATGGCTTTTTAAAGAGAGAATTTATTAATTTCTAAGTTTACAGTTCTAAGGCTGTGAAAATGTCCAAATTAAGGCAAGGCTATAGAAATGTCCAAATTAAGGCATCCAGGGAAAGATGCCTTGGTTCAAGAAGGCCAATGATATTCAGGGTTTCTCTCTCAGCTGGAAAGGCACATGGCAACATCTCCTAGCTTTCTCTCCAGATATCTTCATTGACTTTCCCAGGGTTCTCTGTCTGTTCTGTTGGCTCTTTCGGTTCTGGTGGCTCTAAAGCTACCAATAAGCAACCCCACCTTGAACGGGTGGAGACACACCCGTTCTAATCCAAAGTTATCACCCACAATTGGGTGGGTCACATCTCCATGGAAACAATCAAATAGCTCCCACCCAGCAATACTGAATGAGGATTAAAGAACTTGGCTTTTCTGGGGGTACACAACAGATTCAAACTGGCACAAGCTGCATCTCACAAATTTTACATGTTGCAGTTTCATTTTCATTTAATTTAAAATATCTTCTACTTTCCCCTTTGATTTCTTCTTTGAGCCATGTGATTATATAGAAGTATAATATTTAGTTTTCAAATATCTGGGGATTTTCTGATTTAATTTTTGATTTTTAATTTAATTCCATTGTGGTCAGAGAATATATTTTATGTATAACTTGAATCCATTTAAATTTATTGAGACTTATTTCATGGCCCATACTTATTAGCAGTCACTGCCCCATCCCTGTTCTCCCAGCTCCTGGCAAACCCTAATCTCATTTCTGTCTGTCTGGATTTGCCTATTCTGGACATTTCATATAAACAGAACCATATACTATATGGTCTTTTATAATTAGCCTCTTTCACTTAGCATAATGTTTTCAAGATTCATCCATACTGTAGCATCTATCAGTACTTCATTCCTTTTTACGGCCAGATAACATTCCATTGTAACAAGTTTTTATGTGGGTACATGTTTTCATTTCTTTTGGGTATATACCTGTTCTAGTTTGCTAGCTGCCCGAATGCAATATACCAGAAACGGAATGACTTTTAAAAAGGGGAATTTAATAAATTACAAGTTTACAGCTCTAAGGCCATGAAAATGTCCCAACTAAAGCAAGTCTATAGAAATGTCCAATCTAAGGCATCCAGGGAAAGATACCTTGGTTCCAGAAGGCCGATGAAGTTCAGGGTTTCTCTCTCAAGTGGAAGGGCACATGGCGAGCATGGCATCTGCTAGCTTCCTCTCCAGGCATTGTTTCATGACGCTCCCCCAGGGGCATTCTCCTTCTTCTCCAAAGGTTGCTGGCTGGTGGAGTTGTCTCTCTCAGAATCTTGTGGCTTTCTCTCTTGTTCTGTCGTCATTCTCTGCTCTTTCAGAATCTCGTCTTTTATAAGATTCCAGTAAATTAATTAAGACCCACATAGAATGGGTGGAGACATGTCTCAATCTAATCAAGCTTAACACCCACAATTGATTGAGTCACATCTCTGTGGAAATGACCTAATCAAGTTTCAACCCATAGCACTGAATAGGGATTAGAAGAAACCATTGCTCCCACAAGATTGATTAGGATTAAAACATGGCTTTTCTAAGGTACATAAATCCTTTCAAACTGGCACAATACTTAAGAGTGGAATTACTGGGTCATATGGTAACACTTTGTTCAACTGTTTTAGTTGAACAGCCAGGTTGTTTTCTAAAAGATTTCCACAAGCAGTGTATGAGGATTCCTAGTTCTCCACATTCTCACCAACACTTTTTTTATTTTGTATTTTTTTTCCATTTTACATATATAATCAGTAATTCGCAATATCATACATAGTTGTATATTCATTATCATGATCATTTCTTAGAACATTTGCATCAATTCAGGAAAAGAAATGAAAAGAAACCAACACTTTTTATTATCTGACTTTCTGAGTCTCACCCTAGCAGGTATGAAGTGGTATCTCATTGTAGTTATGACTGTTGAGCATCTTCTCATGTGCCTGGTGGCTGTTTGTATATCTCTTTTGGAGAAATATCTAGTCACATCCTTTACCCATTTTTAAATTGATTTATTTGTCTTTTCTTGTTGAATGCAATGGTTCTTTATATATTCTAGGTTCAATATATTTATCAGATATCTGATTTGTACATATTTTCTCCCAATTTGTGGATTGTCTTTTTATTTACGTATTTGTCTTCTAACTTACTACAGAGTGTCCTTTGAAGTGCAATTTAATTTTTTTTAATTTTTATTAATAAAATCGGTCAACATACAACACGAACGTTCTTCACGTATGAACATTCCAGACTTGGTGTGAAATTGATGGCTTATGATATTATCACATAGTTGTATATTCATCACTGTGATTATTTCTCAGAACATTTACAGCACTCCAGAAAAAGAGATTTAAAAAAACCTCAATCATACCATACCCCTTTCCCCTCCCTCTCATTGACCACTAGTATTTCCCTCTGCTCAATTTATTTTAATACTTGTTCCCCTATTATTTATTTATTTTTAATCCATATTTTTTACTCATCTGTCCATACTGTAGATAAAAGGAGCATCAGAATAAGGTTTTCACAATCATACAGTTGAAGTGCAATGTAATTTTAATGAAGCCCAAATTATCTACTTTTTCTTTTGTTGCTCATGCTTTGAGTATCATATCTAAGAATTTGGACTTTATCCAGAGTAATGAGAATTTACCCCTATGTTTTCGTCTAAGAGTTTTATAGTTTTAGCTCTTACATTCAAGTTTTTATCCACTATGAATTAATTTTTGTATATGGTATTAGTTAAGGGTCCAACCTCATTCTTTTGCCTGTGGAAATCGAGTTGTCCCAGCATTATTTGTTGAAAAGACTATTAATTTCTCATTGAATAGTCTTAGTACCATTGTCAAAAATCAGTTGACCTTAGACACATAGTTTTATTTCTGAACTCTCAGTTCTATTCCACTAATCTAAATGTCTATCCATATGCTAATAATACACTGGAAATCAGCCTACCAGTTTCCATAAAGAAGCTGGTTGATTCTAATAGGAATTGTGTTGAATTTGTAGATCAGTGTGAGAAGTACCGCCCAGCTTAACAATGTTAAATCTTTTGATTCATAAACATGTGATGTGTTCTGTTTATTTAAACTTTCATACTTTCTTTCAACCTATTTTCTAGCATTTGAGTATAAGTTTTGCACTTCTTTTGTTAAATTTATTCCTAAATATTTTATTCTTTTTGGTATTATTATACACAGAATTATTTTCTTAATTTTATTTTTGCATTCTTCATTGCTAGCAAATAGAAATACAATTGAGGTTTATATATGGATCTGGTATCTGCAACCTTGCTGAACTCATTTATTAGTTCTGATGGATTTTTATTAGGTCCTTAGGATTTTCTACAGGCAAGAGCATGTCATTTACTTCTTCCTTTTCAACCTGGATGCCTTTTGTTTCTTCTTCTTGCATAATTGCTCTGAGTAGAACCACCAGTACAATGTTGAGTGGAAGTAGCCAGAGTGAACATCCTTGTCTTGTACTTGAACTTAGAGGGAAAGCCTCCAGGCTTTCAACCTTAAGTATGAGGCGATCTACAGGCTTTTCATAGATGCAGTTTGTCAAACTGAGGAAGGTGTCTACTGTTTATACTTTGTTGAGTGTTTTTATCGTGAAGCCATTGCCGTATGTTAAAATACGTATTCTAGAAAAACAGCACCTTTTGAACATATTATTTTTAGTTAAGGTGTGCCCCAACTAATAGAGGTCGGGCCTTAATCCTATTACTGGAGGCTCTATGAAGAGAAAGCCAGGTGGTGAATCAAGAAGCTGGAAGTCAACAGAACCAGAAAGAGAAAGGAAAAGACACTTCCATATGCATTGCCATGTGACAGAAAAGCCAAAGACCCAAAGATCCCTGGAGCCAGCCACCGAATGCCAGAGTCTTTTGGAAGAAAACATCACCTTGCTGATGCTTCAGTTTTGAACTTTCCTAGCCTCAAAACCATGAGCCAATACATTCTCATTATTTAAGGCAACGCATTGTGTGGTATTTGTCTTAGCAGCCAGGAAACTAAAACAGTGATCTATTTAGTCAAATGACCTTTTTTTTTGCATCTACTGAGATGATCATGTGGTTCTTGATTTTTGTCTCTTGATATGGTGTACTACATTAATTGATTTTTGGGAATAAACCAACTTTGCATTCCTGGAATATGTCCCACTTGTCAGGGTGTATAATACTATCTATATGTTGCTGGATTCAGTTTGTTAATACTTTATTGAGAATTTTTGCATCTATATTCATAAGAGAGAGTGGTCTGTGGTTTTCTGAATGAACAATGCCTTTGTCTGGTTTTGATATCAGGATAATACTGGCCTCAGAATGAATTGGGACATATTCCCTCCTTTTTGATTTTTTGAATAATTGGTATTAATTCTCAACATGTTTGGCAGAATTCAGCAGTAAAACCACCTTGGCCTGGGCTTTTGTTTGTGGGTAGCTTTTTCATTAATAATCCTATTTCTTTACTTCTTTTAAATCTATTCAGATTGTCTGTTTCTTCTTGAATCAACTATGGTACTTTGCACCTTCTAGGAATCTGTCCATTTTATCTAAGCTATCTAATTTATTGACATAAAATCGTTCATAGTCTATATATTTTTCTTTATTATAAAAATTGTGTGTTTCCAGTACAATTATATATAAAATACAGGATTCCCATATACCACCCCACCACCAACACCTCGCATTGCTTTGGAACATTTGTTACAATTGATGACAGCACATTTTTATAATAGTGCTATATAGTCCATGGCTTAATTTAGGGTTCACTAATAAT